>NW_025316695.1:0-600000 GCF_910594005.1 Cervus elaphus | reverse complement strand
GGGAGAAAAGCGCTTCGGGGTGGTGCTCTCTCCCGGCCCTTGCCCCTGAGCCTGGGGGCCAGGCAGGGGGTCCACACTCCCAGGCCAAGGCAGAACCACATGCACACGTCTGTTCCTGCCCCCTGCACCAGCAGAGAGCTCGGGGGAGCCAGAGTCTGTCAGGGAGCTGCTGGGCTGGCCGCCTGTGTGGGAAGGGGCAGAGCCGACCTAGGGGCACACTGGGCCTCTTGCTCTCCCTGCTGCCCTGAGGCTGCTGGGCCAAAGAGGTCTTGGGCATCCAGCCCCTTGCTGGTCCCTTCCCTCTGACGAGGCCCTCTGAGCTCCAGCACCTTGCAGTGTGGAGACAGCCCCTGCCAGCAACCTCCTCTCCAAGGAGGCCTCAAGCGAGGCCTAGGCCCAGGGGAAAGGCACCAGCGGGGATGAGCCTGGGGAGGCGCCCGGGCATGTCTGGACCCAGTCCCCGCAGCCTGCCCCTTGCTGGGGCAGTACCCCCGGAGGCCAGGAAGGTCTGGGCAAGGATGGCCAGGGGCAGGGGCCCTGCTGGGTCCTGCCTCTGGCCGGTGGGGCCTCTGAGCACAACCGGCCCTCTCCCGCTGGAAGAACTCCCCGGCTGCCTCCAAAGGCCGCTTTGCAAGCACTCTCGCCGGCTGTTCCCGCCAGCCGCGCACAACGCTCCCAAGCCCGGGAGAAAAGCGCTTCGGGGTGGTGCTCTCTCCCGGCCCTTGCCCCTGAGCCTGGGGGCCAGGCAGGGGGTCCACACTCCCGGCCAAAGGCAGAACCACATGCACACGTCTGTTCCTGCCCCCTGCACCGGCAGAGAGCTCGGGGGAGCCAGAGTCTGTCAGGCAGCTGCTGGGCTGGCCGCCTGTGTGGGAAGGGGCAGAGCCGACCTAGGGGCACACTGGGCCTCTTGCTCTCCCTGCTGCCCTGAGGCTGCTGGGCCAAAGAGGTCTTGGGCATCCAGCCCCTTGCTGGTCCCTTCCCTCTGATGAGGCCCTCTGAGCTCCAGCACCTTGCAGTGTGGAGACAGCCCCTGCCAGCAACCTCCTCTCCAAGGAGGCCTCAAGCGAGGCCTAGGCCCAGGGGAAAGGCACCAGCGGGGATGAGCCTGGGGAGGCGCCCGGGCATGTCTGGACCCAGTCCCCGCAGCCTGCCCCTTGCTGGGGCAGTACCCCCGGAGGCCAGGAAGGTCTGGGCAAGGCTGGCCAGGGGCAGGGGCCCTGCTGGGTCCTGCCCCTGGCCTGTGGGGCCTCTGAGCACAACCGGCCCTCTCCCGCTGGAAGACCTCCCCGGCTGCCTCCAAAGGCCGCTTTGCAAGCACTCTCGCCGGCTGTTCCCGCCAGCCGCGCACAACGCTCCCAAGCCCGGGAGAAAAGCGCTTCGGGGTGGTGCTCTCTCCCGGCCCTTGCCCCTGAGCCTGGGGGCCAGGCAGGGGGTCCACACTCCCAGGCCAAGGCAGAACCACATGCACACGTCTGTTCCTGCCCCCTGCACCGGCAGAGAGCTCGGGGGAGCCAGAGTCTGGCAGGCAGCTGCTGGGCTGGCCGCCTGTGTGGGAAGGGGCAGAGCCGACCTAGGGGCACACTGGGCCTCTTGCTCTCCCTGCTGCCCTGAGGCTGCTGGGCCAAAGAGGTCTTGGGCATCCAGCCCCTTGCTGGTCCCTTCCCTCTGACGAGGCCCTCTGAGCTCCAGCACCTTGCAGTGTGGAGACAGCCCCTGCCAGCAACCTCCTCTCCATGGAGGCCTCAAGCGAGGCCTAGGCCCAGGGGAAAGGCACCAGCGGGGATGAGCCTGGGGAGGCGCCCGGGCATGTCTGGACCCAGTCCCCGCAGCCTGCCCCTTGCTGGGGCAGTACCCCCGCAGGCCAGGAAGGTCTGGGCAAGGCTGGCCAGGGGCAGGGGCCCTGCTGGGTCCTGCCCCTGGCCTGTGGGGCCTCTGAGCACAACCGGCCCTCTCCCGCTGGAAGACCTCCCCGGCTGCCTCCAAAGGCCGCTTTGCAAGCACTCTCGCCGGCTGTTCCCGCCAGCCGCGCACAACGCTCCCAAGCCCGGGAGAAAAGCGCTTCGGGGTGGTGCTCTCTCCCGGCCCTTGCCCCTGAGCCTGGGGGCCAGGCAGGGGGTCCACACTCCCAGGCCAAGGCAGAACCACATGCACACGTCTGTTCCTGCCCCCTGCACCAGCAGAGAGCTCGGGGGAGCCAGAGTCTGTCAGGGAGCTGCTGGGCTGGCCGCCTGTGTGGGAAGGGGCAGAGCCGACCTAGGGGCACACTGGGCCTCTTGCTCTCCCTGCTGCCCTGAGGCTGCTGGGCCAAAGAGGTCTTGGGCATCCAGCCCCTTGCTGGTCCCTTCCCTCTGACGAGGCCCTCTGAGCTCCAGCACCTTGCAGTGTGGAGACAGCCCCTGCCAGCAACCTCCTCTCCAAGGAGGCCTCAAGCGAGGCCTAGGCCCAGGGGAAAGGCACCAGCGGGGATGAGCCTGGGGAGGCGCCCGGGCATGTCTGGACCCAGTCCCCGCAGCCTGCCCCTTGCTGGGGCAGCACCACCGGAGGCCAGGAAGGTCTGGGCAAGGATGGCCAGGGGCAGGGGCCCTGCTGGGTCCTGCCCCTGGCCGGTGGGGCCTCTGAGCACAACCGGCCCTCTCCCGCTGGAAGAACTCCCCGGCTGCCTCCAAAGGCCGCTTTGCAAGCACTCTCGCCGGCTGTTCCCGCCAGCCGCGCACAACGCTCCCAAGCCCGGGAGAAAAGCGCTTCGGGGTGGTGCTCTCTCCCGGCCCTTGCCCCTGAGCCTGGGGGCCAGGCAGGGGGTCCACACTCCCAGGCCAAGGCAGAACCACATGCACACGTCTGTTCCTGCCCCTTGCACCGGCAGAGAGCTCGGGGGAGCCAGAGTCTGGCAGGCAGCTGCTGGGCTGGCCGCCTGTGTGGGAAGGGGCAGAGCCGACCTAGGGGCACACTGGGCCTCTTGCTCTCCCTGCTGCCCTGAGGCTGCTGGGCCAAAGAGGTCTTGGGCATCCAGCCCCTTGCTGGTCCCTTCCCTCTGACGAGGCCCTCTGAGCTCCAGCACCTTGCAGTGTGGAGACAGCCCCTGCCAGCAACCTCCTCTCGAAGGAGGCCTCAAGCGAGGCCTAGGCCCAGGGGAAAGGCACCAGCGGGGATGAGCCTGGGGAGGCGCCCGGGCATGTCTGGACCCAGTCCCCGCAGCCTGCCCCTTGCTGGGGCAGTAACCCCGGAGGCCAGGAAGGTCTGGGCAAGGCTGGCCAGGGGCAGGGGACCTGCTGGGTCCTGCCCCTGGCCTGTGGGGCCTCTGAGCACAACCGGCCCTCTCCCGCTGGAAGACCTCCCCGGCTGCCTCCAAAGGCCGCTTTGCAAGCACTCTCGCCGGCTGTTCCCGCCAGCCGCGCACAACGCTCCCAAGCCCGGGAGAAAAGCGCTTCGGGGTGGTGCTCTCTCCCGGCCCTTGCCCCTGAGCCTGGGGACCAGGCAGGGGGTCCACACTCCCAGGCCAAGGCAGAACCACATGCACACGTCTGTTCCTGCCCCCTGCACCGGCAGAGAGCTCGGGGGAGCCAGAGTCTGGCAGGCAGCTGCTGGGCTGGCCGCCTGTGTGGGAAGGGGCAGAGCCGACCTAGGGGCACACTGGGCCTCTTGCTCTCCCTGCTGCCCTGAGGCTGCTGGGCCAAAGAGGTCTTGGGCATCCAGCCCCTTGCTGGTCCCTTCCCTCTGACGAGGCCCTCTGAGCTCCAGCACCTTGCAGTGTGGAGACAGCCCCTGCCAGCAACCTCCTCTCCATGGAGGCCTCAAGCGAGGCCTAGGCCCAGGGGAAAGGCACCAGCGGGGATGAGCCTGGGGAGGCGCCCGGGCATGTCTGGACCCAGTCCCCGCAGCCTGCCCCTTGCTGGGGCAGTACCCCCGGAGGCCAGGAAGGTCTGGGCAAGGCTGGCCAGGGGCAGGGGCCCTGCTGGGTCCTGCCCCTGGCCTGTGGGGCCTCTGAGCACAACCGGCCCTCTCCCGCTGGAAGACCTCCCCGGCTGCCTCCAAAGGCCGCTTTGCAAGCACTCTCGCCGGCTGTTCCCGCCAGCCGCGCACAACGCTCCCAAGCCCGGGAGAAAAGCGCTTCGGGGTGGTGCTCTCTCCCGGCCCTTGCCCCTGAGCCTGGGGGCCAGGCAGGGGGTCCACACTCCCAGGCCAAGGCAGAACCACATGCACACGTCTGTTCCTGCCCCCTGCACCAGCAGAGAGCTCGGGGGAGCCAGAGTCTGTCAGGGAGCTGCTGGGCTGGCCGCCTGTGTGGGAAGGGGCAGAGCCGACCTAGGGGCACACTGGGCCTCTTGCTCTCCCTGCTGCCCTGAGGCTGCTGGGCCAAAGAGGTCTTGGGCATCCAGCCCCTTGCTGGTCCCTTCCCTCTGACGAGGCCCTCTGAGCTCCAGCACCTTGCAGTGTGGAGACAGCCCCTGCCAGCAACCTCCTCTCCAAGGAGGCCTCAAGCGAGGCCTAGGCCCAGGGGAAAGGCACCAGCGGGGATGAGCCTGGGGAGGCGCCCGGGCATGTCTGGACCCAGTCCCCGCAGCCTGCCCCTTGCTGGGGCAGCACCCCCGGAGGCCAGGAAGGTCTGGGCAAGGATGGCCAGGGGCAGGGGCCCTGCTGGGTCCTGCCCCTGGCCGGTGGGGCCTCTGAGCTCAACCGGCCCTCTCCCGCTGGAAGAACTCCCCGGCTGCCTCCAAAGGCCGCTTTGCAAGCACTCTCGCCGGCTGTTCCCGCCAGCCGCGCACAATGCTCCCAAGCCCGGGAGAAAAGCGCTTCGGGGTGGTGCTCTCTCCCGGCCCTTGCCCCTGAGCCTGGGGGCCAGGCAGGGGGTCCACACTCCCGGCCAAAGGCAGAACCACATGCACACGTCTGTTCCTGCCCCCTGCACCGGCAGAGAGCTCGGGGGAGCCAGAGTCTGTCAGGCAGCTGCTGGGCTGGCCGCCTGTGTGGGAAGGGGCAGAGCCGACCTAGGGGCACACTGGGCCTCTTGCTCTCCCTGCTGCCCTGAGGCTGCTGGGCCAAAGAGGTCTTGGGCATCCAGCCCCTTGCTGGTCCCTTCCCTCTGATGAGGCCCTCTGAGCTCCAGCACCTTGCAGTGTGGAGACAGCCCCTGCCAGCAACCTCCTCTCCAAGGAGGCCTCAAGCGAGGCCTAGGCCCAGGGGAAAGGCACCAGCGGGGATGAGCCTGGGGAGGCGCCCGGGCATGTCTGGACCCAGTCCCCGCAGCCTGCCCCTTGCTGGGGCAGTACCCCCGGAGGCCAGGAAGGTCTGGGCAAGGCTGGCCAGGGGCAGGGGCCCTGCTGGGTCCTGCCCCTGGCCTGTGGGGCCTCTGAGCACAACCGGCCCTCTCCCGCTGGAAGACCTCCCCGGCTGCCTCCAAAGGCCGCTTTGCAAGCACTCTCGCCGGCTGTTCCCGCCAGCCGCGCACAACGCTCCCAAGCCCGGGAGAGAAGCGCTTCGGGGTGGTGCTCTCTCCCGGCCCTTGCCCCTGAGCCTGGGGGCCAGGCAGGGGGTCCACACTCCCAGGCCAAGGCAGAACCACATGCACACGTCTGTTCCTGCCCCTTGCACCAGCAGAGAGCTCGGGGGAGCCAGAGTCTGTCAGGGAGCTGCTGGGCTGGCCGCCTGTGTGGGAAGGGGCAGAGCCGACCTAGGGGCACACTGGGCCTCTTGCTCTCCCTGCTGCCCTGAGGCTGCTGGGCCAAAGAGGTCTTGGGCATCCAGCCCCTTGCTGGTCCCTTCCCTCTGACGAGGCCCTCTGAGCTCCAGCACCTTGCAGTGTGGAGACAGCCCCTGCCAGCAACCTCCTCTCCAAGGAGGCCTCAAGCGAGGCCTAGGCCCAGGGGAAAGGCACCAGCGGGGATGAGCCTGGGGAGGCACCCGGGCATGTCTGGACCCAGTCCCCGCAGCCTGCCCCTTGCTGGGGCAGTACCCCCGGAGGCCAGGAAGGTCTGGGCAAGGCTGGCCAGGGGCAGGGGACCTGCTGGGTCCTGCCCCTGGCCTGTGGGGCCTCTGAGCACAACCGGCCCTCTCCCGCTGGAAGACCTCCCCGGCTGCCTCCAAAGGCCGCTTTGCAAGCACTCTCGCCGGCTGTTCCCGCCAGCCGCGCACAACGCTCCCAAGCCCGGGAGAAAAGCGCTTCGGGGTGGTGCTCTCTCCCGGCCCTTGCCCCTGAGCCTGGGGGCCAGGCAGGGGGTCCACACTCCCAGGCCAAGGCAGAACCACATGCACACGTCTGTTCCTGCCCCCTGCACCGGCAGAGAGCTCGGGGGAGCCAGAGTCTGGCAGGCAGCTGCTGGGCTGGCCGCCTGTGTGGGAAGGGGCAGAGCCGACCTAGGGGCACACTGGGCCTCTTGCTCTCCCTGCTGCCCTGAGGCTGCTGGGCCAAAGAGGTCTTGGGCATCCAGCCCCTTGCTGGTCCCTTCCCTCTGACGAGGCCCTCTGAGCTCCAGCACCTTGCAGTGTGGAGACAGCCCCTGCCAGCAACCTCCTCTCCATGGAGGCCTCAAGCGAGGCCTAGGCCCAGGGGAAAGGCACCAGCGGGGATGAGCCTGGGGAGGCGCCCGGGCATGTCTGGACCCAGTCCCCGCAGCCTGCCCCTTGCTGGGGCAGTACCCCCGCAGGCCAGGAAGGTCTGGGCAAGGCTGGCCAGGGGCAGGGGCCCTGCTGGGTCCTGCCCCTGGCCTGTGGGGCCTCTGAGCACAACCGGCCCTCTCCCGCTGGAAGACCTCCCCGGCTGCCTCCAAAGGCCGCTTTGCAAGCACTCTCGCCGGCTGTTCCCGCCAGCCGCGCACAACGCTCCCAAGCCCGGGAGAAAAGCGCTTCGGGGTGGTGCTCTCTCCCGGCCCTTGCCCCTGAGCCTGGGGGCCAGGCAGGGGGTCCACACTCCCAGGCCAAGGCAGAACCACATGCACACGTCTGTTCCTGCCCCCTGCACCAGCAGAGAGCTCGGGGGAGCCAGAGTCTGTCAGGGAGCTGCTGGGCTGGCCGCCTGTGTGGGAAGGGGCAGAGCCGACCTAGGGGCACACTGGGCCTCTTGCTCTCCCTGCTGCCCTGAGGCTGCTGGGCCAAAGAGGTCTTGGGCATCCAGCCCCTTGCTGGTCCCTTCCCTCTGACGAGGCCCTCTGAGCTCCAGCACCTTGCAGTGTGGAGACAGCCCCTGCCAGCAACCTCCTCTCCAAGGAGGCCTCAAGCGAGGCCTAGGCCCAGGGGAAAGGCACCAGCGGGGATGAGCCTGGGGAGGCGCCCGGGCATGTCTGGCCCCAGTCCCCGCAGCCTGCCCCTTGCTGGGGCAGTACCCCCGGAGGCCAGGAAGGTCTGGGCAAGGATGGCCAGGGGCAGGGGCCCTGCTGGGTCCTGCCTCTGGCCGGTGGGGCCTCTGAGCACAACCGGCCCTCTCCCGCTGGAAGAACTCCCCGGCTGCCTCCAAAGGCCGCTTTGCAAGCACTCTCGCCGGCTGTTCCCGCCAGCCGCGCACAACGCTCCCAAGCCCGGGAGAAAAGCGCTTCGGGGTGGTGCTCTCTCCCGGCCCTTGCCCCTGAGCCTGGGGGCCAGGCAGGGGGTCCACACTCCCGGCCAAAGGCAGAACCACATGCATACGTCTGTTCCTGCCCCCTGCACCGGCAGAGAGCTCGGGGGAGCCAGAGTCTGGCAGGCAGCTGCTGGGCTGGCCGCCTGTGTGGGAAGGGGCAGAGCCGACCTAGGGGCACACTGGGCCTCTTGCTCTCCCTGCTGCCCTGAGGCTGCTGGGCCAAAGAGGTCTTGGGCATCCAGCCCCTTGCTGGTCCCTTCCCTCTGACGAGGCCCTCTGAGCTCCAGCACCTTGCAGTGTGGAGACAGCCCCTGCCAGCAACCTCCTCTCCATGGAGGCCTCAAGCGAGGCCTAGGCCCAGGGGAAAGGCACCAGCGGGGATGAGCCTGGGGAGGCGCCCGGGCATGTCTGGACCCAGTCCCCGCAGCCTGCCCCTTGCTGGGGCAGTACCCCCGCAGGCCAGGAAGGTCTGGGCAAGGCTGGCCAGGGGCAGGGGCCCTGCTGGGTCCTGCCCCTGGCCTGTGGGGCCTCTGAGCACAACCGGCCCTCTCCCGCTGGAAGACCTCCCCGGCTGCCTCCAAAGGCCGCTTTGCAAGCACTCTCGCCGGCTGTTCCCGCCAGCCGCGCACAACGCTCCCAAGCCCGGGAGAAAAGCGCTTCGGGGTGGTGCTCTCTCCCGGCCCTTGCCCCTGAGCCTGGGGGCCAGGCAGGGGGTCCACACTCCCAGGCCAAGGCAGAACCACATGCACACGTCTGTTCCTGCCCCCTGCACCAGCAGAGAGCTCGGGGGAGCCAGAGTCTGTCAGGGAGCTGCTGGGCTGGCCGCCTGTGTGGGAAGGGGCAGAGCCGACCTAGGGGCACACTGGGCCTCTTGCTCTCCCTGCTGCCCTGAGGCTGCTGGGCCAAAGAGGTCTTGGGCATCCAGCCCCTTGCTGGTCCCTTCCCTCTGACGAGGCCCTCTGAGCTCCAGCACCTTGCAGTGTGGAGACAGCCCCTGCCAGCAACCTCCTCTCCAAGGAGGCCTCAAGCGAGGCCTAGGCCCAGGGGAAAGGCACCAGCGGGGATGAGCCTGGGGAGGCGCCCGGGCATGTCTGGACCCAGTCCCCGCAGCCTGCCCCTTGCTGGGGCAGTACCCCCGGAGGCCAGGAAGGTCTGGGCAAGGATGGCCAGGGGCAGGGGCCCTGCTGGGTCCTGCCTCTGGCCGGTGGGGCCTCTGAGCACAACCGGCCCTCTCCCGCTGGAAGAACTCCCCGGCTGCCTCCAAAGGCCGCTTTGCAAGCACTCTCGCCGGCTGTTCCCGCCAGCCGCGCACAACGCTCCCAAGCCCGGGAGAAAAGCGCTTCGGGGTGGTGCTCTCTCCCGGCCCTTGCCCCTGAGCCTGGGGGCCAGGCAGGGGGTCCACACTCCCGGCCAAAGGCAGAACCACATGCACACGTCTGTTCCTGCCCCCTGCACCGGCAGAGAGCTCGGGGGAGCCAGAGTCTGTCAGGCAGCTGCTGGGCTGGCCGCCTGTGTGGGAAGGGGCAGAGCCGACCTAGGGGCACACTGGGCCTCTTGCTCTCCCTGCTGCCCTGAGGCTGCTGGGCCAAAGAGGTCTTGGGCATCCAGCCCCTTGCTGGTCCCTTCCCTCTGATGAGGCCCTCTGAGCTCCAGCACCTTGCAGTGTGGAGACAGCCCCTGCCAGCAACCTCCTCTCCATGGAGGCCTCAAGCGAGGCCTAGGCCCAGGGGAAAGGCACCAGCGGGGATGAGCCTGGGGAGGCGCCCGGGCATGTCTGGACCCAGTCCCCGCAGCCTGCCCCTTGCTGGGGCAGTACCCCCGGAGGCCAGGAAGGTCTGGGCAAGGCTGGCCAGGGGCAGGGGCCCTGCTGGGTCCTGCCCCTGGCCTGTGGGGCCTCTGAGCACAACCGGCCCTCTCCCGCTGGAAGACCTCCCCGGCTGCCTCCAAAGGCCGCTTTGCAAGCACTCTCGCCGGCTGTTCCCGCCAGCCGCGCACAACGCTCCCAAGCCCGGGAGAAAAGCGCTTCGGGGTGGTGCTCTCTCCCGGCCCTTGCCCCTGAGCCTGGGGGCCAGGCAGGGGGTCCACACTCCCAGGCCAAGGCAGAACCACATGCACACGTCTGTTCCTGCCCCCTGCACCGGCAGAGAGCTCGGGGGAGCCAGAGTCTGGCAGGCAGCTGCTGGGCTGGCCGCCTGTGTGGGAAGGGGCAGAGCCGACCTAGGGGCACACTGGGCCTCTTGCTCTCCCTGCTGCCCTGAGGCTGCTGGGCCAAAGAGGTCTTGGGCATCCAGCCCCTTGCTGGTCCCTTCCCTCTGACGAGGCCCTCTGAGCTCCAGCACCTTGCAGTGTGGAGACAGCCCCTGCCAGCAACCTCCTCTCCATGGAGGCCTCAAGCGAGGCCTAGGCCCAGGGGAAAGGCACCAGCGGGGATGAGCCTGGGGAGGCGCCCGGGCATGTCTGGACCCAGTCCCCGCAGCCTGCCCCTTGCTGGGGCAGTACCCCCGCAGGCCAGGAAGGTCTGGGCAAGGCTGGCCAGGGGCAGGGGCCCTGCTGGGTCCTGCCCCTGGCCTGTGGGGCCTCTGAGCACAACCGGCCCTCTCCCGCTGGAAGACCTCCCCGGCTGCCTCCAAAGGCCGCTTTGCAAGCACTCTCGCCGGCTGTTCCCGCCAGCCGCGCACAACGCTCCCAAGCCCGGGAGAAAAGCGCTTCGGGGTGGTGCTCTCTCCCGGCCCTTGCCCCTGAGCCTGGGGGCCAGGCAGGGGGTCCACACTCCCAGGCCAAGGCAGAACCACATGCACACGTCTGTTCCTGCCCCCTGCACCAGCAGAGAGCTCGGGGGAGCCAGAGTCTGTCAGGGAGCTGCTGGGCTGGCCGCCTGTGTGGGAAGGGGCAGAGCCGACCTAGGGGCACACTGGGCCTCTTGCTCTCCCTGCTGCCCTGAGGCTGCTGGGCCAAAGAGGTCTTGGGCATCCAGCCCCTTGCTGGTCCCTTCCCTCTGACGAGGCCCTCTGAGCTCCAGCACCTTGCAGTGTGGAGACAGCCCCTGCCAGCAACCTCCTCTCCAAGGAGGCCTCAAGCGAGGCCTAGGCCCAGGGGAAAGGCACCAGCGGGGATGAGCCTGGGGAGGCGCCCGGGCATGTCTGGACCCAGTCCCCGCAGCCTGCCCCTTGCTGGGGCAGCACCACCGGAGGCCAGGAAGGTCTGGGCAAGGATGGCCAGGGGCAGGGGCCCTGCTGGGTCCTGCCCCTGGCCGGTGGGGCCTCTGAGCACAACCGGCCCTCTCCCGCTGGAAGAACTCCCCGGCTGCCTCCAAAGGCCGCTTTGCAAGCACTCTCGCCGGCTGTTCCCGCCAGCCGCGCACAACGCTCCCAAGCCCGGGAGAAAAGCGCTTCGGGGTGGTGCTCTCTCCCGGCCCTTGCCCCTGAGCCTGGGGGCCAGGCAGGGGGTCCACACTCCCGGCCAAAGGCAGAACCACATGCACACGTCTGTTCCTGCCCCCTGCACCGGCAGAGAGCTCGGGGGAGCCAGAGTCTGTCAGGCAGCTGCTGGGCTGGCCGCCTGTGTGGGAAGGGGCAGAGCCGACCTAGGGGCACACTGGGCCTCTTGCTCTCCCTGCTGCCCTGAGGCTGCTGGGCCAAAGAGGTCTTGGGCATCCAGCCCCTTGCTGGTCCCTTCCCTCTGACGAGGGCCTCTGAGCTCCAGCACCTTGCAGTGTGGAGACAGCCCCTGCCAGCAACCTCCTCTCCAAGGAGGCCTCAAGCGAGGCCTAGGCCCAGGGGAAAGGCACCAGCGGGGATGAGCCTGGGGAGGCACCCGGGCATGTCTGGACCCAGTCCCCGCAGCCTGCCCCTTGCTGGGGCAGTACCCCCGGAGGCCAGGAAGGTCTGGGCAAGGCTGGCCAGGGGCAGGGGCCCTGCTGGGTCCTGCCCCTGGCCTGTGGGGCCTCTGAGCACAACCGGCCCTCTCCCGCTGGAAGACCTCCCCGGCTGCCTCCAAAGGCCGCTTTGCAAGCACTCTCGCCGGCTGTTCCCGCCAGCCGCGCACAACGCTCCCAAGCCCGGGAGAAAAGCGCTTCGGGGTGGTGCTCTCTCCCGGCCCTTGCCCCTGAGCCTGGGGGCCAGGCAGGGGGTCCACACTCCCAGGCCAAGGCAGAACCACATGCACACGTCTGTTCCTGCCCCCTGCACCGGCAGAGAGCTCGGGGGAGCCAGAGTCTGTCAGGCAGCTGCTGGGCTGGCCGCCTGTGTGGGAAGGGGCAGAGCCGACCTAGGGGCACACTGGGCCTCTTGCTCTCCCTGCTGCCCTGAGGCTGCTGGGCCAAAGAGGTCTTGGGCATCCAGCCCCTTGCTGGTCCCTTCCCTCTGACGAGGCCCTCTGAGCTCCAGCACCTTGCAGTGTGGAGACAGCCCCTGCCAGCAACCTCCTCTCCATGGAGGCCTCAAGCGAGGCCTAGGCCCAGGGGAAAGGCAGCAGCGGGGATGAGCCTGGGGAGGCGCCCGGGCATGTCTGGACCCAGTCCCCGCAGCCTGCCCCTTGCTGGGGCAGTACCCCCGCAGGCCAGGAAGGTCTGGGCAAGGCTGGCCAGGGGCAGGGGCCCTGCTGGGTCCTGCCCCTGGCCTGTGGGGCCTCTGAGCACAACCGGCCCTCTCCCGCTGGAAGACCTCCCCGGCTGCCTCCAAAGGCCGCTTTGCAAGCACTCTCGCCGGCTGTTCCCGCCAGCCGCGCACAACGCTCCCAAGCCCGGGAGAAAAGCGCTTCAGGGTGGTGCTCTCTCCCGGCCCTTGCCCCTGAGCCTGGGGGCCAGGCAGGGGGTCCACACTCCCAGGCCAAGGCAGAACCACATGCACACGTCTGTTCCTGCCCCCTGCACCGGCAGAGAGCTCGGGGGAGCCAGAGTCTGTCAGGGAGCTGTTGGGCTGGCCGCCTGTGTGGGAAGGGGCAGAGCCGACCTAGGGGCACACTGGGCCTCTTGCTCTCCCTGCTGCCCTGAGGCTGCTGGGCCAAAGAGGTCTTGGGCATCCAGCCCCTTGCTGGTCCCTTCCCTCTGACGAGGACCTCTGAGCTCCAGCACCTTGCAGTGTGGAGACAGCCCCTGCCAGCAACCTCCTCTCCAAGGAGGCCTCAAGCGAGGCCTAGGCCCAGGGGAAAGGCACCAGCGGGGATGAGCCTGGGGAGGCGCCCGGGCATGTCTGGACCCAGTCCCCGCAGCCTGCCCCTTGCTGGGGCAGCACCCCCGGAGGCCAGGAAGGTCTGGGCAAGGATGGCCAGGGGCAGGGGCCCTGCTGGGTCCTGCCCCTGGCCGGTGGGGCCTCTGAGCACAACCGGCCCTCTCCCGCTGGAAGACCTCCCCGGCTGCCTCCAAAGGCCGCTTTGCAAGCACTCTCGCCGGCTGTTCCCGCCAGCCGCGCACAACGCTCCCAAGCCCGGGAGAAAAGCGCTTCGGGGTGGTGCTCTCTCCCGGCCCTTGCCCCTGAGCCTGGGGGCCAGGCAGGGGTCCACACTCCCGGCCAAAGGCAGAACCACATGCACACGTCTGTTCCTGCCCCCTGCACCGGCAGAGAGCTCGGGGGAGCCAGAGTCTGTCAGGCAGCTGCTGGGCTGGCCGCCTGTGTGGGAAGGGGCAGAGCCGACCTAGGGGCACACTGGGCCTCTTGCTCTCCCTGCTGCCCTGAGGCTGCTGGGCCAAAGAGGTCTTGGGCATCCAGCCCCTTGCTGGTCCCTTCCCTCTGACGAGGGCCTCTGAGCTCCAGCACCTTGCAGTGTGGAGACAGCCCCTGCCAGCAACCTCCTCTCCAAGGAGGCCTCAAGCGAGGCCTAGGCCCAGGGGAAAGGCACCAGCGGGGATGAGCCTGGGGAGGCACCCGGGCATGTCTGGACCCAGTCCCCGCAGCCTGCCCCTTGCTGGGGCAGTACCCCCGGAGGCCAGGAAGGTCTGGGCAAGGCTGGCCAGGGGCAGGGGCCCTGCTGGGTCCTGCCCCTGGCCTGTGGGTCCTCTGAGCACAACCGGCCCTCTCCCGCTGGAAGACCTCCCCGGCTGCCTCCAAAGGCCGCTTTGCAAGCACTCTCGCCGGCTGTTCCCGCCAGCCGCGCACAACGCTCCCAAGCCCGGGAGAAAAGCGCTTCGGGGTGGTGCTCTCTCCCGGCCCTTGCCCCTGAGCCTGGGGGCCAGGCAGGGGGTCCACACTCCCAGGCCAAGGCAGAACCACATGCACACGTCTGTTCCTGCCCCCTGCACCGGCAGAGAGCTCAGGGGAGCCAGAGTCTGGCAGGCAGCTGCTGGGCTGGCCGCCTGTGTGGGAAGGGGCAGAGCCGACCTAGGGGCACACTGGGCATCTTGCTCTCCCTGCTGCCCTGAGGCTGCTGGGCCAAAGAGGTCTTGGGCATCCAGCCCCTTGCTGGTCCCTTCCCTCTGACGAGGCCCTCTGAGCTCCAGCACCTTGCAGTGTGGAGACAGCCCCTGCCAGCAACCTCCTCTCCATGTAGGCCTCAAGCGAGGCCTAGGCCCAGGGGAAAGGCACCAGCGGGGATGAGCCTGGGGAGGCGCCCGGGCATGTCTGGACCCAGTCCCCGCAGCCTGCCCCTTGCTGGGGCAGTACCCCCGCAGGCCAGGAAGGTCTGGGCAAGGCTGGCCAGGGGCAGGGGCCCTGCTGGGTCCTGCCCCTGGCCTGTGGGGCCTCTGAGCACAACCGGCCCTCTCCCGCTGGAAGACCTCCCCGGCTGCCTCCAAAGGCCGCTTTGCAAGCACTCTCGCCGGCTGTTCCCGCCAGCCGCGCACAACGCTCCCAAGCCCGGGAGAAAAGCGCTTCGGGGTGGTGCTCTCTCCCTGCCCTTGCCCCTGAGCCTGGGGGCCAGGCAGGGGGTCCACACTCCCAGGCCAAGGCAGAACCACATGCACACGTCTGTTCCTGCCCCCTGCACCGGCAGAGAGCTCGGGGGAGCCAGAGTCTGTCAGGCAGCTGCTGGGCTGGCCGCCTGTGTGGGAAGGGGCAGAGCCGACCTAGGGGCACACTGGGCCTCTTGCTCTCCCTGCTGCCCTGAGGCTGCTGGGCCAAAGAGGTCTTGGGCATCCAGCCCCTTGCTGGTCCCTTCCCTCTGACGAGGCCCTCTGAGCTCCAGCACCTTGCAGTGTGGAGACAGCCCCTGCCAGCAACCTCCTCTCCAAGGAGGCCTCAAGCGAGGCCTAGGCCCAGGGGAAAGGCACCAGCGGGGATGAGCCTGGGGAGGCGCCCGGGCATGTCTGGACCCAGTCCCCGCAGCCTGCCCCTTGCTGGGGCAGCACCCCCGGAGGCCAGGAAGGTCTGGGCAAGGCTGGCCAGGGGCAGGGGCCCTGCTGGGTCCTGCCCCTGGCCGGTGGGGCCTCTGAGCACAACCGGCCCTCTCCCTCTGGAAGACCTCCCCGGCTGCCTCCAAAGGCCGCTTTGCAAGCACTCTCGCCGGCTGTTCCCGCCAGCCGCGCACAACGCTCCCAAGCCCGGGAGAAAAGCGCTTCGGGGTGGTGCTCTCTCCCGGCCCTTGCCCCTGAGCCTGGGGGCCAGGCAGGGGGTCCACACTCCCAGGCCAAGGCAGAACCACATGCACACGTCTGTTCCTGTCCCCTGCACCGGCAGAGAGCTCGGGGGAGCCACAGTCTGGCAGGCAGCTGCTGGGCTGGCCGCCTGTGTGGGAAGGGGCAGAGCCGACCTAGGGGCACACTGGGCCTCTTGCTCTCCCTGCTGCCCTGAGGCTGCTGGGCCAAAGAGGTCTTGGGCATCCAGCCCCTTGCTGGTCCCTTCCCTCTGACGAGGCCCTCTGAGCTCCAGCACCTTGCAGTGTGGAGACAGCCCCTGCCAGCAACCTCCTCTCCAAGGAGGCCTCAAGCGAGGCCTAGGCCCAGGGGAAAGGCACCAGCGGGGATGAGCCTGGGGAGGCGCCCGGGCATGTCTGGACCCAGTCCCCGCAGCCTGCCCCTTGCTGGGGCAGCACCCCCGGAGGCCAGGAAGGTCTGGGCAAGGCTGGCCAGGGGCAGGGGCCCTGCTGGGTCCTGCCCCTGGCCGGTGGGGCCTCTGAGCACAACCGGCCCTCTCCCGCTGGAAGACCTCCCCGGCTGCCTCCAAAGGCCGCTTTGCAAGCACTCTCGCCGGCTGTTCCCGCCAGCCGCGCACAACGCTCCCAAGCCCGGGAGAAAAGCGCTTCGGGGTGGTGATCTCTCCCGGCCCTTGCCCCTGAGCCTGGGGGCCAGGCAGGGGGTCCACACTCCCAGGCCAAGGCAGAACCACATGCACACGTCTGTTCCTGCCCCCTGCACCGGCAGAGAGCTCGGGGGAGCCAGAGTCTGTCAGGCAGCTGCTGGGCTGGCCGCCTGTGTGGGAAGGGGCAGAGCCGACCTAGGGGCACACTGGGCCTCTTGCTCTCCCTGCTGCCCTGAGGCTGCTGGGCCAAAGAGGTCTTGGGCATCCAGCCCCTTGCTGGTCCCTTGCCTCTGACGAGGCCCTCTGAGCTCCAGCACCTTGCAGTGTGGAGATAGCCCCTACCAGCAACCTCCTCTCCAAGGAGGCCTCAAGCGAGGCCTAGGCCCAGGGGAAAGGCACCAGCGGGGATGAGCCTGGGGAGGCGCCCGTGCATGTCTGGACCCAGTCCCCGCAGCCTGCCCCTTGCTGGGGCAGTACCCCCGGAGGCCAGGAAGGTCTGGGCAAGGCTGGCCAGGGGCAGGGGCCCTGCTGGGTCCTGCCCCTGGCCTGTGGGTCCTCTGAGCACAACCGGCCCTCTCCCGCTGGAAGACCTCCCCGGCTGCCTCCAAAGGCCGCTTTGCAAGCACTCTCGCCGGCTGTTCCCGCCAGCCGCGCACAACGCTCCCAAGCCCGGGAGAAAAGCGCTTCGGGGTGGTGCTCTCTCCCGGCCCTTGCCCCTGAGCCTGGGGGCCAGGCAGGGGGTCCACACTCCCAGGCCAAGGCAGAACCACATGCACACGTCTGTTCCTGCCCCCTGCACCGGCAGAGAGCTCGGGGGAGCCAGAGTCTGTCAGGGAGCTGCTGGGCTGGCCGCCTGTGTGGGAAGGGGCAGAGCCGACCTAGGGGCACACTGGGCCTCTTGCTCTCCCTGCTGCCCTGAGGCTGCTGGGCCAAAGAGGTCTTGGGCATCCAGCCCCTTGCTGGTCCCTTCCCTCTGACGAGGCCCTCTGAGCTCCAGCACCTTGCAGTGTGGAGACAGCCCCTGCCAGCAACCTCCTCTCCAAGGAGGCCTCAACCGAGGCCTAGGCCCAGGGGAAAGGCACCAGCGGGGATGAGCCTGGGGAGGCGCCCGGGCATGTCTGGACCCAGTCCCCGCAGCCTGCCCCTTGCTGGGGCAGTACCCCCGGAGGCCAGGAAGGTCTGGGCAAGGCTGGCCAGGGGCAGGGGCCCTGCTGGGTCCTGCCCCTGGCCGGTGGGGCCTCTGAGCACAACCGGCCCTCTCCCGCTGGAAGACCTCCCCGGCTGCCTCCAAAGGCCGCTTTGCAAGCACTCTCGCCGGCTGTTCCCGCCAGCCGCGCACAACGCTCCCAAGCCCGGGAGAAAAGTGCTTCGGGGTGGTGATCTCTCCCGGCCCTTGCCCCTGAGCCTGGGGGCCAGGCAGGGGGTCCACACTCCCAGGCCAAGGCAGAACCACATGCACACGTCTGTTCCTGCCCCCTGCACCGGCAGAGAGCTCGGGGGAGCCAGAGTCTGTCAGGCAGCTGCTGGGCTGGCCGCCTGTGTGGGAAGGGGCAGAGCCGACCTAGGGGCACACTGGGCCTCTTGCTCTCCCTGCTGCCCTGAGGCTGCTGGGCCAAAGAGGTCTTGGGCATCCAGCCCCTTGCTGGTCCCTTCCCTCTGACGAGGCCCTCTGAGCTCCAGCACCTTGCAGTGTGGAGACAGCCCCTGCCAGCAACCTCCTCTCCAAGGAGGCCTCAAGCGAGGCCTAGGCCCAGGGGAAAGGCACCAGCGGGGATGAGCCTGGGGAGGCGTCCGGGCATGTCTGGACCCAGTCCCCGCAGCCTGCCCCTTGCTGGGGCAGTACCCCCGGAGGCCAGGAAGGTCTGGGCAAGGCTGGCCAGGGGCAGGGGCCCTGCTGGGTCCTGCCCCTGGCCTGTGGGGCCTCTGAGCACAACCGGCCCTCTCCCGCTGGAAGACCTCCCCGGCTGCCTCCAAAGGCCGCTTTGCAAGCACTCTCGCCGGCTGTTCCCGCCAGCCGCGCACAACGCTCCCAAGCCCGGGAGAAAAGCGCTTCGGGGTGGTGCTCTCTCCCGGCCCTTGCCCCTGAGCCTGGGGGCCAGGCAGGGGGTCCACACTCCCAGGCCAAGGCAGAACCACATGCACACGTCTGTTCCTGCCCCCTGCACCGGCAGAGAGCTCGGGGGAGCCAGAGTCTGGCCGGCAGCTGCTGGGCTGGCCGCCTGTGTGGGAAGGGGCAGAGCCGACCTAGGGGCACACTGGGCCTCTTGCTCTCCCTGCTGCCCTGAGGCTGCTGGGCCAAAGAGGTCTTGGGCATCCAGCCCCTTGCTGGTCCCTTCCCTCTGACGAGGCCCTCTGAGCTCCAGCACCTTGCAGTGTGGAGACAGCCCCTGCCAGCAACCTCCTCTCCAAGGAGGCCTCAAGCGAGGCCTAGGCCCAGGGGAAAGGCACCAGTGGGGATGAGCCTGGGGAGGCGCCCGGGCATGTCTGGACCCAGTCCCCGCAGCCTGCCCCTTGCTGGGGCAGTACCCCCGGAGGCCAGGAAGGTCTGGGCAAGGCTGGCCAGGGGCAGGGGCCCTGCTGGGTCCTGCCCCTGGCCTGTGGGGCCTCTGAGCACAACCGGCCCTCTCCCGCTGGAAGACCTCCCCGGCTGCCTCCAAAGGCCGCTTTGCAAGCACTCTCGCCGGCTGTTCCCGCCAGCCGCCCACAACGCTCCCAAGCGCGGGAGAAAAGCGCTTCGGGGTGGTGCTCTCTCCCGGCCCTTGCCCCTGAGCCTGGGGGCCAGGCAGGGGGTCCACACTCCCGGCCAAAGGCAGAACCACATGCACACGTCTGTTCCTGCCCCCTGCACCGGCAGAGAGCTCGGGGGAGCCAGAGTCTGTCAGGCAGCTGCTGGGCTGGCCGCCTGTGTGGGAAGGGGCAGAGCCGACCTAGGGGCACACTGGGCCTCTTGCTCTCCCTGCTGCCCTGAGGCTGCTGGGCCAAAGAGGTCTTGGGCATCCAGCCCCTTGCTGGTCCCTTCCCTCTGACGAGGCCCTCTGAGCTCCAGCACCTTGCAGTGTGGAGACAGCCCCTGCCAGCAACCTCCTCTCCAAGGAGGCCTCAAGCGAGGCCTAGGCCCAGGGGAAAGGCACCAGCGGGGATGAGCCTGGGGAGGCGCCCGGGCATGTCTGGACCCAGTCCCGCAGCCTGCCCCTTGCTGGGGCAGCACCCCCGGAGGCCAGGAAGGTCTGGGCAAGGCTGGCCAGGGGCAGGGGCCCTGCTGGGTCCTGCCCCTGGCCGGTGGGGCCTCTGAGCACAACCGGCCCTCTCCCGCTGGAAGACCTCCCCGGCTGCCTCCAAAGGCCGCTTTGCAAGCACTCTCGCCGGCTGTTCCCGCCAGCCGCGCACAACGCTCCCAAGCCCGGGAGAAAAGCGCTTCGGGGTGGTGCTCTCTCCCGGCCCTTGCCCCTGAGCCTGGGGGCCAGGCAGGGGGTCCACACTCCCAGGCCAAGGCAGAACCACATGCACACGTCTGTTCCTGCCCCCTGCACCGGCAGAGAGCTCGGGGGAGCCAGAGTCTGTCAGGCAGCTGCTGGGCTGGCCGCCTGTGTGGGAAGGGGCAGAGCCGACCTAGGGGCACACTGGGCCTCTTGCTCTCCCTGCTGCCCTGAGGCTGCTGGGCCAAAGAGGTCTTGGGCATCCAGCCCCTTGCTGGTCCCTTCCCTCTGACGAGGCCCTCTGAGCTCCAGCACCTTGCAGTGTGGAGACAGCCCCTGCCAGCAACCTCCTCTCCAAGGAGGCCTCAACCGAGGCCTAGGCCCAGGGGAAAGGCACCAGCGGGGATGAGCCTGGGGAGGCGCCCGGGCATGTCTGGACCCAGTCCCCGCAGCCTGCCCCTTGCTGGGGCAGCACCCCCGGAGGCCAGGAAGGTCTGGGCAAGGCTGGCCAGGGGCAGGGGCCCTGCTGGGTCCTGCCCCTGGCCGGTGGGGCCTCTGAGCACAACCGGCCCTCTCCCGCTGGAAGACCTCCCTGGCTGCCTCCAAAGGCCGCTTTGCAAGCACTCTCGCCGGCTGTTCCCGCCAGCCGCGCACAACGCTCCCAAGCCCGGGAGAAAAGCGCTTCGGGGTGGTGCTCTCTCCCGGCCCTTGCCCCTGAGCCTGGGGGCCAGGCAGGGGGTCCACACTCCCAGGCCAAGGCAGAACCACATGCACACGTCTGTTCCTGCCCCCTGCACCGGCAGAGAGCTCGGGGGAGCCAGAGTATGGCAGGCAGCTGCTGGGCTGGCCGCCTGTGTGGGAAGGGGCAGAGCCGACCTAGGGGCACACTGGGCCTCTTGCTCTCCCTGCTGCCCTGAGGCTGCTGGGCCAAAGAGGTCTTGGGCATCCAGCCCCTTGCTGGTCCCTTCCCTCTGACGAGGGCCTCTGAGCTCCAGCACCTTGCAGTGTGGAGACAGCCCCTGCCAGCAACCTCCTCTCCAAGGAGGCCTCAAGCGAGGCCTAGGCCCAGGGGAAAGGCACCAGCGGGGATGAGCCTGGGGAGGCGCCCGGGCATGTCTGGACCCAGTCCCCGCAGCCTGCCCCTTGCTGGGGCAGTACCCCCGCAGGCCAGGAAGGTCTGGGCAAGGCTGGCCAGGGGCAGGGGCCCTGCTGGGTCCTGCCCCTGGCCTGTGGGGCCTCTGAGCACAACCGGCCCTCTCCCGCTGGAAGACCTCCCCGGCTGTCTCCAAAGGCCGCTTTGCAAGCACTCTCGCCGGCTGTTCCCGCCAGCCGCGCACAACGCTCCCAAGCCCGGGAGAAAAGCGCTTCGGGGTGGTGCTCTCTCCCGGCCCTTGCCCCTGAGCCTGGGGGCCAGGCAGGGGGTCCACACTCCCAGGCCAAGGCAGAACCACATGCACACGTCTGTTCCTGCCCCCTGCACCGGCAGAGAGCTCAGGGGAGCCAGAGTCTGGCAGGCAGCTGCTGGGCTGGCCGCCTGTGTGGGAAGGGGCAGAGCCGACCTAGGGGCACACTGGGCATCTTGCTCTCCCTGCTGCCCTGAGGCTGCTGGGCCAAAGAGGTCTTGGGCATCCAGCCCCTTGCTGGTCCCTTCCCTCTGACGAGGCCCTCTGAGCTCCAGCACCTTGCAGTGTGGAGACAGCCCCTGCCAGCAACCTCCTCTCCATGTAGGCCTCAAGCGAGGCCTAGGCCCAGGGGAAAGGCACCAGCAGGGATGAGCCTGGGGAGGCGCCCGGGCATGTCTGGACCCAGTCCCCGCAGCCTGCCCCTTGCTGGGGCAGTACCCCCGCAGGCCAGGAAGGTCTGGGCAAGGCTGGCCAGGGGCAGGGGCCCTGCTGGGTCCTGCCCCTGGCCTGTGGGGCCTCTGAGCACAACCGGCCCTCTCCCGCTGGAAGACCTCCCCGGCTGCCTCCAAAGGCCGCTTTGCAAGCACTCTCGCCGGCTGTTCCCGCCAGCCGCGCACAACGCTCCCAAGCCCGGGAGAAAAGCGCTTCGGGGTGGTGCTCTCTCCCTGCCCTTGCCCCTGAGCCTGGGGGCCAGGCAGGGGGTCCACACTCCCAGGCCAAGGCAGAACCACATGCACACGTCTGTTCCTGCCCCCTGCACCGGCAGAGAGCTCGGGGGAGCCAGAGTCTGTCAGGCAGCTGCTGGGCTGGCCGCCTGTGTGGGAAGGGGCAGAGCCGACCTAGGGGCACACTGGGCCTCTTGCTCTCCCTGCTGCCCTGAGGCTGCTGGGCCAAAGAGGTCTTGGGCATCCAGCCCCTTGCTGGTCCCTTCCCTCTGACGAGGCCCTCTGAGCTCCAGCACCTTGCAGTGTGGAGACAGCCCCTGCCAGCAACCTCCTCTCCAAGGAGGCCTCAAGCGAGGCCTAGGCCCAGGGGAAAGGCACCAGCGGGGATGAGCCTGGGGAGGCGCCCGGGCATGTCTGGACCCAGTCCCCGCAGCCTGCCCCTTGCTGGGGCAGCACCCCCGGAGGCCAGGAAGGTCTGGGCAAGGCTGGCCAGGGGCAGGGGCCCTGCTGGGTCCTGCCCCTGGCCGGTGGGGCCTCTGAGCACAACCGGCCCTCTCCCTCTGGAAGACCTCCCCGGCTGCCTCCAAAGGCCGCTTTGCAAGCACTCTCGCCGGCTGTTCCCGCCAGCCGCGCACAACGCTCCCAAGCCCGGGAGAAAAGCGCTTCGGGGTGGTGCTCTCTCCCGGCCCTTGCCCCTGAGCCTGGGGGCCAGGCAGGGGGTCCACACTCCCAGGCCAAGGCAGAACCACATGCACACGTCTGTTCCTGTCCCCTGCACCGGCAGAGAGCTCGGGGGAGCCACAGTCTGGCAGGCAGCTGCTGGGCTGGCCGCCTGTGTGGGAAGGGGCAGAGCCGACCTAGGGGCACACTGGGCCTCTTGCTCTCCCTGCTGCCCTGAGGCTGCTGGGCCAAAGAGGTCTTGGGCATCCAGCCCCTTGCTGGTCCCTTCCCTCTGACGAGGCCCTCTGAGCTCCAGCACCTTGCAGTGTGGAGACAGCCCCTGCCAGCAACCTCCTCTCCAAGGAGGCCTCAAGCGAGGCCTAGGCCCAGGGGAAAGGCACCAGCGGGGATGAGCCTGGGGAGGCGCCCGGGCATGTCTGGACCCAGTCCCCGCAGCCTGCCCCTTGCTGGGGCAGCACCCCCGGAGGCCAGGAAGGTCTGGGCAAGGCTGGCCAGGGGCAGGGGCCCTGCTGGGTCCTGCCCCTGGCCGGTGGGGCCTCTGAGCACAACCGGCCCTCTCCCGCTGGAAGACCTCCCCGGCTGCCTCCAAAGGCCGCTTTGCAAGCACTCTCGCCGGCTGTTCCCGCCAGCCGCGCACAACGCTCCCAAGCCCGGGAGAAAAGCGCTTCGGGGTGGTGATCTCTCCCGGCCCTTGCCCCTGAGCCTGGGGGCCAGGCAGGGGGTCCACACTCCCAGGCCAAGGCAGAACCACATGCACACGTCTGTTCCTGCCCCCTGCACCGGCAGAGAGCTCGGGGGAGCCAGAGTCTGTCAGGCAGCTGCTGGGCTGGCCGCCTGTGTGGGAAGGGGCAGAGCCGACCTAGGGGCACACTGGGCCTCTTGCTCTCCCTGCTGCCCTGAGGCTGCTGGGCCAAAGAGGTCTTGGGCATCCAGCCCCTTGCTGGTCCCTTGCCTCTGACGAGGCCCTCTGAGCTCCAGCACCTTGCAGTGTGGAGATAGCCCCTACCAGCAACCTCCTCTCCAAGGAGGCCTCAAGCGAGGCCTAGGCCCAGGGGAAAGGCACCAGCGGGGATGAGCCTGGGGAGGCGCCCGTGCATGTCTGGACCCAGTCCCCGCAGCCTGCCCCTTGCTGGGGCAGTACCCCCGGAGGCCAGGAAGGTCTGGGCAAGGCTGGCCAGGGGCAGGGGCCCTGCTGGGTCCTGCCCCTGGCCTGTGGGGCCTCTGAGCACAACCGGCCCTCTCCCGCTGGAAGACCTCCCCGGCTGCCTCCAAAGGCCGCTTTGCAAGCACTCTCGCCGGCTGTTCCCGCCAGCCGCGCACAACGCTCCCAAGCCCGGGAGAAAAGCGCTTCGGGGTGGTGCTCTCTCCCGGCCCTTGCCCCTGAGCCTGGGGGCCAGGCAGGGGGTCCACACTCCCAGGCCAAGGCAGAACCACATGCACACGTCTGTTCCTGCCCCCTGCACCGGCAGAGAGCTCGGGGGAGCCAGAGTCTGTCAGGCAGCTGCTGGGCTGGCCGCCTGTGTGGGAAGGGGCAGAGCCGACCTAGGGGCACACTGGGCCTCTTGCTCTCCCTGCTGCCCTGAGGCTGCTGGGCCAAAGAGGTCTTGGGCATCCAGCCCCTTGCTGGTCCCTTCCCTCTGACGAGGCCCTCTGAGCTCCAGCACCTTGCAGTGTGGAGACAGCCCCTGCCAGCAACCTCCTCTCCAAGGAGGCCTCAACCGAGGCCTAGGCCCAGGGGAAAGGCACCAGCGGGGATGAGCCTGGGGAGGCGCCCGGGCATGTCTGGACCCAGTCCCCGCAGCCTGCCCCTTGCTGGGGCAGTACCCCCGGAGGCCAGGAAGGTCTGGGCAAGGCTGGCCAGGGGCAGGGGCCCTGCTGGGTCCTGCCCCTGGCCGGTGGGGCCTCTGAGCACAACCGGCCCTCTCCCGCTGGAAGACCTCCCCGGCTGCCTCCAAAGGCCGCTTTGCAAGCACTCTCGCCGGCTGTTCCCGCCAGCCGCGCACAACGCTCCCAAGCCCGGGAGAAAAGCGCTTCGGGGTGGTGATCTCTCCCGGCCCTTGCCCCTGAGCCTGGGGGCCAGGCAGGGGGTCCACACTCCCAGGCCAAGGCAGAACCACATGCACACGTCTGTTCCTGCCCCCTGCACCGGCAGAGAGCTCGGGGGAGCCAGAGTCTGTCAGGCAGCTGCTGGGCTGGCCGCCTGTGTGGGAAGGGGCAGAGCCGACCTAGGGGCACACTGGGCCTCTTGCTCTCCCTGCTGCCCTGAGGCTGCTGGGCCAAAGAGGTCTTGGGCATCCAGCCCCTTGCTGGTCCCTTCCCTCTGACGAGGCCCTCTGAGCTCCAGCACCTTGCAGTGTGGAGACAGCCCCTGCCAGCAACCTCCTCTCCAAGGAGGCCTCAAGCGAGGCCTAGGCCCAGGGGAAAGGCACCAGCGGGGATGAGCCTGGGGAGGCGTCCGGGCATGTCTGGACCCAGTCCCCGCAGCCTGCCCCTTGCTGGGGCAGTACCCCCGGAGGCCAGGAAGGTCTGGGCAAGGCTGGCCAGGGGCAGGGGCCCTGCTGGGTCCTGCCCCTGGCCTGTGGGGCCTCTGAGCACAACCGGCCCTCTCCCGCTGGAAGACCTCCCCGGCTGCCTCCAAAGGCCGCTTTGCAAGCACTCTCGCCGGCTGTTCCCGCCAGCCGCGCACAACGCTCCCAAGCCCGGGAGAAAAGCGCTTCGGGGTGGTGCTCTCTCCCGGCCCTTGCCCCTGAGCCTGGGGGCCAGGCAGGGGGTCCACACTCCCAGGCCAAGGCAGAACCACATGCACACGTCTGTTCCTGCCCCCTGCACCGGCAGAGAGCTCGGGGGAGCCAGAGTCTGGCCGGCAGCTGCTGGGCTGGCCGCCTGTGTGGGAAGGGGCAGAGCCGACCTAGGGGCACACTGGGCCTCTTGCTCTCCCTGCTGCCCTGAGGCTGCTGGGCCAAAGAGGTCTTGGGCATCCAGCCCCTTGCTGGTCCCTTCCCTCTGACGAGGCCCTCTGAGCTCCAGCACCTTGCAGTGTGGAGACAGCCCCTGCCAGCAACCTCCTCTCCAAGGAGGCCTCAAGCGAGGCCTAGGCCCAGGGGAAAGGCACCAGTGGGGATGAGCCTGGGGAGGCGCCCGGGCATGTCTGGACCCAGTCCCCGCAGCCTGCCCCTTGCTGGGGCAGTACCCCCGGAGGCCAGGAAGGTCTGGGCAAGGCTGGCCAGGGGCAGGGGCCCTGCTGGGTCCTGCCCCTGGCCTGTGGGGCCTCTGAGCACAACCGGCCCTCCCCCGCTGGAAGACCTCCCCGGCTGCCTCCAAAGGCCGCTTTGCAAGCACTCTCGCCGGCTGTTCCCGCCAGCCGCCCACAACGCTCCCAAGCGCGGGAGAAAAGCGCTTCGGGGTGGTGCTCTCTCCCGGCCCTTGCCCCTGAGCCTGGGGGCCAGGCAGGGGGTCCACACTCCCGGCCAAAGGCAGAACCACATGCACACGTCTGTTCCTGCCCCCTGCACCGGCAGAGAGCTCGGGGGAGCCAGAGTCTGTCAGGCAGCTGCTGGGCTGGCCGCCTGTGTGGGAAGGGGCAGAGCCGACCTAGGGGCACACTGGGCCTCTTGCTCTCCCTGCTGCCCTGAGGCTGCTGGGCCAAAGAGGTCTTGGGCATCCAGCCCCTTGCTGGTCCCTTCCCTCTGACGAGGCCCTCTGAGCTCCAGCACCTTGCAGTGTGGAGACAGCCCCTGCCAGCAACCTCCTCTCCAAGGAGGCCTCAAGCGAGGCCTAGGCCCAGGGGAAAGGCACCAGCGGGGATGAGCCTGGGGAGGCGCCCGGGCATGTCTGGACCCAGTCCCGCAGCCTGCCCCTTGCTGGGGCAGCACCCCCGGAGGCCAGGAAGGTCTGGGCAAGGCTGGCCAGGGGCAGGGGCCCTGCTGGGTCCTGCCCCTGGCCGGTGGGGCCTCTGAGCACAACCGGCCCTCTCCCGCTGGAAGACCTCCCCGGCTGCCTCCAAAGGCCGCTTTGCAAGCACTCTCGCCGGCTGTTCCCGCCAGCCGCGCACAACGCTCCCAAGCCCGGGAGAAAAGCGCTTCGGGGTGGTGCTCTCTCCCGGCCCTTGCCCCTGAGCCTGGGGGCCAGGCAGGGGGTCCACACTCCCAGGCCAAGGCAGAACCACATGCACACGTCTGTTCCTGCCCCCTGCACCGGCAGAGAGCTCGGGGGAGCCAGAGTCTGTCAGGCAGCTGCTGGGCTGGCCGCCTGTGTGGGAAGGGGCAGAGCCGACCTAGGGGCACACTGGGCCTCTTGCTCTCCCTGCTGCCCTGAGGCTGCTGGGCCAAAGAGGTCTTGGGCATCCAGCCCCTTGCTGGTCCCTTCCCTCTGACGAGGCCCTCTGAGCTCCAGCACCTTGCAGTGTGGAGACAGCCCCTGGCAGCAACCTCCTCTCCAAGGAGGCCTCAAGCGAGGCCTAGGCCCAGGGGAAAGGCACCAGCGGGGATGAGCCTGGGGAGGCGCCCGGGCATGTCTGGACCCAGTCCCCGCAGCCTGCCCCTTGCTGGGGCAGCACCCCCGGAGGCCAGGAAGGTCTGGGCAAGGCTGGCCAGGGGCAGGGGCCCTGCTGGGTCCTGCCCCTGGCCGGTGGGGCCTCTGAGCACAACCGGCCCTCTCCCGCTGGAAGACCTCCCTGGCTGCCTCCAAAGGCCGCTTTGCAAGCACTCTCGCCGGCTGTTCCCGCCAGCCGCGCACAACGCTCCCAAGCCCGGGAGAAAAGCGCTTCGGGGTGGTGCTCTCTCCCGGCCCTTGCCCCTGAGCCTGGGGGCCAGGCAGGGGGTCCACACTCCCAGGCCAAGGCAGAACCACATGCACACGTCTGTTCCTGCCCCCTGCACCGGCAGAGAGCTCGGGGGAGCCAGAGTATGGCAGGCAGCTGCTGGGCTGGCCGCCTGTGTGGGAAGGGGCAGAGCCGACCTAGGGGCACACTGGGCCTCTTGCTCTCCCTGCTGCCCTGAGGCTGCTGGGCCAAAGAGGTCTTGGGCATCCAGCCCCTTGCTGGTCCCTTCCCTCTGACGAGGGCCTCTGAGCTCCAGCACCTTGCAGTGTGGAGACAGCCCCTGCCAGCAACCTCCTCTCCAAGGAGGCCTCAAGCGAGGCCTAGGCCCAGGGGAAAGGCACCAGCGGCGATGAGCCTGGGGAGGCGCCCGGGCATGTCTGGACCCAGTCCCCGCAGCCTGCCCCTTGCTGGGGCAGTACCCCCGCAGGCCAGGAAGGTCTGGGCAAGGCTGGCCAGGGGCAGGGGCCCTGCTGGGTCCTGCCCCTGGCCTGTGGGGCCTCTGAGCACAACCGGCCCTCTCCCGCTGGAAGACCTCCCCGGCTGTCTCCAAAGGCCGCTTTGCAAGCACTCTCGCCGGCTGTTCCCGCCAGCCGCGCACAACGCTCCCAAGCCCGGGAGAAAAGCGCTTCGGGGTGGTGCTCTCTCCCGGCCCTTGCCCCTGAGCCTGGGGGCCAGGCAGGGGGTCCACACTCCCAGGCCAAGGCAGAACCACATGCACACGTCTGTTCCTGCCCCCTGCACCGGCAGAGAGCTCGGGGGAGCCAGAGTCTGTCAGGCAGCTGCTGGGCTGGCCGCCTGTTTGGGAAGGGGCAGAGCCGACCTAGGGGCACACTGGGCCTCTTGCTCTCCCTGCTGCCCTGAGGCTGCTGGGCCAAAGAGGTCTTGGGCATCCAGCCCCTTGCTGGTCCCTTCCCTCTGACGAGGCCCTCTGAGCTCCAGCACCTTGCAGTGTGGAGACAGCCCCTGCCAGCAACCTCCTCTCCAAGGAGGCCTCAAGCGAGGCCTAGGCCCAGGGGAAAGGCACCAGTGGGGATGAGCCTGGGGAGGCGCCCGGGCATGTCTGGACCCAGTCCCCGCAGCCTGCCCCTTGCTGGGGCAGTACCCCCCGGAGGCCAGGAAGGTCTGGGCAAGGCTGGCCAGGGGCAGGGGCCCTGCTGGGTCCTGCCCCTGGCCTGTGGGGCCTCTGAGCACAACCGGCCCTCTCCCGCTGGAAGACCTCCCCGGCTGCCTCCAAAGGCCGCTTTGCAAGCACTCTCGCCGGCTGTTCCCGCCAGCCGCGCACAACGCTCCCAAGCGCGGGAGAAAAGCGCTTCGGGGTGGTGCTCTCTCCCGGCCCTTGCCCCTGAGCCTGGGGGCCAGGCAGGGGGTCCACACTCCCAGGCCAAGGCAGAACCACATGCACACGTCTGTTCCTGCCCCCTGCACCGGCAGAGAGCTCGGGGGAGCCAGAGTCTGTCAGGCAGCTGCTGGGCTGGCCGCCTGTGTGGGAAGGGGCAGAGCCGACCTAGGGGCACACTGGGCCTCTTGCTCTCCCTGCTGCCCTGAGGCTGCTGGGCCTAAGAGGTCTTGGGCATCCAGCCCCTTGCTGGTCCCTTCCCTCTGACGAGGCCCTCTGAGCTCCAGCACCTTGCAGTGTGGAGACAGCCCCTGCCAGCAACCTCCTCTCCAAGGAGGCCTCAAGCGAGGCCTAGGCCCAGGGGAAAGGCACCAGCGGGGATGAGCCTGGGGAGGCGCCCGGGCATGTCTGGACCCAGTCCCCGCAGCCTGCCCCTTGCTGGGGCAGCACCCCCGGAGGCCAGGAAGGTCTGGGCAAGGCTGGCCAGGGGCAGGGGCCCTGCTGGGTCCTGCCCCTGGCCTGTGGGGCCTCTGAGCACAACCGGCCCTCTCCCGCTGGAAGACCTCCCCGGCTGCCTCCAAAGGCCGCTTTGCAAGCACTCTCGCCGGCTGTTCCCGCCAGCCGCGCACAACGCTCCCAAGCCCGGGAGAAAAGCGCTTCGGGGTGGTGCTCTCTCCCGGCCCTTGCCCCTGAGCCTGGGGGCCAGGCAGGGGGTCCACACTCCCAGGCCAAGGCAGAACCACATGCACACGTCTGTTCCTGCCCCCTGCACCGGCAGAGAGCTCGGGGGAGCCAGAGTCTGTCAGGCAGCTGCTGGGCTGGCCGCCTGTGTGGGAAGGGGCAGAGCCGACCTAGGGGCACACTGGGCCTCTTGCTCTCCCTGCTGCCCTGAGGCTGCTGGGCCAAAGAGGTCTTGGGCATCCAGCCCCTTGCTGGTCCCTTCCCTCTGACGAGGCCCTCTGAGCTCCAGCACCTTGCAGTGTGGAGACAGCCCCTGCCAGCAACCTCCTCTCCAAGGAGGCCTCAACCGAGGCCTAGGCCCAGGGGAAAGGCACCAGCGGGGATGAGCCTGGGGAGGCGCCCGGGCATGCCTGGACCCAGTCCCGCAGCCTGCCCCTTGCTGGGGCAGCACCCCCGGAGGCCAGGAAGGTCTGGGCAAGGCTGGCCAGGGGCAGGGGCCCTGCTGGGTCCTGCCCCTGGCCGGTGGGGCCTCTGAGCACAACCGGCCCTCTCCCGCTGGAAGACCTCCCCGGCTGCCTCCAAAGGCCGCTTTGCAAGCACTCTCGCCGGCTGTTCCCGCCAGCCGCGCACAACGCTCCCAAGCCCGGGAGAAAAGCGCTTCGGGGTGGTGCTCTCTCCCGGCCCTTGCCCCTGAGCCTGGGGGCCAGGCAGGGGGTCCACACTCCCAGGCCAAGGCAGAACCACATGCACACGTCTGTTCCTGCCCCCTGCACCGGCAGAGAGCTCGGGGGAGCCAGAGTCTGTCAGGCAGCTGCTGGGCTGGCCGCCTGTGTGGGAAGGGGCAGAGCCGACCTAGGGGCACACTGGGCCTCTTGCTCTCCCTGCTGCCCTGAGGCTGCTGGGCCAAAGAGGTCTTGGGCATCCAGCCCCTTGCTGGTCCCTTCCCTCTGACGAGGCCCTCTGAGCTCCAGCACCTTGCAGTGTGGAGACAGCCCCTGCCAGCAACCTCCTCTCCAAGGAGGCCTCAAGCGAGGCCTAGGCCCAGGGGAAAGGCACCAGCGGGGATGAGCCTGGGGAGGCGCCCGGGCATGTCTGGACCCAGTCCCCGCAGCCTGCCCCTTGCTGGGGCAGCACCCCCGGAGGCCAGGAAGGTCTGGGCAAGGCTGGCCAGGGGCAGGGGCCCTGCTGGGTCCTGCCCCTGGCCGGTGGGGCCTCTGAGCACAACCGGCCCTCTCCCTCTGGAAGACCTCCCCGGCTGCCTCCAAAGGCCGCTTTGCAAGCACTCTCGCCGGCTGTTCCCGCCAGCCGCGCACAACGCTCCCAAGCCCGGGAGAAAAGCGCTTCGGGGTGGTGCTCTCTCCCGGCCCTTGCCCCTGAGCCTGGGGGCCAGGCAGGGGGTCCACACTCCCAGGCCAAGGCAGAACCACATGCACACGTCTGTTCCTGCCCCCTGCACCGGCAGAGAGCTCGGGGGAGCCAGAGTCTGGCAGGCAGCTGCTGGGCTGGCCGCCTGTGTGGGAAGGGGCAGAGCCGACCTAGGGGCACACTGGGCCTCTTGCTCTCCCTGCTGCCCTGAGGCTGCTGGGCCAAAGAGGTCTTGGGCATCCAGCCCCTTGCTGGTCCCTTCCCTCTGACGAGGCCCTCTGAGCTCCAGCACCTTGCAGTGTGGAGACAGCCCCTGGCAGCAACCTCCTCTCCAAGGAGGCCTCAAGCGAGGCCTAGGCCCAGGGGAAAGGCACCAGCGGGGATGAGCCTGGGGAGGCGCCCGGGCATGTCTGGACCCAGTCCCCGCAGCCTGCCCCTTGCTGGGGCAGTACCCCCGGAGGCCAGGGAGGTCTGGGAAAAGCTGGCCAGGGGCAGGGGCCCTGCTGGGTCCTGCCCCTGGCCTGTGGGGCCTCTGAGCACAACCGGCCCTCTCCCGCTGGAAGACCTTCCTGGCTGCCTCCAAAGGCCGCTTTGCAAGCACTCTCGCCGGCTGTTCCCGCCAGCCGCGCACAACGCTCCCAAGCCCGGGAGAAAAGCGCTTCGGGGTGGTGCTCTCTCCCGGCCCTTGCCCCTGAGCCTGGGGGCCAGGCAGGGGGTCCACACTCCCAGGCCAAGGCAGAACCACATGCACACGTCTGTTCCTGCCCCCTGCACCGGCAGAGAGCTCGGGGGAGCCAGAGTCTGTCAGGCAGCTGCTGGGCTGGCCGCCTGTGTGGGAAGGGGCAGAGCCGACCTAGGGGCACACTGGGCCTCTTGCTCTCCCTGCTGCCCTGAGGCTGCTGGGCCAAAGAGGTCTTGGGCATCCAGCCCCTTGCTGGTCCCTTCCCTCTGACGAGGCCCTCTGAGCTCCAGCACCTTGCAGTGTGGAGACAGCCCCTGCCAGCAACCTCCTCTCCAAGGAGGCCTCAAGCGAGGCCTAGGCCCAGGGGAAAGGCACCAGCGGGGATGAGCCTGGGGAGGCGCCCGGGCATGTCTGGACCCAGACCCCGCAGCCTGCCCCTTGCTGGGGCAGTACCCCCGGAGGCCAGGAAGGTCTGGGCAAGGCTGGCCAGGGGCAGGGGCCCTGCTGGTTCCTGCCCCTGGCCTGTGGGGCCTCTGAGCACAACCGGCCTCTCCCGCTGGAAGACCTCCCCGGCTGCCTCCAAAGGCCGCTTTGCAAGCACTCTCGCCGGCTGTTCCCGCCAGCCGCGCACAACGCTCCCAAGCCCGGGAGAAAAGCGCTTCGGGGTGGTGCTCTCTCCCGGCCCTTGCCCCTGAGCCTGGGGGCCAGGCAGGGGGTCCACACTCCCAGGCCAAGGCAGAACCACATGCACACGTCTGTTCCTGCCCCCTGCACCGGCAGAGAGCTCGGGGGAGCCAGAGTCTGTCAGGCAGCTGCTGGGCTGGCCGCCTGTGTGGGAAGGGGCAGAGCCGACCTAGGGGCACACTGGGCCTCTTGCTCTCCCTGCTGCCCTGAGGCTGCTGGGCCAAAGAGGTCTTGGGCATCCAGCCCCTTGCTGGTCCCTTCCCTCTGACGAGGGCCTCTGAGCTCCAGCACCTTGCAGTGTGGAGACAGCCCCTGCCAGCAACCTCCTCTCCAAGGAGGCCTCAAGCGAGGCCTAGGCCCAGGGGAAAGGCACCAGCGGGGATGAGCCTGGGGAGGCGCCCGGGCATGTCTGGACCCAGTCCCCGCAGCCTGCCCCTTGCTGGGGCAGTACCCCCGGAGGCCAGGAAGGTCTGGGCAAGGCTGGCCAGGGGCAGGGGCCCTGCTGGGTCCTGCCCCTGGCCTGTGGGTCCTCTGAGCACAACCGGCCCTCTCCCGCTGGAAGACCTCCCCGGCTGCCTCCAAAGGCCGCTTTGCAAGCACTCTCGCCGGCTGTTCCCGCCAGCCGCGCACAACGCTCCCAAGCCCGGGAGAAAAGCGCTTCGGGGTGGTGCTCTCTCCCGGCCCTTGCCCCTGAGCCTGGGGGCCAGGCAGGGGGTCCACACTCCCAGGCCAAGGCAGAACCACATGCACACGTCTGTTCCTGCCCCCTGCACCGGCAGAGAGCTCGGGGGAGCCAGAGTCTGTCAGGCAGCTGCTGGGCTGGCCGCCTGTGTGGGAAGGGGCAGAGCCGACCTAGGGGCACACTGGGCCTCTTGCTGTCCCTGCTGCCCTGAGGCTGCTGGGCCAAAGAGGTCTTCGGCATCCAGCCCCTTGCTGGTCCCTTCCCTCTGACGAGGCCCTCTGAGCTCCAGCACCTTGCAGTGTGGAGACAGCCCCTGCCAGCAACCTCCTCTCCAAGGAGGCCTCAACCGAGGCCTAGGCCCAGGGGAAAGGCACCAGCGGGGATGAGCCTGGGGAGGCGCCCGGGCATGTCTGGACCCAGTCCCCGCAGCCTGCCCCTTGCTGGGGCAGCACCCCCGGAGGCCAGGAAGGTCTGGGCAAGGCTGGCCAGGGGCAGGGGCCCTGCTGGGTCCTGCCCCTGGCCGGTGGGGCCTCTGAGCACAACCGGCCCTCTCCCGCTGGAAAACCTCCCCGGCTGCCTCCAAAGGCCGCTTTGCAAGCACTCTCGCCGGCTGTTCCCGCCAGCCGCGCACAACGCTCCCAAGCCCGGGAGAAAAGCGCTTCGGGGTGGTGCTCTCTCCCGGCCCTTGCCCCTGAGCCTGGGGGCCAGGCAGGGGGTCCACACTCCCAGGCCAAGGCAGAACCACATGCACACGTCTGTTCCTGCCCCCTGCACCGGCAGAGAGCTCGGGGGAGCCAGAGTCTGTCAGGCAGCTGCTGGGCTGGCCGCCTGTGTGGGAAGGGGCAGAGCCGACCTAGGGGCACACTGGGCCTCTTGCTCTCCCTGCTGCCCTGAGGCTGCTGGGCCAAAGAGGTCTTGGGCATCCAGCCCCTTGCTGGTCCCTTCCCTCTGACGAGGCCCTCTGAGCTCCAGCACCTTGCAGTGTGGAGACAGCCCCTGCCAGCAACCTCCTCTCCAAGGAGGCCTCAACCGAGGCCTAGGCCCAGGGGAAAGGCACCAGCGGGGATGAGCCTGGGGAGGCGCCCGGGCATGTCTGGACCCAGTCCCCGCAGCCTGCCCCTTGCTGGGGCAGTACCCCCGCAGGCCAGGAAGGTCTGGGCAAGGCTGGCCAGGGGCAGGGGCCCTGCTGGGTCCTGCCCCTGGCCTGTGGGGCCTCTGAGCACAACCGGCCCTCTCCCGCTGGAAGACCTCCCCGGCTGCCTCCAAAGGCCGCTTTGCAAGCACTCTCGCCGGCTGTTCCCGCCAGCCGCGCACAACGCTCCCAAGCCCGGGAGAAAAGCGCTTCGGGGTGGTGCTCTCTCCCGGCCCTTGCCCCTGAGCCTGGGGGCCAGGCAGGGGGTCCACACTCCCAGGCCAAGGCAGAACCACATGCACACGTCTGTTCCTGCCCCCTGCACCGGCAGAGAGCTCGGGGGAGCCAGAGTCTGGCAGGCAGCTGCTGGGCTGGCCGCCTGTGTGGGAAGGGGCAGAGCCGACCTAGGGGCACACTGGGCCTCTTGCTCTCCCTGCTGCCCTGAGGCTGCTGGGCCAAAGAGGTCTTGGGCATCCAGCCCCTTGCTGGTCCCTTCCCTCTGACGAGGCCCTCTGAGCTCCAGCACCTTGCAGTGTGGAGACAGCCCCTGGCAGCAATCTCCTCTCCAAGGAGGCCTCAAGCGAGGCCTAGGCCCAGGGGAAAGGCACCAGCGGGGATGAGCCTGGGGAGGCGCCCGGGCATGTCTGGACCCAGTCCCCGCATCCTGCCCCTTGCTGGGGCAGTACCCCCGGAGGCCAGGGAGGTCTGGGAAAGGCTGGCCAGGGGCAGGGGCCCTGCTGGGTCCTGCCCCTGGCCTGTGGGGCCTCTGAGCACAACCGGCCTCTCCCGCTGGAAGACCTCCCCGGCTGCCTCCAAAGGCCGCTTTGCAAGCACTCTCGCCGGCTGTTCCTGCCAGCCGCGCACAACGCTCCCAAGCCCGGGAGAAAAGCGCTTCGGGGTGGTGCTCTCTCCCGGCCCTTGCCCCTGAGCCTGGGGGCCAGGCAGGGGGTCCACACTCCCAGGCCAAGGCAGAACCACATGCACACGTCTGTTCCTGCCCCCTGCACTGGCAGAGAGCTCGGGGGAGCCAGAGTCTGTCAGGCAGCTGCTGGGCTGGCCGCCTGTGTGGGAAGGGGCAGAGCCGACCTAGGGGCACACTGGGCCTCTTGCTCTCCCTGCTGCCCTGAGGCTGCTGGGCCAAAGAGGTCTTGGGCATCCAGCCCCTTGCTGGTCCCTTCCCTCTGACGAGGGCCTCTGAGCTCCAGCACCTTGCAGTGTGGAGACAGCCCCTGCCAGCAACCTCCTCTCCAAGGAGGCCTCAAGCGAGGCCTAGGCCCAGGGGAAAGGCACCAGCGGGGATGAGCCTGGGGAGGCGCCCGGGCATGTCTGGACCCAGTCCCCGCAGCCTGCCCCTTGCTGGGGCAGTACCCCCGGAGGCCAGGAAGGTCTGGGCAAGGCTGGCCAGGGGCAGGGGCCCTGCTGGGTCCTGCCCCTGGCCTGTGGGGCCTCTGAGCACAACCGGCCCTCTCCCGCTGGAAGACCTCCCCGGCTGCCTCCAAAGGCCGCTTTGCAAGCACTCTCGCCGGCTGTTCCCGCCAGCCGCGCACAACGCTCCCAAGCCCGGGAGAAAAGCGCTTCGGGGTGGTGCTCTCTCCCGGCCCTTGCCCCTGAGCCTGGGGGCCAGGCAGGGGGTCCACACTCCCAGGCCAAGGCAGAACCACATGCACACGTCTGTTCCTGCCCCCTGCACCGGCAGAGAGCTCGGGGGAGCCAGAGTCTGGCAGGCAGCTGCTGGGCTGGCCGCCTGTGTGGGAAGGGGCAGAGCCGACCTAGGGGCACACTGGGCCTCTTGCTCTCCCTGCTGCCCTGAGGCTGCTGGGCCAAAGAGGTCTTGGGCATCCAGCCCCTTGCTGGTCCCTTCCCTCTGACGAGGCCCTCTGAGCTCCAGCACCTTGCAGTGTGGAGACAGCCCCTGCCAGCAACCTCCTCTCCAAGGAGGCCTCAACCGAGGCCTAGGCCCAGGGGAAAGGCACCAGCGGGGATGAGCCTGGGGAGGCGCCCGGGCATGTCTGGACCCAGTCCCCGCAGCCTGCCCCTTGCTGGGGCAGCACCCCCGGAGGCCAGGAAGGTCTGGGCAAGGCTGGCCAGGGGCAGGGGCCCTGCTGGGTCCTGCCCCTGGCCTGTGGGGCCTCTGAGCACAACCGGCCCTCTCCCGCTGGAAGACCTCCCCGGCTGCCTCCAAAGGCCGCTTTGCAAGCACTCTCGCCGGCTGTTCCCACCAGCCGCGCACAACGCTCCCAAGCCCGGGAGAAAAGCGCTTCGGGGTGGTGATCTCTCCCGGCCCTTGCCCCTGAGCCTGGGGGCCAGGCAGGGGGTCCACACTCCCAGGCCAAGGCAGAACCACATGCACACGTCTGTTCCTGCCCCCTGCACCGGCAGAGAGCTCGGGGGAGCCAGAGTCTGTCAGGCAGCTGCTGGGCTGGCCGCCTGTGTGGGAAGGGGCAGAGCCGACCTAGGGGCACACTGGGCCTCTTGCTCTCCCTGCTGCCCTGAGGCTGCTGGGCCAAAGAGGTCTTGGGCATCCAGCCCCTTGCTGGTCCCTTCCCTCTGACGAGGCCCTCTGAGCTCCAGCACCTTGCAGTGTGGAGACAGCCCCTGCCAGCAACCTCCTCTCCAAGGAGGCCTCAAGCGAGGCCTAGGCCCAGGGGAAAGGCAGCAGCGGGGATGAGCCTGGGGAGGCGCCCGGGCATGTCTGGACCCAGTCCCCGCAGCCTGCCCCTTGCTGGGGCAGTACCCCCGGAGGCCAGGAAGGTCTGGGCCAGGCTGGCCAGGGGCAGGGGCCCTGCTGGGTCCTGCCCCTGGCCTGTGGGGCCTCTGAGCACAACCGGCCCTCTCCCGCTGGAAGACCTCCCCGGCTGCCTCCAAAGGCCGCTTTGCAAGCACTCTCGCCGGCTGTTCCCGCCAGCCGCGCACAACGCTCCCAAGCCCGGGAGAAAAGCGCTTCGGGGTGGTGCTCTCTCCCGGCCCTTGCCCCTGAGCCTGGGGGCCAGGCAGGGGGTCCACACTCCCAGGCCAAGGCAGAACCACATGCACACGTCTGTTCCTGCCCCCTGCACCGGCAGAGAGCTCGGGGGAGCCAGAGTCTGGCAGGCAGCTGCTGGGCTGGCCGCCTGTGTGGGAAGGGGCAGAGCCGACCTAGGGGCACACTGGGCCTCTTGCTCTCCCTGCTGCCCTGAGGCTGTTGGGCCAAAGAGGTCTTGGGCATCCAGCCCCTTGCTGGTCCCTTCCCTCTGACGAGGCCCTCTGAGCTCCAGCACCTTGCAGTGTGGAGACAGCCCCTGCCAGCAACCTCCTCTCCAAGGAGGCCTCAACCGAGGCCTAGGCCCAGGGGAAAGGCACCAGCGGGGATGAGCCTGGGGAGGCGCCCGGGCATGTCTGGACCCAGTCCCCGCAGCCTGCCCCTTGCTGGGGCAGCACCCCCGGAGGCCAGGAAGGTCTGGGCAAGGCTGGCCAGGGGCAGGGGCCCTGCTGGGTCCTGCCCCTGGCCGGTGGGGCCTCTGAGCACAACCGGCCCTCTCCCGCTGGAAGACCTCCCCGGCTGCCTCCAAAGGCCGCTTTGCAAGCACTCTCGCCGGCTGTTCCCGCCAGCCGCGCACAACGCTCCCAAGCCCGGGAGAAAAGCGCTTCGGGGTGGTGCTCTCTCCCGGCCCTTGCCCCTGAGCCTGGGGGCCAGGCAGGGGGTCCACACTCCCAGGCCAAGGCAGAACCACATGCACACGTCTGTTCCTGCCCCCTGCACCGGCAGAGAGCTCGGGGGAGCCAGAGTCTGTCAGGCAGCTGCTGGGCTGGCCGCCTGTGTGGGAAGGGGCAGAGCCGACCTAGGGGCACACTGGGCCTCTTGCTCTCCCTGCTGCCCTGAGGCTGCTGGGCCAAAGAGGTCTTGGGCATCCAGCCCCTTGCTGGTCCCTTCCCTCTGACGAGGCCCTCTGAGCTCCAGCACCTTGCAGTGTGGAGACAGCCCCTGCCAGCAACCTCCTCTCCAAGGAGGCCTCAAGCGAGGCCTAGGCCCAGGGGAAAGGCACCAGCGGGGATGAGCCTGGGGAGGCGCCCGGGCATGTCTGGACCCAGTCCCCGCAGCCTGCCCCTTGCTGGGGCAGTACCCCCGGAGGCCAGGAAGGTCTGGGCAAGGCTGGCCAGGGGCAGGGGCCCTGCTGGGTCCTGCCCCTGGCCTGTGGGGCCTCTGAGCACAACCGGCCCTCTCCCGCTGGAAGACCTCCCCGGCTGCCTCCAAAGGCCGCTTTGCAAGCACTCTCGCCGGCTGTTCCCGTCAGCCGCGCACAACGCTCCCAAGCGCGGGAGAAAAGCGCTTCGGGGTGGTGCTCTCTCCCGGCCCTTGCCCCTGAGCCTGGGGGCCAGGCAGGGGGTCCACACTCCCAGGCCAAGGCAGAACCACATGCACACGTCTGTTCCTGCCCCCTGCACCGGCAGAGAGCTCGGGGGAGCCAGAGTCTGTCAGGCAGCTGCTGGGCTGGCCGCCTGTGTGGGAAGGGGCAGAGCCGACCTAGGGGCACACTGGGCCTCTTGCTCTCCCTGCTGCCCTGAGGCTGCTGGGCCAAAGAGGTCTTGGGCATCCAGCCCCTTGCTGGTCCCTTCCCTCTGACGAGGCCCTCTGAGCTCCAGCACCTTGCAGTGTGGAGACAGCCCCTGCCAGCAACCTCTTCTCCAAGGAGGCCTCAAGCGAGGCCTAGGCCCAGGGGAAAGGCACCAGTGGGGATGAGCCTGGGGAGGCGCCCGGGCATGTCTGGACCCAGTCCCCGCAGCCTGCCCCTTGCTGGGGCAGTACCCCCGGAGGCCAGGGAGTTCTGGGAAAGGCTGGCCAGGGGCAGGGGCCCTGCTGGGTCCTGCCCCTGGCCTGTGGGGCCTCTGAGCACAACCGGCCCTCTCCCGCTGGAAGACCTCCCCGGCTGCCTCCAAAGGCCGCTTTGCAAGCACTCTCGCCGGCTGTTCCCGCCAGCCGCGCACAACGCTCCCAAGCCCGGGAGAAAAGCGCTTCGGGGTGGTGCTCTCTCCCGGCCCTTGCCCCTGAGCCTGGGGGCCAGGCAGGGGGTCCACACTCCCAGGCCAAGGCAGAACCACATGCACACGTCTGTTCCTGCCCCCTGCACCGGCAGAGAGCTCGGGGGAGCCAGAGTCTGTCAGGCAGCTGCTGGGCTGGCCGCCTGTGTGGGAAGGGGCAGAGCCGACCTAGGGGCACACTGGGCCTCTTGCTCTCCCTGCTGCCCTGAGGCTGCTGGGCCAAAGAGGTCTTGGGCATCCAGCCCCTTGCTGGTCCCTTCCCTCTGACGAGGCCCTCTGAGCTCCAGCACCTTGCAGTGTGGAGACAGCCCCTGCCAGCAACCTCCTCTCCAAGGAGGCCTCAAGCGAGGCCTAGGCCCAGGGGAAAGGCACCAGCGGGGATGAGCCTGGGGAGGCGCCCGGGCATGTCTGGACCCAGTCCCCGCAGCCTGTCCCTTGCTGGGGCAGTACCCCCGGAGGCCAGGAAGGTCTGGGCAAGGCTGGCCAGGGGCAGGGGCCCTGCTGGGTCCTGCCCCTGGCCTGTGGGGCCTCTGAGCACAACCGGCCCTCTCCCGCTGGAAGACCTCCCCGGCTGCCTCCAAAGGCCGCTTTGCAAGCACTCTCGCCGGCTGTTCCCGCCAGCCGCGCACAACGCTCCCAAGCCCGGGAGAAAAGCGCTTCGGGGTGGTGCTCTCTCCCGGCCCTTGCCCCTGAGCCTGGGGGCCAGGCAGGGGGTCCACACTCCCAGGCCAAGGCAGAACCACATGCACACGTCTGTTCCTGCCCCCTGCACCGGCAGAGAGCTCGGGGGAGCCAGAGTCTGGCAGGCAGCTGCTGGGCTGGCCGCCTGTGTGGGAAGGGGCAGAGCCGACCTAGGGGCACACTGGGCCTCTTGCTCTCCCTGCTGCCCTGAGGTTGTTGGGCCAAAGAGGTCTTGGGCATCCAGCCCCTTGCTGGTCCCTTCCCTCTGACGAGGCCCTCTGAGCTCCAGCACCTTGCAGTGTGGAGACAGCCCCTGCCAGCAACCTCCTCTCCAAGGAGGCCTCAAGCGAGGCCTAGGCCCAGGGGAAAGGCACCAGCGGGGATGAGCCTGGGGAGGCGCCCGGGCATGTCTGGACCCAGTCCCCGCAGCCTGCCCCTTGCTGGGGCAGCACCCCCGGAGGCCAGGAAGGTCTGGGCAAGGCTGGCCAGGGGCAGGGGCCCTGCTGGGTCCTGCCCCTGGCCTGTGGGGCCTCTGAGCACAACCGGCCCTCTCCCGCTGGAAGACCTCCCCGGCTGCCTCCAAAGGCCGCTTTGCAAGCACTCTCGCCGGCTGTTCCCGCCAGCCGCGCACAACGCTCCCAAGCCCGGGAGAAAAGCGCTTCGGGGTGGTGCTCTCTCCCGGCCCTTGCCCCTGAGCCTGGGGGCCAGGCAGGGGGTCCACACTCCCAGGCCAAGGCAGAACCACATGCACACGTCTGTTCCTGCCCCCTGCACCGGCAGAGAGCTCGGGGGAGCCAGAGTCTGTCAGGCAGCTGCTGGGCTGGCCGCCTGTTTGGGAAGGGGCAGAGCCGACCTAGGGGCACACTGGGCCTCTTGCTCTCCCTGCTGCCCTGAGGCTGCTGGGCCAAAGAGGTCTTGGGCATCCAGCCCCTTGCTGGTCCCTTCCCTCTGACGAGGCCCTCTGAGCTCCAGCACCTTGCAGTGTGGAGACAGCCCCTGCCAGCAACCTCCTCTCCAAGGAGGCCTCAAGCGAGGCCTAGGCCCAGGGGAAAGGCACCAGCGGGGATGAGCCTGGGGAGGCGCCCGGGCATGTCTGGACCCAGTCCCCGCAGCCTGCCCCTTGCTGGGGCAGTACCCCCGGAGGCCAGGAAGGTCTGGGCAAGGCTGGCCAGGGGCAGGGGCCCTGCTGGGTCCTGCCCCTGGCCTGTGGGGCCTCTGAGCACAACCGGCCCTCTCCCGCTGGAAGACCTCCCCGGCTGCCTCCAAAGGCCGCTTTGCAAGCACTCTCGCCGGCTGTTCCCGTCAGCCGCGCACAACGCTCCCAAGCGCGGGAGAAAAGCGCTTCGGGGTGGTGCTCTCTCCCGGCCCTTGCCCCTGAGCCTGGGGGCCAGGCAGGGGGTCCACACTCCCAGGCCAAGGCAGAACCACATGCACACGTCTGTTCCTGCCCCCTGCACCGGCAGAGAGCTCGGGGGAGCCAGAGTCTGTCAGGCAGCTGCTGGGCTGGCCGCCTGTGTGGGAAGGGGCAGAGCCGACCTAGGGGCACACTGGGCCTCTTGCTCTCCCTGCTGCCCTGAGGCTGCTGGGCCAAAGAGGTCTTGGGCATCCAGCCCCTTGCTGGTCCCTTCCCTCTGACGAGGCCCTCTGAGCTCCAGCACCTTGCAGTGTGGAGACAGCCCCTGCCAGCAACCTCTTCTCCAAGGAGGCCTCAAGCGAGGCCTAGGCCCAGGGGAAAGGCACCAGTGGGGATGAGCCTGGGGAGGCGCCCGGGCATGTCTGGACCCAGTCCCCGCAGCCTGCCCCTTGCTGGGGCAGTACCCCCGGAGGCCAGGGAGGTCTGGGAAAGGCTGGCCAGGGGCAGGGGCCCTGCTGGGTCCTGCCCCTGGCCTGTGGGGCCTCTGAGCACAACCGGCCCTCTCCCGCTGGAAGACCTCCCCGGCTGCCTCCAAAGGCCGCTTTGCAAGCACTCTCGCCGGCTGTTCCCGCCAGCCGCGCACAACGCTCCCAAGCCCGGGAGAAAAGCGCTTCGGGGTGGTGCTCTCTCCCGGCCCTTGCCCCTGAGCCTGGGGGCCAGGCAGGGGGTCCACACTCCCAGGCCAAGGCAGAACCACATGCACACGTCTGTTCCTGCCCCCTGCACCGGCAGAGAGCTCGGGGGAGCCAGAGTCTGTCAGGCAGCTGCTGGGCTGGCCGCCTGTGTGGGAAGGGGCAGAGCCGACCTAGGGGCACACTGGGCCTCTTGCTCTCCCTGCTGCCCTGAGGCTGCTGGGCCAAAGAGGTCTTGGGCATCCAGCCCCTTGCTGGTCCCTTCCCTCTGACGAGGCCCTCTGAGCTCCAGCACCTTGCAGTGTGGAGACAGCCCCTGCCAGCAACCTCCTCTCCAAGGAGGCCTCAAGCGAGGCCTAGGCCCAGGGGAAAGGCACCAGCGGGGATGAGCCTGGGGAGGCGCCCGGGCATGTCTGGACCCAGACCCCCCAGCCTGCCCCTTGCTGGGGCAGTACCCCCGGAGGCCAGGAAGGTCTGGGCAAGGCTGGCCAGGGGCAGGGGCCCTGCTGGGTCCTGCCCCTGGCCTGTGGGGCCTCTGAGCACAACCGGCCTCTCCCGCTGGAAGACCTCCCCGGCTGCCTCCAAAGGCCGCTTTGCAAGCACTCTCGCCGGCTGTTCCCGCCAGCCGCGCACAACGCTCCCAAGCCCGGGAGAAAAGCGCTTCGGGGTGGTGCTCTCTCCCGGCCCTTGCCCCTGAGCCTGGGGGCCAGGCAGGGGGTCCACACTCCCAGGCCAAGGCAGAACCACATGCACACGTCTGTTCCTGCCCCCTGCACTGGCAGAGAGCTCGGGGGAGCCAGAGTCTGTCAGGCAGCTGCTGGGCTGGCCGCCTGTGTGGGAAGGGGCAGAGCCGACCTAGGGGCACACTGGGCCTCTTGCTCTCCCTGCTGCCCTGAGGCTGCTGGGCCAAAGAGGTCTTGGGCATCCAGCCCCTTGCTGGTCCCTTCCCTCTGACGAGGGCCTCTGAGCTCCAGCACCTTGCAGTGTGGAGACAGCCCCTGCCAGCAACCTCCTCTCCAAGGAGGCCTCAAGCGAGGCCTAGGCCCAGGGGAAAGGCACCAGCGGGGATGAGCCTGGGGAGGCGCCCGGGCATGTCTGGACCCAGTCCCCGCAGCCTGCCCCTTGCTGGGGCAGTACCCCCGGAGGCCAGGAAGGTCTGGGCAAGGCTGGCCAGGGGCAGGGGCCCTGCTGGGTCCTGCCCCTGGCCAGTGGGGCCTCTGAGCACAACCGGCCCTCTCCCGCTGGAAGACCTCCCCGGCTGCCTCCAAAGGCCGCTTTGCAAGCACTCTCGCCGGCTGTTCCCGCCAGCCGCGCACAACGCTCCCAAGCCCGGGAGAAAAGCGCTTCGGGGTGGTGCTCTCTCCCGGCCCTTGCCCCTGAGCCTGGGGGCCAGGCAGGGGGTCCACACTCCCAGGCCAAGGCAGAACCACATGCACACGTCTGTTCCTGCCCCCTGCACCGGCAGAGAGCTCGGGGGAGCCAGAGTCTGTCAGGCAGCTGCTGGGCTGGCCGCCTGTGTGGGAAGGGGCAGAGCCGACCTAGGGGCACACTGGGCCTCTTGCTCTCCCTGCTGCCCTGAGGCTGCTGGGCCAAAGAGGTCTTGGGCATCCAGCCCCTTGCTGGTCCCTTCCCTCTGACGAGGCCCTCTGAGCTCCAGCACCTTGCAGTGTGGAGACAGCCCCTGCCAGCAACCTCCTCTCCAAGGAGGCCTCAACCGAGGCCTAGGCCCAGGGGAAAGGCACCAGCGGGGATGAGCCTGGGGAGGCGCCCGGGCATGTCTGGACCCAGTCCCCGCAGCCTGCCCCTTGCTGGGGCAGTACCCCCGGAGGCCAGGAAGGTCTGGGCAAGGCTGGCCAGGGGCAGGGGCCCTGCTGGGTCCTGCCCCTGGCCGGTGGGGCCTCTGAGCACAACCGGCCCTCTCCCGCTGGAAGACCTCCCCGGCTGCCTCCAAAGGCCGCTTTGCAAGCACTCTCGCCGGCTGTTCCCGCCAGCCGCGCACAACGCTCCCAAGCCCGGGAGAAAAGCGCTTCGGGGTGGTGATCTCTCCCGGCCCTTGCCCCTGAGCCTGGGGGCCAGGCAGGGGGTCCACACTCCCAGGCCAAGGCAGAACCACATGCACACGTCTGTTCCTGCCCCCTGCACCGGCAGAGAGCTCGGGGGAGCCAGAGTCTGTCAGGCAGCTGCTGGGCTGGCCGCCTGTGTGGGAAGGGGCAGAGCCGACCTAGGGGCACACTGGGCCTCTTGCTCTCCCTGCTGCCCTGAGGCTGCTGGGCCAAAGAGGTCTTGGGCATCCAGCCCCTTGCTGGTCCCTTCCCTCTGACGAGGCCCTCTGAGCTCCAGCACCTTGCAGTGTGGAGACAGCCCCTGCCAGCAACCTCCTCTCCAAGGAGGCCTCAAGCGAGGCCTAGGGCCAGGGGAAAGGCACCAGCGGGGATGAGCCTGGGGAGGCGTCCGGGCATGTCTGGACCCAGTCCCCGCAGCCTGCCCCTTGCTGGGGCAGTACCCCCGGAGGCCAGGCAGGTCTGGGCAAGGCTGGCCAGGGGCAGGGGCCCTGCTGGGTCCTGCCCCTGGCCTGTGGGGCCTCTGAGCACAACCGGCCCTCTCCCGCTGGAAGACCTCCCCGGCTGCCTCCAAAGGCCGCTTTGCAAGCACTCTCGCCGGCTGTTCCCGCCAGCCGCGCACAACGCTCCCAAGCCCGGGAGAAAAGCGCTTCGGGGTGGTGCTCTCTCCCGGCCCTTGCCCCTGAGCCTGGGGGCCAGGCAGGGGGTCCACACTCCCAGGCCAAGGCAGAACCACATGCACACGTCTGTTCCTGCCCCCTGCACCGGCAGAGAGCTCGGGGGAGCCAGAGTCTGGCAGGCAGCTGCTGGGCTGGCCGCCTGTGTGGGAAGGGGCAGAGCCGACCTAGGGGCACACTGGGCCTCTTGCTCTCCCTGCTGCCCTGAGGCTGCTGGGCCAAAGAGGTCTTGGGCATCCAGCCCCTTGCTGGTCCCTTCCCTCTGACGAGGCCCTCTGAGCTCCAGCACCTTGCAGTGTGGAGACAGCCCCTGCCAGCAACCTCCTCTCCAAGGAGGCCTCAACCGAGGCCTAGGCCCAGGGGAAAGACACCAGCGGGGATGAGCCTGGGGAGGCGCCCGGGCATGTCTGGACCCAGTCCCCGCAGCCTGCCCCTTGCTGGGGCAGTAACCCCGGAGGCCAGGAAGGTCTGGGCAAGGCTGGCCAGGGGCAGGGGCCCTGCTGGGTCCTGCCCCTGGCCTGTGGGGCCTCTGAGCACAACCGGCCCTCTCCCGCTGGAAGACCTCCCCGGCTGCCTCCAAAGGCCGCTTTGCAAGCACTCTCGCCGGCTGTTCCCGCCAGCCGCGCACAACGCTCCCAAGCGCGGGAGAAAAGCGCTTCGGGGTGGTGCTCTCTCCCGGCCCTTGCCCCTGAGCCTGGGGGCCAGGCAGGGGGTCCACACTCCCAGGCCAAGGCAGAACCACATGCACACGTCTGTTCCTGCCCCCTGCACCGGCAGAGAGCTCGGGGGAGCCAGAGTCTGTCAGGCAGCTGCTGGGCTGGCCGCCTGTGTGGGAAGGGGCAGAGCCGACCTAGGGGCACACTGGGCCTCTTGCTCTCCCTGCTGCCCTGAGGCTGCTGGGCCAAAGAGGTCTTGGGCATCCAGCCCCTTGCTGGTCCCTTCCCTCTGACGAGGCCCTCTGAGCTCCAGCACCTTGCAGTGTGGAGACAGCCCCTGCCAGCAACCTCCTCTCCAAGGAGGCCTCAAGCGAGGCCTAGGCCCAGGGGAAAGGCACCAGCGGGGATGAGCCTGGGGAGGCGCCCGGGCATGTCTGGACCCAGACCCCGCAGCCTGCCCCTTGCTGGGGCAGTACCCCCGGAGGCCAGGAAGGTCTGGGCAAGGCTGGCCAGGGGCAGGGGCCCTGCTGGGTCCTGCCCCTGGCCTGTGGGGCCTCTGAGCACAACCGGCCTCTCCCGCTGGAAGACCTCCCCGGCTGCCTCCAAAGGCCGCTTTGCAAGCACTCTCGCCGGCTGTTCCCGCCAGCCGCGCACAACGCTCCCAAGCCCGGGAGAAAAGCGCTTCGGGGTGGTGCTCTCTCCCGGCCCTTGCCCCTGAGCCTGGGGGCCAGGCAGGGTGTCCACACTCCCAGGCCAAGGCAGAACCACATGCACACGTCTGTTCCTGCCCCCTGCACTGGCAGAGAGCTCGGGGGAGCCAGAGTCTGTCAGGCAGCTGCTGGGCTGGCCGCCTGTGTGGGAAGGGGCAGAGCCGACCTAGGGGCACACTGGGCCTCTTGCTGTCCCTGCTGCCCTGAGGCTGCTGGGCCAAAGAGGTCTTGGGCATCCAGCCCCTTGCTGGTCCCTTCCCTCTGACGAGGCCCTCTGAGCTCCAGCACCTTGCAGTGTGGAGACAGCCCCTGCCAGCAACCTCCTCTCCAAGGAGGCCTCAAGCGAGGCCTAGGCCCAGGGGAAAGGCACCAGCGGGGATGAGCCTGGGGAGGCGCCCGGGCATGTCTGGACCCAGTCCCCGCAGCCTGCCCCTTGCTGGGGCAGTACCCCCGCAGGCCAGGAAGGTCTGGGCAAGGCTGGCCAGGGGCAGGGGCCCTGCTGGGTCCTGCCCCTGGCCTGTGGGGCCTCTGAGCACAACCGGCCCTCTCCCGCTGGAAGACCTCCCCGGCTGCCTCCAAAGGCCGCTTTGCAAGCACTCTCGCCGGCTGTTCCCGCCAGCCGCGCACAACGCTCCCAAGCCCGGGAGAAAAGCGCTTCGGGGTGGTGCTCTCTCCCGGCCCTTGCCCCTGAGCCTGGGGGCCAGGCAGGGGGTCCACACTCCCAGGCCAAGGCAGAACCACATGCACACGTCTGTTCCTGCCCCCTGCACCGGCAGAGAGCTCGGGGGAGCCAGAGTCTGTCAGGCAGCTGCTGGGCTGGCCGCCTGTGTGGGAAGGGGCAGAGCCGACCTAGGGGCACACTGGGCCTCTTGCTCTCCCTGCTGCCCTGAGGCTGCTGGGCCAAAGAGGTCTTGGGCATCCAGCCCCTTGCTGGTCCCTTCCCTCTGACGAGGCCCTCTGAGCTCCAGCACCTTGCAGTGTGGAGACAGCCCCTGCCAGCAACCTCCTCTCCAAGGAGGCCTCAAGCGAGGCCTAGGCCCAGGGGAAAGGCACCAGCGGGGATGAGCCTGGGGAGGCGCCCGGGCATGTCTGGACCCAGTCCCCGCAGCCTGCCCCTTGCTGGGGCAGTACCCCCGGAGGCCAGGAAGGTCTGGGCAAGGCTGGCCAGGGGCAGGGGCCCTGCTGGGTCCTGCCCCTGGCCGGTGGGGCCTCTGAGCACAACCGGCCCTCTCCCGCTGGAAGACCTCCCCGGCTGCCTCCAAAGGCCGCTTTGCAAGCACTCTCGCTGGCTGTTCCCGCCAGCCGCGCACAACGCTCCCAAGCCCGGGAGAAAAGCGCTTCGGGGTGGTGATCTCTCCCGGCCCTTGCCCCTGAGCCTGGGGGCCAGGCAGGGGGTCCACACTCCCAGGCCAAGGCAGAACCACATGCACACGTCTGTTCCTGCCCCCTGCACCGGCAGAGAGCTCGGGGGAGCCAGAGTCTGTCAGGCAGCTGCTGGGCTGGCCGCCTGTGTGGGAAGGGGCAGAGCCGACCTAGGGGCACACTGGGCCTCTTGCTCTCCCTGCTGCCCTGAGGCTGCTGGGCCAAAGAGGTCTTGGGCATCCAGCCCCTTGCTGGTCCCTTCCCTCTGACGAGGCCCTCTGAGCTCCAGCACCTTGCAGTGTGGAGATAGCCCCTGCCAGCAACCTCCTCTCCAAGGAGGCCTCAAGCGAGGCCTAGGCCCAGGGGAAAGGCACCAGCGGGGATGAGCCTGGGGAGGCGTCCGGGCATGTCTGGACCCAGTCCCCGCAGCCTGCCCCTTGCTGGGGCAGTACCCCCGGAGGCCAGGAAGGTCTGGGCAAGGCTGGCCAGGGGCAGGGGCCCTGCTGGGTCCTGCCCCTGGCCTGTGGGGCCTCTGAGCACAACCGGCCCTCTCCCGCTGGAAGACCTCCCCGGCTGCCTCCAAAGGCCGCTTTGCAAGCACTCTCGCCGGCTGTTCCCGCCAGCCGCGCACAACGCTCCCAAGCCCGGGAGAAAAGCGCTTCGGGGTGGTGCTCTCTCCCGGCCCTTGCCCCTGAGCCTGGGGGCCAGGCAGGGGGTCCACACTCCCAGGCCAAGGCAGAACCACATGCACACGTCTGTTCCTGCCCCTTGCACCAGCAGAGAACTCGGGGGAGCCAGAGTCTGTCAGGGAGCTGCTGGGCTGGCCGCCTGTGTGGGAAGGGGCAGAGCCGACCTAGGGGCACACTGGGCCTCTTGCTCTCCCTGCTGCCCTGAGGCTGCTGGGCCAAAGAGGTCTTGGGCATCCAGCCCCTTGCTGGTCCCTTCCCTCTGACGAGGCCCTCTGAGCTCCAGCACCTTGCAGTGTGGAGACAGCCCCTGCCAGCAACCTCCTCTCCAAGGAGGCCTCAAGCGAGGCCTAGGCCCAGGGGAAAGGCACCAGCGGGGATGAGCCTGGGGAGGCACCCGGGCATGTCTGGACCCAGTCCCCGCAGCCTGCCCCTTGCTGGGGCAGTACCCCCGGAGGCCAGGAAGGTCTGGGCAAGGCTGGCCAGGGGCAGGGGACCTGCTGGGTCCTGCCCCTGGCCTGTGGGGCCTCTGAGCACAACCGGCCCTCTCCCGCTGGAAGACCTCCCCGGCTGCCTCCAAAGGCCGCTTTGCAAGCACTCTCGCCGGCTGTTCCCGCCAGCCGCGCACAACGCTCCCAAGCGCGGGAGAAAAGCGCTTCGGGGTGGTGCTCTCTCCCGGCCCTTGCCCCTGAGCCTGGGGGCCAGGCAGGGGGTCCACACTCCCAGGCCAAGGCAGAACCACATGCACACGTCTGTTCCTGCCCCCTGCACCGGCAGAGAGCTCGGGGGAGCCAGAGTCTGTCAGGCAGCTGCTGGGCTGGCCGCCTGTGTGGGAAGGGGCAGAGCCGACCTAGGGGCACACTGGGCCTCTTGCTCTCCCTGCTGCCCTGAGGCTGCTGGGCCAAAGAGGTCTTGGGCATCCAGCCCCTTGCTGGTCCCTTCCCTCTGACGAGGCCCTCTGAGCTCCAGCACCTTGCAGTGTGGAGACAGCCCCTGCCAGCAACCTCCTCTCCATGGAGGCCTCAAGCGAGGCCTAGGCCCAGGGGAAAGGCACCAGCGGGGATGAGCCTGGGGAGGCGCCCGGGCATGTCTGGACCCAGTCCCCGCAGCCTGCCCCTTGCTGGGGCAGTACCCCCGCAGGCCAGGAAGGTCTGGGCAAGGCTGGCCAGGGGCAGGGGCCCTGCTGGGTCCTGCCCCTGGCCTGTGGGGCCTCTGAGCACAACCGGCCCTCTCCCGCTGGAAGACCTCCCCGGCTGCCTCCAAAGGCCGCTTTGCAAGCACTCTCGCCGGCTGTTCCCGCCAGCCGCGCACAACGCTCCCAAGCCCGGGAGAAAAGCGCTTCGGGGTGGTGCTCTCTCCCGGCCCTTGCCCCTGAGCCTGGGGGCCAGGCAGGGGGTCCACACTCCCAGGCCAAGGCAGAACCACATGCACACGTCTGTTCCTGCCCCCTGCACCAGCAGAGAGCTCGGGGGAGCCAGAGTCTGTCAGGGAGCTGCTGGGCTGGCCGCCTGTGTGGGAAGGGGCAGAGCCGACCTAGGGGCACACTGGGCCTCTTGCTCTCCCTGCTGCCCTGAGGCTGCTGGGCCAAAGAGGTCTTGGGCATCCAGCCCCTTGCTGGTCCCTTCCCTCTGACGAGGCCCTCTGAGCTCCAGCACCTTGCAGTGTGGAGACAGCCCCTGCCAGCAACCTCCTCTCCAAGGAGGCCTCAAGCGAGGCCTAGGCCCAGGGGAAAGGCACCAGCGGGGATGAGCCTGGGGAGGCGCCCGGGCATGTCTGGACCCAGTCCCCGCAGCCTGCCCCTTGCTGGGGCAGCACCCCCGGAGGCCAGGAAGGTCTGGGCAAGGATGGCCAGGGGCAGGGGCCCTGCTGGGTCCTGCCTCTGGCCGGTGGGGCCTCTGAGCATAACCGGCCCTCTCCCGCTGGAAGAACTCCCCGGCTGCCTCCAAAGGCCGCTTTGCAAGCACTCTCGCCGGCTGTTCCCGCCAGCCGCGCACAACGCTCCCAAGCCCGGGAGAAAAGCGCTTCGGGGTGGTGCTCTCTCCCGGCCCTTGCCCCTGAGCCTGGGGGCCAGGCAGGGGGTCCACACTCCCGGCCAAAGGCAGAACCACATGCACACGTCTGTTCCTGCCCCCTGCACCGGCAGAGAGCTCGGGGGAGCCAGAGTCTGTCAGGCAGCTGCTGGGCTGGCCGCCTGTGTGGGAAGGGGCAGAGCCGACCTAGGGGCACACTGGGCCTCTTGCTCTCCCTGCTGCCCTGAGGCTGCTGGGCCAAAGAGGTCTTGGGCATCCAGCCCCTTGCTGGTCCCTTCCCTCTGACGAGGCCCTCTGAGCTCCAGCACCTTGCAGTGTGGAGACAGCCCCTGCCAGCAACCTCCTCTCCAAGGAGGCCTCAAGCGAGGCCTAGGCCCAGGGGAAAGGCACCAGCGGGGATGAGCCTGGGGAGGCGCCCCGGGCATGTCTGGACCCAGTCCCCGCAGCCTGCCCCTTGCTGGGGCAGTACCCCCGGAGGCCAGGAAGGTCTGGGCAAGGCTGGCCAGGGGTAGGGGCCCTGCTGGGTCCTGCCCCTGGCCTGTGGGGCCTCTGAGCACAACCGGCCCTCTCCCGCTGGAAGACCTCCCCGGCTGCCTCCAAAGGCCGCTTTGCAAGCACTCTCGCCGGCTGTTCCCGCCAGCCGCGCACAACGCTCCCAAGCCCGGGAGAAAAGCGCTTCGGGGTGGTGCTCTCTCCCGGCCCTTGCCCCTGAGCCTGGGGGCCAGGCAGGGGGTCCACACTCCCAGGCCAAGGCAGAACCACATGCACACGTCTGTTCCTGCCCCCTGCACCGGCAGAGAGCTCGGGGGAGCCAGAGTCTGGCAGGCAGCTGCTGGGCTGGCCGCCTGTGTGGGAAGGGGCAGAGCCGACCTAGGGGCACACTGGGCCTCTTGCTCTCCCTGCTGCCCTGAGGCTGCTGGGCCAAAGAGGTCTTGGGCATCCAGCCCCTTGCTGGTCCCTTCCCTCTGACGAGGCCCTCTGAGCTCCAGCACCTTGCAGTGTGGAGACAGCCCCTGCCAGCAACCTCCTCTCCAAGGAGGCCTCAAGCGAGGCCTAGGCCCAGGGGAAAGGCACCAGCGGGGATGAGCCTGGGGAGGCGCCCGGGCATGTCTGGACCCAGTCCCCGCAGCCTGCCCCTTGCTGGGGCAGCACCACCGGAGGCCAGGAAGGTCTGGGCAAGGATGGCCAGGGGCAGGGGCCCTGCTGGGTCCTGCCCCTGGCCGGTGGGGCCTCTGAGCACAACCGGCCCTCTCCCGCTGGAAGAACTCCCCGGCTGCCTCCAAAGGCCGCTTTGCAAGCACTCTCGCCGGCTGTTCCCGCCAGCCGCGCACAACGCTCCCAAGCCCGGGAGAAAAGCGCTTCGGGGTGGTGCTCTCTCCCGGCCCTTGCCCCTGAGCCTGGGGGCCAGGCAGGGGGTCCACACTCCCGGCCAAAGGCAGAACCACATGCACACGTCTGTTCCTGCCCCCTGCACCGGCAGAGAGCTCGGGGGAGCCAGAGTCTGTCAGGCAGCTGCTGGGCTGGCCGCCTGTGTGGGAAGGGGCAGAGCCGACCTAGGGGCACACTGGGCCTCTTGCTCTCCCTGCTGCCCTGAGGCTGCTGGGCCAAAGAGGTCTTGGGCATCCAGCCCCTTGCTGGTCCCTTCCCTCTGACGAGGGCCTCTGAGCTCCAGCACCTTGCAGTGTGGAGACAGCCCCTGCCAGCAACCTCCTCTCCAAGGAGGCCTCAAGCGAGGCCTAGGCCCAGGGGAAAGGCACCAGCGGGGATGAGCCTGGGGAGGCACCCGGGCATGTCTGGACCGAGTCCCCGCAGCCTGCCCCTTGCTGGGGCAGTACCCCCGGAGGCCAGGAAGGTCTGGGCAAGGCTGGCCAGGGGCAGGGGCCCTGCTGGGTCCTGCCCCTGGCCTGTGGGGCCTCTGAGCACAACCGGCCCTCTCCCGCTGGAAGACCTCCCCGGCTGCCTCCAAAGGCCGCTTTGCAAGCACTCTCGCCGGCTGTTCCCGCCAGCCGCGCACAACGCTCCCAAGCCCGGGAGAAAAGCGCTTCGGGGTGGTGCTCTCTCCCGGCCCTTGCCCCTGAGCCTGGGGGCCAGGCAGGGGGTCCACACTCCCAGGCCAAGGCAGAACCACATGCACACGTCTGTTCCTGCCCCCTGCACCGGCAGAGAGCTCGGGGGAGCCAGAGTCTGTCAGGCAGCTGCTGGGCTGGCCGCCTGTGTGGGAAGGGGCAGAGCCGACCTAGGGGCACACTGGGCCTCTTGCTCTCCCTGCTGCCCTGAGGCTGCTGGGCCAAAGAGGTCTTGGGCATCCAGCCCCTTGCTGGTCCCTTCCCTCTGACGAGGCCCTCTGAGCTCCAGCACCTTGCAGTGTGGAGACAGCCCCTGCCAGCAACCTCCTCTCCATGGAGGCCTCAAGCGAGGCCTAGGCCCAGGGGAAAGGCACCAGCGGGGATGAGCCTGGGGAGGCGCCCGGGCATGTCTGGACCCAGTCCCCGCAGCCTGCCCCTTGCTGGGGCAGTACCCCCGCAGGCCAGGAAGGTCTGGGCAAGGCTGGCCAGGGGCAGGGGCCCTGCTGGGTCCTGCCCCTGGCCTGTGGGGCCTCTGAGCACAACCGGCCCTCTCCCGCTGGAAGACCTCCCCGGCTGCCTCCAAAGGCCGCTTTGCAAGCACTCTCGCCGGCTGTTCCCGCCAGCCGCGCACAACGCTCCCAAGCCCGGGAGAAAAGCGCTTCGGGGTGGTGCTCTCTCCCGGCCCTTGCCCCTGAGCCTGGGGGCCAGGCAGGGGGTCCACACTCCCGGCCAAAGGCAGAACCACATGCACACGTCTGTTCCTGCCCCCTGCACCGGCAGAGAGCTCGGGGGAGCCAGAGTCTGTCAGGCAGCTGCTGGGCTGGCCGCCTGTGTGGGAAGGGGCAGAGCCGACCTAGGGGCACACTGGGCCTCTTGCTCTCCCTGCTGCCCTGAGGCTGCTGGGCCAAAGAGGTCTTGGGCATCCAGCCCCTTGCTGGTCCCTTCCCTCTGACGAGGGCCTCTGAGCTCCAGCACCTTGCAGTGTGGAGACAGCCCCTGCCAGCAACCTCCTCTCCAAGGAGGCCTCAAGCGAGGCCTAGGCCCAGGGGAAAGGCACCAGCGGGGATGAGCCTGGGGAGGCACCCGGGCATGTCTGGACCCAGTCCCCGCAGCCTGCCCCTTGCTGGGGCAGTACCCCCGGAGGCCAGGAAGGTCTGGGCAAGGCTGGCCAGGGGCAGGGGCCCTGCTGGGTCCTGCCCCTGGCCTGTGGGTCCTCTGAGCACAACCGGCCCTCTCCCGCTGGAAGACCTCCCCGGCTGCCTCCAAAGGCCGCTTTGCAAGCACTCTCGCCGGCTGTTCCCGCCAGCCGCGCACATGCTCCCAAGCCCGGGAGAAAAGCGCTTCGGGGTGGTGCTCTCTCCCGGCCCTTGCCCCTGAGCCTGGGGGCCAGGCAGGGGGTCCACACTCCCAGGCCAAGGCATAACCACATGCACACGTCTGTTCCTGCCCCCTGCACCGGCAGAGAGCTCAGGGGAGCCAGAGTCTGGCAGGCAGCTGCTGGGCTGGCCGCCTGTGTGGGAAGGGGCAGAGCCGACCTAGGGGCACACTGGGCCTCTTGCTCTCCCTGCTGCCCTGAGGCTGCTGGGCCAAAGAGGTCTTGGGCATCCAGCCCCTTGCTGGTCCCTTCCCTCTGACGAGGCCCTCTGAGCTCCAGCACCTTGCAGTGTGGAGACAGCCCCTGCCAGCAACCTCCTCTCCATGGAGGCCTCAAGCGAGGCCTAGGCCCAGGGGAAAGGCACCAGCGGGGATGAGCCTGGGGAGGCGCCCGGGCATGTCTGGACCCAGTCCCCGCAGCCTGCCCCTTGCTGGGGCAGTACCCCCGCAGGCCAGGAAGGTCTGGGCAAGGCTGGCCAGGGGCAGGGGCCCTGCTGGGTCCTGCCCCTGGCCTGTGGGGCCTCTGAGCACAACCGGCCCTCTCCCGCTGGAAGACCTCCCCGGCTGCCTCCAAAGGCCGCTTTGCAAGCACTCTCGCCGGCTGTTCCCGCCAGCCGCGCACAACGCTCCCAAGCCCGGGAGAAAAGCGCTTCGGGGTGGTGCTCTCTCCCGGCCCTTGCCCCTGAGCCTGGGGGCCAGGCAGGGGGTCCACACTCCCAGGCCAAGGCAGAACCACATGCACACGTCTGTTCCTGCCCCCTGCACCGGCAGAGAGCTCGGGGGAGCCAGAGTCTGTCAGGCAGGTGCTGGGCTGGCCGCCTGTGTGGGAAGGGGCAGAGCCGACCTAGGGGCACACTGGGCCTCTTGCTCTCCCTGCTGCCCTGAGGCTGCTGGGCCAAAGAGGTCTTGGGCATCCAGCCCCTTGCTGGTCCCTTCCCTCTGACGAGGCCCTCTGAGCTCCAGCACCTTGCAGTGTGGAGACAGCCCCTGCCAGCAACCTCCTCTCCAAGGAGGCCTCAAGCGAGGCCTAGGCCCAGGGGAAAGGCACCAGCGGGGATGAGCCTGGGGAGGCGCCCGGGCATGTCTGGACCCAGTCCCCGCAGCCTGCCCCTTGCTGGGGCAGCACCCCCGGAGGCCAGGAAGGTCTGGGCAAGGCTGGCCAGGGGCAGGGGCCCTGCTGGGTCCTGCCCCTGGCCGGTGGGGCCTCTGAGCACAACCGGCCCTCTCCCTCTGGAAGACCTCCCCGGCTGCCTCCAAAGGCCGCTTTGCAAGCACTCTCGCCGGCTGTTCCCGCCAGCCGCGCACAACGCTCCCAAGCCCGGGAGAAAAGCGCTTCGGGGTGGTGCTCTCTCCCGGCCCTTGCCCCTGAGCCTGGGGGCCAGGCAGGGGGTCCACACTCCCAGGCCAAGGCAGAACCACATGCACACGTCTGTTCCTGTCCCCTGCACCGGCAGAGAGCTCGGGGGAGCCAGAGTCTGGCAGGCAGCTGCTGGGCTGGCCGCCTGTGTGGGAAGGGGCAGAGCCGACCTAGGGGCACACTGGGCCTCTTGCTCTCCCTGCTGCCCTGAGGCTGCTGGGCCAAAGAGGTCTTGGGCATCCAGCCCCTTGCTGGTCCCTTCCCTCTGACGAGGCCCTCTGAGCTCCAGCACCTTGCAGTGTGGAGACAGCCCCTGCCAGCAACCTCCTCTCCAAGGAGGCCTCAAGCGAGGCCTAGGCCCAGGGGAAAGGCACCAGCGGGGATGAGCCTGGGGAGGCGCCCGGGCATGTCTGGACCCAGTCCCCGCAGCCTGCCCCTTGCTGGGGCAGCACCCCCGGAGGCCAGGAAGGTCTGGGCAAGGCTGGCCAGGGGCAGGGGCCCTGCTGGGTCCTGCCCCTGGCCTGTGGGGCCTCTGAGCACAACCGGCCCTCTCCCGCTGGAAGACCTCCCCGGCTGCCTCCAAAGGCCGCTTTGCAAGCACTCTCGCCGGCTGTTCCCGCCAGCCGCGCACAACGCTCCCAAGCCCGGGAGAAAAGCGCTTCGGGGTGGTGATCTCTCCCGGCCCTTGCCCCTGAGCCTGGGGGCCAGGCAGGGGGTCCACACTCCCAGGCCAAGGCAGAACCACATGCACACGTCTGTTCCTGCCCCCTGCACCGGCAGAGAGCTCGGGGGAGCCAGAGTCTGTCAGGCAGCTGCTGGGCTGGCCGCCTGTGTGGGAAGGGGCAGAGCCGACCTAGGGGCACACTGGGCCTCTTGCTCTCCCTGCTGCCCTGAGGCTGCTGGGCCAAAGAGGTCTTGGGCATCCAGCCCCTTGCTGGTCCCTTGCCTCTGACGAGGCCCTCTGAGCTCCAGCACCTTGCAGTGTGGAGACAGCCCCTACCAGCAACCTCCTCTCCAAGGAGGCCTCAAGCGAGGCCTAGGCCCAGGGGAAAGGCACCAGCGGGGATGAGCCTGGGGAGGCGCCCGTGCATGTCTGGACCCAGTCCCCGCAGCCTGCCCCTTGCTGGGGCAGTACCCCCGGAGGCCAGGAAGGTCTGGGCAAGGCTGGCCAGGGGCAGGGGCCCTGCTGGGTCCTGCCCCTGGCCTGTGGGGCTTCTGAGCACAACCGGCCCTCTCCCGCTGGAAGACCTCCCCGGCTGCCTCCAAAGGCCGCTTTGCAAGCACTCTCGCCGGCTGTTCCCGCCAGCCGCGCACAACGCTCCCAAGCCCGGGAGAAAAGCGCTTCGGGGTGGTGCTCTCTCCCGGCCCTTGCCCCTGAGCCTGGGGGCCAGGCAGGGGGTCCACACTCCCAGGCCAAGGCAGAACCACATGCACACGTCTGTTCCTGCCCCCTGCACCGGCAGAGAGCTCGGGGGAGCCAGAGTCTGTCAGGGAGCTGCTGGGCTGGCCGCCTGTGTGGGAAGGGGCAGAGCCGACCTAGGGGCACACTGGGCCTCTTGCTCTCCCTGCTGCCCTGAGGCTGCTGGGCCAAAGAGGTCTTGGGCATCCAGCCCCTTGCTGGTCCCTTCCCTCTGACGAGGCCCTCTGAGCTCCAGCACCTTGCAGTGTGGAGACAGCCCCTGCCAGCAACCTCCTCTCCAAGGAGGCCTCAACCGAGGCCTAGGCCCAGGGGAAAGGCACCAGCGGGGATGAGCCTGGGGAGGCGCCCGGGCATGTCTGGACCCAGTCCCCGCAGCCTGCCCCTTGCTGGGGCAGTACCCCCGGAGGCCAGGAAGGTCTGGGCAAGGCTGGCCAGGGGCAGGGGCCCTGCTGGGTCCTGCCCCTGGCCGGTGGGGCCTCTGAGCACAACCGGCCCTCTCCCGCTGGAAGACCTCCCCGGCTGCCTCCAAAGGCCGCTTTGCAAGCACTCTCGCCGGCTGTTCCTGCCAGCCGCGCACAACGCTCCCAAGCCCGGGAGAAAAGCGCTTCGGGGTGGTGATCTCTCCCGGCCCTTGCCCCTGAGCCTGGGGGCCAGGCAGGGGGTCCACACTCCCAGGCCAAGGCAGAACCACATGCACACGTCTGTTCCTGCCCCCTGCACCGGCAGAGAGCTCGGGGGAGCCAGAGTCTGTCAGGCAGCTGCTGGGCTGGCCGCCTGTGTGGGAAGGGGCAGAGCCGACCTAGGGGCACACTGGGCCTCTTGCTCTCCCTGCTGCCCTGAGGCTGCTGGGCCAAAGAGGTCTTGGGCATCCAGCCCCTTGCTGGTCCCTTCCCTCTGACGAGGCCCTCTGAGCTCCAGCACCTTGCAGTGTGGAGACAGCCCCTGCCAGCAACCTCCTCTCCAAGGAGGCCTCAAGCGAGGCCTAGGCCCAGGGGAAAGGCACCAGCGGGGATGAGCCTGGGGAGGCGTCCGGGCATGTCTGGACCCAGTCCCCGCAGCCTGCCCCTTGCTGGGGCAGTACCCCCGGAGGCCAGGAAGGTCTGGGCAAGGCTGGCCAGGGGCAGGGGCCCTGCTGGGTCCTGCCCCTGGCCTGTGGGGCCTCTGAGCACAACCGGCCCTCTCCCGCTGGAAGACCTCCCCGGCTGCCTCCAAAGGCCGCTTTGCAAGCACTCTCGCCGGCTGTTCCCGCCAGCCGCGCACAACGCTCCCAAGCCCGGGAGAAAAGCGCTTCGGGGTGGTGCTCTCTCCCGGCCCTTGCCCCTGAGCCTGGGGGCCAGGCAGGGGGTCCACACTCCCAGGCCAAGGCAGAACCACATGCACACGTCTGTTCCTGCCCCCTGCACCGGCAGAGAGCTCGGGGGAGCCAGAGTCTGGCAGGCAGCTGCTGGGCTGGCCGCCTGTGTGGGAAGGGGCAGAGCCGACCTAGGGGCACACTGGGCCTCTTGCTCTCCCTGCTGCCCTGAGGCTGCTGGGCCAAAGAGGTCTTGGGCATCCAGCCCCTTGCTGGTCCCTTCCCTCTGACGAGGCCCTCTGAGCTCCAGCACCTTGCAGTGTGGAGACAGCCCCTGCCAGCAACCTCCTCTCCAAGGAGGCCTCAAGCGAGGCCTAGGCCCAGGGGAAAGGCACCAGCGGGGATGAGCCTGGGGAGGCGCCCGGGCATGTCTGGACCCAGTCCCCGCAGCCTGCCCCTTGCTGGGGCAGTAACCCCGGAGGCCAGGAAGGTCTGGGCAAGGCTGGCCAGGGGCAGGGGCCCTGCTGGGTCCTGCCCCTGGCCTGTGGGGCCTCTGAGCACAACCGGCCCTCTCCCGCTGGAAGACCTCCCCGGCTGCCTCCAAAGGCCGCTTTGCAAGCACTCTCGCCGGCTGTTCCCGCCAGCCGCCCACAACGCTCCCAAGCGCGGGAGAAAAGCGCTTCGGGGTGGTGCTCTCTCCCGGCCCTTGCCCCTGAGCCTGGGGGCCAGGCAGGGGGTCCACACTCCCAGGCCAAGGCAGAACCACATGCACACGTCTGTTCCTGCCCCCTGCACCGGCAGAGAGCTCGGGGGAGCCAGAGTCTGTCAGGCAGCTGCTGGGCTGGCCGCCTGTGTGGGAAGGGGCAGAGCCGACCTAGGGGCACACTGGGCCTCTTGCTCTCCCTGCTGCCCTGAGGCTGCTGGGCCAAAGAGGTCTTGGGCATCCAGCCCCTTGCTGGTCCCTTCCCTCTGACGAGGCCCTCTGAGCTCCAGCACCTTGCAGTGTGGAGACAGCCCCTGCCAGCAACCTCCTCTCCAAGGAGGCCTCAAGCGAGGCCTAGGCCCAGGGGAAAGGCAGCAGCGGGGATGAGCCTGGGGAGGCGCCCGGGCATGTCTGGACCCAGACCCCGCAGCCTGCCCCTTGCTGGGGCAGTACCCCCGGAGGCCAGGAAGGTCTGGGCAAGGCTGGCCAGGGGCAGGGGCCCTGCTGGGTCCTGCCCCTGGCCTGTGGGGCCTCTGAGCACAACCGGCCTCTCCCGCTGGAAGACCTCCCCGGCTGCCTCCAAAGGCCGCTTTGCAAGCACTCTCGCCGGCTGTTCCCGCCAGCCGCGCACAACGCTCCCAAGCCCGGGAGAAAAGCGCTTCGGGGTGGTGCTCTCTCCCGGCCCTTGCCCCTGAGCCTGGGGGCCAGGCAGGGTGTCCACACTCTCAGGCCAAGGCAGAACCACATGCACACGTCTGTTCCTGCCCCCTGCACTGGCAGAGAGCTCGGGGGAGCCAGAGTCTGTCAGGCAGCTGCTGGGCTGGCCGCCTGTGTGGGAAGGGGCAGAGCCGACCTAGGGGCACACTGGGCCTCTTGCTCTCCCTGCTGCCCTGAGGCTGCTGGGCCAAAGAGGTCTTGGGCATCCAGCCCCTTGCTGGTCCCTTCCCTCTGACGAGGCCCTCTGAGCTCCAGCACCTTGCAGTGTGGAGACAGCCCCTGCCAGCAACCTCCTCTCCAAGGAGGCCTCAACCGAGGCCTAGGCCCAGGGGAAAGGCACCAGCGGGGATGAGCCTGGGGAGGCGCCCGGGCATGTCTGGACCCAGTCCCCGCAGCCTGCCCCTTGCTGGGGCAGTACCCCCGCAGGCCAGGAAGGTCTGGGCAAGGCTGGCCAGGGGCAGGGGCCCTGCTGGGTCCTGCCCCTGGCCTGTGGGGCCTCTGAGCACAACCGGCCCTCTCCCGCTGGAAGACCTCCCCGGCTGCCTCCAAAGGCCGCTTTGCAAGCACTCTCGCCGGCTGTTCCCGCCAGCCGCGCACAACGCTCCCAAGCCCGGGAGAAAAGCGCTTCGGGGTGGTGCTCTCTCCCGGCCCTTGCCCCTGAGCCTGGGGGCCAGGCAGGGGGTCCACACTCCCAGGCCAAGGCAGAACCACATGCACACGTCTGTTCCTGCCCCCTGCACCGGCAGAGAGCTCGGGGGAGCCAGAGTCTGTCAGGCAGCTGCTGGGCTGGCCGCCTGTGTGGGAAGGGGCAGAGCCGACCTAGGGGCACACTGGGCCTCTTGCTCTCCCTGCTGCCCTGAGGCTGCTGGGCCAAAGAGGTCTTGGGCATCCAGCCCCTTGCTGGTCCCTTCCCTCTGACGAGGCCCTCTGAGCTCCAGCACCTTGCAGTGTGGAGACAGCCCCTGCCAGCAACCTCCTCTCCAAGGAGGCCTCAAGCGAGGCCTAGGCCCAGGGGAAAGGCACCAGCGGGGATGAGCCTGGGGAGGCGCCCGGGCATGTCTGGACCCAGTCCCCGCAGCCTGCCCCTTGCTGGGGCAGTACCCCCGGAGGCCAGGAAGGTCTGGGCAAGGCTGGCCAGGGGCAGGGGCCCTGCTGGGTCCTGCCCCTGGCCGGTTGGGCCTCTGAGCACAACCGGCCCTCTCCCGCTGGAAGACCTCCCTGGCTGCCTCCAAAGGCCGCTTTGCAAGCACTCTCGCTGGCTGTTCCCGCCAGCCGCGCACAACGCTCCCAAGCCCGGGAGAAAAGCGCTTCGGGGTGGTGATCTCTCCCGGCCCTTGCCCCTGAGCCTGGGGGCCAGGCAGGGGGTCCACACTCCCAGGCCAAGGCAGAACCACATGCACACGTCTGTTCCTGCCCCCTGCACCGGCAGAGAGCTCGGGGGAGCCAGAGTCTGTCAGGCAGCTGCTGGGCTGGCCGCCTGTGTGGGAAGGGGCAGAGCCGACCTAGGGGCACACTGGGCCTCTTGCTCTCCCTGCTGCCCTGAGGCTGCTGGGCCAAAGAGGTCTTGGGCATCCAGCCCCTTGCTGGTCCCTTCCCTCTGACGAGGCCCTCTGAGCTCCAGCACCTTGCAGTGTGGAGATAGCCCCTGCCAGCAACCTCCTCTCCAAGGAGGCCTCAAGCGAGGCCTAGGCCCAGGGGAAAGGCACCAGCGGGGATGAGCCTGGGGAGGCGTCCGGGCATGTCTGGACCCAGTCCCCGCAGCCTGCCCCTTGCTGGGGCAGTACCCCCGGAGGCCAGGAAGGTCTGGGCAAGGCTGGCCAGGGGCAGGGGCCCTGCTGGGTCCTGCCCCTGGCCTGTGGGGCCTCTGAGCACAACCGGCCCTCTCCCGCTGGAAGACCTCCCCGGCTGCCTCCAAAGGCCGCTTTGCAAGCACTCTCGCCGGCTGTTCCCGCCAGCCGCGCACAACGCTCCCAAGCCCGGGAGAAAAGCGCTTCGGGGTGGTGCTCTCTCCCGGCCCTTGCCCCTGAGCCTGGGGGCCAGGCAGGGGGTCCACACTCCCAGGCCAAGGCAGAACCACATGCACACGTCTGTTCCTGCCCCTTGCACCAGCAGAGAGCTCGGGGGAGCCAGAGTCTGTCAGGGAGCTGCTGGGCTGGCCGCCTGTGTGGGAAGGGGCAGAGCCGACCTAGGGGCACACTGGGCCTCTTGCTCTCCCTGCTGCCCTGAGGCTGCTGGGCCAAAGAGGTCTTGGGCATCCAGCCCCTTGCTGGTCCCTTCCCTCTGACGAGGCCCTCTGAGCTCCAGCACCTTGCAGTGTGGAGACAGCCCCTGCCAGCAACCTCCTCTCCAAGGAGGCCTCAAGCGAGGCCTAGGCCCAGGGGAAAGGCACCAGCGGGGATGAGCCTGGGGAGGCACCCGGGCATGTTTGGACCCAGTCCCCGCAGCCTGCCCCTTGCTGGGGCAGTACCCCCGGAGGCCAGGAAGGTCTGGGCAAGGCTGGCCAGGGGCAGGGGACCTGCTGGGACCTGCCCCTGGCCTGTGGGGCCTCTGAGCACAACCGGCCCTCTCCCGCTGGAAGACCTCCCCGGCTGCCTCCAAAGGCCGCTTTGCAAGCACTCTCGCCGGCTGTTCCCGCCAGCCGCGCACAACGCTCCCAAGCCCGGGAGAAAAGCGCTTCGGGGTGGTGCTCTCTCCCGGCCCTTGCCCCTGAGCCTGGGGGCCAGGCAGGGGGTCCACACTCCCAGGCCAAGGCAGAACCACATGCACACGTCTGTTCCTGCCCCCTGCACCGGCAGAGAGCTCGGGGGAGCCAGAGTCTGGCAGGCAGCTGCTGGGCTGGCCGCCTGTGTGGGAAGGGGCAGAGCCGACCTAGGGGCACACTGGGCCTCTTGCTCTCCCTGCTGCCCTGAGGCTGCTGGGCCAAAGAGGTCTTGGGCATCCAGCCCCTTGCTGGTCCCTTCCCTCTGACGAGGCCCTCTGAGCTCCAGCACCTTGCAGTGTGGAGACAGCCCCTGCCAGCAACCTCCTCTCCAAGGAGGCCTCAAGCGAGGCCTAGGCCCAGGGGAAAGGCACCAGCGGGGATGAGCCTGGGGAGGCGCCCGGGCATGTCTGGACCCAGTCCCCGCAGCCTGCCCCTTGCTGGGGCAGTACCCCCGCAGGCCAGGAAGGTCTGGGCAAGGCTGGCCAGGGGCAGGGGCCCTGCTGGGTCCTGCCCCTGGCCTGTGGGGCCTCTGAGCACAACCGGCCCTCTCCCGCTGGAAGACCTCCCCGGCTGCCTCCAAAGGCCGCTTTGCAAGCACTCTCGCCGGCTGTTCCCGCCAGCCGCGCACAACGCTCCCAAGCCCGGGAGAAAAGCGCTTCGGGGTGGTGCTCTCTCCCGGCCCTTGCCCCTGAGCCTGGGGGCCAGGCAGGGGGTCCACACTCCCAGGCCAAGGCAGAACCACATGCACACGTCTGTTCCTGCCCCCTGCACCAGCAGAGAGCTCGGGGGAGCCAGAGTCTGTCAGGGAGCTGCTGGGCTGGCCGCCTGTGTGGGAAGGGGCAGAGCCGACCTAGGGGCACACTGGGCCTCTTGCTCTCCCTGCTGCCCTGAGGCTGCTGGGCCAAAGAGGTCTTGGGCATCCAGCCCCTTGCTGGTCCCTTCCCTCTGACGAGGCCCTCTGAGCTCCAGCACCTTGCAGTGTGGAGACAGCCCCTGCCAGCAACCTCCTCTCCAAGGAGGCCTCAAGCGAGGCCTAGGCCCAGGGGAAAGGCACCAGCGGGGATGAGCCTGGGGAGGCGCCCGGGCATGTCTGGACCCAGTCCCCGCAGCCTGCCCCTTGCTGGGGCAGCACCCCCGGAGGCCAGGAAGGTCTGGGCAAGGCTGGCCAGGGGCAGGGGCCCTGCTGGGTCCTGCCCCTGGCCGGTGGGGCCTCTGAGCACAACCGGCCCTCTCCCGCTGGAAGAACTCCCCGGCTGCCTCCAAAGGCCGCTTTGCAAGCACTCTCGCCGGCTGTTCCCGCCAGCCGCGCACAATGCTCCCGAGCCCGGGAGAAAAGCGCTTCGGGGTGGTGCTCTCTCCCGGCCCTTGCCCCTGAGCCTGGGGGCCAGGCAGGGGGTCCACACTCCCGGCCAAAGGCAGAACCACATGCACACGTCTGTTCCTGCCCCCTGCACCGGCAGAGAGCTCGGGGGAGCCAGAGTCTGGCAGGCAGCTGCTGGGCTGGCCGCCTGTGTGGGAAGGGGCAGAGCCGACCTAGGGGCACACTGGGCCTCTTGCTCTCCCTGCTGCCCTGAGGCTGCTGGGCCAAAGAGGTCTTGGGCATCCAGCCCCTTGCTGGTCCCTTCCCTCTGATGAGGCCCTCTGAGCTCCAGCACCTTGCAGTGTGGAGACAGCCCCTGCCAGCAACCTCCTCTCCAAGGAGGCCTCAAGCGAGGCCTAGGCCCAGGGGAAAGGCACCAGCGGGGATGAGCCTGGGGAGGCGCCCGGGCATGTCTGGACCCAGTCCCCGCAGCCTGCCCCTTGCTGGGGCAGTACCCCCGCAGGCCAGGAAGGTCTGGGCAAGGCTGGCCAGGGGCAGGGGCCCTGCTGGGTCCTGCCCCTGGCCTGTGGGGCCTCTGAGCACAACCGGCCCTCTCCCGCTGGAAGACCTCCCCGGCTGCCTCCAAAGGCCGCTTTGCAAGCACTCTCGCCGGCTGTTCCCGCCAGCCGCGCACAACGCTCCCAAGCCCGGGAGAAAAGCGCTTCGGGGTGGTGCTCTCTCCCGGCCCTTGCCCCTGAGCCTGGGGGCCAGGCAGGGGGTCCACACTCCCAGGCCAAGGCAGAACCACATGCACACGTCTGTTCCTGCCCCTTGCACCAGCAGAGAGCTCGGGGGAGCCAGAGTCTGTCAGGGAGCTGCTGGGCTGGCCGCCTGTGTGGGAAGGGGCAGAGCCGACCTAGGGGCACACTGGGCCTCTTGCTCTCCCTGCTGCCCTGAGGCTGCTGGGCCAAAGAGGTCTTGGGCATCCAGCCCCTTGCTGGTCCCTTCCCTCTGACGAGGCCCTCTGAGCTCCAGCACCTTGCAGTGTGGAGACAGCCCCTGCCAGCAACCTCCTCTCCAAGGAGGCCTCAAGCGAGGCCTAGGCCCAGGGGAAAGGCACCAGCGGGGATGAGCCTGGGGAGGCGCCCGGGCATGTCTGGACCCAGTCCCCGCAGCCTGCCCCTTGCTGGGGCAGTACCCCCGGAGGCCAGGAAGGTCTGGGCAAGGCTGGCCAGGGGCAGGGGACCTGCTGGGTCCTGCCCCTGGCCTGTGGGGCCTCTGAGCACAACCGGCCCTCTCCCGCTGGAAGACCTCCCCGGCTGCCTCCAAAGGCCGCTTTGCAAGCACTCTCGCCGGCTGTTCCCGCCAGCCGCGCACAACGCTCCCAAGCCCGGGAGAAAAGCGCTTCGGGGTGGTGCTCTCTCCCGGCCCTTGCCCCTGAGCCTGGGGGCCAGGCAGGGGGTCCACACTCCCAGGCCAAGGCAGAACCACATGCACACGTCTGTTCCTGCCCCCTGCACCGGCAGAGAGCTCGGGGGAGCCAGAGTCTGGCAGGCAGCTGCTGGGCTGGCCGCCTGTGTGGGAAGGGGCAGAGCCGACCTAGGGGCACACTGGGCCTCTTGCTCTCCCTGCTGCCCTGAGGCTGCTGGGCCAAAGAGGTCTTGGGCATCCAGCCCCTTGCTGGTCCCTTCCCTCTGACGAGGCCCTCTGAGCTCCAGCACCTTGCAGTGTGGAGACAGCCCCTGCCAGCAACCTCCTCTCCATGGAGGCCTCAAGCGAGGCCTAGGCCCAGGGGAAAGGCACCAGCGGGGATGAGCCTGGGGAGGCGCCCGGGCATGTCTGGACCCAGTCCCCGCAGCCTGCCCCTTGCTGGGGCAGTACCCCCGCAGGCCAGGAAGGTCTGGGCAAGGCTGGCCAGGGGCAGGGGCCCTGCTGGGTCCTGCCCCTGGCCTGTGGGGCCTCTGAGCACAACCGGCCCTCTCCCGCTGGAAGACCTCCCCGGCTGCCTCCAAAGGCCGCTTTGCAAGCACTCTCGCCGGCTGTTCCCGCCAGCCGCGCACAACGCTCCCAAGCCCGGGAGAAAAGCGCTTCGGGGTGGTGCTCTCTCCCGGCCCTTGCCCCTGAGCCTGGGGGCCAGGCAGGGGGTCCACACTCCCAGGCCAAGGCAGAACCACATGCACACGTCTGTTCCTGCCCCCTGCACCAGCAGAGAGCTCGGGGGAGCCAGAGTCTGTCAGGGAGCTGCTGGGCTGGCCGCCTGTGTGGGAAGGGGCAGAGCCGACCTAGGGGCACACTGGGCCTCTTGCTCTCCCTGCTGCCCTGAGGCTGCTGGGCCAAAGAGGTCTTGGGCATCCAGCCCCTTGCTGGTCCCTTCCCTCTGACGAGGCCCTCTGAGCTCCAGCACCTTGCAGTGTGGAGACAGCCCCTGCCAGCAACCTCCTCTCCAAGGAGGCCTCAAGCGAGGCCTAGGCCCAGGGGAAAGGCACCAGCGGGGATGAGCCTGGGGAGGCGCCCGGGCATGTCTGGACCCAGTCCCCGCAGCCTGCCCCTTGCTGGGGCAGCACCCCCGGAGGCCAGGAAGGTCTGGGCAAGGATGGCCAGGGGCAGGGGCCCTGCTGGGTCCTGCCCCTGGCCGGTGGGGCCTCTGAGCACAACCGGCCCTCTCCCGCTGGAAGAACTCCCCGGCTGCCTCCAAAGGCCGCTTTGCAAGCACTCTCGCCGGCTGTTCCCGCCAGCCGCGCACAACGCTCCCAAGCCCGGGAGAAAAGCGCTTCGGGGTGGTGCTCTCTCCCGGCCCTTGCCCCTGAGCCTGGGGGCCAGGCAGGGGGTCCACACTCCCGGCCAAAGGCAGAACCACATGCACACGTCTGTTCCTGCCCCCTGCACCGGCAGAGAGCTCGGGGGAGCCAGAGTCTGGCAGGCAGCTGCTGGGCTGGCCGCCTGTGTGGGAAGGGGCAGAGCCGACCTAGGGGCACACTGGGCCTCTTGCTCTCCCTGCTGCCCTGAGGCTGCTGGGCCAAAGAGGTCTTGGGCATCCAGCCCCTTGCTGGTCCCTTCCCTCTGACGAGGCCCTCTGAGCTCCAGCACCTTGCAGTGTGGAGACAGCCCCTGCCAGCAACCTCCTCTCCAAGGAGGCCTCAAGCGAGGCCTAGGCCCAGGGGAAAGGCACCAGCGGGGATGAGCCTGGGGAGGCGCCCGGGCATGTCTGGACCCAGTCCCCGCAGCCTGCCCCTTGCTGGGGCAGCACCACCGGAGGCCAGGAAGGTCTGGGCAAGGATGGCCAGGGGCAGGGGCCCTGCTGGGTCCTGCCCCTGGCCGGTGGGGCCTCTGAGCACAACCGGCCCTCTCCCGCTGGAAGACCTCCCCGGCTGCCTCCAAAGGCCGCTTTGCAAGCACTCTCGCCGGCTGTTCCCGCCAGCCGCGCACAACGCTCCCAAGCCCGGGAGAAAAGCGCTTCGGGGTGGTGCTCTCTCCCGGCCCTTGCCCCTGAGCCTGGGGGCCAGGCAGGGGGTCCACACTCCCGGCCAAAGGCAGAACCACATGCACACGTCTGTTCCTGCCCCCTGCACCGGCAGAGAGCTCGGGGGAGCCAGAGTCTGTCAGGCAGCTGCTGGGCTGGCCGCCTGTGTGGGAAGGGGCAGAGCCGACCTAGGGGCACACTGGGCCTCTTGCTCTCCCTGCTGCCCTGAGGCTGCTGGGCCAAAGAGGTCTTGGGCATCCAGCCCCTTGCTGGTCCCTTCCCTCTGACGAGGCCCTCTGAGCTCCAGCACCTTGCAGTGTGGAGACAGCCCCTGCCAGCAACCTCCTCTCCAAGGAGGCCTCAAGCGAGGCCTAGGCCCAGGGGAAAGGCACCAGCGGGGATGAGCCTGGGGAGGCGCCCGGGCATGTCTGGACCGAGTCCCCGCAGCCTGCCCCTTGCTGGGGCAGTACCCCCGGAGGCCAGGAAGGTCTGGGCAAGGCTGGCCAGGGGCAGGGGCCCTGCTGGGTCCTGCCCCTGGCCTGTGGGGCCTCTGAGCACAACCGGCCCTCTCCCGCTGGAAGACCTCCCCGGCTGCCTCCAAAGGCCGCTTTGCAAGCACTCTCGCCGGCTGTTCCCGCCAGCCGCGCACAACGCTCCCAAGCCCGGGAGAAAAGCGCTTCGGGGTGGTGCTCTCTCCCGGCCCTTGCCCCTGAGCCTGGGGGCCAGGCAGGGGGTCCACACTCCCAGGCCAAGGCAGAACCACATGCACACGTCTGTTCCTGCCCCCTGCACCGGCAGAGAGCTCGGGGGAGCCAGAGTCTGTCAGGCAGCTGCTGGGCTGGCCGCCTGTGTGGGAAGGGGCAGAGCCGACCTAGGGGCACACTGGGCCTCTTGCTCTCCCTGCTGCCCTGAGGCTGCTGGGCCAAAGAGGTCTTGGGCATCCAGCCCCTTGCTGGTCCCTTCCCTCTGACGAGGCCCTCTGAGCTCCAGCACCTTGCAGTGTGGAGACAGCCCCTGCCAGCAACCTCCTCTCCATGGAGGCCTCAAGCGAGGCCTAGGCCCAGGGGAAAGGCACCAGCGGGGATGAGCCTGGGGAGGCGCCCGGGCATGTCTGGACCCAGTCCCCGCAGCCTGCCCCTTGCTGGGGCAGTACCCCCGCAGGCCAGGAAGGTCTGGGCAAGGCTGGCCAGGGGCAGGGGCCCTGCTGGGTCCTGCCCCTGGCCTGTGGGGCCTCTGAGCACAACCGGCCCTCTCCCGCTGGAAGACCTCCCCGGCTGCCTCCAAAGGCCGCTTTGCAAGCACTCTCGCCGGCTGTTCCCGCCAGCCGCGCACAACGCTCCCAAGCCCGGGAGAAAAGCGCTTCAGGGTGGTGCTCTCTCCCGGCCCTTGCCCCTGAGCCTGGGGGCCAGGCAGGGGGTCCACACTCCCAGGCCAAGGCAGAACCACATGCACACGTCTGTTCCTGCCCCCTGCACCGGCAGAGAGCTCGGGGGAGCCAGAGTCTGTCAGGGAGCTGTTGGGCTGGCCGCCTGTGTGGGAAGGGGCAGAGCCGACCTAGGGGCACACTGGGCCTCTTGCTCTCCCTGCTGCCCTGAGGCTGCTGGGCCAAAGAGGTCTTGGGCATCCAGCCCCTTGCTGGTCCCTTCCCTCTGACGAGGCCCTCTGAGCTCCAGCACCTTGCAGTGTGGAGACAGCCCCTGCCAGCAACCTCCTCTCCAAGGAGGCCTCAAGCGAGGCCTAGGCCCAGGGGAAAGGCACCAGCGGGGATGAGCCTGGGGAGGCGCCCGGGCATGTCTGGACCCAGTCCCCGCAGCCTGCCCCTTGCTGGGGCAGCACCCCCGGAGGCCAGGAAGGTCTGGGCAAGGATGGCCAGGGGCAGGGGCCCTGCTGGGTCCTGCCCCTGGCCGGTGGGGCCTCTGAGCACAACCGGCCCTCTCCCGCTGGAAGACCTCCCCGGCTGCCTCCAAAGGCCGCTTTGCAAGCACTCTCGCCGGCTGTTCCCGCCAGCCGCGCACAACGCTCCCAAGCCCGGGAGAAAAGCGCTTCGGGGTGGTGCTCTCTCCCGGCCCTTGCCCCTGAGCCTGGGGGCCAGGCAGGGGGTCCACACTCCCGGCCAAAGGCAGAACCACATGCACACGTCTGTTCCTGCCCCCTGCACCGGCAGAGAGCTCGGGGGAGCCAGAGTCTGTCAGGCAGCTGCTGGGCTGGCCGCCTGTGTGGGAAGGGGCAGAGCCGACCTAGGGGCACACTGGGCCTCTTGCTCTCCCTGCTGCCCTGAGGCTGCTGGGCCAAAGAGGTCTTGGGCATCCAGCCCCTTGCTGGTCCCTTCCCTCTGACGAGGCCCTCTGAGCTCCAGCACCTTGCAGTGTGGAGACAGCCCCTGCCAGCAACCTCCTCTCCAAGGAGGCCTCAAGCGAGGCCTAGGCCCAGGGGAAAGGCACCAGCGGGGATGAGCCTGGGGAGGCACCCGGGCATGTCTGGACCCAGTCCCCGCAGCCTGCCCCTTGCTGGGGCAGTACCCCCGGAGGCCAGGAAGGTCTGGGCAAGGCTGGCCAGGGGCAGGGGCCCTGCTGGGTCCTGCCCCTGGCCTGTGGGTCCTCTGAGCACAACCGGCCCTCTCCCGCTGGAAGACCTCCCCGGCTGCCTCCAAAGGCCGCTTTGCAAGCACTCTCGCCGGCTGTTCCCGCCAGCCGCGCACAACGCTCCCAAGCCCGGGAGAAAAGCGCTTCGGGGTGGTGCTCTCTCCCGGCCCTTGCCCCTGAGCCTGGGGGCCAGGCAGGGGGTCCACACTCCCAGGCCAAGGCAGAACCACATGCACACGTCTGTTCCTGCCCCCTGCACCGGCAGAGAGCTCAGGGGAGCCAGAGTCTGGCAGGCAGCTGCTGGGCTGGCCGCCTGTGTGGGAAGGGGCAGAGCCGACCTAGGGGCACACTGGGCCTCTTGCTCTCCCTGCTGCCCTGAGGCTGCTGGGCCAAAGAGGTCTTGGGCATCCAGCCCCTTGCTGGTCCCTTCCCTCTGACGAGGCCCTCTGAGCTCCAGCACCTTGCAGTGTGGAGACAGCCCCTGCCAGCAACCTCCTCTCCATGGAGGCCTCAAGCGAGGCCTAGGCCCAGGGGAAAGGCACCAGCGGGGATGAGCCTGGGGAGGCGCCCGGGCATGTCTGGACCCAGGCCCCGCAGCCTGCCCCTTGCTGGGGCAGTACCCCCGCAGGCCAGGAAGGTCTGGGCAAGGCTGGCCAGGGGCAGGGGCCCTGCTGGGTCCTGCCCCTGGCCTGTGGGGCCTCTGAGCACAACCGGCCCTCTCCCGCTGGAAGACCTCCCCGGCTGCCTCCAAAGGCCGCTTTGCAAGCACTCTCGCCGGCTGTTCCCGCCAGCCGCGCACAACGCTCCCAAGCCCGGGAGAAAAGCGCTTCGGGGTGGTGCTCTCTCCCGGCCCTTGCCCCTGAGCCTGGGGGCCAGGCAGGGGGTCCACACTCCCAGGCCAAGGCAGAACCACATGCACACGTCTGTTCCTGCCCCCTGCACCGGCAGAGAGCTCAGGGGAGCCAGAGTCTGGCAGGCAGCTGCTGGGCTGGCCGCCTGTGTGGGAAGGGGCAGAGCCGACCTAGGGGCACACTGGGCCTCTTGCTCTCCCTGCTGCCCTGAGGCTGCTGGGCCAAAGAGGTCTTGGGCATCCAGCCCCTTGCTGGTCCCTTCCCTCTGACGAGGCCCTCTGAGCTCCAGCACCTTGCAGTGTGGAGACAGCCCCTGCCAGCAACCTCCTCTCCATGGAGGCCTCAAGCGAGGCCTAGGCCCAGGGGAAAGGCACCAGCGGGGATGAGCCTGGGGAGGCGCCCGGGCATGTCTGGACCCAGTCCCCGCAGCCTGCCCCTTGCTGGGGCAGTACCCCCGCAGGCCAGGAAGGTCTGGGCAAGGCTGGCCAGGGGCAGGGGCCCTGCTGGGTCCTGCCCCTGGCCTGTGGGGCCTCTGAGCACAACCGGCCCTCTCCCGCTGGAAGACCTCCCCGGCTGCCTCCAAAGGCCGCTTTGCAAGCACTCTCGCCGGCTGTTCCCGCCAGCCGCGCACAACGCTCCCAAGCCCGGGAGAAAAGCGCTTCGGGGTGGTGCTCTCTCCCGGCCCTTGCCCCTGAGCCTGGGGGCCAGGCAGGGGGTCCACACTCCCAGGCCAAGGCAGAACCACATGCACACGTCTGTTCCTGCCCCCTGCACCGGCAGAGAGCTCGGGGGAGCCAGAGTCTGTCAGGCAGCTGCTGGGCTGGCCGCCTGTGTGGGAAGGGGCAGAGCCGACCTAGGGGCACACTGGGCCTCTTGCTCTCCCTGCTGCCCTGCTGCTGGGCCAAAGAGGTCTTGGGCATCCAGCCCCTTGCTGGTCCCTTCCCTCTGACGAGGCCCTCTGAGCTCCAGCACCTTGCAGTGTGGAGACAGCCCCTGCCAGCAACCTCCTCTCCAAGGAGGCCTCAAGCGAGGCCTAGGCCCAGGGGAAAGGCACCAGCGGGGATGAGCCTGGGGAGGCGCCCGGGCATGTCTGGACCCAGTCCCCGCAGCCTGCCCCTTGCCTGGGGGCAGCACCCCCGGAGGCCAGGAAGGTCTGGGCAAGGCTGGCCAGGGGCAGGGGCCCTGCTGGGTCCTGCCCCTGGCCGGTGGGGCCTCTGAGCACAACCGGCCCTCTCCCGCTGGAAGACCTCCCCGGCTGCCTCCAAAGGCCGCTTTGCAAGCACTCTCGCCGGCTGTTCCCGCCAGCCGCGCACAACGCTCCCAAAGCCCGGGAGAAAAGCGCTTCGGGGTGGTGATCTCTCCCGGCCCTTGCCCTGAGCCTGGGGGCCAGGCAGGGGGTCCACACTCCCAGGCCAAGGCAGAACCACATGCACACGTCTGTTCCTGCCCCTGCACCGGCAGAGAGCTCGGGGGAGCCAGAGTCTGTCAGGCAGCTGCTGGGCTGGCCGCCTGTGTGGGAAGGGGCAGAGCCGACCTAGGGGCACACTGGGCCTCTTGCTCTCCCTGCTGCCCTGAGGCTGCTGGGCCAAAGAGGTCTTGGGCATCCAGCCCCTTGCTGGTCCCTTGCCTCTGACGAGGCCCTCTGAGCTCCAGCACCTTGCAGTGTGGAGACAGCCCCTACCAGCAACCTCCTCTCCAAGGAGGCCTCAAGCGAGGCCTAGGCCCAGGGGAAAGGCACCAGCGGGGATGAGCCTGGGGAGGCGCCCGGGCATGTCTGGACCCAGTCCCCGCAGCCTGCCCCTTGCTGGGGCAGTACCCCCGGAGGCCAGGAAGGTCTGGGCAAGGCTGGCCAGGGGCAGGGGCCCTGCTGGGTCCTGCCCCTGGCCTGTGGGGCCTCTGAGCACAACCGGCCCTCTCCCGCTGGAAGACCTCCCCGGCTGCCTCCAAAGGCCGCTTTGCAAGCACTCTCGCCGGCTGTTCCCGCCAGCCGCGCACAACGCTCCCAAGCCCGGGAGAAAAGCGCTTCGGGGTGGTGCTCTCTCCCGGCCCTTGCCCCTGAGCCTGGGGGCCAGGCAGGGGGTCCACACTCCCAGGCCAAGGCAGAACCACATGCACACGTCTGTTCCTGCCCCCTGCACCGGCAGAGAGCTCGGGGGAGCCAGAGTCTGTCAGGGAGCTGCTGGGCTGGCCGCCTGTGTGGGAAGGGGCAGAGCCGACCTAGGGGCACACTGGGCCTCTTGCTCTCCCTGCTGCCCTGAGGCTGCTGGGCCAAAGAGGTCTTGGGCATCCAGCCCCTTGCTGGTCCCTTCCCTCTGACGAGGCCCTCTGAGCTCCAGGACCTTGCAGTGTGGAGACAGCCCCTGCCAGCAACCTCCTCTCCAAGGAGGCCTCAAGCGAGGCCTTGGCCCAGGGGAAAGGCACCAGCGGGGATGAGCCTGGGGAGGCGCCCGGGCATGGCTGGACCCAGTCCCCGCAGCCTGCCCCTTGCTGGGGCAGTACCCCCGCAGGCCAGGAAGGTCTGGGCAAGGCTGGCCAGGGGCAGGGGCCCTGCTGGGTCCTGCCCTGGCCTGTGTGGCCTCTGAGCACAACCGGCCCTCTCCCGCTGGAAGACCTCCCCGGCTGCCTCCAAAGGCCGCTTTGCAAGCACTCTCGCCGGCTGTTCCCGCCAGCCGCGCACAACGCTCCCAAGCCCGGGAGAAAAGCGCTTCGGGGTGGTGCTCTCTCCCGGCCCTTGCCCTGAGCCTGGGGGCCAGGCAGGGGGTCCACACCCCAGGCCAAGGCAGAACCACATGCACACGTCTGTTCCTGCCCCCTGCACCGGCAGAGAGCTCGGGGGAGCCAGAGTCTGTCAGGCAGCTGCTGGGCTGGCCGCCTGTGTGGGAAGGGGCAGAGCCGACCTAGGGGCACACTGGGCCTCTTGCTCTCCCTGCTGCCCTGAGGCTGCTGGGCCAAAGAGGTCTTGGGCATCCAGCCCCTTGCTGGTCCCTTCCCTCTGACGAGGCCCTCTGAGCTCCAGCACCTTGCAGTGTGGAGACAGCCCCTGCCAGCAACCTCCTCTCCAAGGAGGCCTCAAGCGAGGCCTAGGCCCAGGGGAAAGGCACCAGCGGGGATGAGCCTGGGGAGGCACCCGGGCATGTCTGGACCCAGTCCCCGCAGCCTGCCCCTTGCTGGGGCAGTACCCCCGGAGGCCAGGAAGGTCTGGGCAAGGCTGGCCAGGGGCAGGGGCCTGCTGGGTCCTGCCCCTGGCCTGTGGGGTTCCTCTGAGCACAACCGGCCCTCTCCCGCTGGAAGACCTCCCCGGCTGCCTCCAAAGGCCGCTTTGCAAGCACTCTCGCCGGCTGTTCCCGCCAGCCGCGCACAACGCTCCCAAGCCCGGGAGAAAAGCGCTTCGGGGGTGGTGCTCTCTCCCGGCCCTTGCCCCTGAGCCTGGGGGCCAGGCAGGGGGTCCACACTCCCAGGCCAAGGCAGAACCACATGCACACGTCTGTTCCTGCCCCTTGCACCGGCAGAGAGCTCAGGGGAGCCAGAGTCTGGCAGGCAGCTGCTGGGCTGGCCGCCTGTGTGGGAAGGGCAGAGCCGACCTAGGGGCACACTGGGCCTCTTGCTCTCCCTGCTGCCCTGAGGCTGCTGGGCCAAAGAGGTCTTGGGCATCCAGCCCCTTGCTGGTCCCTTCCCTCTGACGAGGCCCTCTGAGCTCCAGCACCTTGCAGTGTGGAGACAGCCCCTGCCAGCAACCTCCTCTCCATGGAGGCCTCAAGCGAGGCCTAGGCCAGGGGAAAGGCACCAGCGGGGATGAGCCTGGGGAGGCGCCCGGGCATGTCTGGACCCAGTCCCCGCAGCCTGCCCCTTGCTGGGGCAGTACCCCCGGAGGCCAGGAAGGTCTGGGCAAGGCTGGCCAGGGGCAGGGGCCCAGCTGGGTCCTGCCCCTGGCCTGTGGGGCCTCTGAGCACAACCGGCCCTCTCCCGCTGGAAAAACCTCCCCGGCTGCCTCCAAAGGCCGCTTTGCAAGCACTCTCGCCGGCTGTTCCCGCCAGCCGCGCACAACGCTCCCAAGCCCGGGAGAAAAGCGCTTCGGGGTGGTGCCTCTCTCCCGGCCCTTGCCCCTGAGCCTGGGGGCCAGGCAGGGGGTCCACACTCCCATGGCCAAGGCAGAACCACATGCACACGTCTGTTCCTGCCCCCTGCACCGGCAGAGAGCTCGGGGGAGCCAGAGTCTGTCAGGGAGCTGCTGGGCTGGCCGCCTGTGTGGGAAGGGGCAGAGCCGACCTAGGGGCACACTGGGCCTCTTGCTCTCCCTGCTGCCCTGAGGCTGCTGGGCCAAAGAGGTCTTGGGCATCCAGCCCCTTGCTGGTCCCTTCCCTCTGACGAGGCCCTCTGAGCTCCAGGACCTTGCAGTGTGGAGACAGCCCCTGCCAGCAACCTCCTCTCCAAGGAGGCCTCAAGCGAGGCCTAGGCCCAGGGGAAAGGCACCAGCGGGGATGAGCCTGGGGAGGCGCCCGGGGCATGGCTGGACCCAGTCCCCGCAGCCTGCCCCTTGCTGGGGCAGTACCCCCGCAGGCCAGGAAGGTCTGGGCAAGGCTGGCCAGGGGCAGGGGCCCTGCTGGGTCCTGCCCCTGGCCTGTGGGGCTCCTGAGCACAACCGGCCCTCTCCCGCTGGAAGACCTCCCCGGCTGCCTCCAAAGGCCGCTTTGCAAGCACTCTCGCCGGCTGTTCCCGCCAGCCGCGCACAACGCTCCCAAGCCCGGTGAGAAAAGCGCTTCGGGGTGGTGCTCTCTCCCGGCCCTTGCCCCTGAGCCTGGGGGCCAGGCAGGGGGTCCACACTCCCAGGCCAAGGCAGAACCACATGCACACGTCTGTTCCTGCCCCCTGCACCGGCAGAGAGCTCGGGGGAGCCAGAGTCTGTCAGGCAGCTGCTGGCTGGCCGCCTGTGTGGGAAGGGGCAGAGCCGACCTAGGGGCACACTGGGCCCTCTTGCTCTCCCTGCTGCCCTGAGGCTGCTGGCCAAAGAGGTCTTGGGCATCCAGCCCCTTGCTGGTCCCTTCCCTCTGACGAGGCCCCTCTGAGCTCCAGCACCTTGCAGTGTGGAGACAGCCCCTGCCAGCAACCTCCTCTCCAAGGAGGCCTCAAGCGAGGCCTAGGCCCAGGGGAAAGGCACCAGCGGGGATGAGCCTGGGGAGGCGCCCGGGCATGTCTGGACCCAGTCCCCGCAGCCTGCCCCTTGCTGGGGCAGTACCCCCGGAGGCCAGGAAGGTCTGGGCAAGGCTGGCCAGGGGCAGGGGCCCTGCTGGGTCCTGCCCCTGGCCTGTGGGTCCTCTGAGCACAACCGGCCCTCTCCCGCTGGAAGACCTCCCCGGCTGCCTCCAAAGGCCGCTTTGCAAGCACTCTCGCCGGCTGTTCCCGCCAGCCGCGCACAACGCTCCCAAGCCCGGGAGAAAAGCGCTTCGGGGTGGTGCTCTCTCCCGGCCCTTGCCCCTGAGCCTGGGGGCCAGGCAGGGGGTCCACACTCCCAGGCCAAGGCAGAACCACATGCACACGTCTGTTCCTGCCCCCTGCACCGGCAGAGAGCTCAGGGGAGCCAGAGTCTGGCAGGCAGCTGCTGGGCTGGCCGCCTGTGTGGGAAGGGGCAGAGCCGACCTAGGGGCACACTGGCCTCTTGCTCTCCCTGCTGCCCTGAGGCTGCTGGGCCAAAGAGGTCTTGGGCATCCAGCCCCTTGCTGGTCCCTTCCCTCTGACGAGGCCCTCTGAGCTCCAGCACCTTGCAGTGTGGAGACAGCCCCTGCCAGCAACCTCCTCTCCATGGAGGCCTCAAGCGAGGCCTAGGCCCAGGGGAAAGGCACCAGCGGGGATGAGCCTGGGGAGGCGCCCGGGCATGTCTGGACCCAGTCCCCGCAGCCTGCCCCTTGCTGGGGCAGTACCCCCGCAGGCCAGAAGGTCTGGGCAAGGCTGGCCAGGGGCAGGGGCCCTGGCTGGGTCCTGCCCCTGGCCTGTGGGGCCTCTGAGCACAACCGGCCCTCTCCCGCTGGAAGACCTCCCCGGCTGCCTCCAAAGGCCGCTTTGCAAGCACTCTCGCCGGCTGTTCCCGCCAGCCGCGCACAACGCTCCCAAGCCCGGGAGAAAAGCGCTTCGGGGTGGTGCTCTCACCCGGCCCTTGCCCCTGAGCCTGGGGGCCAGGCAGGGGGTCCACACTCCAGGCCAAGGCAGAACCACATGCACACGTCTGTTCCTGCCCCCTGCACCGGCAGAGAGCTCGGGGGAGCCAGAGTCTGTCAGGCAGCTGCTGGGCTGGCCGCCTGTGTGGGGAAGGGGCAGAGCCGACCTAGGGGCACACTGGGCCTCTTGCTCTCCCTGCTGCCCTGAGGCTGCTGGGCCAAAGAGGTCTTGGGCATCCAGCCCCTTGCTGGTCCCTTCCCTCTGACGAGGCCCTCTGAGCTCCCAGCACCTTGCAGTGTGGAGACAGCCCCTGCCAGCAACCTCCTCTCCAAGGAGGCCTCAAGCGAGGCCTTGGCCCAGGGGAAAGGCACCAGCGGGGATGAGCCTGGGGAGGCGCCCGGGCATGGCTGGACCCCAGTCCCCGCAGCCTGCCCCTTGCTGGGGCAGTACCCCCGCAGGCCAGGAAGGTCTGGGCAAGGCTGGCCAGGGGCAGGGGCCCTGCTGGGTCCTGCCCCTGGCCTGTGGGGCCTCTGAGCACAACCCGGCCCTCTCCCGCTGGAAGACCTCCCCGGCTGCCTCCAAAGGCCGCTTTGCAAGCACTCTCGCGGCTGTTCCCGCCAGCCGCGCACAACGCTCCCAAGCCCGGGAGAAAAGCGCTTCGGGGTGGTGCTCTCTCCCGGCCCTTGCCCCTGAGCCTGGGGGCCAGGCAGGGGGTCCACACTCCCAGGCCAAGGCAGAACCACATGCACACGTCTGTTCCTGCCCCCTGCACCGGCAGAGAGCTCGGGGGAGCCAGAGTCTGTCAGGCAGCTGCTGGGCTGGCCGCCCTGTGTGGGAAGGGGCAGAGCCGACCTAGGGGCACACTGGGCCTCTTGCTCTCCCTGCTGCCCTGAGGCTGCTGGGCCAAAGAGGTCTTGGGCATCCAGCCCCTTGCTGGTCCCTTCCCCTGACGAGGCCCTCTGAGCTCCAGCACCTTGCAGTGTGGAGACAGCCCCTGCCAGCAACCTCCTCTCCAAGGAGGCCTCAAGCGAGGCCTAGGCCCAGGGGAAAGGCACCAGCGGGGATGAGCCTGGGGAGGCGCCCGGGCATGTCTGGACCCAGTCCCCGCAGCCTGCGCCTTGCAGGGGCAGCACCCCCGCAGGCCAGGAAGGTCTGGGCAAGGCTGGCCAGGGGCAGGGGCCCTGCTGGGTCCTGCCCCTGGCCTGTGGGGCCTCTGAGCACAACCGGCCCTCTCCCGCTGGAAGACCTCCCCGGCTGCCTCCAAAGGCCGCTTTGCAAGCACTCTCGCCGGCTGTTCCCGCCAGCCGCGCACAACGCTCCCAAGCCCGGGAGAAAAGCGCTTCGGGGTGGTGCTCTCTCCCGGCCCTTGCCCCTGAGCCTGGGGGCCAGGCAGGGGGTCCACACTCCCAGGCCAAGGCAGAACCACATGCACACGTCTGTTCCTGCCCCCTGCACCGGCAGAGAGCTCGGGGGAGCCAGAGTCTGTCAGGCAGCTGCTGGGCTGGCCGCCTGTGTGGGAAGGGGCAGAGCCGACCTAGGGGCACACTGGGCCTCTTGCTCTCCCTGCTGCCCTGAGGCTGCTGGGCCAAAGAGGTCTTGGGCATCCAGCCCCTTGCTGGTCCCTTCCCTCTGACGAGGCCCTCTGAGCTCCAGCACCTTGCAGTGTGGAGACAGCCCCTGCCAGCAACCTCCTGTCCAAGGAGGCCTCAAGCGAGGCCTAGGCCCAGGGGAAAGGCACCAGCGGGGATGAGCCTGGGGAGGCGCCCGGGCATGTCTGGACCCAGTCCCCGCAGCCTGCCCCTTGCTGGGGCAGTACCCCCGGAGGCCAGGAAGGTCTGGGCAAGGCTGGCCAGGGGCAGGGGCCCTGCTGGGTCCTGCCCCTGGCCTGTGGGGCCTCTGAGCACAACCGGCCCTCTCCCGCTGGAAGACCTCCCCGGCTGCCTCCAAAGGCCGCTTTGCAAGCACTCTCGCCGGCTGTTCCCGCCAGCCGCGCACAACGCTCCCAAGCCCGGGAGAAAAGCGCTTCGGGGTGGTGCTCTCTCCCGGCCCTTGCCCCTGAGCCTGGGGGCCAGGCAGGGGGTCCACACTCCCAGGCCAAGGCAGAACCACATGCACACGTCTGTTCCTGCCCCCTGCACCGGCAGAGAGCTCGGGGGAGCCAGAGTCTGGCAGGCAGCTGCTGGGCTGGCCGCCTGTGTGGGAAGGGGCAGAGCCGACCTAGGGGCACACTGGGCCTCTTGCTCTCCCTGCTGCCCTGAGGCTGCTGGGCCAAAGAGGTCTTGGGCATCCAGCCCCTTGCTGGTCCCTTCCCTCTGACGAGGCCCTCTGAGCTCCAGCACCTTGCAGTGTGGAGACAGCCCCTGCCAGCAACCTCCTCTCCATGGAGGCCTCAAGCGAGGCCTAGGCCCAGGGGAAAGGCACCAGCGGGGATGAGCCTGGGGAGGCGCCCGGGCATGTCTGGACCCAGTCCCCGCAGCCTGCCCCTTGCTGGGGCAGTACCCCCGCATGCCAGGAAGGTCTGGGCAAGGCTGGCCAGGGGCAGGGGCCCTGCTGGGTCCTGCCCCTGGCCTGTGGGGCCTCTGAGCACAACCGGCCCTCTCCCGCTGGAAGACCTCCCCGGCTGCCTCCAAAGGCCGCTTTGCAAGCACTCTCGCCGGCTGTTCCCGCCAGCCGCGCACAACGCTCCCAAGCCCGGGAGAAAAGCGCTTCGGGGTGGTGCTCTCTCCCGGCCCTTGCCCCTGAGCCTGGGGGCCAGGCAGGGGGTCCACACTCCCAGGCCAAGGCAGAACCACATGCACACGTCTGTTCCTGCCCCCTGCACCGGCAGAGAGCTCGGGGGAGCCAGAGTCTGGCAGGCAGCTGCTGGGCTGGCCGCCTGTGTGGGAAGGGGCAGAGCCGACCTAGGGGCACACTGGGCCTCTTGCTCTCCCTGCTGCCCTGAGGCTGCTGGGCCAAAGAGGTCTTGGGCATCCAGCCCCTTGCTGGTCCCTTCCCTCTGACGAGGCCCTCTGAGCTCCAGCACCTTGCAGTGTGGAGACAGCCCCTGCCAGCAACCTCCTCTCCAAGGAGGCCTCAAGCGAGGCCTAGGCCCAGGGGAAAGGCACCAGCGGGGATGAGCCTGGGGAGGCGCCCGGGCATGTCTGGACCCAGTCCCCGCAGCCTGCCCCTTGCTGGGGCAGCACCCCCGGAGGCCAGGAAGGTCTGGGCAAGGCTGGCCAGGGGCAGGGGCCCTGCTGGGTCCTGCCCCTGGCCGGTGGGGCCTCTGAGCACAACCGGCCCTCTCCCGCTGGAAGACCTCCCCGGCTGCCTCCAAAGGCCGCTTTGCAAGCACTCTCGCCGGCTGTTCCCGCCAGGTGCGCACAACGCTCCCAAGCCCGGGAGAAAAGCGCTTCGGGGTGGTGCTCTCTCCCGGCCCTTGCCCCTGAGCCTGGGGGCCAGGCAGGGGGTCCACACTCCCGGCCAAAGGCAGAACCACATGCACACGTCTGTTCCTGCCCCCTGCACCGGCAGAGAGCTCGGGGGAGCCAGAGTCTGTCAGGCAGCTGCTGGGCTGGCCGCCTGTGTGAAGGGGCAGAGCCGACCTAGGGACACACTGGGCCTCTTGCTCTCCCTGCTGCCCTGAGGCTGCTGGGCCAAAGAGGTCTTGGGCATCCAGCCCCTTGCTGGTCCCTTCCCTCTGACGAGGCCCTCTGAGCTCCAGCACCTTGCAGTGTGGAGACAGCCCCTGCCAGCAACCTCCTCTCCAAGGAGGCCTCAAGCGAGGCCTAGGCCCAGGGGAAAGGCACCAGCGGGGATGAGCCTGGGGAGGCGCCCGGGCATGTCTGGACCCAGTCCCCGCAGCCTGCCCCTTGCTGGGGCAGTACCCCCGGAGGCCAGGAAGGTCTGGGCAAGGCTGGCCAGGGGCAGGGGCCCTGCTGGGTCCTGCCCCTGGCCTGTGGGGCCTCTGAGCACAACCGGCCCTCTCCCGCTGGAAGACCTCCCCGGCTGCCTCCAAAGGCCGCTTTGCAAGCACTCTCGCCGGCTGTTCCCGCCAGCCGCGCACAACGCTCCCAAGCCCGGGAGAAAAGCGCTTCGGGGTGGTGCTCTCTCCCGGCCCTTGCCCCTGAGCCTGGGGGCCAGGCAGGGGGTCCACACTCCCAGGCCAAGGCAGAACCACATGCACACGTCTGTTCCTGCCCCCTGCACCGGCAGAGAGCTCGGGGGAGCCAGAGTCTGTCAGGCAGCTGCTGGGCTGGCCGCCTGTGTGGGAAGGGGCAGAGCCGACCTAGGGGCACACTGGGCCTCTTGCTCTCCCTGCTGCCCTGAGGCTGCTGGGCCAAAGAGGTCTTGGGCATCCAGCCCTTTGCTGGTCCCTTCCCTCTGACGAGGCCCTCTGAGCTCCAGCACCTTGCAGTGTGGAGACAGCCCCTGCCAGCAACCTCCTCTCCATGGAGGCCTCAAGCGAGGCCTAGGCCCAGGGGAAAGGCACCAGCGGGGATGAGCCTGGGGAGGCGCCCGGGCATGTCTCGACCCAGTCCCCGCAGCCTGCCCCTTGCTGGGGCAGTACCCCCGCAGGCCAGGAAGGTCTGGGCAAGGCTGGCCAGGGGCAGGGGCCCTGCTGGGTCCTGCCCCTGGCCTGTGGGGCCTCTGAGCACAACCGGCCCTCTCCCGCTGGAAGACCTCCCCGGCTGCCTCCAAAGGCCGCTTTGCAAGCACTCTCGCCGGCTGTTCCCGCCAGCCGCGCACAACGCTCCCAAGCCCGGGAGAAAAGCGCTTCGGGGTGGTGCTCTCTCCCGGCCCTTGCCCCTGAGCCTGGGGGCCAGGCAGGGGGTCCACACTCCCAGGCCAAGGCAGAACCACATGCACACGTCTGTTCCTGCCCCCTGCACCGGCAGAGAGCTCGGGGGAGCCAGAGTCTGGCAGGCAGCTGCTGGGCTGGCCGCCTGTGTGGGAAGGGGCAGAGCCGACCTAGGGGCACACTGGGCCTCTTGCTCTCCCTGCTGCCCTGAGGCTGCTGGGCCAAAGAGGTCTTGGGCATCCAGCCCCTTGCTGGTCCCTTCCCTCTGACGAGGCCCTCTGAGCTCCAGCACCTTGCAGTGTGGAGACAGCCCCTGCCAGCAACCTCCTCTCCAAGGAGGCCTCAAGCGAGGCCTAGGCCCAGGGGAAAGGCACCAGCGGGGATGAGCCTGGGGAGGCGCCCGGGCATGTCTGGACCCAGTCCCCGCAGCCTGCCCCTTGCTGGGGCAGCACCCCCGGAGGCCAGGAAGGTCTGGGCAAGGCTGGCCAGGGGCAGGGGCCCTGCTGGGTCCTGCCCCTGGCCGGTGGGGCCTCTGAGCACAACCGGCCCTCTCCCGCTGGAAGACCTCCCCGGCTGCCTCCAAAGGCCGCTTTGCAAGCACTCTCGCCGGCTGTTCCCGCCAGCCGCGCACAACGCTCCCAAGCCCGGGAGAAAAGCGCTTCGGGGTGGTGCTCTCTCCCGGCCCTTGCCCCTGAGCCTGGGGGCCAGGCAGGGGGTCCACACTCCCAGGCCAAGGCAGAACCACATGCACACGTCTGTTCCTGCCCCCTGCACCGGCAGAGAGCTCGGGGGAGCCAGAGTCTGTCAGGCAGCTGCTGGGCTGGCCGCCTGTGTGGGAAGGGGCAGAGCCGACCTAGGGGCACACTGGGCCTCTTGCTCTCCCTGCTGCCCTGAGGCTGCTGGGCCAAAGAGGTCTTGGGCATCCAGCCCCTTGCTGGTCCCTTCCTCTGACGAGGCCCTCTGAGCTCCAGCACCTTGCAGTGTGGAGACAGCCCCTGCCAGCAACCTCCTCTCCAAGGAGGCCTCAAGCGAGGCCTAGGCCCAGGGGAAAGGCACCAGCGGGGATGAGCCTGTGGAGGCGCCCGGGCATGTCTGGACCCAGTCCCCGCAGCCTGCCCCTTGCTGGGGCAGTACCCCCGGAGGCCAGGAAGGTCTGGGCAAGGCTGGCCAGGGGCAGGGGCCCTGCTGGGTCCTGCCCCTGGCCTGTGGGGCCTCTGAGCACAACCGGCCCTCTCCCGCTGGAAGACCTCCCCGGCTGCCTCCAAAGGCCGCTTTGCAAGCACTCTCGCCGGCTGTTCCCGCCAGCCGTGCACAACGCTCCCAAGCGCGGGAGAAAAGCGCTTCGGGGTGGTGCTCTCTCCCGGCCCTTGCCCCTGAGCCTGGGGGCCAGGCAGGGGGTCCACACTCCCAGGCCAAGGCAGAACCACATGCACACGTCTGTTCCTGCCCCCTGCACCGGCAGAGAGCTCGGGGGAGCCAGAGTCTGGCAGGCAGCTGCTGGGCTGGCCGCCTGTGTGGGAAGGGGCAGAGCCGACCTAGGGGCACACTGGGCCTCTTGCTCTCCCTGCTGCCCTGAGGCTGCTGGGCCAAAGAGGTCTTGGGCATCCAGCCCCTTGCTGGTCCCTTCCCTCTGACGAGGCCCTCTGAGCTCCAGCACCTTGCAGTGTGGAGACAGCCCCTGCCAGCAACCTCCTCTCCATGGAGGCCTCAAGCGAGGCCTAGGCCCAGGGGAAAGGCACCAGCGGGGATGAGCCTGGGGAGGCGCCCGGGCATGTCTGGACCCAGTCCCCGCAGCCTGCCCCTTGCTGGGGCAGTACCCCCGCATGCCAGGAAGGTCTGGGCAAGGCTGGCCAGGGGCAGGGGCCCTGCTGGGTCCTGCCCCTGGCCTGTGGGGCCTCTGAGCACAACCGGCCCGCTCCCGCTGGAAGACCTCCCCGGCTGCCTCCAAAGGCCGCTTTGCAAGCACTCTCGCCGGCTGTTCCCGCCAGCCGCGCACAACGCTCCCAAGCCCGGGAGAAAAGCGCTTCGGGGTGGTGCTCTCTCCCGGCCCTTGCCCCTGAGCCTGGGGGCCAGGCAGGGGGTCCACACTCCCAGGCCAAGGCAGAACCACATGCACACGTCTGTTCCTGCCCCCTGCACCGGCAGAGAGCTCGGGGGAGCCAGAGTCTGGCAGGCAGCTGCTGGGCTGGCCGCCTGTGTGGGAAGGGGCAGAGCCGACCTAGGGGCACACTGGGCCTCTTGCTCTCCCTGCTGCCCTGAGGCTGCTGGGCCAAAGAGGTCTTGGGCATCCAGCCCCTTGCTGGTCCCTTCCCTCTGACGAGGCCCTCTGAGCTCCAGCACCTTGCAGTGTGGAGACAGCCCCTGCCAGCAACCTCCTCTCCAAGGAGGCCTCAAGCGAGGCCTAGGCCCAGGGGAAAGGCACCAGCGGGGATGAGCCTGGGGAGGCGCCCGGGCATGTCTGGACCCAGTCCCCGCAGCCTGCCCCTTGCTGGGGCAGCACCCCCGGAGGCCAGGAAGGTCTGGGCAAGGCTGGCCAGGGGCAGGGGCCCTGCTGGGTCCTGCCCCTGGCCGGTGGGGCCTCTGAGCACAACCGGCCCTCTCCCGCTGGAAGACCTCCCCGGCTGCCTCCAAAGGCCGCTTTGCAAGCACTCTCGCCGGCTGTTCCCGCCAGGTGCGCACAACGCTCCCAAGCCCGGGAGAAAAGCGCTTCGGGGTGGTGCTCTCTCCCGGCCCTTGCCCCTGAGCCTGGGGGCCAGGCAGGGGGTCCACACTCCCGGCCAAAGGCAGAACCACATGCACACGTCTGTTCCTGCCCCCTGCACCGGCAGAGAGCTCGGGGGAGCCAGAGTCTGTCAGGCAGCTGCTGGGCTGGCCGCCTGTGTGAAGGGGCAGAGCCGACCTAGGGACACACTGGGCCTCTTGCTCTCCCTGCTGCCCTGAGGCTGCTGGGCCAAAGAGGTCTTGGGCATCCAGCCCCTTGCTGGTCCCTTCCCTCTGACGAGGCCCTCTGAGCTCCAGCACCTTGCAGTGTGGAGACAGCCCCTGCCAGCAACCTCCTCTCCAAGGAGGCCTCAAGCGAGGCCTAGGCCCAGGGGAAAGGCACCAGCGGGGATGAGCCTGGGGAGGCGCCCGGGCATGTCTGGACCCAGTCCCCGCAGCCTGCCCCTTGCTGGGGCAGTACCCCCGGAGGCCAGGAAGGTCTGGGCAAGGCTGGCCAGGGGCAGGGGCCCTGCTGGGTCCTGCCCCTGGCCTGTGGGGCCTCTGAGCACAACCGGCCCTCTCCCGCTGGAAGACCTCCCCGGCTGCCTCCAAAGGCCGCTTTGCAAGCACTCTCGCCGGCTGTTCCCGCCAGCCGCGCACAACGCTCCCAAGCCCGGGAGAAAAGCGCTTCGGGGTGGTGCTCTCTCCCGGCCCTTGCCCCTGAGCCTGGGGGCCAGGCAGGGGGTCCACACTCCCAGGCCAAGGCAGAACCACATGCACACGTCTGTTCCTGCCCCCTGCACCGGCAGAGAGCTCGGGGGAGCCAGAGTCTGTCAGGCAGCTGCTGGGCTGGCCGCCTGTGTGGGAAGGGGCAGAGCCGACCTAGGGGCACACTGGGCCTCTTGCTCTCCCTGCTGCCCTGAGGCTGCTGGGCCAAAGAGGTCTTGGGCATCCAGCCCTTTGCTGGTCCCTTCCCTCTGACGAGGCCCTCTGAGCTCCAGCACCTTGCAGTGTGGAGACAGCCCCTGCCAGCAACCTCCTCTCCATGGAGGCCTCAAGCGAGGCCTAGGCCCAGGGGAAAGGCACCAGCGGGGATGAGCCTGGGGAGGCGCCCGGGCATGTCTCGACCCAGTCCCCGCAGCCTGCCCCTTGCTGGGGCAGTACCCCCGCAGGCCAGGAAGGTCTGGGCAAGGCTGGCCAGGGGCAGGGGCCCTGCTGGGTCCTGCCCCTGGCCTGTGGGGCCTCTGAGCACAACCGGCCCTCTCCCGCTGGAAGACCTCCCCGGCTGCCTCCAAAGGCCGCTTTGCAAGCACTCTCGCCGGCTGTTCCCGCCAGCCGCGCACAACGCTCCCAAGCCCGGGAGAAAAGCGCTTCGGGGTGGTGCTCTCTCCCGGCCCTTGCCCCTGAGCCTGGGGGCCAGGCAGGGGGTCCACACTCCCAGGCCAAGGCAGAACCACATGCACACGTCTGTTCCTGCCCCCTGCACCGGCAGAGAGCTCGGGGGAGCCAGAGTCTGGCAGGCAGCTGCTGGGCTGGCCGCCTGTGTGGGAAGGGGCAGAGCCGACCTAGGGGCACACTGGGCCTCTTGCTCTCCCTGCTGCCCTGAGGCTGCTGGGCCAAAGAGGTCTTGGGCATCCAGCCCCTTGCTGGTCCCTTCCCTCTGACGAGGCCCTCTGAGCTCCAGCACCTTGCAGTGTGGAGACAGCCCCTGCCAGCAACCTCCTCTCCAAGGAGGCCTCAAGCGAGGCCTAGGCCCAGGGGAAAGGCACCAGCGGGGATGAGCCTGGGGAGGCGCCCGGGCATGTCTGGACCCAGTCCCCGCAGCCTGCCCCTTGCTGGGGCAGCACCCCCGGAGGCCAGGAAGGTCTGGGCAAGGCTGGCCAGGGGCAGGGGCCCTGCTGGGTCCTGCCCCTGGCCGGTGGGGCCTCTGAGCACAACCGGCCCTCTCCCGCTGGAAGACCTCCCCGGCTGCCTCCAAAGGCCGCTTTGCAAGCACTCTCGCCGGCTGTTCCCGCCAGCCGCGCACAACGCTCCCAAGCCCGGGAGAAAAGCGCTTCGGGGTGGTGCTCTCTCCCGGCCCTTGCCCCTGAGCCTGGGGGCCAGGCAGGGGGTCCACACTCCCAGGCCAAGGCAGAACCACATGCACACGTCTGTTCCTGCCCCCTGCACCGGCAGAGAGCTCGGGGGAGCCAGAGTCTGTCAGGCAGCTGCTGGGCTGGCCGCCTGTGTGGGAAGGGGCAGAGCCGACCTAGGGGCACACTGGGCCTCTTGCTCTCCCTGCTGCCCTGAGGCTGCTGGGCCAAAGAGGTCTTGGGCATCCAGCCCCTTGCTGGTCCCTTCCTCTGACGAGGCCCTCTGAGCTCCAGCACCTTGCAGTGTGGAGACAGCCCCTGCCAGCAACCTCCTCTCCAAGGAGGCCTCAAGCGAGGCCTAGGCCCAGGGGAAAGGCACCAGCGGGGATGAGCCTGTGGAGGCGCCCGGGCATGTCTGGACCCAGTCCCCGCAGCCTGCCCCTTGCTGGGGCAGTACCCCCGGAGGCCAGGAAGGTCTGGGCAAGGCTGGCCAGGGGCAGGGGCCCTGCTGGGTCCTGCCCCTGGCCTGTGGGGCCTCTGAGCACAACCGGCCCTCTCCCGCTGGAAGACCTCCCCGGCTGCCTCCAAAGGCCGCTTTGCAAGCACTCTCGCCGGCTGTTCCCGCCAGCCGTGCACAACGCTCCCAAGCGCGGGAGAAAAGCGCTTCGGGGTGGTGCTCTCTCCCGGCCCTTGCCCCTGAGCCTGGGGGCCAGGCAGGGGGTCCACACTCCCAGGCCAAGGCAGAACCACATGCACACGTCTGTTCCTGCCCCCTGCACCGGCAGAGAGCTCGGGGGAGCCAGAGTCTGTCAGGCAGCTGCTGGGCTGGCCGCCTGTGTGGGAAGGGGCAGAGCCGACCTAGGGGCACACTGGGCCTCTTGCTCTCCCTGCTGCCCTGAGGCTGCTGGGCCAAAGAGGTCTTGGGCATCCAGCCCCTTGCTGGTCCCTTCCCTCTGACGAGGCCCTCTGAGCTCCAGCACCTTGCAGTGTGGAGACAGCCCCTGCCAGCAACCTCCTCTCCAAGGAGGCCTCAAGCGAGGCCTAGGCCCAGGGGAAAGGCACCAGCGGGGATGAGCCTGGGGAGGCGCCCGGGCATGTCTGGACCCAGTCCCCGCAGCCTGCCCCTTACTGGGGCAGTACCCCCGGAGGCCAGGGAGGTCTGGGAAAGGCTGGCCAGGGGCAGGGGCCCTGCTGGGTCCTGCCCCTGGCCTGTGGGGCCTCTGAGCACAACCGGCCCTCTCCCGCTGGAAGACCTCCCCGGCTGCCTCCAAAGGCCGCTTTGCAAGCACTCTCGCCGGCTGTTCCCGCCAGCCGCGCACAACGCTCCCAAGCCCGGGAGAAAAGCGCTTCGGGGTGGTGCTCTCTCCCGGCCCTTGCCCCTGAGCCTGGGGGCCAGGCAGGGGGTCCACACTCCCAGGCCAAGGCAGAACCACATGCACACGTCTGTTCCTGCCCCCTGCACCGGCAGAGAGCTCGGGGGAGCCACAGTCTGGCAGGCAGCTGCTGGGCTGGCCGCCTGTGTGGGAAGGGGCAGAGCCGACCTAGGGGCACACTGGGCCTCTTGCTCTCCCTGCTGCCCTGAGGCTGCTGGGCCAAAGAGGTCTTGGGCATCCAGCCCCTTGCTGGTCCCTTCCCTCTGACGAGGCCCTCTGAGCTCCAGCACCTTGCAGTGTGGAGACAGCCCCTGCCAGCAACCTCCTCTCCAAGGAGGCCTCAAGCGAGGCCTAGGCCCAGGGGAAAGGCACCAGCGGGGATGAGCCTGGGGAGGCGTCCGGGCATGTCTGGACCCAGTCCCCGCAGCCTGCCCCTTGCTGGGGCAGTACCCCCGGAGGCCAGGAAGATCTGGGCAAGGCTGGCCAGGGGCAGGGGCCCTGCTGGGTCCTGCCCCTGGCCTGTGGGGCCTCTGAGCACAACCGGCCCTCTCCCGCTGGAAGACCTCCCCGGCTGCCTCCAAAGGCCGCTTTGCAAGCACCCTCGCCGGCTGTTCCCGCCAGCCGCGCACAACGCTCCCAAGCCCGGGAGAAAAGCGCTTCGGGGTGGTGCTCTCTCCCGGCCCTTGCCCCTGAGCCTGGGGGCCAGGCAGGGGGTCCACACTCCCAGGCCAAGGCAGAACCACATGCACACGTCTGTTCCTGCCCCCTGCACCGGCAGAGAGCTCGGGGGAGCCAGAGTCTGGCAGGCAGCTGCTGGGCTGGCCGCCTGTGTGGGAAGGGGCAGAGCCGACCTAGGGGCACACTGGGCCTCTTGCTCTCCCTGCTGCCCTGAGGCTGCTGGGCCAAAGAGGTCTTGGGCATCCAGCCCCTTGCTGGTCCCTTCCCTCTGACGAGGCCCTCTGAGCTCCAGCACCTTGCAGTGTGGAGACAGCCCCTGCCAGCAACCTCCTCTCCATGGAGGCCTCAAGCGAGGCCTAGGCCCAGGGGAAAGGCACCAGCGGGGATGAGCCTGGGGAGGCGCCCGGGCATGTCTGGACCCAGTCCCCGCAGCCTGCCCCTTGCTGGGGCAGTACCCCCGCAGGCCAGGAAGGTCTGGGCAAGGCTGGCCAGGGGCAGGGGCCCTGCTGGGTCCTGCCCCTGGCCTGTGGGGCCTCTGAGCACAACCGGCCCTCTCCCGCTGGAAGACCTCCCCGGCTGCCTCCAAAGGCCGCTTTGCAAGCACTCTCGCCGGCTGTTCCCGCCAGCCGCGCACAACGCTCCCAAGCCCGGGAGAAAAGCGCTTCGGGGTGGTGCTCTCTCCCGGCCCTTGCCCCTGAGCCTGGGGGCCAGGCAGGGGGTCCACACTCCCAGGCCAAGGCAGAATAACATGCACACGTCTGTTCCTGCCCCCTGCACCGGCAGAGAGCTCGGGGGAGCTAGAGTCTGGCAGGCAGCTGCTGGGCTGGCCGCCTGTGTGGGAAGGGGCAGAGCCGACCTAGGGGCACACTGGGCCTCTTGCTCTCCCTGCTGCCCTGAGGCTGCTGGGCCAAAGAGGTCTTGGGCATCCAGCCCCTTGCTGGTCCCTTCCCTCTGACGAGGCCCTCTGAGCTCCAGCACCTTGCAGTGTGGAGACAGCCCCTGCCAGCAACCTCCTCTCCAAGGAGGCCTCAAGCGAGGCCTAGGCCCAGGGGAAACGCACCAGCGGGGATGAGCCTGGGGAGGCGCCCGGGCATGTCTGGACCCAGTCCCCGCAGCCTGCCCCTTGCTGGGGCAGCACCCCCGGAGGCCAGGAAGGTCTGGGCAAGGCTGGCCAGGGGCAGGGGCCCTGCTGGGTCCTGCCCCTGGCCGGTGGGGCCTCTGAGCACAACCGGCCCTCTCCCGCTGGAAGACCTCCCCGGCTGCCTCCAAAGGCCGCTTTGCAAGCACTCTCGCCGGCTGTTCCCGCCAGCCGCGCACAACGCTCCCAAGCCCGGGAGAAAAGCGCTTCGGGGTGGTGCTCTCTCCCGGCCCTTGCCCCTGAGCCTGGGGGCCAGGCAGGGGGTCCACACTCCCGGCCAAAGGCAGAACCACATGCACACGTCTGTTCCTGCCCCCTGCACCGGCAGAGAGCTCGGGGGAGCCAGAGTCTGTCAGGCAGCTGCTGGGCTGGCCGCCTGTGTGGGAAGGGGCAGAGCCGACCTAGGGGCACACTGGGCCTCTTGCTCTCCCTGCTGCCCTGAGGCTGCTGGGCCAAAGAGGTCTTGGGCATCCAGCCCCTTGCTGGTCCCTTCCCTCTGACGAGGCCCTCTGAGCTCCAGCTCCTTGCAGTGTGGAGACAGCCCCTGCCAGCAACCTCCTGTCCAAGGAGGCCTCAAGCGAGGCCTAGGCCCAGGGGAAAGGCACCAGCGGGGATGAGCCTGGGGAGGCGCCCGGGCATGTCTGGACCCAGTCCCCGCAGCCTGCCCCTTGCTGGGGCAGTACCCCCGGAGGCCAGGAAGGTCTGGGCAAGGCTGGCCAGGGGCAGGGGCCCTGCTGGGTCCTGCCCCTGGCCTGTGGGGCCTCTGAGCACAACCGGCCCTCTCCCGCTGGAAGACCTCCCCGGCTGCCTCCAAAGGCCGCTTTGCAAGCACTCTCGCCGGCTGTTCCCGCCAGCCGCGCACAACGCTCCCAAGCCCGGGAGAAAAGCGCTTCGGGGTGGTGCTCTCTCCCGGCCCTTGCCCCTGAGCCTGGGGGCCAGGCAGGGGGTCCACACTCCCAGGCCAAGGCAGAACCACATGCACACGTCTGTTCCTGCCCCCTGCACCGGCAGAGAGCTCGGGGTAGCCAGAGTCTGGCAGGCAGCTGCTGGGCTGGCCGCCTGTGTGTGAAGGGGCAGAGCCGACCTAGGGGCACACTGGGCCTCTTGCTCTCCCTGCTGCCCTGAGGCTGCTGGGCCAAAGAGGTCTTGGGCATCCAGCCCCTTGCTGGTCCCTTCCCTCTGACGAGGCCCTCTGAGCTCCAGCACCTTGCAGTGTGGAGACAGCCCTGCCAGCAACTCCTCTCCATGGAGGCCTCAAGCGAGGCCTAGGCCCAGGGGAAAGGCACCAGCGGGGATGAGCCTGGGGAGGCGCCCGGGCATGTCTGGACCCAGTCCCCGCAGCCTGCCCCTTGCTGGGGCAGTACCCCCGCAGGCCAGGAAGGTCTGGGCAAGGCTGGCCAGGGGCAGGGGCCCTGCTGGGTCCTGCCCCTGGCCTGTGGGGCCTCTGAGCACAACCGGCCCTCTCCCGCTGGAAGACCTCCCCGGCTGCCTCCAAAGGCCGCTTTGCAAGCACTCTCGCCGGCTGTTCCCGCCAGCCGCGCACAACGCTCCCAGCCCGGGAGAAAAGCGCTTCGGGGTGGTGCTCTCTCCCGGCCCTTGCCCCTGAGCCTGGGGGCCAGGCAGGGGGTCCACACTCCCCAGGCCAAGGCAGAACCACATGCACACGTCTGTTCCTGCCCCCTGCACCGGCAGAGAGCTCGGGGGAGCCAGAGTCTGGCAGGCAGCTGCTGGGCTGGCCGCCTGTGTGGGAAGGGGCAGAGCCGACCTAGGGGCACACTGGGCCTCTTGCTCTCCCTGCTGCCCTGAGGCTGCTGGGCCAAAGAGGTCTTGGGCATCCAGCCCCTTGCTGGTCCCTTCCCTCTGACGAGGCCCTCTGAGCTCCAGCACCTTGCAGTGTGGAGACAGCCCCTGCCAGCAACCTCCTCTCCAAGGAGGCCTCAAGCGAGGCCTAGGCCCAGGGGAAAGGCACCAGCGGGGATGAGCCTGGGGAGGCGCCCGGGCATGTCTGGACCCAGTCCCCGCAGCCTGCCCCTTGCTGGGGCAGCACCCCCCGGAGGCCAGGAAGGTCTGGGCAAGGCTGGCCAGGGGCAGGGGCCCTGCTGGGTCCTGCCCCTGGCCGGTGGGGCCTCTGAGCACAACCGGCCCTCTCCCGCTGGAAGACCTCCCCGGCTGCCTCCAAAGGCCGCTTTGCAAGCACTCTCGCGGCTGTTCCCGCCAGCCGCGCACAACGCTCCCAAGCCCGGGAGAAAAGCGCTTCGGGGTGGTGCTCTCTCCCGGCCCTTGCCCCTGAGCCTGGGGGCCAGGCAGGGGGGTCCACACTCCCAGGCCAAGGCAGAACCACATGCACACGTCTGTTCCTGCCCCTGCACCGGCAGAGAGCTCGGGGGAGCCAGAGTCTGTCAGGCAGCTGCTGGGCTGGCCGCCTGTGTGGGAAGGGGCAGAGCCGACCTAGGGGCACACTGGGCCTCTTGCTCTCCCTGCTGCCCTGAGGCTGCTGGGCCAAAGAGGTCTTGGGCATCCAGCCCCTTGCTGGTCCCTTCCCTCTGGCGAGGCCCTCTGAGCTCCAGCACCTTGCAGTGTGGAGACAGCCCCTGCCAGCAACCTCCTCTCCAAGGAGGCCTCAAGCGAGGCCTAGGCCCAGGGGAAAGGCACCAGCGGGATGAGCTGGGGAGGCGCCCGGGCATGTCTGGACCCAGTCCCCGCAGCCTGCCCCTTGCTGGGGCAGTACCCCCGGAGGCCAGGAAGGTCTGGGCAAGGCTGGCCAGGGGCAGGGGCCCTGCTGGGTCCTGCCCCTGGCCTGTGGGGCCTCTGAGCACAACCGGCCCTCTCCCGCTGGAAGACCTCCCCGGCTGCCTCCAAAGGCCGCTTTGCAAGCACTCTCGCCGGCTGTTCCCGCCAGCCGCGCACAACGCTCCCAAGCCCGGGAGAAAAGCGCTTCGGGGTGGTGCTCTCTCCCGGCCCTTGCCCCTGAGCCTGGGGGCCAGGCAGGGGGTCCACACTCCCAGGCCAAGGCAGAACCACATGCACACGTCTGTTCCTGCCCCCTGCACCGGCAGAGAGCTCGGGGGAGCCAGAGTCTGTCAGGCAGCTGCTGGGCTGGCCGCCTGTGTGGGAAGGGGCAGAGCCGACCTAGGGGCACACTGGGCCTCTTGCTCTCCCTGCTGCCCTGAGGCTGCTGGGCCAAAGAGGTCTTGGGCATCCAGCCCCTTGCTGGTCCCTTCCCTCTGACGAGGCCCTCTGAGCTCCAGCACCTTGCAGTGTGGAGACAGCCCCTGCCAGCAACCTCCTCTCCATGGAGGCCTCAAGCGAGGCCTAGGCCCAGGGGAAAGGCACCAGCGGGGATGAGCCTGGGTGGGGAGGCGCCCGGGCATGTCTGGACCCAGTCCCCGCAGCCTGCCCCTTGCTGGGGCAGTACCCCCGGAGGCCAGGAAGGTCTGGGCAAGGCTGGCCAGGGGCAGGGGCCCTGCTGGGTCCTGCCCCTGGCCTTTGGGGCCTCTGAGCACAACCGGCCCTCTCCCGCTGGAAGACCTCCCCGGCTGCCTCCAAAGGCTGCTTTGCAAGCACTCTCGCCGGCTGTTCCCGCCAGCCGCGCACAACGCTCCCAAGCCCGGGAGAAAAGCGCTTCGGGGTGGTGCTCTCTCCCGGCCCTTGCCCCTGAGCCTGGGGGCCAGGCAGGGGGTCCACACTCCCAGGCCAAGGCAGAACCACATGCACATGTCTGTTCCTGCCCCCTGCACCGGCAGAGAGCTCGGGGGAGCCAGAGTCTGTCAGGCAGCTGCTGGGCTGGCCGCCTGTGTGGGAAGGGGCAGAGCCGACCTAGGGGCACACTGGGCCTCTTGCTCTCCCTGCTGCCCTGAGGCTGCTGGGCCAAAGAGGTCTGGGGCATCCAGCCCGTTGCTGGTCCCTTCCCTCTGACGAGGCCCTCTGAGCTCCAGCACCTTGCAGTGTGGAGACAGCCCCTGCCAGCAACCTCCTCTCCAAGGAGGCCTCAAGCGAGGCCTAGGCCCAGGGGAAAGGCACCAGCGGGGATGAGCCTGGGGAGGCGCCCGGGCATGTCTGGACCCAGTCCCCGCAGCCTGCCCCTTGCTGGGGCAGTACCCCCGGAGGCCAGGAAGGTCTGGGCAAGGCTGGCCAGGGGCAGGGGCCCTGCTGGGTCCTGCCCCTCGCCTGTGGGGCCTCTGAGCACAACCGGTCCTCTCCCGATGGAAGACCTCCCCGGCTGCCTCCAAAGGCCGCTTTGCAAGCACTCTCGCCGGCTCTTCCCGCCAGCCGCGCACAATGCTCCCAAGCCCGGGAGAAAAGGGCTTCGGGGTGGTGCTCTCTCCCGGCCCTTGCCCCTGAGCCTGGGGGCCAGGCAGGGGGTCCACACTCCCAGGCCAAGGCAGAACCACATGCACACGTCTGTTCCTGCCCCCTGCACCGGCAGAGAGCTCGGGGGATCCAGAGTCTGTCAGGCAGCTGCTGGGCTGGCCGCCTGTGTGGGAAGGGGCAGAGCCGACCTAGGGGCACACTGGGCCTCTTGCTCTCCCTGCTGCCCTGAGGCTGCTGGGCCAAAGAGGTCTTGGGCATCCAGCCCCTTGCTGGTCCCTTCCCTCTGACGAGGCCCTCTGAGCTCCAGCACCTTGCAGTGTGGAGACAGCCCCTGCCAGCAACCTCCTCTCCAAGGAGGCCTCAAGCGAGGCCTAGGCCCAGGGGAAAGGCACCAGCGGGGATGAGCCTGGGGAGGCGCCCGGGCATGTCTGGACCCAGTCCCCGCAGACTGCCCCTTGCTGGGGCAGCACCCCCGGAGGCCAGGAATGTCTGGGCAAGGCTGGCCAGGGGCAGGGGCCCTGCTGGGTCCTGCCCCTGGCCTGTGGGCCCTCTGAGCACAACCGGCCCTCTCCCGCTGGAAGACCTCCCCGGCTGCCTCCAAAGGCCGCTTTGCAAGCACTCTCGCCGGCTGTTCCCGCCAGCCGCGCACAACGCTCCCAAGCCCGGGAGAAAAGCGCTTCGGGGTGGTGCTCTCTCCCGGCCCTTGCCCCTGAGCCTGGGGGCCAGGCAGGGGGTCCACACTCCCAGGCCAAGGCAGAACCACATGCTCACGTCTGTTCCTGCCCCCTGCACCGGTAAGGAGCTCGGGGGAGCCAGAGTCTGTCAGGCAGCTGCTGGGCTGGCCGCCTGTGTGGGAAGGGGCAGAGCCGACCTAGGGGCACACTGGGCCTCTTGCTCTCCCTGCTGCCCTGAGGCTGCTGGGCCAAAGAGGTCTTGGGCATCCAGCCCCTTGCTGGTCCCTTCCCTCTGACGAGGCCCTCTGAGCTCCAGCACCTTGCAGTGTGGAGACAGCCCCTGCCAGCAACCTCCTCTCCATGGAGGCCTCAAGCGAGGCCTAGGCCCAGGGGAAAGGCACCAGCGGGGATGAGCCTGGGGAGGCGCCCGGGCATGTCTGGACCCAGTCCCCGCAGCCTGCCCCTTGCTGGGGCAGTACCCCCGGAGGCCAGGAAGGTCTGGGCAAGGCTGGCCAGGGGCAGGGGCCCTGCTGGGTCCTGCCCCTGGCCTTTGGGGCCTCTGAGCACAACCGGCCCTCTCCCGCTGGAAGACCTCCCCGGCTGCCTCCAAAGGCTGCTTTGCAAGCACTCTCGCCGGCTGTTCCCGCCAGCCGCGCACAACGCTCCCAAGCCCGGGAGAAAAGCGCTTCGGGGTGGTGCTCTCTCCCGGCCCTTGCCCCTGAGCCTGGGGCCAGGCAGGGGGTCCACACTCCCAGGCCAAGGCAGAACCACATGCACACGTCTGTTCCTGCCCCCTGCACCGGCAGAGAGCTCGGGGGAGCCAGAGTCTGTCAGGCAGCTGCTGGGCTGGCCGCCTGTGTGGGAAGGGGCAGAGCCGACCTAGGGGCACACTGGGCCTCTTGCTCTCCCTGCTGCCCTGAGGCTGCTGGGCCAAAGAGGTCTTGGGCATCCAGCCCCTTGCTGGTCCCTTCCCTCTGGCGAGGCCCTCTGAGCTCCAGCACCTTGCAGTGTGGAGACAGCCCCTGCCAGCAACCTCCTCTCCAAGGAGGCCTCAAGCGAGGCCTAGGCCCAGGGGAAAGGCACCAGCGGGGATGAGCCTGGGGAGGCGCCCGGGCATGTCTGGACCCAGTCCCCGCAGCCTGCCCCTTGCTGGGGCAGTACCCCCGGAGGCCAGGAAGGTCTGGGCAAGGCTGGCCAGGGGCAGGGGCCCTGCTGGGTCCTGCCCCTGGCCTCTGGGGCCTCTGAGCACAACCGGCCCTCTCCCGCTGGAAGACCTCCCCGGCTGCCTCCAAAGGCCGCTTTGCAAGCACTCTCGCCGGCTGTTCCCGCCAGCCGCGCACAACGCTCCCAAGCCCGGGAGAAAAGCGCTTCGGGGTGGTGCTCTCTCCCGGCCCTTGCCCCTGAGCCTGGGGGCCAGGCAGGGGGTCCACACTCCCAGGCCAAGGCAGAACCACATGCACACGTCTGTTCCTGCCCCCTGCACCGGCAGAGAGCTCGGGGGAGCCAGAGTCTGTCAGGCAGCTGCTGGGCTGGCCGCCTGTGTGGGAAGGGGCAGAGCCGACCTAGGGGCACACTGGGCCTCTTGCTCTCCCTGCTGCCCTGAGGCTGCTGGGCCAAAGAGGTCTTGGGCATCCAGCCCCTTGCTGGTCCCTTCCCTCTGACGAGGCCCTCTGAGCTCCAGCACCTTGCAGTGTGGAGACAGCCCCTGCCAGCAACCTCCTCTCCAAGGAGGCCTCAAGCGAGGCCTAGGCCCAGGGGAAAGGCAGCAGCGGGGATGAGCCTGGGGAGGCGCCCGGGCATGTCTGGACCCAGTCCCCGCAGCCTGCCCCTTGCTGGGGCAGTACCCCCGGAGGCCAGGAAGGTCTGGGCAAGGCTGGCCAGGGGCAGGGGCCCTGCTGGGTCCTGCCCCTGGCCTGTGGGACCTCTGAGCACAACCGGCCCTCTCCCGCTGGAAGACCTCCCCGGCTGCCTCCAAAGGCCGCTTTGCAAGCACTCTCGCCGGCTCTTCCCGCCAGCCGCGCACAACGCTCCCAAGCCCGGGAGAAAAGCGCTTCGGGGTGGTGCTCTCTCCCGGCCCTTGCCCCTGAGCCTGGGGGCCAGGCAGGGGGTCCACACTCCCAGGCCAAAGCAGAACCACATGCACACGTCTGTTCCTGCCCCCTGCACCGGCAGAGAGCTCGGGGGAGCCACAGTCTGGCAGGCAGCTGCTGGGCTGGCCGCCTGTGTGGGAAGGGGCAGAGCCGACCTAGGGGCACACTGGGCCTCTTGCTCTCCCTGCTGCCCTGAGGCTGCTGGGCCAAAGAGGTCTTGGGCATCCAGCCCCTTGCTGGTCCCTTCCCTCTGACGAGGCCCTCTGAGCTCCAGCACCTTGCAGTGTGGAGACAGCCCCTGCCAGCAACCTCCTCTCCATGGAGGCCTCAAGCGAGGCCTAGGCCCAGGGGAAAGGCACCAGCGGGGATGAGCCTGGGGAGGCGCCCGGGCATGTCTGGACCCAGTCCCCGCAGCCTGCCCCTTGCTGGGGCAGTACCCCCGGAGGCCAGGAAGGTCTGGGCAAGGCTGGCCAGGGGCAGGGGCCCTGCTGGGTCCTGCCCCTGGCCTTTGGGGCCTCTGAGCACAACCGGCCCTCTCCCGCTGGAAGACCTCCCCGGCTGCCTCCAAAGGCTGCTTTGCAAGCACTCTCGCCGGCTGTTCCCGCCAGCCGCGCACAACGCTCCCAAGCCCGGGAGAAAAGCGCTTCGGGGTGGTGCTCTCTCCCGGCCCTTGCCCCTGAGCCTGGGGGCCAGGCAGGGGGTCCACACTCCCAGGCCAAGGCAGAACCACATGCACATGTCTGTTCCTGCCCCCTGCACCGGCAGAGAGCTCGGGGGAGCCAGAGTCTGTCAGGCAGCTGCTGGGCTGGCCGCCTGTGTGGGAAGGGGCAGAGCCGACCTAGGGGCACACTGGGCCTCTTGCTCTCCCTGCTGCCCTGAGGCTGCTGGGCCAAAGAGGTCTGGGGCATCCAGCCCGTTGCTGGTCCCTTCCCTCTGACGAGGCCCTCTGAGCTCCAGCACCTTGCAGTGTGGAGACAGCCCCTGCCAGCAACCTCCTCTCCAAGGAGGCCTCAAGCGAGGCCTAGGCCCAGGGGAAAGGCACCAGCGGGGATGAGCCTGTGGAGGCGCCCGGGCATGTCTGGACCCAGTCCCCGCAGCCTGCCCCTTGCTGGGGCAGTACCCCCGGAGGCCAGGAAGGTCTGGGCAAGGCTGGCCAGGGGCAGGGGCCCTGCTGGGTCCTGCCCCTCGCCTGTGGGGCCTCTGAGCACAACCGGCCCTCTCCCGCTGGAAGACCTCCCCGGCTGCCTCCAAAGGCCGCTTTGCAAGCACTCTCGCCGGCTCTTCCCGCCAGCCGCGCACAATGCTCCCAAGCCCGGGAGAAAAGGGCTTCGGGGTGGTGCTCTCTCCCGGCCCTTGCCCCTGAGCCTGGGGTTCAGGCAGGGGGTCCACACTCCCAGGCCAAGGCAGAACCACATGCACACGTCTGTTCCTGCCCCCTGCACCGGCAGAGAGCTCGGGGGAGCCAGAGTCTGTCAGGCAGCTGCTGGGCTGGCCGCCTGTGTGGGAAGGGGCAGAGCCGACCTAGGGGCACACTGGGCCTCTTGCTCTCCCTGCTGCCCTGAGGCTGCTGGGCCAAAGAGGTCTTGGGCATCCAGCCCCTTGCTGGTCCCTTCCCTCTGACGAGGCCCTCTGAGCTCCAGCACCTTGCAGTGTGGAGACAGCCCCTGCCAGCAACCTCCTCTCCAAGGAGGCCTCAAGCGAGGCCTAGGCCCAGGGGAAAGGCACCAGCGGGGATGAGCCTGGGGAGGTGCCCGGGCATGTCTGGACCCAGTCCCCGCAGACTGCCCCTTGCTGGGGCAGCACCCCCGGAGGCCAGGAATGTCTGGGCAAGGCTGGCCAGGGGCAGGGGCCCTGCTGGGTCCTGCCCCTGGCCTGTGGGCCCTCTGAGCACAACCGGCCCTCTCCCGCTGGAAGACCTCCCCGGCTGCCTCCAAAGGCCGCTTTGCAAGCACTCTCGCCGGCTGTTCCCGCCAGCCGCGCACAACGCTCCCAAGCCCGGGAGAAAAGCGCTTCGGGGTGGTGCTCTCTCCCGGCCCTTGCCCCTGAGCCTGGGGGCCAGGCAGGGGGTCCACACTCCCAGGCCAAGGCAGAACCACATGCTCACGTCTGTTCCTGCCCCCTGCACCGGCAGAGAGCTCGGGGGAGCCAGAGTCTGTCAGGCAGCTGCTGGGCTGGCCGCCTGTGTGGGAAGGGGCAGAGCCGACCTAGGGGCACACTGGGCCTCTTGCTCTCCCTGCTGCCCTGAGGCTGCTGGGCCAAAGAGGTCTTGGGCATCCAGCCCCTTGCTGGTCCCTTCCCTCTGACGAGGCCCTCTGAGCTCCAGCACCTTGCAGTGTGGAGACAGCCCCTGCCAGCAACCTCCTCTCCAAGGAGGCCTCAAGCGAGGCCTAGGCCCAGGGGAAAGGCACCAGCGGGGATGAGCCTGGGGAGGCGCCCGGGCATGTCTGGACCCAGTCCCCGCAGCCTGCCCCTTGCTGGGGCAGTACCCCCGGAGTCCAGGAAGGTCTGGGCAAGGCTGGCCAGGGGCAGGGGCCCTGCTGGGTCCTGCCCCTGGCCTGTGGGGCCTCTGAGCACAACCGGCCCTCTCCCGCTGGAAGACCTCCCCGGCTGCCTCCAAAGGCCGCTTTGCAAGCACTCTCGCTGGCTGTTCCCGCCAGCCGCGCACAACGCTCCCAAGCCCGGGAGAAAAGCGCTTCGGGTTGGTGCTCTCTCCCAGCCCTTGCCCCTGAGCCTGGGGGCCAGGCAGGGGGTCCACACTCCCAGGCCAAGGCAGAACCACATGCAGACGTCTGTTCCTGCCCCCTGCACCGGCAGAGAGTTCGGGGGAGCCAGAGTCTGTCAGGCAGCTGCTGGGCTGGCCGCCTGTGTGGGAAGGGGCAGAGCCGACCTAGGGGCACACTGGGCCTCTTGCTCTCCCTGCTGCCCTGAGGCTGCTGGGCCAAAGAGGTCTTGGGCATCCAGCCCCTTGCTGGTCCCTTCTCTCTGACGAGGCCCTCTGAGCTCCAGCACCTTGCAGTGTGGAGACAGCCCCTGCCAGCAACCTCCTCTCCAAGGAGGCCTCAAGCGAGGCCTAGGCCCAGGGGAAAGGCACCAGCGGGGATGAGCCTGGGGAGGCGCCCGGGCATGTCTGGACCCAGTCCCCGCAGCCTGCCCCTTGCTGGGGCAGTACCCCCGGAGGCCAGGAAGGTCTGGGCAAGGCTGGCCAGGGGCAGGGGCCCTGCTGGGTCCTGCCCCTGGCCTGTGGGGCCTCTGAGCACAACCGGCCCTCTCCCGCTGGAAGACATCCCCGGCTGCCTCCAAAGGCCCCTTTGCAAGCACTCTCGCCGGCTGTTCCTGCCAGCCGCGCACAACGCTCCCAAGCCCGGGAGAAAAGCGCTTCGGGGTGGTGCTCTCTCCCGGCCCTTGCCCCTGAGCCTGGGGGCCAGGCAGGGGGTCCACACTCCCAGGCCAAGGCAGAACCACATGCACACGTCTGTTCCTGCCCCCTGCACCGGCAGAGAGCTCGGGGGAGCCAGAGTCTGTCAGGCAGCTGCTGGGCTGGCCGCCTGTGTGGGAAGGGGCAGAGCCGACCTAGGGGCACACTGGGCCTCTTGCTCTCCCTGCTGCCCTGAGGCTGCTGGGCCAAAGAGGTCTTGGGCATCCAGCCCCTTGCTGGTCCCTTCCCTCTGACGAGGCCCTCTGAGCTCCAGCACCTTGCAGTGTGGAGACAGCCCCTGCCAGCAACCTCCTCTCCAAGGAGGCCTCAAGCGAGGCCTAGGCCCAGGGGAAAGGCACCAGCGGGGATGAGCCTGGGGAGGCGCCCGGGCATGTCTGGACCCAGTCCCCGCAGCCTGCCCCTTGCTGGGGCAGCACCTCCGGAGGCCAGGAAGGTCTGGGCAAGGCTGGCCAGGGGCAGGGGCCCTGCTGGGTCCTGCCCCTGGCCTGTGGGGCCTCTGAGCAAACCGGCCCTCTCCCGCTGGAAGACCTCCCCGGCTGCCTCCAAAGGCCGCTTTGCAAGCACTCTCGCCGGCTGTTCCCGCCAGCCACGCACAACGCTCCCAAGCCCGGGAGAAAAGCGCTTCGGGGTGGTGCTCTCTCCCGGCCCTTGCCCCTGAGCCTGGGGGCCAGGCAGGGGGTCCACACTCCCAGGCCAAGGCAGAACCACATGCACACGTCTGTTCCTGCCCCCTGCACCGGCAGAGAGCTCGGGGGAGCCAGAGTCTGTCAGGCAGCTGCTGGGCTGGCCGCCTGTGTGGGAAGGGGCAGAGCCGACCTAGGGGCACACTGGGCCTCTTGCTCTCCCTGCTGCCCTGAGGCTGCTGGGCCAAAGAGGTCTTGGGCATCCAGCCCCTTGCTGGTCCCTTCCCTCTTGCGAGGCCCTCTGACCTCCAGCACCTTGCAGTGTGGAGACAGCCCCTGCCAGCAACCTCCTCTCCAAGGAGGCCTCAAGCGAGGCCTAGGCCCAGGGGAAAGGCACCAGCGGGGATGAGCCTGGGTAGGCACCCGGGCATGTCTGGACACAGTCCCCGCAGCCTGCCCCTTGCTGGGGCAGCACCCCCGGAGGCCAGGAAGGTCTGGGCAAGGCTTGCCAGGGGCAGGGGCCCTGCTGGGTCCTGCCCCTGGCCTGTGGGACCTTTGAGCACAACCGGCCCTCTCCCACTGGAAGACCTCCCCGGCTGCCTCCAAAGGCCGCTTTGCAAGCACTCTCGCCGGCTGTTCCCGCCAGCCGCGCACAACGCTCCCAAGCCCGGGAGAAAAGCGCTTCGGGGTGGTGCTCTCTCCCGGCCCTTGCCCCTGATCCTGGGGGCCAGGCAGGTGGTCCACACTCCCAGGCCAAGGCAGAACCACATGCACACGTCTGTTCCTGCCCCCTGCACCGGCAGAGAGCTCGGGGGAGCCAGAGTCTGTCAGCCAGCTGCTGGGCTGGCCGCCTGTGTGGGAAGGGGCAGAGCCGACCTAGGGGCACACTGGGCCTCTTGCTCTCCCTGCTGCCCTGAGGCTGCTGGGCCAAAGAGGTCTTGGGCATCCAGCCCCTTGCTGGTCCCTTCCCTCTGACGAGGCCCTCTGAGCTCCAGCACCTTGCAGTGTGGAGACAGCCCCTGCCAGCAACCTCCTCTCCAAGGAGGCCTCAAGCGAGGCCTAGGCCCAGGGGAAAGGCACCAGCGGGGATGAGCCTGGGGAGGCGCCCGGGCATGTCTGGACCCAGTCCCCGCAGCCTGCCCCTTGCTGGGGCAGTACCCCCGGAGGCCAGGAAGGTCTGGGCAAGGCTGGCCAGGGGCAGGGGCCCTGCTGGGTCCTGCCCCTGGCCTGTGGGGCCTCTGAGCACAACCGGCCCTCTCCCGCTGGAAGACCTCCCCGGCTGCCTCCACAGGCCGCTTTGCAAGCACTCTCGCCGGCTGTTCCCGCCAGCCGCGCACAACGCTCCCAAGCCCGGGAGAAAAGCGCTTCGGGGTGGTGCTCTCTCCCGGCCCTTGCCCCTGAGCCTGGGGGCCAGGCAGGGGGTCCACACTCCCAGGCCAAGGCAGAACCACATGCACACGTCTGTTCCTGCCCCCTGCACCGGCAGAGAGCTCGGGGGAGCCAGAGTCTGTCAGGCAGCTGCTGGGCTGGCCGCCTGTGTGGGAAGGGGCAGAGCCGACCTAGGGGCACACTGGGCCTCTTGCTCTCCCTGCTGCCCTGAGGCTGCTGGGCCAAAGAGGTCTGGGGCATCCAGCCCGTTGCTGGTCCGTTCCCTCTGACGAGGCCCTCTGAGCTCCAGCACCTTGCAGTGTGGAGACAGCCCCTGCCAGCAACCTCCTCTCCACGGAGGCCTCAAGCGAGGCCTAGGCCCAGGGGAAAGGCAGCAGCGGGGATGAGCCTGGGGAGGCGCCCGGGCATGTCTGGACCCAGTCCCCGCAGCCTGCCCCTTGCTGGGGCAGTACCCCCGGAGGCCAGGAAGGTCTGGGCAAGGCTGGCCAGGGGCAGGGGCCCTGCTGGGTCCGGCCCCTCGCCTGTGGGGCCTCTGAGCACAACCGGCCCTCTCCCGCTGGAAGACCTCCCCGGCTGCCTCCAAAGGCCGCTTTGCAAGCACTCTCGCCGGCTCTTCCCGCCAGCCGCGCACAACGCTCCCAAGCCCGGGAGAAAAGCGCTTCGGGGTGGTGCTCTCTCCCGGCCCTTGCCCCTGAGACTGGGGGCCAGGCAGGGGGTCCACACTCCCAGGCCAAGGCAGAACCACATGCACACGTCTGTTCCTGCCCCCTGCACCGGCAGAGAGCTCGGGGGAGCCAGAGTCTGTCAGGCAGCTGCTGGGCTGGCCGCCTGTGTGGGAAGGGGCAGAGCCAACCTAGGGGCACACTGGGCCTCTTGCTCTCCCTGCTGCCCTGAGGCTGCTGGGCCAAAGAGGTCTTGGGCATCCATCCCCTTGCTGGTCCCTTCCCTCTGACGAGGCCCTCTGAGCTCCAGCACCTTGCAGTGTGGAGACAGCCCCTGCCAGCAACCTCCTCTCCAAGGAGGCCTCAAGCGAGGCCTAGGCCCAGGGGAAAGGCACCAGCGGGGATGAGCCTGGGGAGGCGCCCGGGCATGTCTGGACCCAGTCCCCGCAGCCTGCCCCTTGCTGGGGCAGTACCCCCGGAGGCCAGGAAGGTCTGGGCAAGGCTGGCCAGGGGCAGGGGCCCTGCTGGGTCCTGCCCCTGGCCTGTGGGGCCTCTGAGCACAACCGGCCCTCTCCCGCTGGAAGACCTCCCCGGCTGCCTCCAAAGGCCGCTTTGCAAGCACTCTCGCCGGCTGTTCCCGCCAGCCGCGCACAACGCTCCCAAGCCCGGGAGAAAACCGCTTCGGGGTGGTGGTCTCTCCCGGCCCTTGCCCCTGAGCCTGGGGGCCAGGCAGGGGGTCCACACTCCCAGGCCAAGGCAGAACCACATGCACACGTCTGTTCCTGCCCCGTGCACCGGCAGAGAGCTCGGGGGAGCCAGAGTCTGTCAGGCAGCTGCTGGGCAGACCGCCTGTGTGGGAAGGGGCAGAGCCGACCTAGGGGCACACTGGGCCTCTTGCTCTCCCTGCTGCCCTGAGGCTGCTGGGCCAAAGAGGTCTTGGGCATCCAGGCCCTTGCTGGTCCCTTCCCTCTGACGAGGCCCTCTGAGCTCCAGCACCTTGCAGTGTGGAGACAGCCCCTGCCAGCAACCTCCTCTCCAAGGAGGCCTCAAGCGAGGCCTAGGCCCAGGGGAAAGGCACCAGCGGGGATGAGCCTGGGGAGGCGCCCGGGCATGTCTGGACCCAGTCCCCGCAGCCTGCCCCTTGCTGGGGCAGCACACCCGGAGGCCAGGAAGGTCTGGGCAAGGCTGGCCAGGGGCAGGGGCCCTGGTGGGTCCTGCCCCTGGCCTGTGGGGCCTTTGAGCACAACCGGCCCTCTCCCACTGGAAGACCTCCCCGGCTGCCTCCAAAGGCCGCTTTGCAAGCACTCTCGCCGGCTGTTCCCGCCAGCCGCGCACAACGCTCCCAAGCCCGGGAGAAAAGCGCTTCGGGGTGGTGCTCTCTCCCGGCCCTTGCCCCTGAGCCTGGGGGCCAGGCAGGGGGTCCACACTCCCAGGCCAAGGCAGAACCACATGCACACGTCTGTTCCTGCCCCCTGCACCGGCAGAGAGCTCGGGGGAGCCAGAGTCTGTCAGGCAGCTGCTGGGCTGGCCGCCTGTGTGGGAAGGGGCAGAGCCGACCTAGGGGCACACTGGGCCTCTTGCTCTCCCTGCTGCCCTGAGGCTGCTGGGCCAAAGAGGTCTTGGGCATCCAGCCCCTTGCTGGTCCCTTCCCTCTGATGAGGCCCTCTGAGCTCCAGCACCTTGCAGTGTGGAGACAGCCCCTGCCAGCAACCTCCTCTCCAAGGAGGCCTCAAGCGAGGCCTAGGCCCAGGGGAAAGGCACCAGCGGGGATGAGCCTGGGGAGGCGCCCGGGCATGTCTGGACCCAGTCCCCGCAGCCTGCCCCTTGCTGGGGCAGTACCCCCGGAGGCCAGGAAGGTCTGGGCAAGGCTGGCCAGGGGCAGGGGCCCTGCTGGGTCCTGCCCCTGGCCTGTGGGGCCTCTGAGCACAACCGGCCCTCTCCCGCTGGAAGACCTCCCCAGCTGCCTCCAAAGGCCGCTTTGCAAGCACTCTCGCCGGCTGTTCCCGCCAGCCGCGCACAACGCTCCCAAGCCCGGGAGAAAAGCGCTTCGGGGTGGTGCTCTCTCCCGGCCCTTGCCCCTGAGCCTGGGGGCCAGGCAGGGGGTCCACACTCCCAGGCCAAGGCAGAACCACATGCACACGTCTGTTCCTGCCCCCTGCACCGGCAGAGAGCTCGGGGGAGCCAGAGTCTGTCAGGCAGCTGCTGGGCTGGCCGCCTGTGTGGGAAGGGGCAGAGCCGACCTAGGGGCACACTGGGCCTCTTGCTCTCCCTGCTGCCCTGAGGCTGCTGGGCCAAAGAGGTCTTGGGCATCCAGCCCCTTGCTGGTCCCTTCCCTCTGGCGAGGGCCTCTGAGCTCCAGCACCTTGCAGTGTGGAGACAGCCCCTGCCAGCAACCTCCTCTCCAAGGAGGCCTCAAGCGAGGCCTAGGCCCAGGGGAAAGGCACCAGCGGGGATGAGCCTGGGGAGGCGCCCGGGCATGTCTGGACCCAGTCCCCGCAGCCTGCCCCTTGCTGGGGCAGTACCCCCGGAGGCCAGGAAGGTCTGGGCAAGGCTGGCCAGGGGCAGGGGCCCTGCTGGGTCCTGCCCCTCGCCTGTGGGGCCTCTGAGCACAACCGGTTCTCTCCCGATGGAAGACCTCCCCGGCTGCCTCCAAAGGCCGCTTTGCAAGCACTCTCGCCGGCTCTTCCCGCCAGCCGCGCACAATGCTCCCAAGCCCGGGAGAAAAGGGCTTCGGGGTGGTGCTCTCTCCCGGCCCTTGCCCCTGAGCCTGGGGGCCAGGCAGGGGGTCCACACTCCCAGGCCAAGGCAGAACCACATGCACACGTCTGTTCCTGCCCCCTGCACCGGCAGAGAGCTCGGGGGAGCCAGAGTCTGTCAGGCAGCTGCTGGGCTGGCCGCCTGTGTGGGAAGGGGCAGAGCCGACCTAGGGGCACACTGGGCCTCTTGCTCTCCCTGCTGCCCTGAGGCTGCTGGGCCAAAGAGGTCTTGGGCATCCAGCCCCTTGCTGGTCCCTTCCCTCTGACGAGGCCCTCTGAGCTCCAGCACCTTGCAGTGTGGAGACAGCCCCTGCCAGCAACCTCCTCTCCAAGGAGGCCTCAAGCGAGGCCTAGGCCCAGGGGAAAGGCACCAGCGGGGATGAGCCTGGGGAGGTGCCCGGGCATGTCTGGACCCAGTCCCCGCAGCCTGCCCCTTGCTGGGGCAGCACCCCCGGAGGCCAGGAATGTCTGGGCAAGGCTGGCCAGGGGCAGGGGCCCTGCTGGGTCCTGCCTCTGGCCTGTGGGCCCTCTGAGCACAACAGGCCCTCTCCCGCTGGAAGACCTCCCCGGCTGCCTCCAAAGGCCGCTTTGCAAGCACTCTCGCCGGCTGTTCCCGCCAGCCGCGCACAACGCTCCCAAGCCCGGGAGAAAAGCGCTTCGGGGTGGTGCTCTCTCCCGGCCCTTGCCCCTGAGCCTGGGGGCCAGGCAGGGGGTCCACACTCCCAGGCCAAGGCAGAACCACATGCTCACGTCTGTTCCTGCCCCCTGCACCGGCAGAGAGCTCGGGGGAGCCAGAGTCTGTCAGGCAGCTGCTGGGCTGGCCGCCTGTGTGGGAAGGGGCAGAGCCGACCTAGGGGCACACTGGGCCTCTTGCTCTCCCTGCTGCCCTGAGGCTGCTGGGCCAAAGAGGTCTTGGGCATCCAGCCCCTTGCTGGTCCCTTCCCTCTGACGAGGCCCTCTGAGCTCCAGCACCTTGCAGTGTGGAGACAGCCCCTGCCAGCAACCTCCTCTCCAAGGAGGCCTCAAGCGAGGACTAGGCCCAGGGGAAAGGCACCAGCGGGGATGAGCCTGGGGAGGCGCCCGGGCATGTCTGGACCCAGTCCCCGCAGCCTGCCCCTTGCTGGGGCAGTACCCCCGGAGTCCAGGAAGGTCTGGGCAAGGCTGGCCAGGGGCAGGGGCCCTGCTGGGTCCTGCCCCTGGCCTGTGGGGCCTCTGAGCACAACCGGCCCTCTCCCGGTGGAAGACCTCCCCGGCTGCCTCCAAAGGCCGCTTTGCAAGCACTCTCGCTGGCTGTTCCCGCCAGCCGCGCACAACGCTCCCAAGCCCGGGAGAAAAGCGCTTCGGGGTGGTGCTCTCTCCCAGCCCTTGCCCCTGAGCCTGGGGGCCAGGCAGGCGGTCCACACTCCCAAGCCAAGGCAGAACCACATGCATACGTCTGTTCCTGCCCCCTGCACCGGCAGAGAGTTCGGGGGAGCCAGAGTCTGTCAGGCAGCTGCTGGGCTGGCCGCCTGTGTGGGAAGGGGCAGAGCCGACCTAGGGGCACACTGGGCCTCTTGCTCTCCCTGCTGCCCTGAGGCTGCTGGGCCAAAGAGGTCTTGGGCATCCAGCCCCTTGCTGGTCCCTTCTCTCTGACGAGGCCCTCTGAGCTCCAGCACCTTGCAGTGTGGAGACAGCCCCTGCCAGCAACCTCCTCTCCAAGGAGGCCTCAAGCGAGGCCTAGGCCCAGGGGAAAGGCACCAGCGGGGATGAGCCTGGGGAGGCGCCCGGGCATGTCTGGACCCAGTCCCCGCAGCCTGCCCCTTGCTGGGGCAGTACCCCCGGAGGCCAGGAAGGTCTGGGCAAGGCTGGCCAGGGGCAGGGGCCCTGCTGGGTCCTGCCCCTGGCCTGTGGGGCCTCTGAGCACAACCGGCCCTCTCCCGCTGGAAGACATCCCCGGCTGCCTCCAAAGGCCCCTTTGCAAGCACTCTCGCCGGCTGTTCCCGCCAGCCGCGCACAACGCTCCCAAGCCCGGGAGAAAAGCGCTTCGGGGTGGTGCTCTCTCCCGGCCCTTGCCCCTGAGCCTGGGGGCCAGGCAGGGGGTCCACACTCCCAGGCCAAGGCAGAACCACATGCACACGTCTGTTCCTGCCCCCTGCACCGGCAGAGAGCTCGGGGGAGCCAGAGTCTGTCAGGCAGCTGCTGGGCTGGCCGCCTGTGTGGGAAGGGGCAGAGCCGACCTAGGGGCACACTGGGCCTCTTGCTCTCCCTGCTGCCCTGAGGCTGCTGGGCCAAAGAGGTCTTGGGCATCCAGCCCCTTGCTGGTCCCTTCCCTCTGGCGAGGCCCTCTGAGCTCCAGCACCTTGCAGTGTGGAGACAGCCCCTGCCAGCAACCTCCTCTCCAAGGAGGCCTCAAGCGAGGCCTAGGCCCAGGGGAAAGGCACCAGCGGGGATGAGCCTGGGGAGGCGCCCGGGCATGTCTGGACCCAGTCCCCGCAGCCTGCCCCTTGCTGGGGCAGTACCCCCGGAGGCCAGGAAGGTCTGGGCAAGGCTGGCCAGGGGCAGGGGCCCTGCTGGGTCCTGCCCCTGGCCTCTGGGGCCTCTGAGCACAACCGGCCCTCTCCCGCTGGAAGACCTCCCCGGCTGCCTCCAAAGGCCGCTTTGCAAGCACTCTCGCCGGCTGTTCCCGCCAGCCGCGCACAACGCTCCCAAGCCCGGGAGAAAAGCGCTTCGGGGTGGTGCTCTCTCCCGGCCCTTGCCCCTGAGCCTGGGGGCCAGGCAGGGGGTCCACACTCCCAGGCCAAGGCAGAACCACATGCACACGTCTGTTCCTGCCCCCTGCACCGGCAGAGAGCTCGGGGGAGCCAGAGTCTGTCAGGCAGCTGCTGGGCTGGCCGCCTGTGTGGGAAGGGGCAGAGCCGACCTAGGGGCACACTGGGCCTCTTGCTCTCCCTGCTGCCCTGAGGCTGCTGGGCCAAAGAGGTCTTGGGCATCCAGCCCCTTGCTGGTCCCTTCCCTCTGACGAGGCCCTCTGAGCTCCAGCACCTTGCAGTGTGGAGACAGCCCCTGGCAGCAACCTCCTCTCCAAGGAGGCCTCAAGCGAGGCCTAGGCCCAGGGGAAAGGCAGCAGCGGGGATGAGCCTGGGGAGGCGCCCGGGCATGTCTGGACCCAGTCCCCGCAGCCTGCCCCATGCTGGGGCAGTACCCCCGGAGGCCAGGAAGGTCTGGGCAAGGCTGGCCAGGGGCAGGGGCCCTGCTGGGTCCTGCCCCTGGCCTGTGGGACCTCTGAGCACAACCGGCCCTCTCCCGCTGGAAGACCTCCCCGGCTGCCTCCAAAGGCCGCTTTGCAAGCACTCTCGCCGGCTCTTCCCGCCAGCCGCGCACAACGCTCCCAAGCCCGGGAGAAAAGCGCTTCGGGGTGGTGCTCTCTCCCGGCCCTTGCCCCTGAGCCTGGGGGCCAGGCAGGGGGTCCACACTCCCAGGCCAAGGCAGAACCACATGCACACGTCTGTTCCTGCCCCCTGCACCGGCAGAGAGCTCGGGGGAGCCACAGTCTGGCAGGCAGCTGCTGGGCTGGCCGCCTGTGTGGGAAGGGGCAGAGCCGACCTAGGGGCACACTGGGCCTCTTGCTCTCCCTGCTGCCCTGAGGCTGCTGGGCCAAAGAGGTCTTGGGCATCCAGCCCCTTGCTGGTCCCTTCCCTCTGACGAGGCCCTCTGAGCTCCAGCACCTTGCAGTGTGGAGACAGCCCCTGCCAGCAACCTCCTCTCCAAGGAGGCCTCAAGCGAGGCCTAGGCCCAGGGGAAAGGCAGCAGCGGGGATGAGCCTGGGGAGGCGCCCGGGCATGTCTGGACCCAGTCCCCGCAGCCTGCCCCTTGCTGGGGCAGTACCCCCGGAGGCCAGGAAGGTCTGGGCAAGGCTGGCCAGGGGCAGGGGCCCTGCTGGGTCCTGCCCCTGGCCTGTGGGGCCTCTGAGCACAACCGGCCCTCTCCCGCTGGAAGACCTCCCCGGCTGCCTCCAAAGGCCGCTTTGCAAGCACTCTTGCCGGCTCTTCCCGCCAGCCGCGCACAACGCTCCCAAGCCCGGGAGAAAAGCGCTTCGGGGTGGTGCTCTCTCCCGGCCCTTGCCCCTGAGCCTGGGGGCCAGGCAGGGGGTCCACACTCCCAGGCCAAGGCAGAACCACATGCACACGTCTGTTCCTGCCCCCTGCACCGGTAGAGAGCTCGGGGGAGCCAGAGTCTGTCAGGCAGCTGCTGGGCTGGCCGCCTGTGTGGGAAGGGGCAGAGCCGACCTAGGGGCACACTGGGCCTCTTGCTCTCCCTGCTGCCCTGAGGCTGCTGGGCCAAAGAGGTCTTGGGCATCCAGCCCCTTGCTGGTCCCTTCCCTCTGACGAGGCCCTCTGAGCTCCAGCACCTTGCAGTGTGGAGACAGCCCCTGCCAGCAACCTCCTCTCCATGGAGGCCTCAAGCGAGGCCTAGGCCCAGGGGAAAGGCACCAGCGGGGATGAGCCTGGGGAGGCGCCCGGGCATGTCTGGACCCAGTCCCCGCAGCCTGCCCCTTGCTGGGGCAGTACCCCCGGAGGCCAGGAAGGTCTGGGCAAGGCTGGCCAGGGGCAGGGGCCCTGCTGGGTCCTGCCCCTGGCCTTTGGGGCCTCTGAGCACAACCGGCCCTCTCCCGCTGGAAGACCTCCCCGGCTGCCTCCAAAGGCTGCTTTGCAAGCACTCTCGCCGGCTGTTCCCCCCAGCCGCGCACAACGCTCCCAAGCCCGGGAGAAAAGCGCTTCGGGGTGGTGCTCTCTCCCGGCCCTTGCCCCTGAGCCTGGGGGCCAGGCAGGGGGTCCACACTCCCAGGCCAAGGCAGAACCACATGCACATGTCTGTTCCTGCCCCCTGCACCGGCAGAGAGCTCGGGGGAGCCAGAGTCTGTCAGGCAGCTGCTGGGCTGGCCGCCTGTGTGGGAAGGGGCAGAGCCGACCTAGGGGCACACTGGGCCTCTTGCTCTCCCTGCTGCCCTGAGGCTGCTGGGCCAAAGAGGTCTGGGGCATCCAGCCCGTTGCTGGTCCCTTCCCTCTGACGAGGCCCTCTGAGCTCCAGCACCTTGCAGTGTGGAGACAGCCCCTGCCAGCAACCTCCTCTCCAAGGAGGCCTCAAGCGAGGCCTAGGCCCAGGGGAAAGGCACCAGCGGGGATGAGCCTGGGGAGGCGCCCGGGCATGTCTGGACCCAGTCCCCGCAGCCTGCCCCTTGCTGGGGCAGTACCCCCGGAGGCCAGGAAGGTCTGGGCAAGGCTGGCCAGGGGCAGGGGCCCTGCTGGGTCCTGCCCCTCGCCTGTGGGGCCTCTGAGCACAACCGGTCCTCTCCCGATGGAAGACCTCCCCGGCTGCCTCCAAAGGCCGCTTTGCAAGCACTCTCGCCGGCTCTTCCCGCCAGCCGCGCACAATGCTCCCAAGCCCGGGAGAAAAGCGCTTCGGGGTGGTGCTCTCTCCCGGCCCTTGCCCCTGAGCCTGGGGGCCAGGCAGGGGGTCCACACTCCCAGGCCAAGGCAGAACCACATGCACACGTCTGTTCCTGCCCCCTGCACCGGCAGAGAGCTCGGGGGAGCCAGAGTCTGTCAGGCAGCTGCTGGGCTGGCCGCCTGTGTGGGAAGGGGCAGAGCCGACCTAGGGGCACACTGGGCCTCTTGCTCTCCCTGCTGCCCTGAGGCTGCTGGGCCAAAGAGGTCTTGGGCATCCAGCCCCTTGCTGGTCCCTTCCCTCTGACGAGGCCCTCTGAGCTCCAGCACCTTGCAGTGTGGAGACAGCCCCTGCCAGCAACCTCCTCTCCAAGGAGGCCTCAAGCGAGGCCTAGGCCCAGGGGAAAGGCACCAGCGGGGATGAGCCTGGGGAGGTGCCCGGGCATGTCTGGACCCAGTCCCCGCAGACTGCCCCTTGCTGGGGCAGCACCCCCGGAGGCCAGGAATGTCTGGGCAAGGCTGGCCAGGGGCAGGGGCCCTGCTGGGTCCTGCCCCTGGCCTGTGGGCCCTCTGAGCACAACCGGCCCTCTCCCGCTGGAAGACCTCCCCGGCTGCCTCCAAAGGCCGCTTTGCAAGCACTCTCGCCGGCTGTTCCCGCCAGCTGCGCACAACGCTCCCAAGCCCGGGAGAAAAGCGCTTCGGGGTGGTGCTCTCTCCCGGCCCTTGCCCCTGAGCCTGGGGGCCAGGCAGGGGGTCCACACTCCCAGGCCAAGGCAGAACCACATGCTCACGTCTGTTCCTGCCCCCTGCACCGGCAGAGAGCTCGGGGGAGCCAGAGTCTGTCAGGCAGCTGCTGGGCTGGCCGCCTGTGTGGGAAGGGGCAGAGCCGACCTAGGGGCACACTGGGCCTCTTGCTCTCCCTGCTGCCCTGAGGCTGCTGGGCCAAAGAGGTCTTGGGCATCCAGCCCCTTGCTGGTCCCTTCCCTCTGACGAGGCCCTCTGAGCTCCAGCACCTTGCAGTGTGGAGACAGCCCCTGCCAGCAACCTCCTCTCCAAGGAGGCCTCAAGCGAGGCCTAGGCCCAGGGGAAAGGCACCAGCGGGGATGAGCCTGGGGAGGCGCCCGGGCATGTCTGGACCCAGTCCCCGCAGCCTGCCCCTTGCTGGGGCAGTACCCCCGGAGTCCAGGAAGGTCTGGGCAAGGCTGGCCAGGGGCAGGGGCCCTGCTGGGTCCTGCCCCTGGCCTGTGGGGCCTCTGAGCACAACCGGCCCTCTCCCGCTGGAAGACCTCCCCGGCTGCCTCCAAAGGCCGCTTTGCAAGCACTCTCGCTGGCTGTTCCCGCCAGCCGCGCACAACGCTCCCAAGCCCGGGAGAAAAGCGCTTCGGGTTGGTGCTCTCTCCCAGCCCTTGCCCCTGAGCCTGGGGGCCAGGCAGGGGGTCCACACTCCCAGGCCAAGGCAGAACCACATGCATACGTCTGTTCCTGCCCCCTGCACCGGCAGAGAGTTCGGGGGAGCCAGAGTCTGTCAGGCAGCTGCTGGGCTGGCCGCCTGTGTGGGAAGGGGCAGAGCCGACCTAGGGGCACACTGGGCCTCTTGCTCTCCCTGCTGCCCTGAGGCTGCTGGGCCAAAGAGGTCTTGGGCATCCAGCCCCTTGCTGGTCCCTTCTCTCTGACGAGGCCCTCTGAGCTCCAGCACCTTGCAGTGTGGAGACAGCCCCTGCCAGCAACCTCCTCTCCAAGGAGGCCTCAAGCGAGGCCTAGGCTCAGGGGAAAGGCACCAGCGGGGATGAGCCTGGGGAGGCGCCCGGGCATGTCTGGACCCAGTCCCCACAGCCTGCCCCTTGCTGGGGCAGTACCCCCGGAGGCCAGGAAGGTCTGGGCAAGGCTGGCCAGGGGCAGGGGCCCTGCTGGGTCCTGCCCCTGGCCTGTGGGGCCTCTGAGCACAACCGGCCCTCTCCCGCTGGAAGACATCCCCGGCTGCCTCCAAAGGCCCCTTTGCAAGCACTCTCGCCGGCTGTTCCTGCCAGCCGCGCACAACGCTCCCAAGCCCGGGAGAAAAGCGCTTCGGGGTGGTGCTCTCTCCCGGCCCTTGCCCCTGAGCCTGGGGGCCAGGCAGGGGGTCCACACTCCCAGGCCAAGGCAGAACCACATGCACACGTCTGTTCCTGCCCCCTGCACCGGCAGAGAGCTCGGGGGAGCCAGAGTCTGTCAGGCAGCTGCTGGGCTGGCCGCCTGTGTGGGAAGGGGCAGAGCCGACCTAGGGGCACACTGGGCCTCTTGCTCTCCCTGCTGCCCTGAGGCTGCTGGGCCAAAGAGGTCTTGGGCATCCAGCCCCTTGCTGGTCCCTTCCCTCTGACGAGGCCCTCTGAGCTCCAGCACCTTGCAGTGTGGAGACAGCCCCTGCCAGCAACCTCCTCTCCAAGGAGGCCTCAAGCGAGGCCTAGGCCCAGGGGAAAGGCACCAGCGGGGATGAGCCTGGGGAGGCGCCCGGGCATGTCTGGACCCAGTCCCCGCAGCCTGCCCCTTGCTGGGGCAGCACCTCCGGAGGCCAGGAAGGTCTGGGCAAGGCTGGCCAGGGGCAGGGGCCCTGCTGGGTCCTGCCCCTGGCCTGTGGGGCCTCTGAGCAAACCGGCCCTCTCCCGCTGGAAGACCTCCCCGGCTGCCTCCAAAGGCCGCTTTGCAAGCACTCTCGCCGGCTGTTCCCGCCAGCCGCGCACAACGCTCCCAAGCCCGGGAGAAAAGCGCTTCGGGGTGGTGCTCTCTCCCGGCCCTTGCCCCTGAGCCTGGGGGCCAGGCAGGGGGTCCACACTCCCAGGCCAAGGCAGAACCACATGCACACGTCTGTTCCTGCCCCCTGCACCGGCAGAGAGCTCGGGGGAGCCAGAGTCTGTCAGGCAGCTGCTGGGCTGGCCGCCTGTGTGGGAAGGGGCAGAGCCGACCTAGGGGCACACTGGGCCTCTTGCTCTCCCTGCTGCCCTGAGGCTGCTGGGCCAAAGAGGTCTTGGGCATCCAGCCCCTTGCTGGTCCCTTCCCTCTTTCGAGGCCCTCTGACCTCCAGCACCTTGCAGTGTGGAGACAGCCCCTGCCAGCAACCTCCTCTCCAAGGAGGCCTCAAGCGAGGCCTAGGCCCAGGGGAAAGGCACCAGCGGGGATGAGCCTGGGTAGGCACCCGGGCATGTCTGGACACAGTCCCCGCAGCCTGCCCCTTGCTGGGGCAGCACCCCCGGAGGCCAGGAAGGTCTGGGCAAGGCTGGCCAGGGGCAGGGGCCCTGCTGGGTCCTGCCCCTGGCCTGTGGGACCTTTGAGCACAACCGGCCCTCTCCCACTGGAAGACCTCCCCGGCTGCCTCCAAAGGCCGCTTTGCAAGCACTCTCGCCGGCTGTTCCCGCCAGCCGCGCACAACGCTCCCAAGCCCGGGAGAAAAGCGCTTCGGGGTGGTGCTCTCTCCCGGCCCTTGCCCCTGAGCCTGGGGGCCAGGCAGGGGGTCCACACTCCCAGGCCAAGGCAGAACCACATGCACACGTCTGTTCCTGCCCCCTGCACCGGCAGAGAGCTCAGGGGAGCCAGAGTCTGTCAGGCAGCTGCTGGGCTGGCCGCCTGTGTGGGAAGGGGCAGAGCCGACCTAGGGGCACACTGGGCCTCTTGCTCTCCCTGCTGCCCTGAGGCTGCTGGGCCAAAGAGGTCTTGGGCATCCAGCCCCTTGCTGGTCCCTTCCCTCTGAAGAGGCCCTCTGAGCTCCAGCACCTTGCAGTGTGGAGACAGCCCCTGCCAGCAACCTCCTCTCCAAGGAGGCCTCAAGCGAGGCCTAGGCCCAGGGGAAAGGCACCAGCGGGGATGAGTCTGGGGAGGCGCCCGGGCATGTCTGGACCCAGTCCCCGCAGCCTGCCCCTTGCTGGGGCAGTACCCCCGGAGGCCAGGAAGGTCTGGGCAAGGCTGGCCAGGGGCAGGGGCCCTGCTGGGTCCTGCCCCTGGCCGGTGGGGCCTCTGAGCACAACCGGCCCTCTCCCGCTGGAAGACCTCCCCGGCTGCCTCCAAAGGCCGCTTTGCAAGCACTCTCGCCGGCTGTTCCCGCCAGCCGCGCACTCGCTCCCAAGCCCGGGAGAAAACCGCTTCGGGGTGGTGGTCTCTCCCGGCCCTTGCCCCTGAGCCTGGGGCCCAGGCAGGGGGTCCACACTCCCAGGCCAAGGCAGAACCACATGCACACGTCTGTTCCTGCCCCGTGCACCGGCAGAGAGCTCGGGGGAGCCAGAGTCTGTCAGGCAGCTGCTGGGCTGACCGCCTGTGTGGGAAGGGGCAGAGCCGACCTAGGGGCACACTGGGCCTCTTGCTCTCCCTGCTGCCCTGAGGCTGCTGGGCCAAAGAGGTCTTGGGCGTCCAGGCCCTTGCTGGTCCCTTCCCTCTGACGAGGCCCTCTGAGCTCCAGCACCTTGCAGTGTGGAGACAGCCCCTGCCAGCAACCTCCTCTCCAAGGAGGCCTCAAGCGAGGCCTAGGCCCAGGGGAAAGGCACCAGCGGGGATGAGCCTGGGGAGGCGCCCGGGCATGTCTGGACCCAGTCCCCGCAGCCTGCCCCTTGCTGGGGCAGCACCCCCGGAGGCCAGGAAGGTCTGGGCAAGGCTGGCCAGGGGCAGGGGCCCTGGTGGGTCCTGCCCCTGGCCTGTGGGGCCTTTGAGCACAACCGGCCCTCTCCCACTGGAAGACCTCCCCGGCTGCCTCCAAAGGCCGCTTTGCAAGCACTCTCGCCGGCTGTTCCCGCCAGCTGCGCACAACGCTCCCAAGCCCGGGAGAAAAGCGCTTCGGGGTGGTGCTCTCTCCCGGCCCTTGCCCCTGAGCCTGGGGGCCAGGCAGGGGGTCCACACTCCCAGGCCAAGGCAGAACCACATGCACACGTCTGTTCCTGCCCCCTGCACCGGCAGAGAGCTCGGGGGAGCCAGAGTCTGTCAGGCAGCTGCTGGGCTGGCCGCCTGTGTGGGAAGGGGCAGAGCCGACCTAGGGGCACACTGGGCCTCTTGCTCTCCCTGCTGCCCTGAGGCTGCTGGGCCAAAGAGGTCTTGGGCATCCAGCCCCTTGCTGGTCCCTTCCCTCTGATGAGGCCGTCTGAGCTCCAGCACCTTGCAGTGTGGAGACAGCCCCTGCCAGCAACCTCCTCTCCAAGGAGGCCTCAAGCGAGGCCTAGGCCCAGGGGAAAGGCACCAGCGGGGATGAGCCTGGGGAGGCGCCCGGGCATGTCTGGACCCAGTCCCCGCAGCCTGCCCCTTGCTGGGGCAGTACCCCCGGAGGCCAGGAAGGTCTGGGCAAGGCTGGCCAGGGGCAGGGGCCCTGGCGGGTCCTGCCCCTGGCCTGTGGGGCCTCTGAGCACAACCGGCCCTCTCCCGCTGGAAGACCTCCCCGGCTGCCTCCAAAGGCCGCTTTGCAAGCACTCTCGCCGGCTGTTCCCGCCAGCCGCGCACAACGCTCCCAAGCCCGGGAGAAAAGCGCTTCGGGGTGGTGCTCTCTCCCGGCCCTTGCCCCTGAGCCTGGGGGCCAGGCAGGGGGTCCACACTCCCAGGCCAAGGCAGAACCACATGCACACGTCTGTTCCTGCCCCCTGCACCGGCAGAGAGCTCGGGGGAGCCAGAGTCTGTCAGGCAGCTGCTGGGCTGGCCGCCTGTGTGGGAAGGGGCAGAGCCGACCTAGGGGCACACTGGGCCTCTTGCTCTCCCTGCTGCCCTGAGGCTGCTGGGCCAAAGAGGTCTTGGGCATCCAGCCCCTTGCTGGTCCCTTCCCTCTGACGAGGCCCTCTGAGCTCCAGCACCTTGCAGTGTGGAGACAGCCCCTGCCAGCAACCTCCTCTCCAAGGAGGCCTCAAGCGAGGCCTAGGCCCAGGTGAAAGGCACCAGCGGGGATGAGCCAGGGGAGGCACCCGGGCATGTCTGGACCCAGTCCCCGCAGCCTGCCCCTTGCTGGGGCAGTACCCCCGGAGGCCAGGAAGGTCTGGGCAAGGCTGGCCAGGGGCAGGGGCCCTGCTGGGTCCTGCCCCTGGCCTGTGGGGCCTCTGAGCACAACCGGCCCTCTCCCGCTGGAAGACCTCCCCGGCTGCCTCCAAAGGCCGCTTTGCAAGCACTCTCGCCGGCTGTTCCCGCCAGCCGCGCACAACGCTCCCAAGCCCGGGAGAAAAGCGCTTCGGGGTGGTGCTCTCTCCCGGCCCTTGCCCCTGAGCCTGGGGGCCAGGCAGGGGGTCCACACTCCCAGGCCAAGGCAGAACCACATGCACACGTCTGTTCCTGCCCCGTGCACCGGCAGAGAGCTCGGGGGAGCCAGAGTCTGTCAGGCAGCTGCTGGGCTGACCGCCTGTGTGGGAAGGGGCAGAGCCGACCTAGGGGCACACTGGGCCTCTTGCTCTCCCTGCTGCCCTGAGGCTGCTGGGCCAAAGAGGTCTTGGGCATCCAGGCCCTTGCTGGTCCCTTCCCTCTGACGAGGCCCTCTGAGCTCCAGCACCTTGCAGTGTGGAGACAGCCCCTGCCAGCAACCTCCTCTCCAAGGAGGCCTCAAGCGAGGCCTAGGCCCAGGGGAAAGGCACCAGCGGGGATGAGCCTGGGAAGGCGCCCGGGCATGTCTGGACCCAGTCCCCGCAGCCTGCCCCTTGCTGGGGCAGTACCCCCGGAGGCCAGGAAGGTCTGGGCAAGGCTGGCCAGGGGCAGGGGCCCTGCTGGGTCCTGCCCCTGGCCTGTGGGGCCTCTGAGCACAACCGGCCCTCTCCCGCTGGAAGACCTCCCCGGCTGCCTCCAAAGGCCGCTTTGCAAGCACTCTCGCCGGCTGTTCCCGCCAGCCACGCACAACGCTCCCAAGCCCGGGAGAAAAGCGCTTCGGGGTGGTGCTCTCTCCCGGCCCTTGCCCCTGAGCCTGGGGGCCAGGCAGGGGTTCCACACTCCCAGGCCAAGGCAGAACCACATGCACACGTCTGTTCCTGCCCCCTGCACCGGCAGAGAGCTCGGGGGAGCCAGAGTCTGTCAGGCAGCTACTGGGCTGGCCGCCTGTGTGGGAAGGGGCAGAGCCGACCTAGGGGCACACTGGGCCTGTTGCTCTCCCTGCTGCCCTGAGGCTGCTGGGCCAAAGAGGTCTTGGGCATCCAGCCCCTTGCTGGTCCCTTCCCTCTGACGAGGCCCTCTGAGCTCCAGCACCTTGCAGTGTGGAGACAGCCCCTGCCAGCAACCTCCTCTCCAAGGAGGCCTCAAGCGAGGCCTAGGCCCAGGGGAAAGGCACCAGCGGGGATGAGCCTGGGGAGGCGCCCGGGCATGTCTGGACCCAGTCCCCGCAGCCTGCCCCTTGCTGGGGCAGCACCCCCGGAGGCCAGGAAGGTCTGGGCAAGGCTGGCCAGGGGCAGGGGCCCTGGTGGGTCCTGCCCCTGGCCTGTGGGGCCTTTGAGCACAACCGGCCCTCTCCCACTGGAAGACCTCCCCGGCTGCCTCCAAAGGCCGCTTTGCAAGCACTCTCGCCGGCTGTTCCCGCCAGCTGCGCACAACGCTCCCAAGCCCGGGAGAAAAGCGCTTCGGGGTGGTGCTCTCTCCCGGCCCTTGCCCCTGAGCCTGGGGGCCAGGCAGGGGGTCCACACTCCCAGGCCAAGGCAGAACCACATGCACACGTCTGTTCCTGCCCCCTGCACCGGCAGAGAGCTCGGGGGAGCCAGAGTCTGTCAGGCAGCTGCTGGGCTGGCCGCCTGTGTGGGAAGGGGCAGAGCCGACCTAGGGGCACACTGGGCCTCTTGCTCTCCCTGCTGCCCTGAGGCTGCTGGGCCAAAGAGGTCTTGGGCATCCAGCCCCTTGCTGGTCCCTTCCCTCTGATGAGGCCGTCTGAGCTCCAGCACCTTGCAGTGTGGAGACAGCCCCTGCCAGCAACCTCCTCTCCAAGGAGGCCTCAAGCGAGGCCTAGGCCCAGGGGAAAGGCACCAGAGGGGATGAGCCTGGGGAGGCGCCCGGGCATGTCTGGACCCAGTCCCCGCAGCCTGCCCCTTGCTGGGGCAGTACCCCCGGAGGCCAGGAAGGTCTGGGCAAGGCTGGCCAGGGGCAGGGGCCCTGGTGGGTCCTGCCCCTGGCCTGTGGGGCCTCTGAGCACAACCGGCCCTCTCCCGCTGGAAGACCTCCCCGGCTGCCTCCAAAGGCCGCTTTGCAAGCACTCTCGCCGGCTGTTCCCGCCAGCCGCGCACAACGCTCCCAAGCCCGGGAGAAAAGCGCTTCGGGGTGGTGCTCTCTCCCGGCCCTTGCCCCTGAGCCTGGGGGCCAGGCAGGGGGTCCACACTCCCAGGCCAAGGCAGAACCACATGCACACGTCTGTTCCTGCCCCCTGCACCGGCAGAGAGCTCGGGGGAGCCAGAGTCTGTCAGGCAGCTGCTGGGCTGGCCGCCTGTGTGGGAAGGGGCAGAGCCGACCTAGGGGCACACTGGGCCTCTTGCTCTCCCTGCTGCCCTGAGGCTGCTGGGCCAAAGAGGTCTTGGGCATCCAGCCCCTTGCTGGTCCCTTCCCTCTGACGAGGCCCTCTGAGCTCCAGCACCTTGCAGTGTGGAGACAGCCCCTGCCAGCAACCTCCTCTCCAAGGAGGCCTCAAGCGAGGCCTAGGCCCAGGTGAAAGGCACCAGCGGGGATGAGCCTGGGGAGGCACCCGGGCATGTCTGGACCCAGTCCCCGCAGCCTGCCCCTTGCTGGGGCAGTACCCCCGGAGGCCAGGAAGGTCTGGGCAAGGCTGGCCAGGGGCAGGGGCCCTGCTGGGTCCTGCCCCTGGCCTGTGGGGCCTCTGAGCACAACCGGCCCTCTCCCGCTGGAAGACCTCCCCGGCTGCCTCCAAAGGCCGCTTTGCAAGCACTCTCGCCGGCTGTTCCCGCCAGCCGCGCACAACGCTCCCAAGCCCGGGAGAAAAGCGCTTCGGGGTGGTGCTCTCTCCCGGCCCTTGCCCCTGAGCCTGGGGGCCAGGCAGGGGGTCCACACTCCCAGGCCAAGGCAGAACCACATGCACACGTCTGTTCCTGCCCCCTGCACCGGCAGAGAGCTCGGGGGAGCCAGAGTCTGTCAGGCAGCTGCTGGGCTGGCCGCCTGTGTGGGAAGGGGCAGAGCCGACCTAGGGGCACACTGGGCCTCTTGCTCTCCCTGCTGCCCTGAGGCTGCTGGGCCAAAGAGGTCTTGGGCATCCAGCCCCTTGCTGGTCCCTTCCCTCTGACGAGGCCCTCTGAGCTCCAGCACCTTGCAGTGTGGAGACAGCCCCTGCCAGCAACCTCCTCTCCAAGGAGGCCTCAAGCGAGGCGTAGGCCCAGGGGAAAGGCACCAGCGGGGATGAGCCTGGGGAGGCGCCCGGGCATGTCTGGACCCAGTCCCCGCAGCCTGCTCCTTGCTGGGGCAGTACCCCCGGAGGCCAGGAAGGTCTGGGCAAGGCTGGCCAGGGGCAGGGGCCCTGCTGGGTCCTGCCCCTGGCCGGTGGGGCCTCTGAGCACAACCGGCCCTCTCCCGCTGGAAGACCTCCCCGGCTGCCTCCACAGGCCGCTTTGCAAGCACTCTCGCCGGCTGTTCCCGCCAGCCGCGCACAACGCTCCCAAGCCCGGGAGAAAAGCGCTTCGGGGTGGTGCTCTCTCCCGGCCCTTGCCCCTGAGCCTGGGGGCCAGGCAGGGCGTCCACACTCCCAGGCCAAGGCAGAACCACATGCACACGTCTGTTCCTGCCCCCTGCACCGGCAGAGAGCTCGGGGGAGCCAGAGTCTGGCAGGCAGCTGCTGGGCTGGCCGCCTGTGTGGGAAGGGGCAGAGCCGACCTAGGGGCACACTGGGCCTCTTGCTCTCCCTGCTGCCCTGAGGCTGCTGGGCCAAAGAGGTCTTGGGCATCCAGCCCCTTGCTGGTCCCTTCCCTCTGACGAGGCCCTCTGAGCTCCAGCACCTTGCAGTGTGGAGACAGCCCCTGCCAGCAACCTCCTCTCCAAGGAGGCCTCAAGCGAGGCCTAGGCCCAGGGGAAAGGCACCAGCGGGGATGAGCCTGGGGAGGCGCCCGGGCATGTCTGGACCCAGTCCCCGCAGCCTGCCCCTTGCTGGGGCAGTACCCCCGGAGGCCAGGAAGGTCTGGGCAAGGCTGGCCAGGGGCAGGGGCCCTGCTGGGTCCTGCCCCTGGCCGGTGGGGCCTCTGAGCACAACCGGCCCTCTCCCGCTGGAAGACCTCCCCGGCTGCCTCCAAAGGCCGCTTTGCAAGCACTCTCGCCGGCTGTTCCCGCCAGCCGCGCACAACGCTCCCAAGCCCGGGAGAAAAGCGCTTCGGGGTGGTGCTCTCTCCCGGCCCTTGCCCCTGAGCCTGGGGGCCAGGCAGGGGGTCCACACTCCCAGGCCAAGGCAGAACCACATGCACACGTCTGTTCCTGCCCCCTGCACCGGCAGAGAGCTCGGGGGAGCCAGAGTCTGGCAGGCAGCTGCTGGGCTGGCCGCCTGTGTGGGAAGGGGCAGAGCCGACCTAGGGGCACACTGGGCCTCTTGCTCTCCCTGCTGCCCTGAGGCTGCTGGGCCAAAGAGGTCTTGGGCATCCAGCCCCTTGCTGGTCCCTTCCCTCTGACGAGGCCCTCTGAGCTCCAGCACCTTGCAGTGTGGAGACAGCCCCTGCCAGCAACCTCCTCTCCAAGGAGGCCTCAAGCGAGGCCTAGGCCCAGGGGAAAGGCACCAGCGGGGATGAGCCTGGGGAGGCACCCGGGCATGTCTGGACCCAGTCCCCGCAGCCTGCCCCTTGCTGGGGCAGTACCCCCGGAGGCCAGGAAGGTCTGGGCAAGGCTGGCCAGGGGCAGGGGCCCTGCTGGGTCCTGCCCCTGGCCTGTGGGGCCTCTGAGCACAACCGGCCCTCTCCCGCTGGAAGACCTCCCCGGCTGCCTCCACAGGCCGCTTTGCAAGCACTCTCGCCGGCTGTTCCCGCCAGCCGCGCACAACGCTCCCAAGCCCGGGAGAAAAGCGCTTCGGGGTGGTGCTCTCTCCCGGCCCTTGCCCCTGAGCCTGGGGGCCAGGCAGGGGGTCCACACTCCCAGGCCAAGGCAGAACCACATGCACACGTCTGTTCCTGCCCCCTGCACCGGCAGAGAGCTCGGGGGAGCCAGAGTCTGTCAGGCAGCTGCTGGGCTGGCCGCCTGTGTGGGAAGGGGCAGAGCCGACCTAGGGGCACACTGGGCCTCTTGCTCTCCCTGCTGCCCTGAGGCTGCTGGGCCAAAGAGGTCTTGGGCATCCAGCCCCTTGCTGGTCCCTTCCCTCTGACGAGGCCCTCTGAGCTCCAGCACCTTGCAGTGTGGAGACAGCCCCTGCCAGCAACCTCCTCTCCAAGGAGGCCTCAAGCGAGGCCTAGGCCCAGGGGAAAGGCACCAGCGGGGATGAGCCTGGGGAGGCGCCCGGGCATGTCTGGACCCAGTCCCCGCAGCCTGCCCCTTGCTGGGGCAGTACCCCCGGAGGCCAGGAAGGTCTGGGCAAGGCTGGCCAGGGGCAGGGGCCCTGCTGGGTCCTGACCCTGGCCTGTGGGGCCTCTGAGCACAACCGGCCCTCTCCCGCTGGAAGACCTCCCCGGCTGCCTCCAAAGGCCGCTTTGCAAGCACTCTCGCCGGCTGTTCCCGCCAGCCGCGCACAACGCTCCCAAGCCCGGGAGAAAAGCGCTTCGGGGTGGTGCTCTCTCCCGGCCCTTGCCCCTGAGCCTGGGGGCCAGGCAGGGGGTCCACACTCCCAGGCCAAGGCAGAACCACATGCACACGTCTGTTCCTGCCCCCTGCACCGGCAGAGAGCTCGGGGGAGCCAGAGTCTGTCAGGCAGCTGCTGGGCTGGCCGCCTGTGTGGGAAGGGGCAGAGCCGACCTAGGGGCACACTGGGCCTCTTGCTCTCCCTGCTGCCCTGAGGCTGCTGGGCCAAAGAGGTCTTGGGCATCCAGCCCCTTGCTGGTCCCTTCCCTCTGACGAGGCCCTCTGAGCTCCAGCACCTTGCAGTGTGGAGACAGCCCCTGCCAGCAACCTCCTCTCCAAGGAGGCCTCAAGCGAGGCCTAGGCCCAGGGGAAAGGCACCAGCGGGGATGAGCCAGGGGAGGCACCCGGGCATGTCTGGACCCAGTCCCCGCAGCCTGCCCCTTGCTGGGGCAGTACCCCCGGAGGCCAGGAAGGTCTGGGCAAGGCTGGCCAGGGGCAGGGGCCCTGCTGGGTCCTGCCCCTGGCCTGTGGGGCCTCTGAGCACAACCGGCCCTCTCCCGCTGGAAGACCTCCCCGGCTGCCTCCACAGGCCGCTTTGCAAGCACTCTCGCCGGCTGTTCCCGCCAGCCGCGCACAACGCTCCCAAGCCCGGGAGAAAAGCGCTTCGGGGTGGTGCTCTCTCCCGGCCCTTGCCCCTGAGCCTGGGGGCCAGGCAGGGGGTCCACACTCCCAGGCCAAGGCAGAACCACATGCACACGTCTGTTCCTGCTCCCTGCACCGGCAGAGAGCTCGGGGGAGCCAGAGTCTGGCAGGCAGCTGCTGGGCTGGCCGCCTGTGTGGGAAGGGGCAGAGCCGACCTAGGGGCACACTGGGCCTCTTGCTCTCCCTGCTGCCCTGAGGCTGCTGGGCCAAAGAGGTCTTGGGCATCCAGCCCCTTGCTGGTCCCTTCCCTCTGACGAGGCCCTCTGAGCTCCAGCACCTTGCAGTGTGGAGACAGCCCCTGCCAGCAACCTCCTCTCCAAGGAGGCCTCAAGCGAGGCCTAGGCCCAGGGGAAAGGCACCAGCGGGGATGAGCCTGGGGAGGCGCCCGGGCATAACTGGACCCAGTCCCCGCAGCCTGCCCCTTGCTGGGGCAGTACCCCCGGAGGCCAGGAAGGTCTGGGCAAGGCTGGCCAGGGGCAGGGGCCCTGCTGGGTCCTGCCCCTGGCCTGTGGGGCCTCTGAGCACAACCGGCCCTCTCCCGCTGGAAGACCTCCCCGGCTGCCTCCACAGGCCGCTTTGCAAGCACTCTCGCCGGCTGTTCCCGCCAGCCGCGCACAACGCTCCCAAGCCCGGGAGAAAAGCGCTTCGGGGTGGTGCTCTCTCCCGGCCCTTGCCCCTGAGCCTGAGGGCCAGGCAGGGGGTCCACACTCCCAGGCCAAGGCAGAACCACATGCACACGTCTGTTCCTGCCCCCTGCACCGGCAGAGAGCTCGGGGGAGCCAGAGTCTGTCAGGCAGCTGCTGGGCTGGCCGCCTGTGTGGGAAGGGGCAGAGCCGACCTAGGGGCACACTGGGCCTCTTGCTCTCCCTGCTGCCCTGAGGCTGCTGGGCCAAAGAGGTCTTGGGCATCCAGCCCCTTGCTGGTCCCTTCCCTCTGACGAGGCCCTCTGAGCTCCAGCACCTTGCAGTGTGGAGACAGCCCCTGCCAGCAACCTCCTCTCCAAGGAGGCCTCAAGCGAGGCCTAGGCCCAGGGGAAAGGCAGCAGCGGGGATGAGCCTGGGGAGGCGCCCGGGCATGTCTGGACCCAGTCCCCGCAGCCTGCCCCTTGCTGGGGCAGTACCCCCGGAGGCCAGGAAGGTCTGGGCAAGGCTGGCCAGGGGCAGGGGCCCTGCTGGGTCCTGCCCCTGGCCTGTGGGGCCTCTGAGCACAACCGGCCCTCTCCCGCTGGAAGACCTCCCCGGCTGCCTCCAAAGGCCGCTTTGCAAGCACTCTCGCCGGCTGTTCCCGCCAGCCGCGCACAACGCTCCCAAGCCCGGGAGAAAAGCGCTTCGGGGTGGTGCTCTCTCCCGGCCCTTGCCCCTGAGCCTGGGGGACAGGCAGGGGGTCCACACTCCCAGGCCAAGGCAGAATCACATGCACACGTCTGTTCCTGCCCCCTGCACCGGCAGAGAGCTCGGGGGAGCCAGAGTCTGTCAGGCAGCTGCTGGGCTGACCGCCTGTGTGGGAAGGGGCAGAGCCGACCTAGGGGCACACTGGGCCTCTTGCTCTCCCTGCTGCCCTGAGGCTGCTGGGCCAAAGAGGTCTTGGGCATCCAGCCCCTTGCTGGTCCCTTCCCTCTGACGAGGCCCTCTGAGCTCCAGCACCTTGCAGTGTGGAGACAGCCCCTGCCAGCAACCTCCTCTCCAAGGAGGCCTCAAGCGAGGCCTAGGCCCAGGGGAAAGGCACCAGCGGGGATGAGCCTGGGGAGGCGCCCGGGCATGTCTGGACCCAGTCCCCGCAGCCTGCCCCTTGCTGGGGCAGTACCCCCGGAGGCCAGGAAGGTCTGGGCAAGGCTGGCCAGGGGCAGGGGCCCTGCTGGGTCCTGCCCCTGGCCGGTGGGGCCTCTGAGCACAACCGGCCCTCTCCCGCTGGAAGACCTCCCCGGCTGCCTCCACAGGCCGCTTTGCAAGCACTCTCGCCGGCTGTTCCCGCCAGCCGCGCACAACGCTCCCAAGCCCGGGAGAAAAACGCTTCGGGGTGGTGCTCTCTCCCGGCCCTTGCCCCTGAGCCTGGGGGCCAGGCAGGGGGTCCACACTCCCAGGCCAAGGCAGAACCACATGCACACGTCTGTTCCTGCCCCCTGCACCGGCAGAGAGCTCGGGGGAGCCAGAGTCTGTCAGGCAGCTGCTGGGCTGGCCGCCTGTGTGGGAAGGGGCAGAGCCGACCTAGGGGCACACTGGGCCTCTTGCTCTCCCTGCTGCCCTCAGGCTGCTGGGCCAAAGAGGTCTTGGGCATCCAGCCCCTTGCTGGTCCCTTCCCTCTGACGAGGCCCTCTGAGCTCCAGCACCTTGCAGTGTGGAGACAGCCCCTGCCAGCAACCTCCTCTCCAAGGAGGCCTCAAGCGAGGCCTAGGCCCAGGGGAAAGGCACCAGCGGAGATGAGCCTGGGGAGGCGCCCGGGCATGTCTGGACCCAGTCCCCGCAGCCTGCCCCTTGCTGGGGCAGTACCCCCGGAGGCCAGGAAGGTCTGGGCAAGGCTGGCCAGGGGCAGGGGCCCTGCTGGGTCCTGCCCCTGGCCTGTGGGGCCTCTGAGCACAACCGGCCCTCTCCCGCTGGAAGACCTCCCCGGCTGCCTCCAAAGGCCGCTTTGCAAGCACTCTCGCCGGCTGTTCCCGCCAGCCGCGCACAACGTTCCCAAGCCCGGGAGAAAAGCGCTTCGGGGTGGTGCTCTCTCCCAGCCCTTGCCCCTGAGCCTGGGGGCCATGCAGGGGGTCCACACTCCCAGGCCAAGGCAGAACCACATGCACACGTCTGTTCCTGCCCCCTGCACCGGCAGAGAGCTCGGGGGAGCCAGAGTCTGTCAGGCAGCTGCTGGGCTGGCCGCCTGTGTGGGAAGGGGCAGAGCCGACCTAGGGGCACACTGGGCCTCTTGCTCTCCCTGCTGCCCTGAGGCTGCTGGGCCAAAGAGGTCTTGGGCATCCAGCCCCTTGCTGGTCCCTTCCCTCTGACGAGGCCCTCTGAGCTCCAGCACCTTGCAGTGTGGAGACAGCCCCTGCCAGCAACCTCCTCTCCAAGGAGGCCTCAAGCGAGGCCTAGGCCCAGGGGAAAGGCACCAGCGGGGATGAGCCTGGGGAGGCGCCCGGGCATGTCTGGACCCAGTCCCCGCAGCCTGCCCCTTGCTGGGGCAGTACCCCCGGAGGCCAGGAAGGTCTGGGCAAGGCTGGCCAGGGGCAGGGGCCCTGCTGGGTCCTGCCCCTGGCCTGTGGGGCCTCTGAGCACAACCGGCCCTCTCCCGCTGGAAGACCTCCCCGGCTGCCTCCAAAGGCCGCTTTGCAAGCACTCTCGCCGCCTGTTCCCGCCAGCCGCGCACAACGCTCCCAAGCCCGGGAGAAAAGCGCTTCGGGGTGGTGCTCTCTCCCGGCCCTTGCCCCTGAGCCTGGGGGCCAGGCAGGGGGTCCAAACTCCCAGGCCAAGGCAGAACCACATGCACACGTCTGTTCCTGCCCCCTGCACCGGCAGAGAGCTCGGGGGAGCCAGAGTCTGTCAGGCAGCTGCTGGGATGGCCGCCTGTGTGGGAAGGGGCAGAGCCGACCTAGGGGCACACTGGGCCTCTTGCTCTCCCTGCTGCCCTGAGGCTGCTGGGCCAAAGAGGTCTTGGGCATCCAGCCCCTTGCTGGTCCCTTCCCTCTGACGAGGCCCTCTGAGCTCCAGCACCTTGCAGTGTGGAGACAGCCCCTGCCAGCAACCTCCTCTCCAAGGAGGCCTCAAGCGAGGCCTAGGCCCAGGGGAAAGGCACCAGCGGGGATGAGCCTGGGGAGGCGCCCGGGCATGACTGGACCCAGTCCCCGCAGCCTGCCCCTTGCTGGGGCAGTACCCCCGGAGGCCAGGAAGGTCTGGGCAAGGCTGGCCAGGGGCAGGGGCCCTGCTGGGTCCTGCCCCTGGCCTGTGGGGCCTCTGAGCACAACCGGCCCTCTCCCGCTGGAAGACCTCCCCGGCTGCCTCCACAGGCCGCTTTGCAAGCACTCTCGCCGGCTGTTCCCGCCAGCCGCGCACAACGCTCCCAAGCCCGGGAGAAAAGCGCTTCGGGGTGGTGCTCTCTCCCGGCCCTTGCCCCTGAGCCTGAGGGCCAGGCAGGGGGTCCACACTCCCAGGCCAAGGCAGAACCACATGCACACGTCTGTTCCTGCCCCCTGCACCGGCAGAGAGCTCGGGGGAGCCAGAGTCTGGCAGGCAGCTGCTGGGCTGGCCGCCTGTGTGGGAAGGGGCAGAGCCGACCTAGGGGCACACTGGGCCTCTTGCTCTCCCTGCTGCCCTGAGGCTGCTGGGCCAAAGAGGTCTTGGGCATCCAGCCCCTTGCTGGTCCCTTCCCTCTGACGAGGCCCTCTGAGCTCCAGCACCTTGCAGTGTGGAGACAGCCCCTGCCAGCAACCTCCTCTCCAAGGAGGCCTCAAGCGAGGCCTAGGCCCAGGGGAAAGGCAGCAGCGGGGATGAGCCTGGGGAGGCGCCCGGGCATGTCTGGACCCAGTCCCCGCAGCCTGCCCCTTGCTGGGGCAGTACCCCCGGAGGCCAGGAAGGTCTGGGCAAGGCTGGCCAGGGGCAGGGGCCCTGCTGGGTCCTGCCCCTGGCCTGTGGGGCCTCTGAGCACAACCGGCCCTCTCCCGCTGGAAGACCTCCCCGGCTGCCTCCAAAGGCCGCTTTGCAAGCACTCTCGCCGGCTGTTCCCGCCAGCCGCGCACAACGCTCCCAAGCCCGGGAGAAAAGCGCTTCGGGGTGGTGCTCTCTCCCGGCCCTTGCCCCTGAGCCTGGGGGACAGGCAGGGGGTCCACACTCCCAGGCCAAGGCAGAATCACATGCACACGTCTGTTCCTGCCCCCTGCACCGGCAGAGAGCTCGGGGGAGCCAGAGTCTGTCAGGCAGCTGCTGGGCTGACCGCCTGTGTGGGAAGGGGCAGAGCCGACCTAGGGGCACACTGGGCCTCTTGCTCTCCCTGCTGCCCTGAGGCTGCTGGGCCAAAGAGGTCTTGGGCATCCAGCCCCTTGCTGGTCCCTTCCCTCTGACGAGGCCCTCTGAGCTCCAGCACCTTGCAGTGTGGAGACAGCCCCTGCCAGCAACCTCCTCTCCAAGGAGGCCTCAAGCGAGGCCTAGGCCCAGGGGAAAGGCACCAGCGGGGATGAGCCTGGGGAGGCGCCCGGGCATGTCTGGACCCAGTCCCCGCAGCCTGCCCCTTGCTGGGGCAGTACCCCCGGAGGCCAGGAAGGTCTGGGCAAGGCTGGCCAGGGGCAGGGGCCCTGCTGGGTCCTGCCCCTGGCCGGTGGGGCCTCTGAGCACAACCGGCCCTCTCCCGCTGGAAGACCTCCCCGGCTGCCTCCACAGGCCGCTTTGCAAGCACTCTCGCCGGCTGTTCCCGCCAGCCGCGCACAACGCTCCCAAGCCCGGGAGAAAAGCGCTTCGGGGTGGTGCTCTCTCCCGGCCCTTGCCCCTGAGCCTGGGGGCCAGGCAGGGGGTCCACACTCCCAGGCCAAGGCAGAACCACATGCACACGTCTGTTCCTGCCCCCTGCACCGGCAGAGAGCTCGGGGGAGCCAGAGTCTGGCAGGCAGCTGCTGGGCTGGCCGCCTGTGTGGGAAGGGGCAGAGCCGACCTAGGGGCACACTGGGCCTCTTGCTCTCCCTGCTGCCCTGAGGCTGCTGGGCCAAAGAGGTCTTGGGCATCCAGCCCCTTGCTGGTCCCTTCCCTCTGACGAGGCCCTCTGAGCTCCAGCACCTTGCAGTGTGGAGACAGCCCCTGCCAGCAACCTCCTCTCCAAGGAGGCCTCAAGCGAGGCCTAGGCCCAGGGGAAAGGCACCAGCGGAGATGAGCCTGGGGAGGCGCCCGGGCATGTCTGGACCCAGTCCCCGCAGCCTGCCCCTTGCTGGGGCAGTACCCCCGGAGGCCAGGAAGGTCTGGGCAAGGCTGGCCAGGGGCAGGGGCCCTGCTGGGTCCTGCCCCTGGCCTGTGGGGCCTCTGAGCACAACCGGCCCTCTCCCGCTGGAAGACCTCCCCGGCTGCCTCCAAAGGCCGCTTTGCAAGCACTCTCGCCGCCTGTTCCCGCCAGCCGCGCACAACGCTCCCAAGCCCGGGAGAAAAGCGCTTCGGGGTGGTGCTCTCTCCCGGCCCTTGCCCCTGAGCCTGGGGGCCAGGCAGGGGGTCCAAACTCCCAGGCCAAGGCAGAACCACATGCACACGTCTGTTCCTGCCCCCTGCACCGGCAGAGAGCTCGGGGGAGCCAGAGTCTGTCAGGCAGCTGCTGGGATGGCCGCCTGTGTGGGAAGGGGCAGAGCCGACCTAGGGGCACACTGGGCCTCTTGCTCTCCCTGCTGCCCTGAGGCTGCTGGGCCAAAGAGGTCTTGGGCATCCAGCCCCTTGCTGGTCCCTTCCCTCTGACGAGGCCCTCTGAGCTCCAGCACCTTGCAGTGTGGAGACAGCCCCTGCCAGCAACCTCCTCTCCAAGGAGGCCTCAAGCGAGGCCTAGGCCCAGGGGAAAGGCACCAGCGGGGATGAGCCTGGGGAGGCGCCCGGGCATGTCTGGACCCAGTCCCCGCAGCCTGCCCCTTGCTGGGGCAGTACCCCCGGAGGCCAGGAAGGTCTGGGCAAGGCTGGCCAGGGGCAGGGGCCCTGCTGGGACCTGCCCCCGGCCGGTGGGGCCTCTGAGCACAACCGGCCCTCTCCCGCTGGAAGACCTCCCCGGCTGCCTCCAAAGGCCGCTTTGCAAGCACTCTCGCCGGCTGTTCCCGCCAGCCGCGCACAACGCTCCCAAGCCCGGGAGAAAAGCGCTTCGGGGTGGTGCTCTCTCCCGGCCCTTGCCCCTGAGCCTGGGGGACAGGCAGGGGGTCCACACTCCCAGGCGAAGGCAGAATCACATGCACACGTCTGTTCCTGCCCCCTGCACCGGCAGAGAGCTCGGGGGAGCCAGAGTCTGTCAGGCAGCTGCTGGGCTGACCGCCTGTGTGGGAAGGGGCAGAGCCGACCTAGGGGCACACTGGGCCTCTTACTCTCCCTGCTGCCCTGAGGCTGCTGGGCCAAAGAGGTCTTGGGCATCCAGCCCCTTGCTGGTCCCTTCCCTCTGACGAGGCCCTCTGAGCTCCAGCACCTTGCAGTGTGGAGACAGCCCCTGCCAGCAACCTCCTCTCCAAGGAGGCCTCAAGCGAGGCCTAGGCCCAGGGGAAAGGCACCAGCGGGGATGAGCCTGGGGAGGCGCCCGGGCATGTCTGGACCCAGTCCCCGCAGCCTGCCCCTTGCTGGGGCAGTACCCCCGGAGGCCAGGAAGGTCTGGGCAAGGCTGGCCAGGGGCAGGGGCCCTGCTGGGTCCTGCCCCTGGCCGGTGGGGCCTCTGAGCACAACCGGCCCTCTCCCACTGGAAGACCTCCCCGGCTGCCTCCAAAGGCCGCTTTGCAAGCACTCTCGCCGGCTGTTCCCGCCAGCCGCGCACAATGCTCCCAAGCCCGGGAGAAAACCGCTTCGGGGTGGTGCTCTCTCCCGGCCCTTGCCCCTGAGCCTGGGGGCCAGGCAGGGGTTCCACACTCCCAGGCCAAGGCAGAATCACATGCACACGTCTGTTCCAGCCCCCTGCACCGGCAGAGAGCTCGGGGGAGCCAGAGTCTGTCAGGCAGCTGCTGGGCTGGCCGCCTGTGTGGGAAGGGGCAGAGCCGACCTAGGGGCACACTGGGCCTCTTGCTCTCCCTGCTGCCCTGAGGCTGCTGGGCCAAAGAGGTCTTGGGCATCCAGCCCCTTGCTGGTCCCTTCCCTCTGACGAGGCCCTCTGAGCTCCAGCACCTTGCAGTGTGGAGACAGCCCCTGCCAGCAACCTCCTCTCCAAGGAGGCCTCAAGCGAGGCCTAGGCCCAGGGGAAAGGCAGCAGCGGGGATGAGCCTGGGGAGGCGCCCGGGCATGTCTGGACCCAGTCCCCGCAGCCTGCCCCTTGCTGGGGCAGTAGCCCCGGAGGCCAGGAAGGTCTGGGCAAGGCTGGCCAGGGGCAGGGGCCCTGCTGGGTCCTGCCCCTGGCCGGTGGGGCCTCTGAGCACAACCGGCCCTCTCCCGCTGGAAGACCTCCCCGGCTGCCTCCAAAGGCCGCTTTGCAAGCACTCTCGCCGGCTGTTCCCCCCAGCCGCGCACAATGCTCCCAAGCCCGGGAGAAAACCGCTTCGGGGTGGTGCTCTCTCCCGGCCCTTGCCCCTGAGCCTGGGGGCCAGGCAGGGGTTCCACACTCCCAGGCCAAGGCAGAATCACATGCACACGTCTGTTCCTGCCCCCTGCACCGGCAGAGAGCTCGGGGGAGCCAGAGTCTGTCAGGCAGCTGCTGGGCTGGCCGCCTGTGTGGGAAGGGGCAGAGCCGACCTAGGGGCACACTGGGCCTCTTGCTCTCCCTGCTGCCCTGAGGCTGCTGGGCCAAAGAGGTCTTGGGCATCCAGCCCCTTGCTGGTCCCTTCCCTCTGACGAGGCCCTCTGAGCTCCAGCACCTTGCAGTGTGGAGACAGCCCCTGCCAGCAACCTCCTCTCCAAGGAGGCCTCAAGCGAGGCCTAGGCCCAGGGGAAAGGCACCAGCGGGGATGAGCCTGGGGAGGCGCCCGGGCATGTCTGGACCCAGTCCCTGCAGCCTGCCCCTTGCTTGGGCAGTACCCCCGGAGGCCAGGAAGGTCTGGGCAAGGCTGGCCAGGGGCATGGGCCCTGCTGGGTCCTGCCCCTGGCCTGTGGGGCCTCTGAGCACAACCGGCCCTCTCCCGCTGGAAGACCTCCCCGGCTGCCTCCAAAGGCCGCTTTGCAAGCACTCTCGCCGGCTGTTCCCGCCAGCCGCGCACAACGCTCCCAAGCCCGGGAGAAAAGGGCTTCAGGGTGGTGCTCTCTCCCGGCCCTTGCCCCTGAGCCTGGGGGCCAGGCAGGGGGTCCACACTCCCAGGCCAAGGCAGAACCACATGCACACGTCTGTTCCTGCCCCCTGCACCGGCAGAGAGCTCGGGGGAGCCAGAGTCTGTCAGGCAGCTGCTGGGCTGGCCGCCTGTGTGGGAAGGGGCAGAGCCGACCTAGGGGCACACTGGGCCTCTTGCTCTCCCTGCTGCCCTGAGGCTGCTGGGCCAAAGAGGTCTTGGGCATCCAGCCCCTTGCTGGTCCCTTCCCTCTGACGAGGCCCTCTGAGCTCCAGCACCTTGCAGTGTGGAGACAGCCCCTGCCAGCAACCTCCTCTCCAAGGAGGCCTCAAGCGAGGCCTAGGCCCAGGGGAAAGGCACCAGCGGGGATGAGCCTGGGGAGGCGCCCGGGCATGTCTGGACCCAGTCCCCGCAGCCTGCCCCTTGCTGGGGCAGTACCCCCGGAGGCCAGGAAGGTCTGGGCAAGGCTGGCCAGGGGCAGGGGCCCTGCTGGGTCCTGCCCCTGGCCGGTGGGGCCTCTGAGCACAACCAGCCCTCTCCCGCTGGAAGACCTCCCCGGCTGCCTCCAAAGGCCACTTTGCAAGCACTCTCGCCGGCTGTTCCCGCCAGCCGCGCACAACGCTCCCAAGCCCGGGAGAAAAGCGCTTCGGGGTGGTGCTCTCTCCCGGCCCTTGCCCCTGAGCCTGGGGGCCAGGCAGGGGGTCCACACTCCCAGGCCAAGGCAGAACCACATGCACACGTCTGTTCCTGCCCCCTGCACCGGCAGAGAGCTCGGGGGAGCCAGAGTCTGTCAGGCAGCTGCTGGGCTGGCCGCCTGTGTGGGAAGGGGCAGAGCCGACCTAGGGGCACACTGGGCCTCTTGCTCTCCCTGCTGCCCTGAGGCTGCTGGGCCAAAGAGGTCTTGGGCATCCAGCCCCTTGCTGGTCCCTTCCCTCTGACGAGGCCCTCTGAGCTCCAGCACCTTGCAGTGTGGAGACAGCCCCTGCCAGCAACCTCCTCTCCAAGGAGGCCTCAAGCGAGGCCTAGGCCCAGGGGAAAGGCACCAGCGGGGATGAGCCTGGGGAGGCGCCCGGGCATGTCTGGACCCAGTCCCCGCAGCCTGCCCCTTGCTGGGGCAGTACCCCCGGAGGCCAGGAAGGTCTGGGCAAGGCTGGCCAGGGGCAGGGGCCCTGCTGGGTCCTGCCCCTGGCCGGTGGGGCGTCTGAGCACAACCGGCCCTCTCCCGCTGGAAGACCTCCCCGGCTGCCTCCACAGGCCGCTTTGCAAGCACTCTCGCCGGCTGTTCCCGCCAGCCGCGCACAACGCTCCCAAGCCCGGGAGAAAAGCGCTTCGGGGTGGTGCTCTCTCCCGGCCCTTGCCCCTGAGCCTGGGGGCCAGGCAGGGGGTCCACACTCCCAGGCCAAGGCAGAACCACATGCACACGTCTGTTCCTGCCCCCTGCACCGGCAGAGAGCTCGGGGGAGCCAGAGTCTGGCAGGCAGCTGCTGGGCTGGCCGCCTGTGTGGGAAGGGGCAGAGCCGACCTAGGGGCACACTGGGCCTCTTGCTCTCCCTGCTGCCCTGAGGCTGCTGGACCAAAGAGGTCTTGGGCATCCATCCCCTTGCTGGTCCCTTCCCTCTGACGAGGCCCTCTGAGCTCCAGCACCTTGCAGTGTGGAGACAGCCCCTGCCAGCAACCTCCTCTCCAAGGAGGCCTCAAGCGAGGCCTAGGCCCAGGGGAAAGGCACCAGCGGGGATGAGCCTGGGGAGGCGCCCGGGCATGTCTGGACCCAGTCCCCGCAGCCTGCCCCTTGCTGGGGCAGTACCCCCGGAGGCCAGGAAGGTCTGGGCAAGGCTGGCCAGGGGCAGGGGCCCTGCTGGGTCCTGCCCCTGGCCTGTGGGGCCTCTGAGCACAACCGGCCCTCTCCCGCTGGAAGACCTCCCCGGCTGCCTCCAAAGGCCGCTTTGCAAGCACTCTCGCCGGCTGTTCCCGGCAGCCGCGCACAACGCTCCCAAGCCCGGGAGAAAAGCGCTTCGGGGTGGTGCTCTCTCCCGGCCCTTGCCCCTGAGCCTGGGGGCCAGGCAGGGCGTCCACACTCCCAGGCCAAGGCAGAACCACATGCACACGTCTGTTCCTGCCCCCTGCACCGGCAGAGAGCTCGGGGGAGCCAGAGTCTGTCAGGCAGCTGCTGGGATGGCCGCCTGTGTGGGAAGGGGCAGAGCCGACCTAGGGGCACACTGGACCTCTTGCTCTCCCTGCTGCCCTGAGGCTGCTGGGCCAAAGAGGTCTTGGGCATCCAGCCCCTTGCTGGTCCCTTCCCTCTGGCGAGGCCCTCTGAGCTCCAGCACCTTGCAGTGTGGAGACAGCCCCTGCCAGCAACCTCCTCTCCAAGGAGGCCTCAAGCGAGGCCTAGGCCCAGGGGAAAGGCACCAGCGGGGATGAGCCTGGGGAGGCGCCCGGGCATGTCTGGACCCAGTCCCCACAGCCTGCCCCTTGCTGGGGCAGTACCCCCGCAGGCCAGGAAGGTCTGGGCAAGGCTGGCCAGGGGCAGGGGCCCTGCTGGGTCCTGCCCCTGGCCGGTGGGGCCTCTGAGCACAACCGGCCCTCTCCCGCTGGAAGACCTCCCCGGCTGCCTCCAAAGGCCGCTTTGCAAGCACTCTCGCCGGCTGTTCCCGCCAGCCGCGCACAACGCTCCCAAGCCCGGGAGAAAAGTGCTTCTGGGTGGTGCTCTCTCCCGGCCCTTGCCCCTGAGCCTGGGGGCCAGGCAGGGGGTCCACACTCCCAGGCCAAGGCAGAACCACATGCACACGTCTGTTCCTGCCCCCTGCACCGGCAGAGAGCTCGGGGGAGCCAGAGTCTGTCAGGCAGCTGCTGGGCTGGCCGCCTGTGTGGGAAGGGGCAGAGCCGACCTAGGGGCACACTGGGCCTCTTGCTCTCCCTGCTGCCCTGAGGCTGCTGGGCCAAAGAGGTCTTGGGCATCCAGCCCCTTGCTGGTCCCTTCCCTCTGACGAGGCCCTCTGAGCTCCAGCACCTTGCAGTGTGGAGACAGCCCCTGCCAGCAACCTCCTCTCCAAGGAGGCCTCAAGCTAAGCCTAGGCCCAGGGGAAAGGCACCAGCGGGGATGAGCCTGGGGAGGCGCCCGGGCATGTCTGGACCCAGTCCCCGCAGCCTGCCCCTTGCTGGGGCAGTACCCCCGGAGGCCAGGAAGGTCTGGGCAAGGCTGGCCAGGGGCAGGGGCCCTGCTGGGTCCTGCCCCTGGCCTGTGGGGCCTCTGAGCACAACCGGCCCTCTCCCGCTGGAAGACCTCCCCGGCTGCCTCCACAGGCCGCTTTGCAAGCACTCTCGCCGGCTGTTCCCGACAGCCACGCACAACGCTCCCAAGCCCGGGAGAAAAGCGCTTCGGGGTGGTGCTCTCTCCCGGCCCTTGCCCCTGAGCCTGGGGGCCAGGCAGGGGGTCCACACTCCCAGGCCAAGGCAGAACCACATGCACACGTCTGTTCCTGCCCCCTGCACCGGCAGAGAGCTCGGGGGAGCCAGAGTCTGTCAGGCAGCTGCTGGGCTGGCCGCCTGTGTGGGAAGGGGCAGAGCCGACCTAGGGGCACACTGGGCCTCTTGCTCTCCCTGCTGCCCTGAGGCTGCTGGGCCAAAGAGGTCTTGGGCATCCAGCCCCTTGCTGGTCCCTTCCCTCTGACGAGGCCCTCTGAGCTCCAGCACCTTGCAGTGTGGAGACAGCCCCTGCCAGCAACCTCCTCTCCAAGGAGGCCTCAAGCGAGGCCTAGGCCCAGGGGAAAGGCACCAGCGGGGATGAGCCTGGGGAGGCGCCCGGGCATGTCTGGACCCAGTCCCCGCAGCCTGCCCCTTGCTGGGGCAGTACCCCCGGAGGCCAGGAAGGTCTGGGCAAGGCTGGCCAGGGGCAGGGGCCCTGCTGGGTCCTGCCCCTGGCCTGTGGGGCCTCTGAGCACAACCGGCCCTCTCCCGCTGGAAGACCTCCCCGGCTGCCTCCAAAGGCCGCTTTGCAAGCACTCTCGCCGGCTGTTCCCGCCAGCCGCGCACAACGCTCCCAAGCCCGGGAGAAAAGCGCTTCGGGGTGGTGCTCTCTCCCGGCCCTTGCCCCTGAGCCTGGGGGACAGGCAGGGGGTCCACACTCCCAGGCCAAGGCAGAATCACATGCACACGTCTGTTCCTGCCCCCTGCACCGGCAGAGAGCTCGGGGGAGCCAGAGTCTGTCAGGCAGCTGCTGGGCTGACCGCCTGTGCGGGAAGGGGCAGAGCCGACCTAGGGGCACACTGGGCCTCTTGCTCTCCCTGCTGCCCTGAGGCTGCTGGGCCAAAGAGGTCTTGGGCATCCAGCCCCTTGCTGGTCCCTTCCCTCTGACGAGGCCCTCTGAGCTCCAGCACCTTGCAGTGTGGAGACAGCCCCTGCCAGCAACCTCCTCTCCAAGGAGGCCTCAAGCGAGGCGTAGGCCCAGGGGAAAGGCACCAGCGGGGATGAGCCTGGGGAGGCGCCCGGGCATGTCTGGACCCAGTCCCCGCAGCCTGCCCCTTGCTGGGGCAGTACCCCCGGAGGCCAGGAAGGTCTGGGCAAGGCTGGCCAGGGGCAGGGGCCCTGCTGGGTCCTGCCCCTGGCCGGTGGGGCCTCTGAGCACAACCGGCCCTCTCCCGCTGGAAGACCTCCCCGGCTGCCTCCAAAGGCCGCTTTGCAAGCACTCTCGCCGGCTGTTCCCGCCAGCCGCGCACAACGCTCCCAAGCCCGGGAGAAAAGCGCTTCGGGGTGGTGCTCTCTCCCGGCCCTTGCCCCTGAGCCTGGGGGCCAGGCAGGGGGTCCACACTCCCAGGCCAAGGCAGAACCACATGCACACGTCTGTTCCTGCCCCCTGCACCGGCAGAGAGCTCGGGGGAGCCAGAGTCTGTCAGGCAGCTGCTGGGCTGGCCGCCTGTGTGGGAAGGGGCAGAGCCGACCTAGGGGCATACTGGGCCTCTTGCTCTCCCTGCTGCCCTGAGGCTGCTGGGCCAAAGAGGTCTTGGGCATCCAGCCCCTTGCTGGTCCCTTCCCTCTGACGAGGCCCTCTGAGCTCCAGCACCTTGCAGTGTGGAGACAGCCCCTGCCAGCAACCTCCTCTCCAAGGAGGCCTCAAGCGAGGCCTAGGCCCAGGGGAAAGGCACCAGCGGGGATGAGCCTGGGGAGGCGCCCGGGCATGTCTGGACCCAGTCCCCGCAGCCTGCCCCTTGCTGGGGCAGTACCCCCGGAGGCCAGGAAGGTCTGGGCAAGGCTGGCCAGGGGCAGGGGCCCTGCTGGGTCCTGCCCCTGGCCTGTGGGGCCTCTGAGCACAACCGGCCCTCTCCCGCTGGAAGACCTCCCCGGCTGCCTCCAAAGGCCGCTTTGCAAGCACTCTCGCCGGCTGTTCCCGCCAGCCGCGCACAACGCTCCCAAGCCCGGGAGAAAAGCGCTTCGGGGTGGTGCTCTCTCCCGGCCCTTGCCCCTGAGCCTGGGGGGCCAGGCAGGGGGTCCACACTCCCAGGCCAAGGCAGAACCACATGCACACGTCTGTTCCTGCCCCCTGCACCGGCAGAGAGCTCGGGGGAGCCAGAGTCTGTCAGGCAGCTGCTGGGCTGGCCGCCTGTGTGGGAAGGGGCAGAGCCGACCTAGGGGCACACTGGGCCTCTTGCTCTCCCTGCTGCCCTGAGGCTGCTGGGCCAAAGAGGTCTTGGGCATCCAGCCCCTTGCTGGTCCCTTCCCTCTGACGAGGCCCTCTGAGCTCCAGCACCTTGCAGTGTGGAGACAGCCCCTGCCAGCAACCTCCTCTCCAAGGAGGCCTCAAGCGAGGCCTAGGCCCAGGGGAAAGGCACCAGCGGGGATGAGCCTGGGGAGGCGCCCGGGCATGTCTGGACCCAGTCCCCGCAGCCTGCCCCTTGCTGGGGCAGTACCCCCGGAGGCCAGGAAGGTCTGGGCAAGGCTGGCCAGGGGCAGGGGCCCTGCTGGGTCCTGCCCCTGGCCTGTGGGGCCTCTGAGCACAACCGGCCCTCTCCCGCTGGAAGACCTCCCCGGCTGCCTCCAAAGGCCGCTTTGCAAGCACTCTCGCCGGCTGTTCCCGCCAGCCGCGCACAACGCTCCCAAGCCCGGGAGAAAAGCGCTTCGGGGTGGTGCTCTCTCCCGGCCCTTGCCCCTGAGCCTGGGGGACAGGCAGGGGGTCCACACTCCCAGGCCAAGGCAGAATCACATGCACACGTCTGTTCCTGCCCCCTGCACCGGCAGAGAGCTCGGGGGAGCCAGAGTCTGTCAGGCAGCTGCTGGGCTGACCGCCTGTGTGGGAAGGGGCAGAGCCGACCTAGGGGCACACTGGGCCTCTTGCTCTCCCTGCTGCCCTGAGGTTGCTGGGCCAAAGAGGTCTTGGGCATCCAGCCCCTTGCTGGTCCCTTCCCTCTGACGAGGCCCTCTGAGCTCCAGCACCTTGCAGTGTGGAGACAGCCCCTGCCAGCAACCTCCTCTCCAAGGAGGCCTCAAGCGAGGCCTAGGCCCAGGGGAAAGGCACCAGCGGGGATGAGCCTGGGGAGGCGCCCGGGCATGTCTGGACCCAGTCCCCGCAGCCTGCCCCTTGCTGGGGCAGTACCCCCGGAGGCCAGGAAGGTCTGGGCAAGGCTGGCCAGGGGCAGGGGCCCTGCTGGGTCCTGCCCCTGGCCTGTGGGGCCTCTGAGCACAACCGGCCCTCTCCCGCTGGAAGACCTCCCCGGCTGCCTCCAAAGGCCGCTTTGCAAGCACTCTCGCCGGCTGTTCCCGCCAGCCGCGCACAACGCTCCCAAGCCCGGGAGAAAAGCGCTTCGGGGTGGTGCTCTCTCCCAGCCATTGCCCCTGAGCCTGGGGGCCAGGCAGGGGGTCCACACTCCCAGGCCAAGGCAGAACCACATGCACACGTCTGTTCCTGCCCCCTGCACCGGCAGAGAGTTCGGGGGAGCCAGAGTCTGTCAGGCAGCTGCTGGGCTGGCCGCCTGTGTGGGAAGGGGCAGAGCCGACCTAGGGGCACACTGGGCCTCTTGCTCTCCCTGCTGCCCTGAGGCTGCTGGGCCAAAGAGGTCTTGGGCATCCAGCCCCTTGCTGGTCCCTTCTCTCTGACGAGGCCCTCTGAGCTCCAGCACCTTGCAGTGTGGAGACAGCCCCTGCCAGCAACCTCCTCTCCAAGGAGGCCTCAAGCGAGGCCTAGGCCCAGGGGAAAGGCACCAGCGGGGATGATCCTGGGGAGGCGCCCGGGCATGTCTGGACCCAGTCCCCGCAGCCTGCCCCTTGCTGGGGCAGTACCCCCGGAGGCCAGGAAGGTCTGGGCAAGGCTGGCCAGGGGCAGGGGCCCTGCTGGGTCCTGCCCCTGGCCTGTGGGGCCTCTGAGCACAACCGGCCCTCTCCCGCTGGAAGACCTCCCCGGCTGCCTCCAAAGGCCGCTTTGCAAGCACTCTCGCCGGCTGTTCCCGCCAGCCGCGCACAACGCTCCCAAGCCCGGGAGAAAAGCGCTTCGGGGTGGTGCTCTCTCCCGGCCCTTGCCCCTGAGCCTGGGGGCCAGGCAGGGGGTCCACACTCCCAGGCCAAGGCAGAACCACATGCACACGTCTGTTCCTGCCCCCTGCACCGGCAGAGAGCTCGGGGGAGCCAGAGTCTGTCAGGCAGCTGCTGGGCTGGCCGCCTGTGTGGGAAGGGGCAGAGCCGACCTAGGGGCACACTGGGCCTCTTGCTCTCCCTGCTGCCCTGAGGCTGCTGGGCCAAAGAGGTCTTGGGCATCCAGCCACTTGCTGGTCCCTTCCCTCTGACGAGGCCCTCTGAGCTCCAGCACCTTGCAGTGTGGAGACAGCCCCTGCCAGCAACCTCCTCTCCAAGGAGGCCTCAAGCGAGGCCTAGGCCCAGGGGAAAGGCACCAGCCGGGATGAGCCTGGGGAGGCGCCCGGGCATGTCTGGACCCAGTCCCCGCAGCCTGCCCCTTGCTGGGGCAGTACCCCCGGAGGCCAGGAAGGTCTGGGCAAGGCTGGCCAGGGGCAGGGGCCCTGCTGGGTCCTGCCCCTGGCCGGTGGGGCCTCTGAGCACAACCGGCCCTCTCCCGCTGGAAGACCTCCCCGGCTGCCTCCAAAGGCCGCTTTGCAAGCACTCTCGCCGGCTGTTGCCGCCAGCCGCGCACAACGCTCCCAAGCCCGGGAGAAAAGCGCTTCGGGGTGGTGCTCTCTCCCGGCCCTTGCCCCTGAGCCTGGGGGCCAGGCAGGGGGTCCACACTCCCAGGCCAAGGCAGAACCACATGCACACGTCTGTTCCTGCCCCCTGCACCGGCAGAGAGCTCGGGGGAGCCAGAGTCTGTCAGGCAGCTGCTGGGCTGGCCGCCTGTGTGGGAAGGGGCAGAGCCGACCTAGGGGCACACTGGGCCTCTTGCTCTCCCTGCTGCCCTGAGGCTGCTGGGCCAAAGAGGTCTTGGGCATCCAGCCCCTTGCTGGTCCCTTCCCTCTGGCGAGGCCCTCTGAGCTCCAGCACCTTGCAGTGTGGAGACAGCCCCTGCCAGCAACCTCCTCTCCAAGGAGGCCTCAAGCGAGGCCTAGGCCCAGGGGAAAGGCACCAGCGGGGATGAGCCTGGGGAGGCGCCCGGGCATGTCTGGACCCAGTCCCCGCAGCCTGCCCCTTGCTGGGGCAGTACCCCCGGAGGCCAGGAAGGTCTGGGCAAGGCTGGCCAGGGGCAGGGGCCCTGCTGGGTCCTGCCCCTGGCCGGTGGGGCCTCTGAGCACAACCGGCCCTCTCCCGCTGGAAGACCTCCCCGGCTGCCTCCACAGGCCGCTTTGCAAGCACTCTCGCCGGCTGTTCCCGCCAGCCGCGCACAACGCTCCCAAGCCCGGGAGAAAACCGCTTCGGGGTGGTGCTCTCTCCCGGCCCTTGCCCCTGAGCCTGGGGGCCAGGCAGGGGTTCCACACTCCCAGGCCAAGGCAGAATCACATGCACACGTCTGTTCCTGCCCCCTGCACCGGCAGAGAGCTCGGGGGAGCCAGAGTCTGTCAGGCAGCTGCTGGGCTGGCCGCCTGTGTGGGAAGGGGCAGAGCCGACCTAGGGGCACACTGGGCCTCTTGCTCTCCCTGCTGCCCTGAGGCTGCTGGGCCAAAGAGGTCTTGGGCATCCAGCCCCTTGCTGGTCCCTTCCCTCTGACGAGGCCCTCTGAGCTCCAGCACCTTGCAGTGTGGAGACAGCCCCTGCCAGCAACCTCCTCTCCAAGGAGGCCTCAAGCGAGGCCTGGGCCCAGGGGAAAGGCACCAGCGGGGATGAGCCTGGGGAGGCGCCCGGGCATGTCTGGACCCAGTCCCCGCAGCCTGCCCCTTGCTGGGGCAGTACCCCCGGAGGCCAGGAAGGTCTGGGCAAGGCTGGCCAGGGGCAGGGGCCCTGCTGGGTCCTGCCCCTGGCCGGTGGGGCCTCTGAGCACAACCGGCCCTCTCCCGCTGGAAGACCTCCCCGGCTGCCTCCAAAGGCCGCTTTGCAAGCACTCTCGCCGGCTGTTCCCGCCAGCCGCGCACAATGCTCCCAAGCCCGGGAGAAAACCGCTTCGGGGTGGTGCTCTCTCCCGGCCCTTGCCCCTGAGCCTGGGGGCCAGGCAGGGGTTCCACACTCCCAGGCCAAGGCAGAATCACATGCACACGTCTGTTCCTGCCCCCTGCACCGGCAGAGAGCTCGGGGGAGCCAGAGTCTGTCAGGCAGCTGCTGGGCTGGCCGCCTGTGTGGGAAGGGGCAGAGCCGACCTAGGGGCACACTGGGCCTCTTGCTCTCCCTGCTGCCCTGAGGCTGCTGGGCCAAAGAGGTCTTGGGCATCCAGCCCCTTGCTGGTCCCTTCCCTCTGACGAGGCCCTCTGAGCTCCAGCACCTTGCAGTGTGGAGACAGCCCCTGCCAGCAACCTCCTCTCCAAGGAGGCCTCAAGCGAGGCCTAGGCCCAGGGGAAAGGCAGCAGCGGGGATGAGCCTGGGGAGGCGCCCGGGCATGTCTGGACCCAGTCCCCGCAGCCTGCCCCTTGCTGGGGCAGTACCCCCGGAGGCCAGGAAGGTCTGGGCAATGCTGGCCCGGGGCAGGGGCCCTGCTGGGTCCTGCCCCTGGCCGGTGGGGCCTCTGAGCACAACCGGCCCTCTCCCGCTGGAAGACCTCCCCGGCTGCCTCCAAAGGCCGCTTTGCAAGCACTCTCGCCGGCTGTTCCCGCCAGCCGCGCACAACGCTCCCAAGCCCGGGAGAAAAGGGCTTCGGGGTGGTGCTCTCTCCCGGCCCTTGCCCCTGAGCCTGGGGGCCAGGCAGGGTGTCCACACTCCCAGGCCAAGGCAGAACCACATGCACACGTCTGTTCCTGCCCCCTGCACCGGCAGAGAGCTCGGGGGAGCCAGAGTCTGTCAGGCAGCTGCTGGGCTGGCCGCCTGTGTGGGAAGGGGCAGAGCCGACCTAGGGGCACACTGGGCCTCTTGCTCTCCCTGCTGCCTTGAGGCTGCTGGGCCAAAGAGGTCTTGGGCATCCAGCCCCTTGCTGGTCCCTTCCCTCTGACGAGGCCCTCTGAGCTCCAGCACCTTGCAGTGTGGAGACAGCCCCTGCCAGCAACCTCCTCTCCAAGGAGGCCTCAAGCGAGGCCTAGGCCCAGGGGAAAGGCACCAGCGGGGATGAGCCTGGGGAGGCGCCCGGCCATGTCTGGACCCAGGCCCTGCAGCCTGCCCCTTGCTTGGGCAGTACCCCCGGAGGCCAGGAAGGTCTGGGCAAGGCTGGCCAGGGGCAGGGGCCCTGCTGGGTCCTGCCCCTGGCCTGTGGGGCCTCTGAGCACAACCGGCCCTCTCCCGCTGGAAGACCTCCCCGGCTGCCTCCAAAGGCCGCTTTGCAAGCACTCTCGCCGGCTGTTCCCGCCAGCCGCGCACAACGCTCCCAAGCCCGGGAGAAAAGCGCTTCGGGGTGGTGCTCTCTCCCGGCCCTTGCCCCTGAGCCTGGGGGCCAGGCAGGGGGTCCACACTCCCAGGCCAAGGCAGAACCACATGCACACGTCTGTTCCTGCCCCCTGCACCGGCAGAGAGCTCGGGGGAGCCAGAGTCTGGCAGGCAGCTGCTGGGCTGGCCGCCTGTGTGGGAAGGGGCAGAGCCGACCTAGGGGCACACTGGGCCTCTTGCTCTCCCTGCTGCCCTGAGGCTGCTGGGCCAAAGAGGTCTTGGGCATCCAGCCCCTTGCTGGTCCCTTCCCTCTGACGACGCCCTCTGAGCTCCAGCACCTTGCAGTGTGGAGACAGCCCCTGCCAGCAACCTCCTCTCCAAGGAGGCCTCAAGCGAGGCCTAGGCCCAGGGGAAAGGCACCAGCGGGGATGAGCCTGGGGAGGCGCCCGGGCATGTCTGGACCCAGTCCCCGCAGCCTGCCCCTTGCTGGGGCAGTACCCCCGGAGGCCAGGAAGGTCTGGGCAAGGCTGGCCAGGGGCAGGGGCCCTGCTGGGTCCTGCCCCTGGCCTGTGGGCCCTCTGAGCACAACCGGCCCTCTCCCGCTGGAAGACCTCCCCGGCTGCCTCCAAAGGCCACTTTGCAAGCACTCTCGCCGGCTGTTCCCGCCAGCCGCGCACAATGCTCCCAAGCCCGGGAGAAAAGCGCTTCGGGGTGGTGCTCTCTCCCGGCCCTTGCCCCTGAGCCTGGGGGCCAGGCAGGGGGTCCACACTCCCAGGCCAAGGCAGAACCACATGCACACGTCTGTTCCTGCCCCCTGCACCGGCAGAGAGCTCGGGGGAGCCAGAGTCTGTCAGGCAGCTGCTGGGCTGGCCGCCTGTGTGGGAAGGGGCAGAGCCGACCTAGGGGCACACTGGGCCTCTTGCTCTCCCTGCTGCCCTGAGGCTGCTGGGCCAAAGAGGTCTTGGGCATCCAGCCCCTTGCTGGTCCCTTCCCTCTGACGAGGCCCTCTGAGCTCCAGCACCTTGCAGTGTGGAGACAGCCCCTGCCAGCAACCTCCTCTCCAAGGAGGCCTCAAGCGAGGCCTAGGCCCAGGGGAAAGGCACCAGCGGGGATGAGCCTGGGGAGGCGCCCGGGCATGTCTGGACCCAGTCCCCGCAGCCTGCCCCTTGCTGGGGCAGTACCCCCGGAGGCCAGGAAGGTCTGGGCAAGGCTGGCCAGGGGCAGGGGCCCTGCTGGGTCCTGCCCCTGGCCGGTGGGGCCTCTGAGCACAACCGGCCCTCTCCCGCTGGAAGACCTCCCCGGCTGCCTCCACAGGCCGCTTTGCAAGCACTCTCGCCGGCTGTTCCCGCCAGCCGCGCACAACGCTCCCAAGCCCGGGAGAAAAGGGCTTCGGGGTGGTGCTCTCTCCCGGCCCTTGCCCCTGAGCCTGGGGGCCAGGCAGGGGGTCCACACTCCCAGGCCAAGGCAGAACCACATGCACACGTCTGTTCCTGCCCCCTGCACCGGCAGAGAGCTCGGGGGAGCCAGAGTCTGTCAGGCAGCTGCTGGGCTGGCCGCCTGTGTGGGAAGGGGCAGAGCCGACCTAGGGGCACACTGGGCCTCTTGCTCTCCCTGCTGCCCTGAGGCTGCTGGGCCAAAGAGGTCTTGGGCATCCAGCCCCTTGCTGGTCCCTTCCCTCTGACGAGGCCCTCTGAGCTCCAGCACCTTGCAGTGTGGAGACAGCCCCTGCCAGCAACCTCCTCTCCAAGGAGGCCTCAACCGAGGCCTAGGCCCAGGGGAAAGGCACCAGCGGGGATGAGCCTGGGGAGGCGCCCGGGCATGTCTGGACCCAGTCCCCGCAGCCTGCCCCTTGCTGGGGCAGTACCCCCGGAGGCCAGGAAGGTCTGGGCAAGGCTGGCCAGGGGCAGGGGCCCTGCTGGGTCCTGCCCCTGGCCGGTGGGGCCTCTGAGCACAACCGGCCCTCTCCCGCTGGAAGACCTCCCCGGCTGCCTCCACAGGCCGCTTTGCAAGCACTCTCGCCGGCTGTTCTCGCCAGCCGCGCACAACACTTCCAAGCCCGGGAGAAAAGCGCTTCGGGGTGGTGCTCTCTCCCGGCCCTTGCCCCTGAGCCTGGGGGCCAGGCAGGGGGTCCACACTCCCAGGCCAAGGCAGAACCACATGCACACGTCTGTTCCTGCCCCCTGCACCGGCAGAGAGCTCGGGGGAGCCAGAGTCTGTCAGGCAGCTGCTGGGCTGGCCGCCTGTGTGGGAAGGGGCAGAGCCGTCCTAGGGGCACACTGGGCCTCTTGCTCTCCCTGCTGCCCTGAGGCTGCTCGTCCAAAGAGGTCTTGGGCATCCAGCCCCTTGCTGGTCCCTTCCCTCTGACGAGGCCCTCTGAGCTCCAGCACCTTGCAGTGTGGAGACAGCCCCTGCCAGCAACCTCCTCTCCAAGGAGGCCTCAAGCGAGGCCTAGGCCCAGGGGAAAGGCACCAGCGGGGATGAGCCTGGGGAGGCGCCCGGGCATGTCTGGACCCAGTCCCCGCAGCCTGCCCCTTGCTGGGGCAGTACCCCCGGAGGCCAGGAAGGTCTGGGCAAGGCTGGCCAGGGGCAGGGGCCCTGCTGGGTCCTGCCCCTGGCCTGTGGGGCCTCTGAGCACAACCGGCCCTCTCCCGCTGGAAGACCTCCCCGGCTGCCTCCAAAGGCCGCTTTGCAAGCACTCTCGCCGGCTGTTCCCGCCAGCCGCGCACAACGCTCCCAAGCCCGGGAGAAAAGCGCTTCGGGGTGGTGCTCTCTCCCGGTCCTTGCCCCTGAGCCTGGGGGCCAGGCAGGGCGTCCACACTCCCAGGCCAAGGCAGAACCACATGCACACGTCTGTTCCTGCCCCCTGCACCGGCAGAGAGCTCGGGGGAGCCAGAGTCTGTCAGGCAGCTGCTGGGCTGGCCGCCTGTGTGGGAAGGGGCAGAGCCGACCTAGGGGCACACTGGACCTCTTGCTCTCCCTGCTGCCCTGAGGCTGCTGGGCCAAAGAGGTCTTGGGCATCCAGCCCCTTGCTGGTCCCTTCCCTCTGACGAGGCCCTCTGAGCTCCAGCACCTTGCAGTGTGGAGACAGCCCCTGCCAGCAACCTCCTCTCCAAGGAGGCCTCAAGCGAGGCCTAGGCCCAGGGGAAAGGCACCAGCGGGGATGAGCCTGGGGAGGCGCCCGGGCATGTCTGGACCCAGTCCCCACAGCCTGCCCCTTGCTGGGGCAGTACCCCCGCAGGCCAGGAAGGTCTGGGCAAGGCTGGCCAGGGGCATGGGCCCTGCTGGGTCCTGCCCCTGGCCGGTGGGGCCTCTGAGCACAACCGGCCCTCTCCCGCTGGAAGACCTCCCCGGCTGCCTCCACAGGCCGCTTTGCAAGCACTCTCGCCGGCTGTTCCCGACAGCCACGCACAACGCTCCCAAGCCCGGGAGAAAAGCGCTTCGGGGTGGTGCTCTCTCCCGGCCCTTGCCCCTGAGCCTGGGGGCCAGGCAGGGGGTCCACACTCCCAGGCCAAGGCAGAACCACATGCACACGTCTGTTCCTGCCCCCTGCACCGGCAGAGAGCTCGGGGGAGCCAGAGTCTGTCAGGCAGCTGCTGGGCTGGCCGCCTGTGTGGGAAGGGGCAGAGCCGACCTAGGGGCACACTGGGCCTCTTGCTCTCCCTGCTGCCCTGAGGCTGCTGGGCCAAAGAGGTCTTGGGCATCCAGCCCCTTGCTGGTCCCTTCCCTCTGACGAGGCCCTCTGAGCTCCAGCACCTTGCAGTGTGGAGACAGCCCCTGCCAGCAACCTCCTCTCCAAGGAGGCCTCAAGCGAGGCCTAGGCCCAGGGGAAAGGCACCAGCGGGGATGAGCCTGGGGAGGCGCCCGGGCATGTCTGGACCCAGTCCCCGCAGCCTGCCCCTTGCTGGGGCAGTACCCCCGGAGGCCAGGAAGGTCTGGGCAAGGCTGGCCAGGGGCAGGGGCCCTGCTGGGTCCTGCCCCTGGCCGGTGGGGCCTCTGAGCACAACCGGCCCTCTCCCGCTGGAAGACCTCCCCGGCTGCCTCCACAGGCCGCTTTGCAAGCACTCTCGCCGGCTGTTCCCGACAGCCACGCACAACGCTCCCAAGCCCGGGAGAAAAGCGCTTCGGGGTGGTGCTCTCTCCCGGCCCTTGCCCCTGAGCCTGGGGGCCAGGCAGGGGGTCCACACTCCCAGGCCAAGGCAGAACCACATGCACACGTCTGTTCCTGCCCCCTGCACCGGCAGAGAGCTCGGGGGAGCCAGAGTCTGTCAGGCAGCTGCTGGGCTGGCCGCCTGTGTGGGAAGGGGCAGAGCCGACCTAGGGGCACACTGGGCCTCTTGCTCTCCCTGCTGCCCTGAGGCTGCTGGGCCAAAGAGGTCTTGGGCATCCAGCCCCTTGCTGGTCCCTTCCCTCTGACGAGGCCCTCTGAGCTCCAGCACCTTGCAGTGTGGAGACAGCCCCTGCCAGCAACCTCCTCTCCAAGGAGGCCTCAAGCGAGGCCTAGGCCCAGGGGAAAGGCACCAGCGGGGATGAGCCTGTGGAGGCGCCCGGGCATGTCTGGACCCAGTCCCCGCAGCCTGCCCCTTGCTGGGGCAGTACCCCCGGAGGCCAGGAAGGTCTGGGCAAGGCTGGCCAGGGGCAGGGGCCCTGCTGGGTCCTGCCACTGGCCTGTGGGGCCTCTGAGCACAACCGGCCCTCTCCCGCTGGAAGACCTCCCCGGCTGCCTCCAAAGGCCGCTTTGCAAGCACTCTCGCCGGCTGTTCCCGCCAGCCGCGCACAACGCTCCCAAGCCCGGGAGAAAAGCGCTTCGGGGTGGTGCTCTCTCCCGGCACTTGCCCCTGAGCCTGGGGGCCAGGCAGGGGGTCCACACTCCCAGGCCAAGGCAGAACCACATGCACACATCTGTTCCTGCCCCCTGCACCGGCAGAGAGCTCGGGGGAGCCAGAGTCTGTCAGGCAGCTGCTGGGCTGGCCGCTTGTGTGGGAAGGGGCAGAGCCGACCTAGGGGCACACTGGGCCTCTTGCTCTCCCTGCTGCCCTGAGGCTGCTGGGCCAAAGAGGTCTTGGGCATCCAGCCCCTTGCTGGTCCCTTCCCTCTGACAAGGCCCTCTGAGCTCCAGCACCTTGCAGTGTGGAGACAGCCCCTGCCAGCAACCTCCTCTCCAAGGAGGCCTCAAGCGAGGCCTAGGCCCAGGGGAAAGGCACCAGCGGGGATGAGCCTGGGGAGGCGCCCGGGCATGTCTGGACCCAGTCCCCGCAGCCTGCCCCTTGCTGGGGCAGTACCCCCGGAGGCCAGGAAGGTCTGGGCAAGGCTGGCCAGGGGCAGGGGCCCTGCTGGGTCCTGCCCCTGGCCGGTGGGGCCTCTGAGCACAACCGGCCCTCTCCCGCTGGAAGACCTCCCCGGCTGCCTCCACAGGCCGCTTTGCAAGCACTCTCGCCGGCTGTTCCCGACAGCCACGCACAACGCTCCCAAGCCCGGGAGAAAAGCGCTTCGGGGTGGTGCTCTCTCCCGGCCCTTGCCCCTGAGCCTGGGGGCCAGGCAGGGGGTCCACACTCCCAGGCCAAGGCAGAACCACATGCACACGTCTGTTCCTGCCCCCTGCACCGGCAGAGAGCTCGGGGGAGCCAGAGTCTGTCAGGCAGCTGCTGGGCTGGCCGCCTGTGTGGGAAGGGGCAGAGCCGACCTAGGGGCACACTGGGCCTCTTGCTCTCCCTGCTGCCCTGAGGCTGCTGGGCCAAAGAGGTCTTGGGCATCCAGCCCCTTGCTGGTCCCTTCCCTCTGACGAGGCCCTCTGAGCTCCAGCACCTTGCAGTGTGGAGACAGCCCCTGCCAGCAACCTCCTCTCCAAGGAGGCCTCAAGCGAGGCCTAGGCCCAGGGGAAAGGCACCAGCGGGGATGAGCCTGGGGAGGCGCCCGGGCATGTCTGGACCCAGTCCCCGCAGCCTGCCCCTTGCTGGGGCAGTACCCCCGGAGGCCAGGAAGGTCTGGGCAAGGCTGGCCAGGGGCAGGGGCCCTGCTGGGTCCTGCCACTGGCCTGTGGGGCCTCTGAGCACAACCGGCCCTCTCCCGCTGGAAGACCTCCCCGGCTGCCTCCAAAGGCCGCTTTGCAAGCACTCTCGCCGGCTGTTCCCGCCAGCCGCGCACAACGCTCCCAAGCCCGGGAGAAAAGCGCTTCGGGGTGGTGCTCTCTCCCGGCACTTGCCCCTGAGCCTGGGGGCCAGGCAGGGGGTCCACACTCCCAGGCCAAGGCAGAACCACATGCACACGTCTGTGCCTGCCCCCTGCACCGGCAGAGAGCTCGGGGGAGCCAGAGTCTGTCAGGCAGCTGCTGGGCTGGCCGCTTGTGTGGGAAGGGGCAGAGCCGACCTAGGGGCACACTGGGCCTCTTGCTCTCCCTGCTGCCCTGAGGCTGCTGGGCCAAAGAGGTCTTGGGCATCCAGCCCCTTGCTGGTCCCTTCCCTCTGACAAGGCCCTCTGAGCTCCAGCACCTTGCAGTGTGGAGACAGCCCCTGCCAGCAACCTCCTCTCCAAGGAGGCCTCAAGCGAGGCCTAGGCCCAGGGGAAAGGCACCAGCGGGGATGAGCCTGGGGAGGCGCCCGGGCATGTCTGGACCCAGTCCCCGCAGCCTGCCCCTTGCTGGGGCAGTACCCCCGGAGGCCAGGAAGGTCTGGGCAAGGCTGGCCAGGGGCAGGGGCCCTGCTGGGTCCTGCCCCTGGCCGGTGGGGCCTCTGAGCACAACCGGCCCTCTCCCGCTGGAAGACCTCCCCGGCTGCCTCCACAGGCCGCTTTGCAAGCACTCTCGCCGGCTGTTCCCGACAGCCACGCACAACGCTCCCAAGCCCGGGAGAAAAGCGCTTCGGGGTGGTGCTCTCTCCCGGCCCTTGCCCCTGAGCCTGGGGGCCAGGCAGGGGGTCCACACTCCCAGGCCAAGGCAGAACCACATGCACACGTCTGTTCCTGCCCCCTGCACCGGCAGAGAGCTCGGGGGAGCCAGAGTCTGTCAGGCAGCTGCTGGGCTGGCCGCCTGTGTGGGAAGGGGCAGAGCCGACCTAGGGGCACACTGGGCCTCTTGCTCTCCCTGCTGCCCTGAGGCTGCTGGGCCAAAGAGGTCTTGGGCATCCAGCCCCTTGCTGGTCCCTTCCCTCTGACGAGGCCCTCTGAGCTCCAGCACCTTGCAGTGTGGAGACAGCCCCTGCCAGCAACCACCTCTCCAAGGAGGCCTCAAGCGAGGCCTAGGCCCAGGGGAAAGGCACCAGCGGGGATGAGCCTGGGGAGGCGCCCGGGCATGTCTGGACCCAGTCCCCGCAGCCTGCCCCTTGCTGGGGCAGTACCCCCGGAGGCCAGGAAGGTCTGGGCAAGGCTGGCCAGGGGCAGGGGCCCTGCTGGGTCCTGCCCCTGGCCTGTGGGGCCTCTGAGCACAACCAGCCCTCTCCCGCTGGAAGACCTCCCCGGCTGCCTCCACAGGCCGCTTTGCAAGCACTCTCGCCGGCTGTTCCCGCCAGCCACGCACAACGCTCCCAAGCCCGGGAGAAAAGCGCTTCGGGGTGGTGCTCTCTCCCGGCCCTTGCCCCTGAGCCTGGGGGCCAGGCAGGGGGTCCACACTCCCAGGCCAAGGCAGAACCACATGCACACGTCTGTTCCTGCCCCCTGCACCGGCAGAGAGCTCGGGGGAGCCAGAGTCTGTCAGGCAGCTGCTGGGCTGGCCGCCTGTGTGGGAAGGGGCAGAGCCGACCTAGGGGCACACTGGGCCTCTTGCTCTCCCTGCTGCCCTGAGGCTGCTGGGCCAAAGAGGTCTTGGGCATCCAGCCCCTTGCTGGTCCCTTCCCTCTGACGAGGCCCTCTGAGCTCCAGCACCTTGCAGTGTGGAGACAGCCCCTGCCAGCAACCTCCTCTCCAAGGAGGCCTCAAGCGAGGCCTAGGCCCAGGGGAAAGGCACCAGCGGGGATGAGCCTGGGGAGGCGCCCGGGCATGTCTGGACCCAGTCCCCGCAGCCTGCCCCTTGCTGGGGCAGTACCCCCGGAGGCCAGGAAGGTCTGGGCAAGGCTGGCCAGGGGCAGGGGCCCTGCTGGGTCCTGCCCCTGGCCTGTGGGGCCTCTGAGCACAACCGGCCCTCTCCCGCTGGAAGACCTCCCCGGCTGCCTCCACAGGCCGCTTTGCAAGCACTCTCGCCGGCTGTTCCCGCCAGCCGCGCACAACGCTCCCAAGCCCGGGAGAAAAGCGCTTCGGGGTGGTGCTCTCTCCCGGCCCTTGCCCCTGAGCCTGGGGGCCAGGCAGGGCGTCCACACTCCCAGGCCAAGGCAGAACCACATGCACACGTCTGTTCCTGCCCCCTGCACCGGCAGAGAGCTCGGGGGAGCCAGAGTCTGTCAGGCAGCTGCTGGGCTGGCCGCCTGTGTGGGAAGGGGCAGAGCCGACCAAGGGGCACACTGGGCCTCTTGCTCTCCCTGCTGCCCTGAGGCTGCTGGGCCAAAGAGGTCTTGGGCATCCAGCCCCTTGCTGGTCCCTTCCCTCTGACGAGGCCCTCTGAGCTCCAGCACCTTGCAGTGTGGAGACAGCCCCTGCCAGCAACCTCCTCTCCAAGGAGGCCTCAAGCGAGGCCTAGGCCCAGGGGAAAGGCACCAGCGGGGATGAGCCTGGGGAGGCGCCCCGGCATGTCTGGACCCAGTCCCCGCAGCCTGCCCCTTGCTGGGGCAGTACCCCCGGAGGCCAGGAAGGTCTGGGCAAGGCTGGCCAGGGGCAGGGGCCCTGCTGGGTCCTGCCCCTGGCCTGTGGGGCCTCTGAGCACAACCGGCCCTCTCCCGCTGGAAGACCTCCCCGGCTGCCTCCAAAGGCCGCTTTGCAAGCACTCTCGCCGGCTGTTCCCGCCAGCCGCGCACAACGTTCCCAAGCCCGGGAGAAAAGCGCTTCGGGGTGGTGCTCTCTCCCAGCCCTTGCCCCTGAGCCTGGGGGCCAGGCAGGGGGTTCACACTCCCAGGCCAAGGCAGAACCACATGCACACGTCTGTTCCTGCCCCCTGCACCGGCAGAGAGCTCGGGGGAGCCAGAGTCTGTCAGGCAGCTGCTGGGCTGGCCGCCTGTGTGGGAAGGGGCAGAGCCGACCAAGGGGCACACTGGGCCTCTTGCTCTCCCTGCTGCCCTGAGGCTGCTGGGCCAAAGAGGTCTTGGGCATCTAGCCCCTTGCTGGTCCCTTCCCTCTGACGAGGCCCTCTGAGCTCCAGCACCTTGCAGTGTGGAGACAGCCCCTGCCAGCAACCTCCTCTCCAAGGAGGCCTCAAGCGAGGCCTAGGCCCAGGGGAAAGGCACCAGCGGGGATGAGCCTGGGGAGGCGCCCGGGCATGTCTGGACCCAGTCCCCGCAGCCTGCCCCTTGCTGGGGCAGTACCCCCGGAGGCCAGGAAGGTCTGGGCAAGGCTGGCCAGGGGCAGGGGCCCTGCTGGGTCCTGCCCCTGGCCTGTGGGGCCTCTGAGCACAACCGGCCCTCTCCCGCTGGAAGACCTCCCCGGCTGCCTCCAAAGGCCGCTTTGCAAGCACTCTCGCCGGCTGTTCCCGCCAGCCGCGCACAACGTTCCCAAGCCCGGGAGAAAAGCGCTTCGGGGTGGTGCTCTCTCCCAGCCCTTGCCCCTGAGCCTGGGGGCCAGGCAGGGGGTTCACACTCCCAGGCCAAGGCAGAACCACATGCACACGTCTGTTCCTGCCCCCTGCACCGGCAGAGAGCTCGGGGGAGCCAGAGTCTGTCAGGCAGCTGCTGGGCTGGCCGCCTGTGTGGGAAGGGGCAGAGCCGACCTAGGGGCACACTGGGCCTCTTGCTCTCCCTGCTGCCCTGAGGCTGCTGGGCCAAAGAGGTCTTGGGCATCCAGCCCCTTGCTGGTCCCTTCCCTCTGACGAGGCCCTCTGAGCTCCAGCACCTTGCAGTGTGGAGACAGCCCCTGCCAGCAACCTCCTCTCCAAGGAGGCCTCAAGCGAGGCCTAGGCCCAGGGGAAAGGCAGCAGCGGGGATGAGCCTGGGGAGGCGCCCGGGCATGTCTGGACCCAGTCCCCGCAGCCTGCCCCTTGCTGGGGCAGTACCCCCGGAGGCCAGGAAGGTCTGGGCAAGGCTGGCCAGGGGCAGGGGCCCTGCTGGGACCTGCCCCCGGCCGGTGGGGCCTCTGAGCACAACCGGCCCTCTCCCGCTGGAAGACCTCCCCGGCTGCCTCCAAAGGCCGCTTTGCAAGCACTCTCGCCGGCTGTTCCCGCCAGCCGCGCACAATGCTCCCAAGCCCGGGAGAAAAGCGCTTCGGGGTGGTGCTCTCTCCCGGCCCTTGCCCCTGAGCCTGGGGGACAGGCAGGGGGTCCACACTCCCAGGCGAAGGCAGAATCACATGCACACGTCTGTTCCTGCCCCCTGCACCGGCAGAGAGCTCGGGGGAGCCAGAGTCTGTCAGGCAGCTGCTGGGCTGACCGCCTGTGTGGGAAGGGGCAGAGCCGACCTAGGGGCACACTGGGCCTCTTACTCTCCCTGCTGCCCTGAGGCTGCTGGGCCAAAGAGGTCTTGGGCATCCAGCCCCTTGCTGGTCCCTTCCCTCTGACGAGGCCCTCTGAGCTCCAGCACCTTGCAGTGTGGAGACAGCCCCTGCCAGCAACCTCCTCTCCAAGGAGGCCTCAAGCGAGGCCTAGGCCCAGGGGAAAGGCAGCAGCGGGGATGAGCCTGGGGAGGCGCCCGGGCATGTCTGGACCCAGTCCCCGCAGCCTGCCCCTTGCTGGGGCAGTACCCCCGGAGGCCAGGAAGGTCTGGGCAAGGCTGGCCAGGGGCAGGGGCCCTGCTGGGTCCTGCCCCTGGCCGGTGGGGCCTCTGAGCACAACCGGCCCTCTCCCACTGGAAGACCTCCCCGGCTGCCTCCAAAGGCCGCTTTGCAAGCACTCTCGCCGGCTGTTCCCGCCAGCCGCGCACAATGCTCCCAAGCCCGGGAGAAAACCGCTTCGGGGTGGTGCTCTCTCCCGGCCCTTGCCCCTGAGCCTGGGGGCCAGGCAGGGGTTCCACACTCCCAGGCCAAGGCAGAATCACATGCACACGTCTGTTCCTGCCCCCTGCACCGGCAGAGAGCTCGGGGGAGCCAGAGTCTGTCAGGCAGCTGCTGGGCTGGCCGCCTGTGTGGGAAGGGGCAGAGCCGACCTAGGGGCACACTGGGCCTCTTGCTCTCCCTGCTGCCCTGAGGCTGCTGGGCCAAAGAGGTCTTGGGCATCCAGCCCCTTGCTGGTCCCTTCCCTCTGACGAGGCCCTCTGAGCTCCAGCACCTTGCAGTGTGGAGACAGCCCCTGCCAGCAACCTCCTCTCCAAGGAGGCCTCAAGCGAGGCCTAGGCCCAGGGGAAAGGCAGCAGCGGGGATGAGCCTGGGGAGGCGCCCGGGCATGTCTGGACCCAGTCCCCGCAGCCTGCCCCTTGCTGGGGCAGTACCCCCCGGAGGCCAGGAAGGTCTGGGCAAGGCTGGCCAGGGGCAGGGGCCCTGCTGGGTCCTGCCCCTGGCCGGTGGGGCCTCTGAGCACAACCGGCCCTCTCCCGCTGGAAGACCTCCCCGGCTGCCTCCAAAGGCCGCTTTGCAAGCACTCTGGCCGGCTGTTCCCGCCAGCCGCGCACAATGCTCCCAAGCCCGGGAGAAAACCGCTTCGGGGTGGTGCTCTCTCCCGGCCCTTGCCCCTGAGCCTGGGGGCCAGGCAGGGGTTCCACACTCCCAGGCCAAGGCAGAATCACATGCACACGTCTGTTCCTGCCCCCTGCACCGGCAGAGAGCTCGGGGGAGCCAGAGTCTGTCAGGCAGCTGCTGGGCTGGCCGCCTGTGTGGGAAGGGGCAGAGCCGACCTAGGGGCACACTGGGCCTCTTGCTCTCCCTGCTGCCCTGAGGCTGCTGGGCCAAAGAGGTCTTGGGCATCCAGCCCCTTGCTGGTCCCTTCCCTCTGACGAGGCCCTCTGAGCTCCAGCACCTTGCAGTGTGGAGACAGCCCCTGCCAGCAACCTCCTCTCCAAGGAGGCCTCAAGCGAGGCCTAGGCCCAGGGGAAAGGCAGCAGCGGGGATGAGCCTGGGGAGGCGCCCGGGCATGTCTGGACCCAGTCCCCGCAGCCTGCCCCTTGCTGGGGCAGTACCCCCGGAGGCCAGGAAGGTCTGGGCAAGGCTGGCCAGGGGCAGGGGCCCTGCTGGGTCCTGCCCCTGGCCGGTGGGGCCTCTGAGCACAACCGGCCCTCTCCCGCTGGAAGACCTCCCCGGCTGCCTCCAAAGGCCGCTTTGCAAGCACTCTCGCCGGCTGTTCCCGCCAGCCGCACACAATGCTCCCAAGCCCGGGTGAAAACCGCTTCGGGGTGGTGCTCTCTCCCGGCCCTTGCCCCTGAGCCTGGGGGCCAGGCAGGGGTTCCACACTCCCAGGCCAAGGCAGAATCACATGCACACGTCTGTTCCTGCCCCCTGCACCGGCAGAGAGCTCGGGGGAGCCAGAGTCTGTCAGGCAGCTGCTGGGCTGGCCGCCTGTGTGGGAAGGGGCAGAGCCGACCTAGGGGCACACTGGGCCTCTTGCTCTCCCTGCTGCCCTGAGGCTGCTGGGCCAAAGAGGTCTTGGGCATCCAGCCCCTTGCTGGTCCCTTCCCTCTGACGAGGCCCTCTGAGCTCCAGCACCTTGCAGTGTGGAGACAGCCCCTGCCAGCAACCTCCTCTCCAAGGAGGCCTCAAGCGAGGCCTAGGCCCAGGGGAAAGGCACCAGCGGGGATGAGCCTGGGGAGGCGCCCGGGCATGTCTGGACCCAGTCCCTGCAGCCTGCCCCTTGCTTGGGCAGTACCCCCGGAGGCCAGGAAGGTCTGGGCAAGGCTGGCCAGGGGCAGGGGCCCTGCTGGGTCCTGCCCCTGGCCTGTGGGGCCTCTGAGCACAACCGGCCCTCTCCCGCTGGAAGACCTCCCCGGCTGCCTCCAAAGGCCGCTTTGCAAGCACTCTCGCCGGCTGTTCCCGCCAGCCGCGCACAACGCTCCCAAGCCCGGGAGAAAAGGGCTTCGGGGTGGTGCTCTCTCCCGGCCCTTGCCCCTGAGCCTGGGGGCCAGGCAGGGGGTGCACACTCCCAGGCCAAGGCAGAACCACATGCACACGTCTGTTCCTGCCCCCTGCACCGGCAGAGAGCTCGGGGGAGCCAGAGTCTGGCAGGCAGCTGCTGGGCTGGCCGCCTGTGTGGGAAGGGGCAGAGCCGACCTAGGGGCACACTGGGCCTCTTGCTCTCCCTGCTGCCCTGAGGCTGCTGGGCCAAAGAGGTCTTGGGCATCCAGCCCCTTGCTGGTCCCTTCCCTCTGACGAGGCCCTCTGAGCTCCAGCACCTTGCAGTGTGGAGACAGCCCCTGCCAGCAACCTCCTCTCCAAGGAGGCCTCAAGCGAGGCCTAGGCCCAGGGGAAAGGCACCAGCGGGGATGAGCCTGGGGAGGCGCCCGGGCATGTCTGGACCCAGTCCCCGCAGCCTGCCCCTTGCTGGGGCAGTACCCCCGGAGGCCAGGAAGGTCTGGGCAAGGCTGGCCAGGGGCAGGGGTCCTGCTGGGTCCTGCCCCTGGCCGGTGGGGCCTCTGAGCACAACCAGCCCTCTCCCGCTGGAAGACCTCCCCGGCTGCCTCCAAAGGCCACTTTGCAAGCACTCTCGCCGGCTGTTCCCGCCAGCCGCGCACAACGCTCCCAAGCCCGGGAGAAAAGCGCTTCGGGGTGGTGCTCTCTCCCGGCCCTTGCCCCTGAGCCTGGGGGACAGGCAGGGGGTCCACACTCCCAGGCCAAGGCAGAACCACATGCACACGTCTGTTCCTGCCCCCTGCACCGGCAGAGAGCTCGGGGGAGCCAGAGTCTGTCAGGCAGCTGCTGGGCTGGCCGCCTGTGTGGGAAGGGGCAGAGCTGACCTAGGGGCACACTGGGCCTCTTGCTCTCCCTGCTGCCCTGAGGCTGCTGGGCCAAAGAGGTCTTGGGCATCCAGCCCCTTGCTGGTCCCTTCCCTCTGACGAGGCCCTCTGAGCTCCAGCACCTTGCAGTGTGGAGACAGCCCCTGCCAGCAACCTCCTCTCCAAGGAGGCCTCAAGCGAGGCCTAGGCCCAGGGGAAAGGCACCAGCGGGGATGAGCCTGGGGAGGCGCCCGGGCATGTCTGGACCCAGTCCCCGCAGCCTGCCCCTTGCTGGGGCAGTACCCCCGGAGGCCAGGAAGGTCTGGGCAAGGCTGGCCAGGGGCAGGGGCCCTGCTGGGTCCTGCCCCTGGCCTGTGGGGCCTCTGAGCACAACCGGCCCTCTCCCGCTGGAAGACCTCCCCGGCTGCCTCCACAGGCCGCTTTGCAAGCACTCTCGCCGGCTGTTCCCGCCAGCCGCGCACAACGCTCCCAAGCCCGGGAGAAAAGCGCTTCGGGGTGGTGCTCTCTCCCGGCCCTTGCCCCTGAGCCTGGGGGCCAGGCAGGGGGTCCACACTCCCAGGCCAAGGCAGAACCACATGCACACGTCTGTTCCTGCCCCCTGCACCGGCAGAGAGCTCGGGGGAGCCAGAGTCTGGCAGGCAGCTGCTGGGCTGGCCGCCTGTGTGGGAAGGGGCAGAGCCGACCTAGGGGCACACTGGGCCTCTTGCTCTCCCTGCTGCCCTGAGGCTGCTGGGCCAAAGAGGTCTTGGGCATCCAGCCCCTTGCTGGTCCCTTCCCTCTGACGAGGCCCTCTGAGCTCCAGCACCTTGCAGTGTGGAGACAGCCCCTGCCAGCAACCTCCTCTCCAAGGAGGCCTCAAGCGAGGCCTAGGCCCAGGGGAAAGGCACCAGCGGGGATGAGCCTGGGGAGGCGCCCGGGCATGTCTGGACCCAGTCCCCGCAGCCTGCCCCTTGCTGGGGCAGTACCCCCGAAGGCCAGGAAGGTCTGGGCAAGGCTGGCCAGGGGCAGGGGCCCTGCTGGGTCCTGCCCCTGGCCTGTGGGGCCTCTGAGCACAACCGGCCCTCTCCCGCTGGAAGACCTCCCCGGCTGCCTCCAAAGGCCGCTTTGCAAGCACTCTCGCCGGCTGTTCCCGCCAGCCGCGCACAACGCTCCCAAGCCCGGGAGAAAAGCGCTTCGGGGTGGTGCTCTCTCCCGGCCCTTGCCCCTGAGCCTGGGGGCCAGGCAGGGCGTCCACACTCCCAGGCCAAGGCAGAACCACATGCACACGTCTGTTCCTGCCCCCTGCACCGGCAGAGAGCTCGGGGGAGCCAGAGTCTGTCAGGCAGCTGCTGGGCTGGCCGCCTGTGTGGGAAGGGGCAGAGCCGACCTAGGGGCACACTGGACCTCTTGCTCTCCCTGCTGCCCTGAGGCTGCTGGGCCAAAGAGGTCTTGGGCATCCAGCCCCTTGCTGGTCCCTTCCCTCTGACGAGGCCCTCTGAGCTCCAGCACCTTGCAGTGTGGAGACAGCCCCTGCCAGCAACCTCCTCTCCAAGGAGGCCTCAAGCGAGGCCTAGGCCCAGGGGAAAGGCACCAGCGGGGATGAGCCTGGGGAGGCGCCCGGGCATGTCTGGACCCAGTCCCCACAGCCTGCCCCTTGCTGGGGCAGTACCCCCGCAGGCCAGGAAGGTCTGGGCAAGGCTGGCCAGGGGCAGGGGCCCTGCTGGGTCCTGCCCCTGGCCGGTGGGGCCTCTGAGCACAACCGGCCCTCTCCCGCTGGAAGACCTCCCCGGCTGCCTCCAAAGGCCGCTTTGCAAGCACTCTCGCCGGCTGTTCCCGCCAGCCGCGCACAACGCTCCCAAGCCCGGGAGAAAAGCGCTTCGGGGTGGTGCTCTCTCCCGGCCCTTGCCCCTGAGCCTGGGGGCCAGGCAGGGCGTCCACACTCCCAGGCCAAGGCAGAACCACATGCACACGTCTGTTCCTGCCCCCTGCACCGGCAGAGAGCTCGGGGGAGCCAGAGTCTGTCAGGCAGCTGCTGGGCTGGCCGCCTGTGTGGGAAGGGGCAGAGCCGACCTAGGGGCACACTGGACCTCTTGCTCTCCCTGCTGCCCTGAGGCTGCTGGGCCAAAGAGGTCTTGGGCATCCAGCCCCTTGCTGGTCCCTTCCCTCTGACGAGGCCCTCTGAGCTCCAGCACCTTGCAGTGTGGAGACAGCCCCTGCCAGCAACCTCCTCTCCAAGGAGGCCTCAAGCGAGGCCTAGGCCCAGGGGAAAGGCACCAGCGGGGATGAGCCTGGGGAGGCGCCCGGGCATGTCTGGACCCAGTCCCCACAGCCTGCCCCTTGCTGGGGCAGTACCCCCGGAGGCCAGGAAGGTCTGGGCAAGGCTGGCCAGGGGCAGGGGCCCTGCTGGGTCCTGCCCCTGGCCGGTGGGGCCTCTGAGCACAACCGGCCCTCTCCCGCTGGAAGACCTCCCCGGCTGCCTCCAAAGGCCGCTTTGCAAGCACTCTCGCCGGCTGTTCCCGCCAGCCGCGCACAACGCTCCCAAGCCCGGGAGAAAAGCGCTTCGGGGTGGTGCTCTCTCCCGGCCCTTGCCCCTGAGCCTGGGGGCCAGGCAGGGGGTCCACACTCCCAGGCCAAGGCAGAACCACATGCACACGTCTGTTCCTGCCCCCTGCACCGGCAGAGAGCTCGGGGGAGCCAGAGTCTGTCAGGCAGCTGCTGGGCTGGCCGCCTGTGTGGGAAGGGGCAGAGCCGACCTAGGGGCACACTGGGCCTCTTGCTCTCCCTGCTGCCCTGAGGCTGCTGGGCCAAAGAGGTCTTGGGCATCCAGCCCCTTGCTGGTCCCTTCCCTCTGACGAGGCCCTCTGAGCTCCAGCACCTTGCAGTGTGGAGACAGCCCCTGCCAGCAACCTCCTCTCCAAGGAGGCCTCAAGCGAAGCCTAGGCCCAGGGGAAAGGCACCAGCGGGGATGAGCCTGGGGAGGCGCCCGGGCATGTCTGGACCCAGTCCCCGCAGCCTGCCCCTTGCTGGGGCAGTACCCCCGGAGGCCAGGAAGGTCTGGGCAAGGCTGGCCAGGGGCAGGGGCCCTGCTGGGTCCTGCCCCTGGCCGGTGGGGCCTCTGAGCACAACCGGCCCTCTCCCGCTGGAAGACCTCCCCGGCTGCCTCCACAGGCCGCTTTGCAAGCACTCTCGCCGGCTGTTCCCGACAGCCACGCACAACGCTCCCAAGCCCGGGAGAAAAGCGCTTCGGGGTGGTGCTCTCTCCCGGCCCTTGCCCCTGAGCCTGGGGGCCAGGCAGGGGGTCCACACTCCCAGGCCAAGGCAGAACCACATGCACACGTCTGTTCCTGCCCCCTGCACCGGCAGAGAGCTCGGGGGAGCCAGAGTCTGGCAGGCAGCTGCTGGGCTGGCCGCCTGTGTGGGAAGGGGCAGAGCCGACCTAGGGGCACACTGGGCCTCTTGCTCTCCCTGCTGCCCTGAGGCTGCTGGGCCAAAGAGGTCTTGGGCATCCAGCCCCTTGCTGGTCCCTTCCCTCTGACGAGGCCCTCTGAGCTCCAGCACCTTGCAGTGTGGAGACAGCCCCTGCCAGCAACCTCCTCTCCAAGGAGGCCTCAAGCGAGGCCTAGGCCCAGGGGAAAGGCACCAGCGGGGATGAGCCTGTGGAGGCGCCCGGGCATGTCTGGACCCAGTCCCCACAGCCTGTCCCTTGCTGGGGCAGTACCCCCGGAGGCCAGGAAGGTCTGGGCAAGGCTGGCCAGGGGCAGGGGCCCTGCTGGGTCCTGCCCCTGGCCTGTGGGGCCTCTGAGCACAACCGGCCCTCTCCCGCTGGAAGACCTCCCCGGCTGCCTCCAAAGGCCGCTTTGCAAGCACTCTCGCTGCCTGTTCCCGCCAGCCGCGCACAACGCTCCCAAGCCCGGGAGAAAAGCGCTTCGGGGTGGTGCTCTCTCCCGGCCCTTGCCCCTGAGCCTGGGGGCCAGGCAGGGGGTCCACACTCCCAGGCCAAGGCAGAACCACATGCACACGTCTGTTCCTGCCCCCTGCACCGGCAGAGAGCTCGGGGGAGCCAGAGTCTGTCAGGCAGCTGCTGGGCTGGCCGCCTGTGTGGGAAGGGGCAGAGCCGACCTAGGGGCACACTGGGCCTCTTGCTCTCCCTGCTGCCCTGAGGCTGCTGGGCCAAAGAGGTCTTGGGCATCCAGCCACTTGCTGGTCCCCTCCCTCTGACGAGGCCCTCTGAGCTCCAGCACCTTGCAGTGTGGAGACAGCCCCTGCCAGCAACCTCCTCTCCAAGGAGGCCTCAAGCGAGGCCTAGGCCCAGGGGAAAGGCACCAGCCGGGATGAGCCTGGGGAGGCGCCCGGGCATGTCTGGACCCAGGCCCCGCAGCCTGCCCCTTGCTGGGGCAGTACCCCCGGAGGCCAGGAAGGTCTGGGCAAGGCTGGCCAGGGGCAGGGGCCCTGCTGGGTCCTGCCCCTGGCCGGTGGGGCCTCTGAGCACAACCGGCCCTCTCCCGCTGGAAGACCTCCCCGGCTGCCTCCAAAGGCCGCTTTGCAAGCACTCTCGCCGGCTGTTCCCGCCAGCCGCGCACAATGCTCCCGAGCCCAGGAGAAAAGCGCTTCGGGGTGGTGCTCTCTCCCGGCCCTTGCCCCTGAGCCTGGGGGCCAGGCAGGGGGTCCACACTCCCAGGCCAAGGCAGAACCACATGCACACGTCTGTTCCTGCCTCCTGCACCGGCAGAGAGCTCGGGGGAGCCAGAGTCTGTCAGGCAGCTGCTGGGCTGGCCGCCTGTGTGGGAAGGGGCAGAGCCGACCTAGGGGCACACTGGGCCTCTTGCTCTCCCTGCTGCCCTGAGGCTGCTGGGCCAAAGAGGTCTTGGGCATCCAGCCCCTTGCTGGTCCCTTCCCTCTGACGAGGCCCTCTGAGCTCCAGCACCTTGCAGTGTGGAGACAGCCCCTGCCAGCAACCTCCTCTCCAAGGAGGCCTCAAGCGAGGCCTAGGCCCAGGGGAAAGGCACCAGCGGGGATGAGCCTGGGGAGGCGCCCGGGCATGTCTGGACCCAGTCCCCGCAGCCTGCCCCTTGCTGGGGCAGTACCCCCGGAGGCCAGGAAGGTCTGGGCAAGGCTGTCCAGGGGCAGGGGCCCTGCTGGGTCCTGCCCCTGGCCGGTGGGGCCTCTGAGCACAACCGGCCCTCTCCCGCTGGAAGACCTCCCCGGCTGCCTCCAAAGGCCGCTTTGCAAGCACTCTCGCCGCCTGTTCCCGCCAGCCGCGCACAACGCTCCCAAGCCCGGGAGAAAAGCGCTTCGGGGTGGTGCTCTCTCCCGGCCCTTGCCCCTGAGCCTGGGGGCCAGGCAGGGCGTCCACACTCCCAGGCCAAGGCAGAACCACATGCACACGTCTGTTCCTGCCCCCTGCACCGGCAGAGAGCTCGGGGGAGCCAGAGTCTGTCAGGCAGCTGCTGGGCTGGCCGCCTGTGTGGGAAGGGGCAGAGCCGACCTAGGGGCACACTGGGCCTCTTGCTCTCCCTGCTGCCCTGAGGCTGCTGGGCCAAAGAGGTCTTGGGCATCCAGCCCCTTGCTGGTCCCTTCCCTCTGACGAGGCCCTCTGAGCTCCAGCACCTTGCAGTGTGGAGACAGCCCCTGCCAGCAACCTCCTCTCCAAGGAGGCCTCAAGCGAGGCCTAGGCCCAGGGGAAAGGCACCAGCGGGGATGAGCCTGGGGAGGCGCCCGGGCATGTCTGGACCCAGTCCCCGCAGCCTGCCCCTTGCTGGGGCAGTACCCCCGGAGGCCAGAAAGGTCTGGGCAAGGCTGGCCAGGGGCAGGGGCCCTGCTGGGTCCTGCCCCTGGCCGGTGGGGCCTCTGAGCACAAGCGGCCCTCTCCCGCTGGAAGACCTCCCCGGCTGCCTCCAAAGGCCGCTTTGCAAGCACTCTCGCCGGCTGTTCCCGCCAGCCGCGCACAACGCTCCCAAGCCCGGGAAAAAAGCGCTTCGGGGTGGTGCTCTCTCCCGGCCCTTGCCCCTGAGCCTGGGGGCCAGGCAGGGCGTCCACACTCCCAGGCCAAGGCAGAACCACATGCACACGTCTGTTCCTGCCCCCTGCACCGGCAGAGAGCTCGGGGGAGCCAGAGTCTGTCAGGCAGCTGCTGGGCTGGCCGCCTGTGTGGGAAGGGGCAGAGCCGACCTAGGGGCACACTGGGCCTCTTGCTCTCCCTGCTGCCCTGAGGCTGCTGGGCCAAAGAGGTCTTGGGCATCCAGCCCCTTGCTGGTCCCTTCCCTCTGACGAGGCCCTCTGAGCTCCAGCACCTTGCAGTGTGGAGACAGCCCCTGCCAGCAACCTCCTCTCCAAGGAGGCCTCAAGCGAGGCCTAGGCCCAGGGGAAAGGCACCAGCGGGGATGAGCCTGGGGAGGCGCCCGGGCATGTCTGGACCCAGTCCCCGCAGCCTGCCCCTTGCTGGGGCAGTACCCCCGGAGGCCAGGAAGGTCTGGGCAAGGCTGGCCAGGGGCAGGGGCCCTGCTGGGTCCTGCCCCTGGCCGGTGGGGCCTCTGAGCACAACCGGCCCTCTCCCGCTGGAAGACCTCCCCGGCTGCCTCCAAAGGCCGCTTTGCAAGCACTCTCGCCGGCTGTTCCCGCCAGCCGCGCACAATGCTCCCGAGCCCGGGAGAAAAGCGCTTCGGGGTGGTGCTCTCTCCCGGCCCTTGCCCCTGAGCCTGGGGGCCAGGCAGGGCGTCCACACTCCCAGGCCAAGGCAGAACCACATGCACACGTCTGTTCCTGCCCCCTGCACCGGCAGAGAGCTCGGGGGAGCCAGAGTCTGTCAGGCAGCTGCTGGGCTGGCCGCCTGTGTGGGAAGGGGCAGAGCCGACCTAGGGGCACACTGGGCCTCTTGCTCTCCCTGCTGCCCTGAGGCTGCTGGGCCAAAGAGGTCTTGGGCATCCAGCCCCTTGCTGGTCCCTTCCCTCTGACGAGGCCCTCTGAGCTCCAGCACCTTGCAGTGTGGAGACAGCCCCTGCCAGCAACCTCCTCTCCAAGGAGGCCTCAAGCGAGGCCTAGGCCCAGGGGAAAGGCATCAGCGGGGATGAGCCTGGGGAGGCGCCCGGGCATGTCTGGACCCAGTCCCCGCAGCCTGCCCCTTGCTGGGGCAGTACCCCCGGAGGCCAGGAAGGTCTGGGCAAGGCTGGCCAGGGGCAGGGGCCCTGCTGGGTCCTGCCCCTGGCCGGTGGGGCCTCTGAGCACAACCGGCCCTCTCCCGCTGGAAGACCTCCCCGGCTGCCTCCAAAGGCCGCTTTGCAAGCACTCTCGCCGGCTGTTCCCGCCAGCCGCGCACAACGCTCCCAAGCCCGGGAGAAAAGGGCTTCGGGGTGGTGCTCTCTCCCGGCCCTTGCCCCTGAGCCTGGGGGCCAGGCAGGGGGTCCACACTCCCAGGCCAAGGCAGAACCACATGCACACGTCTGTTCCTGCCCCCTGCACCGGCAGAGAGCTCGGGGGAGCCAGAGTCTGTCAGGCAGCTGCTGGGCTGGCCGCCTGTGTGGGAAGGGGCAGAGCCGACCTAGGGGCACACTGGGCCTCTTGCTCTCCCTGCTGCCCTGAGGCTGCTGGGCCAAAGAGGTCTTGGGCATCCAGCCCCTTGCTGGTCCCTTCCCTCTGACGAGGCCCTCTGAGCTCCAGCACCTTGCAGTGTGGAGACAGCCCCTGCCAGCAACCTCCTCTCCAAGGAGGCCTCAAGCGAGGCCTAGGCCCAGGGGAAAGGCACCAGCGGGGATGAGCCTGGGGAGGCGCCCGGGCATGTCTGGACCCAGTCCCCGCAGCCTGCCCCTTGCTGGGGCAGTACCCCCGGAGGCCAGGAAGGTCTGGGCAAGGCTGTCCAGGGGCAGGGGCCCTGCTGGGTCCTGCCCCTGGCCGGTGGGGCCTCTGAGCACAACCGGCCCTCTCCCGCTGGAAGACCTCCCCGGCTGCCTCCAAAGGCCGCTTTGCAAGCACTCTCGCCGGCTGTTCCCGCCAGCCGCGCACAATGCTCCCGAGCCCGGGAGAAAAGCGCTTCGGGGTGGTGCTCTCTCCCGGCCCTTGCCCCTGAGCCTGGGGGCCAGGCAGGGCGTCCACACTCCCAGGCCAAGGCAGAACCACATGCACACGTCTGTTCCTGCCCCCTGCACCGGCAGAGAGCTCGGGGGAGCCAGAGTCTGTCAGGCAGCTGCTGGGCTGGCCGCCTGTGTGGGAAGGGGCAGAGCCGACCTAGGGGCACACTGGGCCTCTTGCTCTCCCTGCTGCCCTGAGGCTGCTGGGCCAAAGAGGTCTTGGGCATCCAGCCCCTTGCTGGTCCCTTCCCTCTGACGAGGCCCTCTGAGCTCCAGCACCTTGCAGTGTGGAGACAGCCCCTGCCAGCAACCTCCTCTCCAAGGAGGCCTCAAGCGAGGCCTAGGCCCAGGGGAAAGGCACCAGCGGGGATGAGCCTGGGGAGGCGCCCGGGCATGTCTGGACCCAGTCCCCGCAGCCTGCCCCTTGCTGGGGCAGTACCCCCGGAGGCCAGGAAGGTCTGGGCAAGGCTGGCCAGGGGCAGGGGCCCTGCTGGGTCCTGCCCCTGGCCTGTGGGGCCTCTGAGCACAACCGGCCCTCTCCCGCTGGAAGACCTCCCCGGCTGCCTCCAAAGGCCGCTTTGCAAGCACTCTCGCCGGCTGTTCCCGCCAGCCGCGCACAACGCTCCCAAGCCCGGGAGAAAAGCGCTTCGGGGTGGTGCTCTCTCCCGGCCCTTGCCCCTGAGCCTGGGGGCCAGGCAGGGGGTCCACACTCCCAGGCCAAGGCAGAACCACATGCACACGTCTGTTCCTGCCCCCTGCACCGGCAGAGAGCTCGGGGGAGCCAGAGTCTGTCAGGCAGCTGCTGGGCTGGCCGCCTGTGTGGGAAGGGGCAGAGCCGACCTAGGGGCACACTGGGCCTCTTGCTCTCCCTGCTGCCCTGAGGCTGCTGGGCCAAAGAGGTCTTGGGCATCCAGCCCCTTGCTGGTCCCTTCCCTCTGACGAGGCCCTCTGAGCTCCAGCACCTTGCAGTGTGGAGACAGCCCCTGCCAGCAACCTCCTCTCCAAGGAGGCCTCAAGCGAGGCCTAGGCCCAGGGGAAAGGCACCAGCGGGGATGAGCCTGGGGAGGCGCCCGGGCATGTCTGGACCCAGTCCCCGCAGCCTGCCCCTTGCTGGGGCAGTACCCCCGGAGGCCAGGAAGGTCTGGGCAAGGCTGGCCAGGGGCAGGGGCCCTGCTGGGTCCTGCCCCTGGCCTGTGGGGCCTCTGAGCACAACCGGCCCTCTCCCGCTGGAAGACCTCCCCGGCTGCCTCCAAAGGCCGCTTTGCAAGCACTCTCGCCGGCTGTTCCCGCCAGCCGCGCACAACGCTCCCAAGCCCGGGAGAAAAGCGCTTCGGGGTGGTGCTCTCTCCCGGCCCTTGCCCCTGAGCCTGGGGGCCAGGCAGGGCGTCCACACTCCCAGGCCAAGGCAGAACCACATGCACACGTCTGTTCCTGCCCCCTGCACCGGCAGAGAGCTCGGGGGAGCCAGAGTCTGTCAGGCAGCTGCTGGGCTGGCCGCCTGTGTGGGAAGGGGCAGAGCCGACCTAGGGGCACACTGGGCCTCTTGCTCTCCCTGCTGCCCTGAGGCTGCTGGGCCAAAGAGGTCTTGGGCATCCAGCCCCTTGCTGGTCCCTTCCCTCTGACAAGGCCCTCTGAGCTCCAGCACCTTGCAGTGTGGAGACAGCCCCTGCCAGCAACCTCCTCTCCAAGGAGGCCTCAAGCGAGGCCTAGGCCCAGGGGAAAGGCACCAGCGGGGATGAGCCTGGGGAGGCGCCCGGGCATGTCTGGACCCAGTCCCCGCAGCCTGCCCCTTGCTGGGGCAGTACCCCCGGAGGCCAGAAAGGTCTGGGCAAGGCTGGCCAGGGGCAGGGGTCCTGCTGGGTCCTGCCCCTGGCCGGTGGGGCCTCTGAGCACAAGCGGCCCTCTCCCGCTGGAAGACCTCCCCGGCTGCCTCCACAGGCCGCTTTGCAAGCACTCTCGCCGGCTGTTCCCGCCAGCCGCGCACAACGCTCCCAAGCCCGGGAAAAAAGCGCTTCGGGGTGGTGCTCTCTCCCGGCCCTTGCCCCTGAGCCTGGGGGCCAGGCACGGCGTCCACACTCCCAGGCCAAGGCAGAACCACATGCACACGTCTGTTCCTGCCCCCTGCACCGGCAGAGAGCTCGGGGGAGCCAGAGTCTGTCAGGCAGCTGCTGGGCTGGCCGCCTGTGTGGGAAGGGGCAGAGCCGACCTAGGGGCACACTGGGCCTCTTGCTCTCCCTGCTGCCCTGAGGCTGCTGGGCCAAAGAGGTCTTGGGCATCCAGCCCCTTGCTGGTCCCTTCCCTCTGACGAGGCCCTCTGAGCTCCAGCACCTTGCAGTGTGGAGACAGCCCCTGCCAGCAACCTCCTCTCCAAGGAGGCCTCAAGCGAGGCCTAGGCCCAGGGGAAAGGCACCAGCGGGGATGAGCCTGGGGAGGCGCCCGGGCATGTCTGGACCCAGTCCCCGCAGCCTGCCCCTTGCTGGGGCAGTACCCCCGGAGGCCAGGAAGGTCTGGGCAAGGATGGCCAGGGGCAGGGGCCCTGCTGGGTCCTGCCCCTGGCCGGTGGGGCCTCTGAGCACAACCGGCCCTCTCCCGCTGGAAGACCTCCCCGGCTGCCTCCAAAGGCCGCTTTGCAAGCACTCTCGCCGGCTGTTCCCGCCAGCCGCGCACAATGCTCCCGAGCCCGGGAGAAAAGCGCTTCGGGGTGGTGCTCTCTCCCGGCCCTTGCCCCTGAGCCTGGGGGCCAGGCAGGGCGTCCACACTCCCAGGCCAAGGCAGAACCACATGCACACGTCTGTTCCTGCCCCCTGCACCGGCAGAGAGCTCGGGGGAGCCAGAGTCTGTCAGGCAGCTGCTGGGCTGGCCGCCTGTGTGGGAAGGGGCAGAGCCGACCTAGGGGCACACTGGGCCTCTTGCTCTCCCTGCTGCCCTGAGGCTGCTGGGCCAAAGAGGTCTTGGGCATCCAGCCCCTTGCTGGTCCCTTCCCTCTGACGAGGCCCTCTGAGCTCCAGCACCTTGCAGTGTGGAGACAGCCCCTGCCAGCAACCTCCTCTCCAAGGAGGCCTCAAGCGAGGCCTAGGCCCACGGGAAAGGCATCAGCGGGGATGAGCCTGGGGAGGCGCCCGGGCATGTCTGGACCCAGTCCCCGCAGCCTGCCCCTTGCTGGGGCAGTACCCCCGGAGGCCAGGAAGGTCTGGGCAAGGCTGGCCAGGGGCAGGGGCCCTGCTGGGTCCTGCCCCTGGCCGGTGGGGCCTCTGAGCACAACCGGCCCTCTCCCGCTGGAAGACCTCCCCGGCTGCCTCCAAAGGCCGCTTTGCAAGCACTCTCGCCGGCTGTTCCCGCCAGCCGCGCACAACGCTCCCAAGCCCGGGAGAAAAGGGCTTCGGGGTGGTGCTCTCTCCCGGCCCTTGCCCCTGAGCCTGGGGGCCAGGCAGGGGGTCCACACTCCCAGGCCAAGGCAGAACCACATGCACACGTCTGTTCCTGCCCCCTGCACCGGCAGAGAGCTCGGGGGAGCCAGAGTCTGTCAGGCAGCTGCTGGGCTGGCCGCCTGTGTGGGAAGGGGCAGAGCCGACCTAGGGGCACACTGGGCCTCTTGCTCTCCCTGCTGCCCTGAGGCTGCTGGGCCAAAGAGGTCTTGGGCATCCAGCCCCTTGCTGGTCCCTTCCCTCTGACGAGGCCCTCTGAGCTCCAGCACCTTGCAGTGTGGAGACAGCCCCTGCCAGCAACCTCCTCTCCAAGGAGGCCTCAAGCGAGGCCTAGGCCCAGGGGAAAGGCACCAGCGGAGATGAGCCTGGGGAGGCGCCCGGGCATGTCTGGACCCAGTCCCCGCAGCCTGCCCCTTGCTGGGGCAGTACCCCCGGAGGCCAGGAAGGTCTGGGCAAGGCTGGCCAGGGGCAGGGGCCCTGCTGGGTCCTGCCCCTGGCCTGTGGGGCCTGTGAGCACAACCGGCCCTCTCCCGCTGGAAGACCTCCCCGGCTGCCTCCACAGGCCGCTTTGCAAGCACTCTCGCCGGCTGTTCCCGCCAGCCGCGCACAACGCTCCCAAGCCCGGGAGAAAAGGGCTTCGGGGTGGTGCTCTCTCCCGGCCCTTGCCCCTGAGCCTGGGGGACAGGCAGGGGGTCCACACTCCCAGGCCAAGGCAGAACCACATGCACACGTCTGTTCCTGCCCCCTGCACCGGCAGAGAGCTCGGGGAAGCCAGAGTCTGTCAGGCAGCTGCTGGGCTGGCCGCCTGTGTGGGAAGGGGCAGAGCCGACCTAGGGGCACACTGGGCCTCTTGCTCTCCCTGCTGCCCTGAGGCTGCTGGGCCAAAGAGGTCTTGGGCATCCAGCCCCTTGCTGGTCCCTTCCCTCTGACGAGGCCCTCTGAGCTCCAGCACCTTGCAGTGTGGAGACAGCCCCTGCCAGCAACCTCCTCTCCAAGGAGGCCTCAAGCGAGGCCTAGGCCCAGGGGAAAGGCACCAGCGGGGATGAGCCTGGGGAGGCGCCCGGGCATGTCTGGACCCAGTCCCCGCAGCCTGCCCCTTGCTGGGGCAGTACCCCCGGAGGCCAGGAAGGTCTGGGCAAGGCTGGCCAGGGGCAGGGGCCCTGCTGGGTCCTGCCCCTGGCCTGTGGGGCCTCTGAGCACAACCGGCCCTCTCCCGCTTGAAGACCTCCCCGGCTGCCTCCACAGGCCGCTTTGCAAGCACTCTCGCCGGCTGTTCCCGCCAGCCGCGCACAACGCTCCCAAGCCCGGGAGAAAAGCGCTTCGGGGTGGTGCTCTCTCCCGGCCCTTGCCCCTGAGCCTGGGGGCCAGGCAGGGGGTCCACACTCCCAGGCCAAGGCAGAACCACATGCACACGTCTGTTCCTGCCCCCTGCACCGGCAGAGAGCTCGGGGGAGCCAGAGTCTGTCAGGCAGCTGCTGGGCTGGCCGCCTGTGTGGGAAGGGGCAGAGCCGACCTAGGGGCACACTGGGCCTCTTGCTCTCCCTGCTGCCCTGAGGCTGCTGGGCCAAAGAGGTCTTGGGCATCCAGCCCCTTGCTGGTCCCTTCCCTCTGACGAGGCCCTCTGAGCTCCAGCACCTTGCAGTGTGGAGACAGCCCCTGCCAGCAACCTCCTCTCCAAGGAGGCCTCAAGCGAGGCCTAGGCCCAGGGGAAAGGCACCAGCGGGGATGAGCCTGGGGAGGCGCCCGGGCATGTCTGGACCCAGTCCCCGCAGCCTGCCCCTTGCTGGGGCAGTACCCCCGGAGGCCAGGAAGGTCTGGGCAAGGCTGGCCAGGGGCAGGGGCCCTGCTGGGTCCTGCCCCTGGCCGGTGGGGCCTCTGAGCACAACCGGCCCTCTCCCGCTGGAAGACCTCCCCGGCTGCCTCCAAAGGCCGCTTTGCAAGCACTCTCGCCGGCTGTTCCTGCCAGCCGCGCACAATGCTCCCGAGCCCGGGAGAAAAGCGCTTCGGGGTGGTGCTCTCTCCCGGCCCTTGCCCCTGAGCCTGGGGGCCAGGCAGGGCGTCCACACTCCCAGGCCAAGGCAGAACCACATGCACACGTCTGTTCCTGCCCCCTGCACCGGCAGAGAGCTCGGGGGAGCCAGAGTCTGTCAGGCAGCTGCTGGGCTGGCCGCCTGTGTGGGAAGGGGCAGAGCCGACCTAGGGGCACACTGGGCCTCTTGCTCTCCCTGCTGCCCTGAGGCTGCTGGGCCAAAGAGGTCTTGGGCATCCAGCCCCTTGCTGGTCCCTTCCCTCTGACGAGGCCCTCTGAGCTCCAGCACCTTGCAGTGTGGAGACAGCCCCTGCCAGCAACCTCCTCTCCAAGGAGGCCTCAAGCGAGGCCTAGGCCCAGGGGAAAGGCACCAGCGGGGATGAGCCTGGGGAGGCGCCCGGGCATGTCTGGACCCAGTCCCCGCAGCCTGCCCCTTGCTGGGGCAGTACCCCCGGAGGCCAGGAAGTTCTGGGCAAGGCTGGCCAGGGGCAGGGGCCCTGCTGGGTCCTGCCCCTGGCCTGTGGGGCCTCTGAGCACAACCGGCCCTCTCCCGCTGGAAGACCACCCCGGCTGCCTCCAAAGGCCGCTTTGCAAGCACTCTCGCCGGCTGTTCCCGCCAGCCGCGCACAACGCTCCCAAGCCCGGGAGAAAAGCGCTTCGGGGTGGTGCTCTCTCCCGGCCCTTGCCCCTGAGCCTGGGGGCCAGGCAGGGCGTCCACACTCCCAGGCCAAGGCAGAACCACATGCACACGTCTGTTCCTGCCCCCTGCACCGGCAGAGAGCTCGGGGGAGCCAGAGTCTGTCAGGCAGCTGCTGGGCTGGCCGCCTGTGTGGGAAGGGGCAGAGCCGACCTAGGGGCACACTGGGCCTCTTGCTCTCCCTGCTGCCCTGAGGCTGCTGGGCCAAAGAGGTCTTGGGCATCCAGCCCCTTGCTGGTCCCTTCCCTCTGACGAGGCCCTCTGAGCTCCAGCACCTTGCAGTGTGGAGACAGCCCCTGCCAGCAACCTCCTCTCCAAGGAGGCCTCAAGCGAGGCCTAGGCCCAGGGGAAAGGCACCAGCGGGGATGAGCCTGGGGAGGCGCCCGGGCATGTCTGGACCCAGTCCCCGCAGCCTGCCCCTTGCTGGGGCAGTACCCCCGGAGGCCAGGAAGGTCTGGGCAAGGCTGGCCAGGGGCAGGGGCCCTGCTGGGTCCTGCCCCTGGCCTGTGGGGCCTCTGAGCACAACCGGCCCTCTCCCGCTGGAAGACCTCCCCGGCTGCCTCCAAAGGCCGCTTTGCAAGCACTCTCGCCGGCTGTTCCCGCCAGCCGCGCACAACGCTCCCAAGCCCGGGAGAAAAGCGCTTCGGGGTGGTGCTCTCTCCCGGCCCTTGCCCCTGAGCCTGGGGGCCAGGCAGGGCGTCCACCCTCCCAGGCCAAGGCAGAACCACATGCACACGTCTGTTCCTGCCCCCTGCACCGGCAGAGAGCTCGGGGGAGCCAGAGTCTGTCAGGCAGCTGCTGGGCTGGCCGCCTGTGTGGGAAGGGGCAGAGCCGACCTAGGGGCACACTGGGCCTCTTGCTCTCCCTGCTGCCCTGAGGCTGCTGGGCCAAAGAGGTCTTGGGCATCCAGCCCCTTGCTGGTCCCTTCCCTCTGACGAGGCCCTCTGAGCTCCAGCACCTTGCAGTGTGGAGACAGCCCCTGCCAGCAACCTCCTCTCCAAGGAGGCCTCAAGCGAGGCCTAGGCCCAGGGGAAAGGCACCAGCGGGGATGAGCCTGGGGAGGCGCCCGGGCATGTCTGGACCCAGTCCCCGCAGCCTGCCCCTTGCTGGGGCAGTACCCCCGGAGGCCAGGAAGGTCTGGGCAAGGCTGGCCAGGGGCAGGGGCCCTGCTGGGTCCTGCCCCTGGCCGGTGGGGCCTCTGAGCACAACCGGCCCTCTCCCGCTGGAAGACCTCCCCGGCTGCCTCCAAAGGCCGCTTTGCAAGCACTCTCGCCGGCTATTCCCGCCAGCCGCGCACAATGCTCCCGAGCCCGGGAGAAAAGCGCTTCGGGGTGGTGCTCTCTCCCGGCCCTTGCCCCTGAGCCTGGGGGCCAGGCAGGGCGTCCACACTCCCAGGCCAAGGCAGAACCACATGCACACGTCTGTTCCTGCCCCCTGCACCGGCAGAGAGCTCGGGGGAGCCAGAGTCTGTCAGGCAGCTGCTGGGCTGGCCGCCTGTGTGGGAAGGGGCAGAGCCGACCTAGGGGCACACTGGGCCTCTTGCTCTCCCTGCTGCCCTGAGGCTGCTGGGCCAAAGAGGTCTTGGGCATCCAGCCCCTTGCTGGTCCCTTCCCTCTGACGAGGCCCTCTGAGCTCCAGCACCTTGCAGTGTGGAGACAGCCCCTGCCAGCAACCTCCTCTCCAAGGAGGCCTCAAGCGAGGCCTAGGCCCAGGGGAAAGGCACCAGCGGGGATGAGCCTGGGGAGGCGCCCGGGCATGTCTGGACCCAGTCCCCGCAGCCTGCCCCTTGCTGGGGCAGTACCCCCGGAGGCCAGGAAGGTCTGGGCAAGGCTGGCCAGGGGCAGGGGCCCTGCTGGGTCCTGCCCCTGGCCTGTGGGGCCTCTGAGCACAACCGGCCCTCTCCCGCTGGAAGACCTCCCCGGCTGCCTCCAAAGGCCGCTTTGCAAGCACTCTCGCCGGCTGTTCCCGCCAGCCGCGCACAACGCTCCCAAGCCCGGGAGAAAAGCGCTTCGGGGTGGTGCTCTCTCCCGGCCCTTGCCCCTGAGCCTGGGGGCCAGGCAGGGGGTCCACACTCCCAGGCCAAGGCAGAACCACATGCACACGTCTGTTCCTGCCCCCTGCACCGGCAGAGAGCTCGGGGGAGCCAGAGTCTGTCAGGCAGCTGCTGGGCTGGCCGCCTGTGTGGGAAGGGGCAGAGCCGACCTAGGGGCACACTGGGCCTCTTGCTCTCCCTGCTGCCCTGAGGCTGCTGGGCCAAAGAGGTCTTGGGCATCCAGCCCCTTGCTGGTCCCTTCCCTCTGACGAGGCCCTCTGAGCTCCAGCACCTTGCAGTGTGGAGACAGCCCCTGCCAGCAACCTCCTCTCCAAGGAGGCCTCAACCGAGGCCTAGGCCCAGGGGAAAGGCACCAGCGGGGATGAGCCTGGGGAGGCGCCCGGGCATGTCTGGACCCAGTCCCCGCAGCCTGCCCCTTGCTGGGGCAGTACCCCCGGAGGCCAGGAAGGTCTGGGCAAGGCTGGCCAGGGGCAGGGGCCCTGCTGGGTCCTGCCCCTGGCCGGTGGGGCCTCTGAGCACAACCGGCCCTCTCCCGCTGGAAGACCTCCCCGGCTGCCTCCAAAGGCCGCTTTGCAAGCACTCTCGCCGGCTGTTCCCGCCAGCCGCGCACAATGCTCCCGAGCCCGGGAGAAAAGCGCTTCGGGGTGGTGCTCTCTCCCGGCCCTTGCCCCTGAGCCTGGGGGCCAGGCAGGGCGTCCACACTCCCAGGCCAAGGCAGAACCACATGCACACGTCTGTTCCTGCCCCCTGCACCGGCAGAGAGCTCGGGGGAGCCAGAGTCTGTCAGGCAGCTGCTGGGCTGGCCGCCTGTGTGGGAAGGGGCAGAGCCGACCTAGGGGCACACTGGGCCTCTTGCTCTCCCTGCTGCCCTGAGGCTGCTGGGCCAAAGAGGTCTTGGGCATCCAGCCCCTTGCTGGTCCCTTCCCTCTGACGAGGCCCTCTGAGCTCCAGCACCTTGCAGTGTGGAGACAGCCCCTGCCAGCAACCTCCTCTCCAAGGAGGCCTCAAGCGAGGCCTAGGCCCACGGGAAAGGCATCAGCGGGGATGAGCCTGGGGAGGCGCCCGGGCATGTCTGGACCCAGTCCCCGCAGCCTGCCCCTTGCTGGGGCAGTACCCCCCGGAGGCCAGGAAGGTCTGGGCAAGGCTGGCCAGGGGCAGGGGCCCTGCTGGGTCCTGCCCCTGGCCGGTGGGGCCTCTGAGCACAACCGGCCCTCTCCCGCTGGAAGACCTCCCCGGCTGCCTCCAAAGGCCGCTTTGCAAGCACTCTCGCCGGCTGTTCCCGCCAGCCGCGCACAACGCTCCCAAGCCCGGGAGAAAAGCGCTTCGGGGTGGTGCTCTCTCCCGGCCCTTGCCCCTGAGCCTGGGGGCCAGGCAGGGGGTCCACACTCCCAGGCCAAGGCAGAACCACATGCACACGTCTGTTCCTGCCCCCTGCACCGGCAGAGAGCTCGGGGGAGCCAGAGTCTGTCAGGCAGCTGCTGGGCTGGCCGCCTGTGTGGGAAGGGGCAGAGCCGACCTAGGGGCACACTGGGCCTCTTGCTCTCCCTGCTGCCCTGAGGCTGCTGGGCCAAAGAGGTCTTGGGCATCCAGCCCCTTGCTGGTCCCTTCCCTCTGACGAGGCCCTCTGAGCTCCAGCACCTTGCAGTGTGGAGACAGCCCCTGCCAGCAACCTCCTCTCCAAGGAGGCCTCAAGCGAGGCCTAGGCCCAGGGGAAAGGCACCAGCGGAGATGAGCCTGGGGAGGCGCCCGGGCATGTCTGGACCCAGTCCCCGCAGCCTGCCCCTTGCTGGGGCAGTACCCCCGGAGGCCAGGAAGGTCTGGGCAAGGCTGGCCAGGGGCAGGGGCCCTGCTGGGTCCTGCCCCTGGCCTGTGGGGCCTGTGAGCACAACCGGCCCTCTCCCGCTGGAAGACCTCCCCGGCTGCCTCCACAGGCCGCTTTGCAAGCACTCTCGCCGGCTGTTCCCGCCAGCCGCGCACAACGCTCCCAAGCCCGGGAGAAAAGGGCTTCGGGGTGGTGCTCTCTCCCGGCCCTTGCCCCTGAGCCTGGGGGACAGGCAGGGGGTCCACACTCCCAGGCCAAGGCAGAACCACATGCACACGTCTGTTCCTGCCCCCTGCACCGGCAGAGAGCTCGGGGAAGCCAGAGTCTGTCAGGCAGCTGCTGGGCTGGCCGCCTGTGTGGGAAGGGGCAGAGCCGACCTAGGGGCACACTGGGCCTCTTGCTCTCCCTGCTGCCCTGAGGCTGCTGGGCCAAAGAGGTCTTGGGCATCCAGCCCCTTGCTGGTCCCTTCCCTCTGACGAGGCCCTCTGAGCTCCAGCACCTTGCAGTGTGGAGACAGCCCCTGGCAGCAACCTCCTCTCCAAGGAGGCCTCAAGCGAGGCCTAGGCCCAGGGGAAAGGCACCAGCGGGGATGAGCCTGGGGAGGCGCCCGGGCATGTCTGGACCCAGTCCCCGCAGCCTGCCCCTTGCTGGGGCAGTACCCCCGGAGGCCAGGAAGGTCTGGGCAAGGCTGGCCAGGGGCAGGGGCCCTGCTGGGTCCTGCCCCTGGCCGGTGGGGCCTCTGAGCACAACCGGCCCTCTCCCGCTTGAAGACCTCCCCGGCTGCCTCCACAGGCCGCTTTGCAAGCACTCTCGCCGGCTGTTCCCGCCAGCCGCGCACAACGCTCCCAAGCCCGGGAGAAAAGCGCTTCGGGGTGGTGCTCTCTCCCGGCCCTTGCCCCTGAGCCTGGGGGCCAGGCAGGGGGTCCACACTCCCAGGCCAAGGCAGAACCACATGCACACGTCTGTTCCTGCCCCCTGCACCGGCAGAGAGCTCGGGGGAGCCAGAGTCTGTCAGGCAGCTGCTGGGCTGGCCGCCTGTGTGGGAAGGGGCAGAGCCGACCTAGGGGCACACTGGGCCTCTTGCTCTCCCTGCTGCCCTGAGGCTGCTGGGCCAAAGAGGTCTTGGGCATCCAGCCCCTTGCTGGTCCCTTCCCTCTGACGAGGCCCTCTGAGCTCCAGCACCTTGCAGTGTGGAGACAGCCCCTGCCAGCAACCTCCTCTCCAAGGAGGCCTCAAGAGAGGCCTAGGCCCAGGGGAAAGGCACCAGCGGGGATGAGCCTGGGGAGGCGCCCGGGCATGTCTGGACCCAGTCCCCGCAGCCTGCCCCTTGCTGGGGCAGTACCCCCGGAGGCCAGGAAGGTCTGGGCAAGGCTGGCCAGGGGCAGGGGCCCTGCTGGGTCCTGCCCCTGGCCGGTGGGGCCTCTGAGCACAACCGGCCCTCTCCCGCTGGAAGACCTCCCCGGCTGCCTCCAAAGGCCGCTTTGCAAGCACTCTCGCCGGCTGTTCCCGCCAGCCGCGCACAATGCTCCCGAGCCCGGGAGAAAAGCGCTTCGGGGTGGTGCTCTCTCCCGGCCCTTGCCCCTGAGCCTGGGGGCCAGGCAGGGCGTCCACACTCCCAGGCCAAGGCAGAACCACATGCACACGTCTGTTCCTGCCCCCTGCACCGGCAGAGAGCTCGGGGGAGCCAGAGTCTGTCAGGCAGCTGCTGGGCTGGCCGCCTGTGTGGGAAGGGGCAGAGCCGACCTAGGGGCACACTGGGCCTCTTGCTCTCCCTGCTGCCCTGAGGCTGCTGGGCCAAAGAGGTCTTGGGCATCCAGCCCCTTGCTGGTCCCTTCCCTCTGACGAGGCCCTCTGAGCTCCAGCACCTTGCAGTGTGGAGACAGCCCCTGCCAGCAACCTCCTCTCCAAGGAGGCCTCAAGCGAGGCCTAGGCCCACGGGAAAGGCACCAGCGGGGATGAGCCTGGGGAGGCGCCCGGGCATGTCTGGACCCAGTCCCCGCAGCCTGCCCCTTGCTGGGGCAGTACCCCCGGAGGCCAGGAAGGTCTGGGCAAGGCTGGCCAGGGGCAGGGGCCCTGCTGGGTCCTGCCCCTGGCCGGTGGGGCCTCTGAGCACAACCGGCCCTCTCCCGCTGGAAGACCTCCCCGGCTGCCTCCAAAGGCCGCTTTGCAAGCACTCTCGCCGGCTGTTCCCGCCAGCCGCGCACAACGCTCCCAAGCCCGGGAGAAAAGCGCTTCGGGGTGGTGCTCTCTCCCGGCCCTTGCCCCTGAGCCTGGGGGCCAGGCAGGGGGTCCACACTCCCAGGCCAAGGCAGAACCACATGCACACGTCTGTTCCTGCCCCCTGCACCGGCAGAGAGCTCGGGGGAGCCAGAGTCTGTCAGGCAGCTGCTGGGCTGGCCGCCTGTGTGGGAAGGGGCAGAGCCGACCTAGGGGCACACTGGGCCTCTTGCTCTCCCTGCTGCCCTGAGGCTGCTGGGCCAAAGAGGTCTTGGGCATCCAGCCCCTTGCTGGTCCCTTCCCTCTGACGAGGCCCTCTGAGCTCCAGCACCTTGCAGTGTGGAGACAGCCCCTGGCAGCAACCTCCTCTCCAAGGAGGCCTCAAGCGAGGCCTAGGCCCAGGGGAAAGGCACCAGCGGAGATGAGCCTGGGGAGGCGCCCGGGCATGTCTGGACCCAGTCCCCGCAGCCTGCCCCTTGCTGGGGCAGTACCCCCGGAGGCCAGGAAGGTCTGGGCAAGGCTGGCCAGGGGCAGGGGCCCTGCTGGGTCCTGCCCCTGGCCTGTGGGGCCTGTGAGCACAACCGGCCCTCTCCCGCTGGAAGACCTCCCCGGCTGCCTCCACAGGCCGCTTTGCAAGCACTCTCGCCGGCTGTTCCCGCCAGCCGCGCACAACGCTCCCAAGCCCGGGAGAAAAGCGCTTCGGGGTGGTGCTCTCTCCCGGCCCTTGCCCCTGAGCCTGGGGGACAGGCAGGGGGTCCACACTCCCAGGCCAAGGCAGAACCACATGCACACGTCTGTTCCTGCCCCCTGCACCGGCAGAGAGCTCGGGGAAGCCAGAGTCTGTCAGGCAGCTGCTGGGCTGGCCGCCTGTGTGGGAAGGGGCAGAGCCGACCTAGGGGCACACTGGGCCTCTTGCTCTCCCTGCTGCCCTGAGGCTGCTGGGCCAAAGAGGTCTTGGGCATCCAGCCCCTTGCTGGTCCCTTCCCTCTGACGAGGCCCTCTGAGCTCCAGCACCTTGCAGTGTGGAGACAGCCCCTGGCAGCAACCGACTCTCCAAGGAGGCCTCAAGCGAGGCCTAGGCCCAGGGGAAAGGCACCAGCGGGGATGAGCCTGGGGAGGCGCCCGGGCATGTCTGGACCCAGTCCCCGCAGCCTGCCCCTTGCTGGGGCAGTACCCCCGGAGGCCAGGAAGGTCTGGGCAAGGCTGGCCAGGGGCAGGGGCCCTGCTGGGTCCTGCCCCTGGCCGGTGGGGCCTCTGAGCACAACCGGCCCTCTCCCGCTTGAAGACCTCCCCGGCTGCCTCCACAGGCCGCTTTGCAAGCACTCTCGCCGGCTGTTCCCGCCAGCCGCGCACAACGCTCCCAAGCCCGGGAGAAAAGCGCTTCGGGGTGGTGCTCTCTCCCGGCCCTTGCCCCTGAGCCTGGGGGCCAGGCAGGGGGTCCACACTCCCAGGCCAAGGCAGAACCACATGCACACGTCTGTTCCTGCCCCCTGCACCGGCAGAGAGCTCGGGGGAGCCAGAGTCTGGCAGGCAGCTGCTGGGCTGGCCGCCTGTGTGGGAAGGGGCAGAGCCGACCTAGGGGCACACTGGGCCTCTTGCTCTCCCTGCTGCCCTGAGGCTGCTGGGCCAAAGAGGTCTTGGGCATCCAGCCCCTTGCTGGTCCCTTCCCTCTGACGAGGCCCTCTGAGCTCCAGCACCTTGCAGTGTGGAGACAGCCCCTGCCAGCAACCTCCTCTCCAAGGAGGCCTCAAGAGAGGCCTAGGCCCAGGGGAAAGGCACCAGCGGGGATGAGCCTGGGGAGGCGCCCGGGCATGTCTGGACCCAGTCCCCGCAGCCTGCCCCTTGCTGGGGCAGTACCCCCGGAGGCCAGGAAGGTCTGGGCAAGGCTGGCCAGGGGCAGGGGCCCTGCTGGGTCCTGCCCCTGGCCGGTGGGGCCTCTGAGCACAACCGGCCCTCTCCCGCTGGAAGACCTCCCCGGCTGCCTCCAAAGGCCGCTTTGCAAGCACTCTCGCCGGCTGTTCCCGCCAGCCGCGCACAATGCTCCCGAGCCCGGGAGAAAAGCGCTTCGGGGTGGTGCTCTCTCCCGGCCCTTGCCCCTGAGCCTGGGGGCCAGGCAGGGCGTCCACACTCCCAGGCCAAGGCAGAACCACATGCACACGTCTGTTCCTGCCCCCTGCACCGGCAGAGAGCTCGGGGGAGCCAGAGTCTGTCAGGCAGCTGCTGGGCTGGCCGCCTGTGTGGGAAGGGGCAGAGCCGACCTAGGGGCACACTGGGCCTCTTGCTCTCCCTGCTGCCCTGAGGCTGCTGGGCCAAAGAGGTCTTGGGCATCCAGCCCCTTGCTGGTCCCTTCCCTCTGACGAGGCCCTCTGAGCTCCAGCCCCTTGCAGTGTGGAGACAGCCCCTGCCAGCAACCTCCTCTCCAAGGAGGCCTCAAGCGAGGCCTAGGCCCAGGGGAAAGGCACCAGCGGGGATGAGCCTGGGGAGGCGCCCGGGCATGTCTGGACCCAGTCCCCGCAGCCTGCCCCTTGCTGGGGCAGTACCCCCGGAGGCCAGGAAGTTCTGGGCAAGGCTGGCCAGGGGCAGGGGCCCTGCTGGGTCCTGCCCCTGGCCTGTGGGGCCTCTGAGCACAACCGGCCCTCTCCCGCTGGAAGACCACCCCGGCTGCCTCCAAAGGCCGCTTTGCAAGCACTCTCGCCGGCTGTTCCCGCCAGCCGCGCACAACGCTCCCAAGCCCGGGAGAAAAGCGCTTCGGGGTGGTGCTCTCTCCCGGCCCTTGCCCCTGAGCCTGGGGGCCAGGCAGGGCGTCCACACTCCCAGGCCAAGGCAGAACCACATGCACACGTCTGTTCCTGCCCCCTGCACCGGCAGAGAGCTCGGGGGAGCCAGAGTCTGTCAGGCAGCTGCTGGGCTGGCCGCCTGTGTGGGAAGGGGCAGAGCCGACCTAGGGGCACACTGGGCCTCTTGCTCTCCCTGCTGCCCTGAGGCTGCTGGGCCAAAGAGGTCTTGGGCATCCAGCCCCTTGCTGGTCCCTTCCCTCTGACGAGGCCCTCTGAGCTCCAGCACCTTGCAGTGTGGAGACAGCCCCTGCCAGCAACCTCCTCTCCAAGGAGGCCTCAAGCGAGGCCTAGGCCCAGGGGAAAGGCACCAGCGGGGATGAGCCTGGGGAGGCGCCCGGGCATGTCTGGACCCAGTCCCCGCAGCCTGCCCCTTGCTGGGGCAGTACCCCCGGAGGCCAGGAAGGTCTGGGCAAGGCTGGCCAGGGGCAGGGGCCCTGCTGGGTCCTGCCCCTGGCCTGTGGGGCCTCTGAGCACAACCGGCCCTCTCCCGCTGGAAGACCTCCCCGGCTTCCTCCAAAGGCGGCTTTGCAAGCACTCTCGCTGGCTGTTCCCGCCAGCCGCGCACAACGCTCCCAAGCCCGGGAGAAAAGCGCTTCGGGGTGGTGCTCTCTCCCGGCCCTTGCCCCTGAGCCTGGGGGCCAGGCAGGGCGTCCACACTCCCAGGCCAAGGCAGAACCACATGCACACGTCTGTTCCTGCCCCCTGCACCGGCAGAGAGCTCGGGGGAGCCAGAGTCTGTCAGGCAGCTGCTGGGCTGGCCGCCTGTGTGGGAAGGGGCAGAGCCGACCTAGGGGCACACTGGGCCTCTTGCTCTCCCTGCTGCCCTGAGGCTGCTGGGCCAAAGAGGTCTTGGGCATCCAGCCCCTTGCTGGTCCCTTCCCTCTGACGAGGCCCTCTGAGCTCCAGCACCTTGCAGTGTGGAGACAGCCCCTGCCAGCAACCTCCTCTCCAAGGAGGCCTCAAGCGAGGCCTAGGCCCAGGGGAAAGGCACCAGCGGGGATGAGCCTGGGGAGGCGCCCGGGCATGTCTGGACCCAGTCCCCGCAGCCTGCCCCTTGCTGGGGCAGTACCCCCGGAGGCCAGGAAGGTCTGGGCAAGGATGGCCAGGGGCAGGGGCCCTGCTGGGTCCTGCCCCTGGCCGGTGGGGCCTCTGAGCACAACCGGCCCTCTCCCGCTGGAAGACCTCCCCGGCTGCCTCCAAAGGCCGCTTTGCAAGCACTCTCGCCGGCTGTTCCCGCCAGCCGCGCACAATGCTCCCGAGCCCGGGAGAAAAGCGCTTCGGGGTGGTGCTCTCTCCCGGCCCTTGCCCCTGAGCCTGGGGGCCAGGCAGGGCGTCCACACTCCCAGGCCAAGGCAGAACCACATGCACACGTCTGTTCCTGCCCCCTGCACCGGCAGAGAGCTCGGGGGAGCCAGAGTCTGTCAGGCAGCTGCTGGGCTGGCCGCCTGTGTGGGAAGGGGCAGAGCCGACCTAGGGGCACACTGGGCCTCTTGCTCTCCCTGCTGCCCTGAGGCTGCTGGGCCAAAGAGGTCTTGGGCATCCAGCCCCTTGCTGGTCCCTTCCCTCTGACGAGGCCCTCTGAGCTCCAGCACCTTGCAGTGTGGAGACAGCCCCTGCCAGCAACCTCCTCTCCAAGGAGGCCTCAAGCGAGGCCTAGGCCCAGGGGAAAGGCACCAGCGGGGATGAGCCTGGGGAGGCGCCCGGGCATGTCTGGACCCAGTCCCCGCAGCCTGCCCCTTGCTGGGGCAGTACCCCCGGAGGCCAGGAAGGTCTGGGCAAGGCTGGCCAGGGGCAGGGGCCCTGCTGGGTCCTGCCCCTGGCCTGTGGGGCCTCTGAGCACAACCGGCCCTCTCCCGCTGGAAGACCTCCCCGGCTGCCTCCAAAGGCCGCTTTGCAAGCACTCTCGCCGGCTGTTCCCGCCAGCCGCGCACAACGCTCCCAAGCCCGGGAGAAAAGCGCTTCGGGGTGGTGCTCTCTCCCGGCCCTTGCCCCTGAGCCTGGGGGCCAGGCAGGGGGTCCACACTCCCAGGCCAAGGCAGAACCACATGCACACGTCTGTTCCTGCCCCCTGCACCGGCAGAGAGCTCGGGGGAGCCAGAGTCTGTCAGGCAGCTGCTGGGCTGGCCGCCTGTGTGGGAAGGGGCAGAGCCGACCTAGGGGCACACTGGGCCTCTTGCTCTCCCTGCTGCCCTGAGGCTGCTGGGCCAAAGAGGTCTTGGGCATCCAGCCCCTTGCTGGTCCCTTCCCTCTGACGAGGCCCTCTGAGCTCCAGCACCTTGCAGTGTGGAGACAGCCCCTGCCAGCAACCTCCTCTCCAAGGAGGCCTCAAGCGAGGCCTAGGCCCAGGGGAAAGGCACCAGCGGGGATGAGCCTGGGGAGGCGCCCGGGCATGTCTGGACCCAGTCCCCGCAGCCTGCCCCTTGCTGGGGCAGTACCCCCGGAGGCCAGGAAGGTCTGGGCAAGGCTGGCCAGGGGCAGGGGCCCTGCTGGGTCCTGCCCCTGGCCTGTGGGGCCTCTGAGCACAACCGGCCCTCTCCCGCTGGAAGACCACCCCGGCTGCCTCCAAAGGCCGCTTTGCAAGCACTCTCGCCGGCTGTTCCCGCCAGCCGCGCACAATGCTCCCGAGCCCGGGAGAAAAGCGCTTCGGGGTGGTGCTCTCTCCCGGCCCTTGCCCCTGAGCCTGGGGGCCAGGCAGGGCGTCCAAACTCCCAGGCCAAGGCAGAACCACATGCACACGTCTGTTCCTGCCCCCTGCACCGGCAGAGAGCTCGGGGGAGCCAGAGTCTGTCAGGCAGCTGCTGGGCTGGCCGCCTGTGTGGGAAGGGGCAGAGCCGACCTAGGGGCACACTGGGCCTCTTGCTCTCCCTGTTGCCCTGAGGCTGCTGGGCCAAAGAGGTCTTGGGCATCCAGCCCCTTGCTGGTCCCTTCCCTCTGACGAGGCCCTCTGAGCTCCAGCACCTTGCAGTGTGGAGACAGCCCCTGCCAGCAACCTCCTCTCCAAGGAGGCCTCAAGCGAGGCCTAGGCCCAGGGGAAAGGCACCAGCGGGGATGAGCCTGGGGAGGCGCCCGGGCATGTCTGGACCCAGTCCCCGCAGCCTGCCCCTTGCTGGGGCAGTACCCCCGGAGGCCAGGAAGGTCTGGGCAAGGCTGGCCAGGGTCAGGGGCCCTGCTGGGTCCTGCCCCTGGCCGGTGGGGCCTCTGAGCACAACCGGCCCTCTCCCGCTGGAAGACCTCCCCGGCTGCCTCCAAAGGCCGCTTTGCAAGCACTCTCGCCGGCTGTTCCCGCCAGCCGCGCACAACGCTCCCAAGCCCGGGAGAAAAGCGCTTCGGGGTGGTGCTCTCTCCCGGCCCTTGCCCCTGAGCCTGGGGGACAGGCAGGGGGTCCACACTCCCAGGCCAAGGCAGAACCACATGCACACGTCTGTTCCTGCCCCCTGCACTGGCAGAGAGCTCGGGGGAGCCAGAGTCTGTCAGGCAGCTGCTGGGCTGGCCGCCTGTGTGGGAAGGGGCAGAGCCGACCTAGGGGCACACTGGGCCTCTTGCTCTCCCTGCTGCCCTGAGGCTGCTGGGCCAAAGAGGTCTTGGGCATCCAGCCCCTTGCTGGTCCCTTCCCTCTGACGAGGCCCTCTGAGCTCCAGCACCTTGCAGTGTGGAGACAGCCCCTGCCAGCAACCTCCTCTCCAAGGAGGCCTCAAGCGAGGCCTAGGCCCAGGGGAAAGGCACCAGCGGGGATGAGCCTGGGGAGGCGCCCGGGCATGTCTGGACCCAGTCCCCGCAGCCTGCCCCTTGCTGGGGCAGTACCCCCGGAGGCCAGGAAGGTCTGGGCAAGGCTGGCCAGGGGCAGGGGCCCTGCTGGGTCCTGCCCCTGGCCTGTGGGGCCTCTGAGCACAACCGGCCCTCTCCCGCTGGAAGACCTCCCCGGCTTCCTCCAAAGGCGGCTTTGCAAGCACTCTCGCTGGCTGTTCCCGCCAGCCGCGCACAACGCTCCCAAGCCCGGGAGAAAAGCGCTTCGGGGTGGTTCTCTCTCCCGGCCCTTGCCCCTGAGCCTGGGGGCCAGGCAGGGCGTCCACACTCCCAGGCCAAGGCAGAACCACATGCACACGTCTGTTCCTGCCCCCTGCACCGGCAGAGAGCTCGGGGGAGCCAGAGTCTGTCAGGCAGCTGCTGGGCTGGCCGCCTGTGTGGGAAGGGGCAGAGCCGACCTAGGGGCACACTGGGCCTCTTGCTCTCCCTGCTGCCCTGAGGCTGCTGGGCCAAAGAGGTCTTGGGCATCCAGCCCCTTGCTGGTCCCTTCCCTCTGACGAGGCCCTCTGAGCTCCAGCACCTTGCAGTGTGGAGACAGCCCCTGCCAGCAACCTCCTCTCCAAGGAGGCCTCAAGCGAGGCCTAGGCCCAGGGGAAAGGCACCAGCGGGGATGAGCCTGGGGAGGCGCCCGGGCATGTCTGGACCCAGTCCCCGCAGCCTGCCCCTTGCTGGGGCAGTACCCCCGGAGGCCAGGAAGGTCTGGGCAAGGCTGGCCAGGGGCAGGGGCCCTGCTGGGTCCTGCCCCTGGCCGGTGGGGCCTCTGAGCACAACCGGCCCTCTCCCGCTGGAAGACCTCCCCGGCTGCCTCCAAAGGCCGCTTTGCAAGCACTCTCGCCGGCTGTTCCCGCCAGCCGCGCACAATGCTCCCGAGCCCGGGAGAAAAGCACTTCGGGGTGGTGCTCTCTCCCGGCCCTTGCCCCTGAGCCTGGGGGCCAGGCAGGGGGTCCACACTCCCAGGCCAAGGCAGAACCACATGCACACGTCTGTTCCTGCCCCCTGCACCGGCAGAGAGCTCGGGGGAGCCAGAGTCTGTCAGGCAGCTGCTGGGCTGGCCGCCTGTGTGGGAAGGGGCAGAGCCGACCTAGGGGCACACTGGGCCTCTTGCTCTCCCTGCTGCCCTGAGGCTGCTGGGCCAAAGAGGTCTTGGGCATCCAGCCCCTTGCTGGTCCCTTCCCTCTGACGAGGCCCTCTGAGCTCCAGCACCTTGCAGTGTGGAGACAGCCCCTGCCAGCAACCTCCTCTCCAAGGAGGCCTCAAGCGAGGCCTAGGCCCAGGGGAAAGGCACCAGCGGGGATGAGCCTGGGGAGGCGCCCGGGCATGTCTGGACCCAGTCCCCGCAGCCTGCCCCTTGCTGGGGCAGCACCCCCGGAGGCCAGGAAGGTCTGGGCAAGGCTGGCCAGGGGCAGGGGCCCTGCTGGGTCCTGCCCCTGGCCTGTGGGGCCTCTGAGCACAACCGGCCCTCTCCCGCTGGAAGACCTCCCCGGCTGCCTCCAAAGGCCGCTTTGCAAGCACTCTCGCCGGCTGTTCCCGCCAGCCGCGCACAACGCTCCCAAGCCCGGGAGAAAAGCGCTTCGGGGTGGTGCTCTCTCCCGGCCCTTGCCCCTGAGCCTGGGGGCCAGGCAGGGGTCCACACTCCCAGGCCAAGGCAGAACCACATGCACACGTCTGTTCCTGCCCCCTGCACCGGCAGAGAGCTCGGGGGAGCCAGAGTCTGTCAGGCAGCTGCTGGGCTGGCCGCCTGTGTGGGAAGGGGCAGAGCCGACCTAGGGGCACACTGGGCCTCTTGCTCTCCCTGCTGCCCTGAGGCTGCTGGGCCAAAGAGGTCTTGGGCATCCAGCCCCTTGCTGGTCCCTTCCCTCTGACGAGGCCCTCTGAGCTCCAGCACCTTGCAGTGTGGAGACAGCCCCTGCCAGCAACCTCCTCTCCAAGGAGGCCTCAAGCGAGGCCTAGGCCCAGGGGAAAGGCACCAGCGGGGATGAGCCTGGGGAGGCGCCCGGGCATGTCTGGACCCAGTCCCCGCAGCCTGCCCCTTGCTGGGGCAGTACCCCCGGAGGCCAGGAAGGTCTGGGCAAGGCTGGCCAGGGGCAGGGGCCCTGCTGGGTCCTGCCCCTGGCCTGTGGGGCCTCTGAGCACAACCGGCCCTCTCCCGCTGGAAGACCTCCCCGGCTGCCTCCAAAGGCCGCTTTGCAAGCACTCTCGCCGGCTGTTCCCGCCAGCCGCGCACAATGCTCCCGAGCCCGGGAGAAAAGCGCTTCGGGGTGGTGCTCTCTCCCGGCCCTTGCCCCTGAGCCTGGGGGCCAGGCAGGGCGTCCAAACTCCCAGGCCAAGGCAGAACCACATGCACACGTCTGTTCCTGCCCCCTGCACCGGCAGAGAGCTCGGGGGAGCCAGAGTCTGTCAGGCAGCTGCTGGGCTGGCCGCCTGTGTGGGAAGGGGCAGAGCCGACCTAGGGGCACACTGGGCCTCTTGCTCTCCCTGTTGCCCTGAGGCTGCTGGGCCAAAGAGGTCTTGGGCATCCAGCCCCTTGCTGGTCCCTTCCCTCTGACGAGGCCCTCTGAGCTCCAGCACCTTGCAGTGTGGAGACAGCCCCTGCCAGCAACCTCCTCTCCAAGGAGGCCTCAAGCGAGGCCTAGGCCCAGGGGAAAGGCACCAGCGGGGATGAGCCTGGGGAGGCGCCCGGGCATGTCTGGACCCAGTCCCCGCAGCCTGCCCCTTGCTGGGGCAGTACCCCCGGAGGCCAGGAAGGTCTGGGCAAGGCTGGCCAGGGGCAGGGGCCCTGCTGGGTCCTGCCCCTGGCCTGTGGGGCCTCTGAGCACAACCGGCCCTCTCCCGCTGGAAGACCTCCCCGGCTGCCTCCAAAGGCCGCTTTGCAAGCACTCTCGCCGGCTGTTCCCGCCAGCCGCGCACAATGCTCCCGAGCCCGGGAGAAAAGCGCTTCGGGGTGGTGCTCTCTCCCGGCCCTTGCCCCTGAGCCTGGGGCCAGGCAGGGCGTCCAAACTCCCAGGCCAAGGCAGAACCACATGCACACGTCTGTTCCTGCCCCCTGCACCGGCAGAGAGCTCGGGGGAGCCAGAGTCTGTCAGGCAGCTGCTGGGCTGGCCGCCTGTGTGGGAAGGGGCAGAGCCGACCTAGGGGCACACTGGGCCTCTTGCTCTCCCTGTTGCCCTGAGGCTGCTGGGCCAAAGAGGTCTTGGGCATCCAGCCCCTTGCTGGTCCCTTCCCTCTGACGAGGCCCTCTGAGCTCCAGCACCTTGCAGTGTGGAGACAGCCCCTGCCAGCAACCTCCTCTCCAAGGAGGCCTCAAGCGAGGCCTAGGCCCAGGGGAAAGGCACCAGCGGGGATGAGCCTGGGGAGGCGCCCGGGCATGTCTGGACCCAGTCCCCGCAGCCTGCCCCTTGCTGGGGCAGTACCCCCGGAGGCCAGGAAGGTCTGGGCAAGGCTGGCCAGGGGCAGGGGCCCTGCTGGGTCCTGCCCCTGGCCGGTGGGGCCTCTGAGCACAACCGGCCCTCTCCCGCTGGAAGACCTCCCCGGCTGCCTCCAAAGGCCGCTTTGCAAGCACTCTCGCCGGCTGTTCCCGCCAGCCGCGCACAACGCTCCCAAGCCCGGGAGAAAAGCGCTTCGGGGTGGTGCTCTCTCCCGGCCCTTGCCCCTGAGCCTGGGGGACAGGCAGGGGGTCCACACTCCCAGGCCAAGGCAGAACCACATGCACACGTCTGTTCCTGCCCCCTGCACTGGCAGAGAGCTCGGGGGAGCCAGAGTCTGTCAGGCAGCTGCTGGGGCTGGCCGCCTGTGTGGGAAGGGGCAGAGCCGACCTAGGGGCACACTGGGCCTCTTGCTCTCCCTGCTGCCCTGAGGCTGCTGGGCCAAAGAGGTCTTGGGCATCCAGCCCCTTGCTGGTCCCTTCCCTCTGACGAGGCCCTCTGAGCTCCAGCACCTTGCAGTGTGGAGACAGCCCCTGCCAGCAACCTCCTCTCCAAGGAGGCCTCAAGCGAGGCCTAGGCCCAGGGAAAGGCACCAGCGGGGATGAGCCTGGGGAGGCGCCCGGGCATGTCTGGACCCAGTCCCCGCAGCCTGCCCCTTGCTGGGGCAGTACCCCCGGAGGCCAGGAAGGTCTGGGCAAGGCTGGCCACACGGGCAGGGGCCCTGCTGGGTCCTGCCCCTGGCCTGTGGGGCCTCTGAGCACAACCGGCCCTCTCCCGCTGGAAGACCTCCCCGGCTGCCTCCACAGGCCGCTTTGCAAGCACTCTCGCCGGTTGTTCCTGCCAGCCGCGCACAACGCTCCCAAGCCCGGGAGAAAAGCGCTTCGGGGTGGTGCTCTCTCCCGGCCCTTGCCCCTGAGCCTGGGGGACAGGCAGGGGGTCCACACTCCCAGGCCAAGGCAGAACCACATGCACACGTCTGTTCCTGCCCCCTGCACCGGCAGAGAGCTCGGGGGAGCCAGAGTCTGTCAGGCAGCTGCTGGGCTGGCCGCCTGTGTGGGAAGGGGCAGAGCCGACCTAGGGGCACACTGGGCCTCTTGCTCTCCCTGCTGCCCTGAGGCTGCTGGGCCAAAGAGGTCTTGGGCATCCAGCCCCTTGCTGGTCCCTTCCCTCTGACGAGGCCCTCTGAGCTCCAGCACCTTGCAGTGTGGAGACAGCCCCTGCCAGCAACCTCCTCTCCAAGGAGGCCTCAAGCGAGGCCTAGGCCCAGGGGAAAGGCACCAGCGGGGATGAGCCTGGGGAGGCGCCCGGGCATGTCTGGACCCAGTCCCCGCAGCCTGCCCCTTGCTGGGGCAGTACCCCCGGAGGCCAGGAAGGTCTGGGCAAGGCTGGCCAGGGGCAGGGGCCCTGCGGGGTCCTGCCCCTGGCCGGTGGGGCCTCTGAGCACAACCGGCCCTCTCCCGCTGGAAGACCTCCCCGGCTGCCTCCAAAGGCCGCTTTGCAAGCACTCTCGCCGGCTGTTCCCGCCAGCCGCGCACAACGCTCCCAAGCCCGGGAGAAAAGGGCTTCGGGGTGGTGCTCTCTCCCGGCCCTTGCCCCTGAGCCTGGGGGCCAGGCAGGGGGTCCACACTCCCAGGCCAAGGCAGAACCACATGCACACGTCTGTTCCTGCCCCCTGCACCGGCAGAGAGCTCGGGGGAGCCAGAGTCTGTCAGGCAGCTGCTGGGCTGGCCGCCTGTGTGGGAAGGGGCAGAGCCGACCTAGGGGCACACTGGGCCTCTTGCTCTCCCTGCTGCCCTGAGGCTGCTGGGCCAAAGAGGTCTTGGGCATCCAGCCCCTTGCTGGTCCCTTCCCTCTGACGAGGCCCTCTGAGCTCCAGCACCTTGCAGTGTGGAGACAGCCCCTGCCAGCAACCTCCTCTCCAAGGAGGACTCAAGCGAGGCCTAGGCCCAGGGGAAAGGCACCAGCGGGGATGAGCCTGGGGAGGCGCCCGGGCATGTCTGGACCCAGTCCCCGCAGCCTGCCCCTTGCTGGGGCAGTACCCCCGGAGGCCAGGAAGGTCAGGGCAAGGCTGGCCAGGGGCAGGGGCCCTGCTGGGTCCTGCCCCTGGCCGGTGGGGCCTCTGAGCACAACCGGCCCTCTCCCGCTGGAAGACCTCCCCGGCTGCCTCCAAAGGACGCTTTGCAAGCACTCTCGCGGCTGTTCCCGCCAGCCGCGCACAACGCTCCCAAGCCCGGGAGAAAAGGGCTTCGGGGTGGTGCTCTCTCCCGGCCCTTGCCCCTGAGCCTGGGGGCCAGGCAGGGGGTCCACACTCCCAGGCCAAGGCAGAACCACATGCACACGTCTGTTCCTGCCCCCTGCACCGGCAGAGAGCTCGGGGGAGCCAGAGTCTGTCAGGCAGCTGCTGGGGCTGGCCGCCTGTGTGGGAAGGGGCAGAGCCGACCTAGGGGCACACTGGGCCTCTTGCTCTCCCTGCTGCCCTGAGGCTGCTGGGCCAAAGAGGTCTTGGGCATCCAGCCCCTTGCTGGTCCCTTCCCTCTGACGAGGCCCTCTGAGCTCCAGCACCTTGCAGTGTGGAGACAGCCCCTGCCAGCAACCTCCTCTCCAAGGAGGCCTCAAGCGAGGCCTAGGCCCAGGGGAAAGGCACCAGCGGGGATGAGCCTGGGGAGGCGCCCGGGCATGTCTGGACCCAGTCCCCGCAGCCTGCCCCTTGCTGGGGCAGTACCCCCGGAGGCCAGGAAGGTCTGGGCAAGGCTGGCCAGGGGCAGGGGCCCTGCTGGGTCCTGCCCCTGGCCGGTGGGGCCTCTGAGCACAACCGGCCCTCTCCCGCTGGAAGACCTCCCCGGCTGCCTCCAAAGGCCGCTTTGCAAGCACTCTCGCCGGCTGTTCCCGCCAGCCGCGCACAATGCTCCCGAGCCCGGGAGAAAAGCGCTTCGGGGTGGTGCTCTCTCCCGGCCCTTGCCCCTGAGCCTGGGGGCGAGGCAGGGCGTCCACACTCCCAGGCCAAGGCAGAACCACATGCACACGTCTGTTCCTGCCCCCTGCACCGGCAGAGAGCTCGGGGGAGCCAGAGTCTGTCAGGCAGCTGCTGGGCTGGCCGCCTGTGTGGGAAGGGGCAGAGCCGACCTAGGGGCACACTGGGCCTCTTGCTCTCCCTGCTGCCCTGAGGCTGCTGGGCCAAAGAGGTCTTGGGCATCAGCCCCTTGCTGGTCCCTTCCCTCTGACGAGGCCCTCTGAGCTCCAGCACCTTGCAGTGTGGAGACAGCCCCTGCCAGCAACCTCCTCTCCAAGGAGGCCTCAAGCGAGGCCTAGGCCCAGGGGAAAGGCACCAGCGGGGATGAGCCTGGGGAGGCGCCCGGGCATGTCTGGACCCAGTCCCCGCAGCCTGCCCCTTGCTGGGGCAGTACCCCCGGAGGCCAGGAAGGTCTGGGCAAGGCTGGCCAGGGGCAGGGGCCCTGCTGGGTCCTGCCCCTGGCCTGTGGGGCCTCTGAGCACAACCGGCCCTCTCCCGCTGGAAGACCTCCCCGGCTGCCTCCAAAGGCCGCTTTGCAAGCACTCTCGCCGGCTGTTCCCGCCAGCCGCGCACAACGCTCCCAAGCCCGGGAGAAAAGCGCTTCGGGGTGGTGCTCTCTTCCGGCCCTTGCCCCTGAGCCTGGGGGCCAGGCAGGGGGTCCACACTCCCGGCCAAGGCAGAACCACATGCACACGTCTGTTCCTGCCCCCTGCACCGGCAGAGAGCTCGGGGGAGCCAGAGTCTGTCAGGCAGCTGCTGGGCTGGCCGCCTGTGTGGGAAGGGGCAGAGCCGACCTAGGGGCACACTGGGCCTCTTGCTCTCCCTGCTGCCCTGAGGCTGCTGGGCCAAAGAGGTCTTGGGCATCCAGCCCCTTGCTGGTCCCTTCCCTCTGACGAGGCCCTCTGAGCTCCAGCACCTTGCAGTGTGGAGACAGCCCCTGCCAGCAACCTCCTCTCCATGGAGGCCTCAAGCGAGGCCTAGGCCCAGGGGAAAGGCACCAGCGGGGATGAGCCTGGGGAGGCGCCCGGGCATGTCTGGACCCAGTCCCCGCAGCCTGCCCCTTGCTGGGGCAGTACCCCCGGAGGCCAGGAAGGTCTGGGCAAGGCTGGCCAGGGGCAGGGGCCCTGCTGGGTCCTGCCCCTGGCCTGTGGGGCCTCTGAGCACAACCGGCCCTCTCCCGCTGGAAGACCTCCCCGGCTGCCTCCACAGGCCGCTTTGCAAGCACTCTCGCCGGCTGTTCCTGCCAGCCGCGCACAACGCTCCCAAGCCCGGAGAAAAGCGCTTAGGGGTGGTGCTCTCTCCCGGCCCTTGCCCCTGAGCCTGGGGGACAGGCAGGGGGTCCACACTCCCAGGCCAAGGCAGAACCACATGCACACGTCTGTTCCTGCCCCCTGCACCGGCAGAGAGCTCGGGGGAGCCAGAGTCTGTCAGGCAGCTGCTGGGCTGGCCGCCTGTGTGGGAAGGGGCAGAGCCGACCTAGGGGCACACTGGGCCTCTTGCTCTCCCTGCTGCCCTGAGGCTGCTGGGCCAAAGAGGTCTTGGGCATCCAGCCCCTTGCTGGTCCCTTCCCTCTGACGAGGCCCTCTGAGCTCCAGCACCTTGCAGTGTGGAGACAGCCCCTGCCAGCAACCTCCTCTCCAAGGAGGCCTCAAGCGAGGCCTAGGGCCCAGGGGAAAGGCATCAGCGGGGATGAGCCTGGGGAGGCGCCCGGGCATGTCTGGACCCAGTCCCCGCAGCCTGCCCCTTGCTGGGGCAGTACCCCCGGAGGCCAGGAAGGTCTGGGCAAGGCTGGCCAGGGGCAGGGGCCCTGCTGGGTCCTGCCCCTGGCCGGTGGGGCCTCTGAGCACAACCGGCCCTCTCCCGCTGGAAGACCTCCCCGGCTGCCTCCAAAGGCCGCTTTGCAAGCACTCTCGCCGGCTGTTCCCGCCAGCCACGCACAACGCTCCCAAGCCCGGGAGAAAAGGGCTTCGGGGTGGTGCTCTCTCCCGGCCCTTGCCCCTGAGCCTGGGGGCCAGGCAGGGGGTCCACACTCCCAGGCCAAGGCAGAACCACATGCACACGTCTGTTCCTGCCCCCTGCACCGGCAGAGAGCTCGGGGGAGCCAGAGTCTGTCAGGCAGCTGCTGGGCTGGCCGCCTGTGTGGGAAGGGGCAGAGCCGACCTAGGGGCACACTGGGCCTCTTGCTCTCCCTGCTGCCCTGAGGCTGCTGGGCCAAAGAGGTCTTGGGCATCCAGCCCCTTGCTGGTCCCTTCCCTCTGACGAGGCCCTCTGAGCTCCAGCCCCTTGCAGTGTGGAGACAGCCCCTGCCAGCAACCTCCTCTCCAAGGAGGACTCAAGCGAGGCCTAGGCCCAGGGGAAAGGCACCAGCGGGGATGAGCCTGGGGAGGCGCCCGGGCATGTCTGGACCCAGTCCCCGCAGCCTGCCCCTTGCTGGGGCAGTACCCCCGGAGGCCAGGAAGGTCAGGGCAAGGCTGGCCAGGGGCAGGGGCCCTGCTGGGTCCTGCCCCTGGCCGGTGGGGCCTCTGAGCACAACCGGCCCTCTCCCGCTGGAAGACCTCCCCGGCTGCCTCCAAAGGACGCTTTGCAAGCACTCTCGCCGGCTGTTCCCGCCAGCCGCGCACAACGCTCCCAAGCCCGGGAGAAAAGGGCTTCGGGGTGGTGCTCTCTCCCGGCCCTTGCCCCTGAGCCTGGGGGCCAGGCAGGGGGTCCACACTCCCAGGCCAAGGCAGAACCACATGCACACGTCTGTTCCTGCCCCCTGCACCGGCAGAGAGCTCGGGGGAGCCAGAGTCTGTCAGGCAGCTGCTGGGCTGGCCGCCTGTGTGGGAAGGGGCAGAGCCGACCTAGGGGCACACTGGGCCTCTTGCTCTCCCTGCTGCCCTGAGGCTGCTGGGCCAAAGAGGTCTTGGGCATCCAGCCCCTTGCTGGTCCCTTCCCTCTGACGAGGCCCTCTGAGCTCCAGCACCTTGCAGTGTGGAGACAGCCCCTGCCAGCAACCTCCTCTCCAAGGAGGCCTCAAGCGAGGCCTAGGCCCAGGGGAAAGGCACCAGCGGGGATGAGCCTGGGGAGGCGCCCGGGCATGTCTGGACCCAGTCCCCCGCAGCCTGCCCCTTGCTGGGGCAGTACCCCCCGGAGGCCAGGAAGGTCTGGGCAAGGCTGGCCAGGGGCAGGGGCCCTGCTGGGTCCTGCCCCTGGCCTGTGGGGCCTCTGAGCACAACCGGCCCTCTCCCGCTGGAAGACCTCCCCGGCTGCCTCCAAAGGCCGCTTTGCAAGCACTCTCGCCGGCTGTTCCCCGCCAGCCGCGCACAATGCTCCCGAGCCCGGGAGAAAAGCGCTTCGGGGTGGTGCTCTCTCCCGGCCCTTGCCCCTGAGCCTGGGGGCCAGGCAGGGCGTCCACACTCCCAGGCCAAGGCAGAACCACATGCACACGTCTGTTCCTGCCCCCTGCACCGGCAGAGAGCTCGGGGGAGCCAGAGTCTGTCAGGCAGCTGCTGGGCTGGCCGCCTGTGTGGGAAGGGGCAGAGCCGACCTAGGGGCACACTGGGCCTCTTGCTCTCCCTGCTGCCCTGAGGCTGCTGGGCCAAAGAGGTCTTGGGCATCCAGCCCCTTGCTGGTCCCTTCCCTCTGACGAGGCCCTCTGAGCTCCAGCACCTTGCAGTGTGGAGACAGCCCCTGCCAGCAACCTCCTCTCCAAGGAGGCCTCAAGCGAGGCCTAGGCCCAGGGGAAAGGCACCAGCGGGGATGAGCCTGGGGAGGCGCCCGGGCATGTCTGGACCCAGTCCCCGCAGCCTGCCCCTTGCTGGGGGCAGTACCCCCGGAGGCCAGGAAGGTCTGGGCAAGGCTGGCCAGGGGCAGGGGCCCTGCTGGGTCCTGCCCCTGGCCTGTGGGGCCTCTGAGCACAACCGGCCCTCTCCCGCTGGAAGACCTCCCCGGCTGCCTCCACAGGCCGCTTTGCAAGCACTCTCGCCGGCTGTTCCCGCCAGCCGCGCACAACGCTCCCAAGCCCGGGAGAAAAGCGCTTCGGGGTGGTGCTCTCTCCCGGCCCTTGCCCCTGAGCCTGGGGGTCAGGCAGGGGGTCCACACTCCCAGGCCAAGGCAGAACCACATGCACACGTCTGTTCCTGCCCCCTGCACCGGCAGAGAGCTCGGGGGAGCCAGAGTCTGTCAGGCAGCTGCTGGGCTGGCCGCCTGTGTGGGAAGGGGCAGAGCCGACCTAGGGGCACACTGGGCCTCTTGCTCTCCCTGCTGCCCTGAGGCTGCTGGGCCAAAGAGGTCTTGGGCATCCAGCCCCTTGCTGGTCCCTTCCCTCTGACGAGGCCCTCTGAGCTCCAGCACCTTGCAGTGTGGAGACAGCCCCTGCCAGCAACCTCCTCTCCAAGGAGGCCTCAAGCGAGGCCTAGGCCCAGGGGAAAGGCAGCAGCGGGGATGAGCCTGGGGAGGCGCCCGGGCATGTCTGGACCCAGTCCCCGCAGCCTGCCCCTTGCTGGGGCAGTACCCCCGGAGGCCAGGAAGGTCTGGGCAAGGCTGGCCAGGGGCAGGGGCCCTGCTGGGTCCTGCCCCTGGCCTGTGGGGCCTCTGAGCACAACCGGCCCTCTCCCGCTGGAAGACCTCCCCGGCTGCCTCCACAGGCCGCTTTGCAAGCACTCTCGCCGGCTGTTCCTGCCAGCCGCGCACAACGCTCCCAAGCCCGGGAGAAAAGCGCTTCGGGGTGGTGCTCTCTCCCGGCCCTTGCCCCTGAGCCTGGGGGCCAGGCAGGGGGTCCACACTCCCAGGCCAAGGCAGAACCACATGCACACGTCTGTTCCTGCCCCCTGCACCGGCAGAGAGCTCGGGGGAGCCAGAGTCTGTCAGGCAGCTGCTGGGCTGGCCGCCTGTGTGGGAAGGGGCAGAGCCGACCTAGGGGCACACTGGGCCTCTTGCTCTCCCTGCTGCCCTGAGGCTGCTGGGCCAAAGAGGTCTTGGGCATCCAGCCCCTTGCTGGTCCCTTCCCTCTGACGAGGCCCTCTGAGCTCCAGCACCTTGCAGTGTGGAGACAGCCCCTGCCAGCAACCTCCTCTCCAAGGAGGCCTCAAGCGAGGCCTAGGCCCAGGGGAAAGGCACCAGCGGGGATGAGCCTGGGGAGGCGCCCGGGCATGTCTGGACCCAGTCCCCGCAGCCTGCCCCTTGCTGGGGCAGTACTCCCGGAGGCCAGGAAGGTCTGGGCAAGGCTGGCCAGGGGCAGGGGCCCTGCTGGGTCCTGCCCCTGGCCTGTGGGGCCTCTGAGCACAACCGGCCCTCTCCCGCTGGAAGACCACCCCGGCTGCCTCCAAAGGCCGCTTTGCAAGCACTCTCGCCGGCTGTTCCCGCCAGCCGCGCACAATGCTCCCGAGCCCGGGAGAAAAGCGCTTCGGGGTGGTGCTCTCTCCCGGCCCTTGCCCCTGAGCCTGGGGGCCAGGCAGGGCGTCCAAACTCCCAGGCCAAGGCAGAACCACATGCACACTTCCTGCCCCCTGCACCGGCAGAGAGCTCGGGGGAGCCAGAGTCTGTCAGGCAGCTGCTGGGCTGGCCGCCTGTGTGGGAAGGGGCAGAGCCGACCTAGGGGCACACTGGGCCTCTTGCTCTCCCTGCTGCCCTGAGGCTGCTGGGCCAAAGAGGTCTTGGGCATCCAGCCCCTTGCTGGTCCCTTCCCTCTGACGAGGCCCTCTGAGCTCCAGCACCTTGCAGTGAGGAGACAGCCCCTGCCAGCAACCTCCTCTCCAAGGAGGCCTCAAGCGAGGCCTAGGCCCAGGGGAAAGGCACCAGCGGGGATGAGCCTGGGGAGGCGCCCGGGCATGTCTGGACCCAGTCCCCGCAGCCTGCCCCTTGCTGGGGCAGTACCCCCGGAGGCCAGGAAGGTCTGGGCAAGGCTGGCCAGGGGCAGGGGCCCTGCTGGGTCCTGCCCCTGGCCTGTGGGGCCTCTGAGCACAACCGGCCCTCTCCCGCTGGAAGACCTCCCCGGCTGCCTCCACAGGCCGCTTTGCAAGCACTCTCGCCGGCTGTTCTCGCCAGCCGCGCACAACGCTCCCAAGCCCGGGAGAAAAGCGCTTCGGGGTGGTGCTCTCTCCCGGCCCTTGCCCCTGAGCCTGGGGGCCAGGCAGGGCGTCCACACTCCCAGGCCAAGGCAGAACCACATGCACACGTCTGTTCCTGCCCCCTGCACCGGCAGAGAGCTCGGGGGAGCCAGAGTCTGTCAGGCAGCTGCTGGGCTGGCCGCCTGTGTGGGAAGGGGCAGAGCCGACCTAGGGGCACACTGGGCCTCTTGCTCTCCCTGCTGCCCTGAGGCTGCTGGGCCAAAGAGGTCTTGGGCATCCAGCCCCTTGCTGGTCCCTTCCCTCTGACGAGGCCCTCTGAGCTCCAGCACCTTGCAGTGTGGAGACAGCCCCTGCCAGCAACCTCCTCTCCAAGGAGGCCTCAAGCGAGGCCTAGGCCCAGGGGAAAGGCACCAGCGGGGATGAGCCTGGGGAGGCGCCCGGGCATGTCTGGACCCAGTCCCCGCAGCCTGCCCCTTGCTGGGGCAGTACCCCCGGAGGCCAGGAAGGTCTGGGCAAGGCTGGCCAGGGGCAGGGGCCCTGCTGGGTCCTGCCCCTGGCCTGTGGGGCCTCTGAGCACAACCGGCCCTCTCCCGCTGGAAGACCTCCCCGGCTGCCTCCACAGGCCGCTTTGCAAGCACTCTCGCCGGCTGTTCCCGCCAGCCGCGCACAACACTCCCAAGCCCGGGAGAAAAGGGCTTCGGGGTGGTGCTCTCTCCCGGCCCTTGCCCCTGAGCCTGGGGGCCAGGCAGGGCGTGCACACTCCCAGGCCAAGGCAGAACCACATGCACACGTCTGTTCCTGCCCCCTGCACCGGCAGAGAGCTCGGGGGAGCCAGAGTCTGTCAGGCAGCTGCTGGGCTGGCCGCCTGTGTGGGAAGGGGCAGAGCCGACCTAGGGGCACACTGGGCCTCTTGCTCTCCCTGCTGCCCTGAGGCTGCTGGGCCAAAGAGGTCTTGGGCATCCAGCCCCTTGCTGGTCCCTTCCCTCTGACGAGGCCCTCTGAGCTCCAGCACCTTGCAGTGTGGAGACAGCCCCTGCCCGCAACCTCCTCTCCAAGGAGGCCTCAAGCGAGGCCTAGGCCCAGGGGAAAGGCACCAGCGGGGATGAGCCTGGGGAGGCGCCCGGGCATGTCTGGACCCAGTCCCCGCAGCCTGCCCCTTGCTGGGGCAGTACCCCCGGAGGCCAGGAAGGTCTGGGCAAGGCTGGCCAGGGGCAGGGGCCCTGCTGGGTCCTGCCCCTGGCCTGTGGGGCCTCTGAGCACAACCGGCCCTCTCCCGCTGGAAGACCTCCCCGGCTGCCTCCACAGGCCGCTTTGCAAGCACTCTCGCCGGCTGTTCCCGCCAGCCGTGCACAACGCTCCCAAGCCCGGGAGAAAAGCGCTTCGGGGTGGTGCTCTCTCCCGGCCCTTGCCCCTGAGCCTGGGGGCCAGGCAGGGGGTCCACACTCCCAGGCCAAGGCAGAACCACATGCACACGTCTGTTCCTGCCCCCTGCACCGGCAGAGAGCTCGGGGGAGCCAGAGTCTGTCAGGCAGCTGCTGGGCTGGCCGCCTGTGTGGGAAGGGGCAGAGCCGACCTAGGGGCACACTGGGCCTCTTGCTCTCCCTGCTGCCCTGAGGCTGCTGGGCCAAAGAGGTCTTGGGCATCCAGCCCCTTGCTGGTCCCTTCCCTCTGACGAGGCCCTCTGAGCTCCAGCACCTTGCAGTGTGGAGACAGCCCCTGCCAGCAACCTCCTCTCCAAGGAGGCCTCAAGCGAGGCCTAGGCCCAGGGGAAAGGCACCAGCGGGGATGAGCCTGGGGAGGCGCCCGGGCATGTCTGGACCCAGTCCCCGCAGCCTGCCCCTTGCTGGGGCAGTACCCCCGGAGGCCAGGAAGGTCTGGCCAAGGCTGGCCAGGGGCAGGGGCCCTGCTGGGTCCTGCCCCTGGCCTGTGGGGCCTCTGAGCACAACCGGCCCTCTCCCGCTGGAAGACCTCCCCGGCTGCCTCCACAGGCCGCTTTGCAAGCACTCTCGCCGGCTGTTCCCGCCAGCCGCGCACAACGCTCCCAAGCCCGGGAGAAAAGCGCTTCGGGGTGGTGCTCTCTCCCGGCCCTTGCCCCTGAGCCTGGGGGCCAGGCAGGACGTGCACACTCCCAGGCCAAGGCAGAACCACATGCACACGTCTGTTCCTGCCCCCTGCACCGGCAGAGAGCTCGGGGGAGCCAGAGTCTGTCAGGCAGCTGCTGGGCTGGCCGCCTGTGTGGGAAGGGGCAGAGCCGACCTAGGGGCACACTGGGCCTCTTGCTCTCCCTGCTGCCCTGAGGCTGCTGGGCCAAAGAGGTCTTGGGCATCCAGCCCCTTGCTGGTCCCTTCCCTCTGACGAGGCCCTCTGAGCTCCAGCACCTTGCAGTGTGGAGACAGCCCCTGCCAGCAACCTCCTCTCCAAGGAGGCCTCAAGCGAGGCCTAGGCCCAGGGGAAAGGCACCAGCGGGGATGAGCCTGGGGAGGCGCCCGGGCATGTCTGGACCCAGTCCCCGCAGCCTGCCCCTTGCTGGGGCAGTACCCCCGGAGGCCAGGAAGGTCTGGGCAAGGCTGGCCAGGGGCAGGGGCCCTGCTGGGTCCTGCCCCTGGCCTGTGGGGCCTCTGAGCACAACCGGCCCTCTCCCGCTGGAAGACCTCCCCGGCTGCCTCCACAGGCCGCTTTGCAAGCACTCTCGCCGGCTGTTCCCGCCAGCCGCGCACAACGCTCCCAAGCCCGGGAGAAAAGCGCTTCGGGGTGGTGCTCTCTCCCGGCCCTTGCCCCTGAGCCTGGGGGCCAGGCAGGGCGTGCACACTCCCAGGCCAAGGCAGAACCACATGCACACGTCTGTTCCTGCCCCCTGCACCGGCAGAGAGCTCGGGGGAGCCAGAGTCTGTCAGGCAGCTGCTGGGCTGGCCGCCTGTGTGGGAAGGGGCAGAGCCGACCTAGGGGCACACTGGGCCTCTTGCTCTCCCTGCTGCCCTGAGGCTGCTGGGCCAAAGAGGTCTTGGGCATCCAGCCCCTTGCTGGTCCCTTCCCTCTGACGAGGCCCTCTGAGCTCCAGCCCCTTGCAGTGTGGAGACAGCCCCTGCCAGCAACCTCCTCTCCAAGGAGGCCTCAAGCGAGGCCTAGGCCCAGGGGAAAGGCACCAGCGGGGATGAGCCTGGGGAGGCGCCCGGGCATGTCTGGACCCAGTCCCCGCAGCCTGCCCCTTGCTGGGGCAGTACCCCCGGAGGCCAGGAAGGTCTGGGCAAGGCTGGCCAGGGGCAGGGGCCCTGCTGGGTCCTGCCCCTGGCCTGTGGGGCCTCTGAGCACAACAGGCCCTCTACCGCTGGAAGACCTCCCCGGCTGCCTCCACAGGCCGCTTTGCAAGCACTCTCGCCGGCTGTTCCCGCCAGCCGCGCACAACGCTCCCAAGCCCGGGAGAAAAGCGCTTCGGGGTGGTGCTCTCTCCCGGCCCTTGCCCCTGAGCCTGGGGGCCAGGCAGGGCGTGCACACTCCCAGGCCAAGGCAGAACCACATGCACACGTCTGTTCCTGCCCCCTGCACCGGCAGAGAGCTCGGGGGAGCCAGAGTCTGTCAGGCAGCTGCTGGGCTGGCCGCCTGTGTGGGAAGGGGCAGAGCCGACCTAGGGGCACACTGGGCCTCTTGCTCTCCCTGCTGCCCTGAGGCTGCTGGGCCAAAGAGGTCTTGGGCATCCAGCCCCTTGCTGGTCCCTTCCCTCTGACGAGGCCCTCTGAGCTCCAGCACCTTGCAGTGTGGAGACAGCCCCTGGCAGCAACCTCCTCTCCAAGGAGGCCTCAAGCGAGGCCTAGGCCCAGGGGAAAGGCACCAGCGGGGATGAGCCTGGGGAGGCGCCCGGGCATGTCTGGACCCAGTCCCCGCAGCCTGCCCCTTGCTGGGGCAGTACCCCCGGAGGCCAGGAAGGTCTGGGCAAGGCTGGCCAGGGGCAGGGGCCCTGCTGGGTCCTGCCCCTGGCCGGTGGGGCCTCTGAGCACAACCGGCCCTCTCCCGCTGGAAGACCTCCCCGGCTGCCTCCACAGGCCGCTTTGCAAGCACTCTCGCCGGCTGTTCCCGCCAGCCGCGCACAACGCTCCCAAGCCCGGGAGAAAAGCGCTTCGGGGTGGTGCTCTCTCCCGGCCCTTGCCCCTGAGCCTGGGGGCCAGGCAGGGGGTCCACACTCCCAGGCCAAGGCAGAACCACATGCACACGTCTGTTCCTGCCCCCTGCACCGGCAGAGAGCTCGGGGGAGCCAGAGTCTGTCAGGCAGCTGCTGGGCTGGCCGCCTGTGTGGGAAGGGGCAGAGCCGACCTAGGGGCACACTGGGCCTCTTGCTCTCCCTGCTGCCCTGAGGCTGCTGGGCCAAAGAGGTCTTGGGCATCCAGCCCCTTGCTGGTCCCTTCCCTCTGACGAGGCCCTCTGAGCTCCAGCACCTTGCAGTGTGGAGACAGCCCCTGCCAGCAACCTCCTCTCCAAGGAGGCCTCAAGCGAGGCCTAGGCCCAGGGGAAAGGCACCAGCGGGGATGAGCCTGGGGAGGCGCCCGGGCATGTCTGGACCCAGTCCCCGCAGCCTGCCCCTTGCTGGGGCAGTACCCCCGGAGGCCAGGAAGGTCTGGGCAAGGCTGGCCAGGGGCAGGGGCCCTGCTGGGTCCTGCCCCTGGCCGGTGGGGCCTCTGAGCACAACCGGCCCTCTCCCGCTGGAAGACCTTCCCGGCTGCCTCCACAGGCCGCTTTGCAAGCACTCTCGCCGGCTGTTCCCGCCAGCCGCGCACAACGCTCCCAAGCCCAGGAGAAAAGGGCTTCGGGGTGGTGCTCTCTCCCGGCCCTTGCCCCTGAGCCTGGGGGCCAGGCAGGGGGTCCACACTCCCAGGCCAAGGCAGAACCACATGCACACGTCTGTTCCTGCCCCCTGCACCGGCAGAGAGCTCGGGGGAGCCAGAGTCTGTCAGGCAGCTGCTGGGCTGGCCGCCTGTGTGGGAAGGGGCAGAGCCGACCTAGGGGCTCACTGGGCCTCTTGCTCTCCCTGCTGCCCTGAGGCTGCTGGGCCAAAGAGGTCTTGGGCATCCAGCCCCTTGCTGGTCCCTTCCCTCTGACGAGGCCCTCTGAGCTCCAGCACCTTGCAGTGTGGAGACAGCCCCTGCCAGCAACCTCCTCTCCAAGGAGGCCTCAAGCGAGGCCTAGGCCCAGGGGAAAGGCACCAGCGGGGATGAGCCTGGGGAGGCGCCCGGGCATGTCTGGACCCAGTCCCCGCAGCCTGCCCCTTGCTGGGGCAGTACCCCCCGGAGGCCAGGAAGGTCTGGGCAAGGCTGGCCAGGGGCAGGGGCCCTGCTGGGTCCTGCCCCTGGCCTGTGGGGCCTCTGAGCACAACCGGCCCCTCCCGCTGGAAGACCTCCCCGGCTGCCTCCACAGGCCACTTTGCAAGCACTCTCGCCGGCTGTTCCCGCCAGCCGCGCACAACGCTCCCAAGCCCGGGAGAAAAGCGCTTCGGGGTGGTGCTCTCTCCCGGCCCTTGCCCCTGAGCCTGGGGGCCAGGCAGGGGGGTCCACACTCCCAGGCCAAGGCAGAACCACATGCACACGTCTGTTCCTGCCCCCTGCACCGGCAGAGAGCTCGGGGGAGCCAGAGTCTGTCAGGCAGCTGCTGGGCTGGCCGCCTGTGTGGGAAGGGGCAGAGCCGACCTAGGGGCACACTGGGCCTCTTGCTCTCCCTGCTGCCCTGAGGCTGCTGGGCCAAAGAGGTCTTGGGCATCCAGCCCCTTGCTGGTCCCTTCCCTCTGACGAGGCCCTCTGAGCTCCAGCACCTTGCAGTGTGGAGACAGCCCCTGCCAGCAACCTCCTCTCCAAGGAGGCCTCAAGCGAGGCCTAGGCCCAGGGGAAAGGCACCAGCGGGGATGAGCCTGGGGAGGCGCCCGGGCATGTCTGGACCCAGTCCCCGCAGCCTGCCCCTTGCTGGGGCAGTACCCCCGGAGGCCAGGAAGGTCTGGGCAAGGCTGGCCAGGGGCAGGGGCCCTGCTGGGTCCTGCCCCTGGCCTGTGGGGCCTCTGAGCACAACCGGCCCTCTCCCGCTGGAAGACCTCCCCGGCTGCCTCCAAAGGCCGCTTTGCAAGCACTCTCGCCGGCTGTTCCCGCCAGCCGCGCACAACGCTCCCAAGCCCGGGAGAAAAGGGCTTCGGGGTGGTGCTCTCTCCCGGCCCTTGCCCCTGAGCCTGGGGGCCAGGCAGGGGGTCCACACTCCCAGGCCAAGGCAGAACCACATGCACACGTCTGTTCCTGCCCCCTGCACCGGCAGAGAGCTCGGGGGAGCCAGAGTCTGTCAGGCAGCTGCTGGGCTGGCCGCCTGTGTGGGAAGGGGCAGAGCCGACCTAGGGGCACACTGGGCCTCTTGCTCTCCCTGCTGCCCTGAGGCTGCTGGGCCAAAGAGGTCTTGGGCATCCAGCCCCTTGCTGGTCCCTTCCCTCTGACGAGGCCCTCTGAGCTCCAGCACCTTGCAGTGTGGAGACAGCCCCTGCCAGCAACCTCCTCTCCAAGGAGGCCTCAACCGAGGCCTAGGCCCAGGGGAAAGGCACCAGCGGGGATGAGCCTGGGGAGGCGCCCGGGCATGTCTGGACCCAGTCCCCGCAGCCTGCCCCTTGCTGGGGCAGTAACCCCGGAGGCCAGGAAGGTCTGGGCAAGGCTGGCCAGGGGCAGGGGCCCCTGCTGGGTCCTGCCCCTGGCCTGTGGGGCCTCTGAGCACAACCGGGCCCTCTCCCGCTGGAAGACCTCCCCGGCTGCCTCCACAGGCCGCTTTGCAAGCACTCTCGCCGGCTGTTCCCGCCAGCCGCGCACAACGCTCCCAAGCCCGGGAGAAAAGGGCTTCGGGGTGGTGCTCTCTCCCGGCCCTTGCCCCTGAGCCTGGGGGCCAGGCAGGGGGTCCACACTCCCAGGCCAAGGCAGAACCACATGCACACGTCTGTTCCTGCCCCCTGCACCGGCAGAGAGCTCGGGGGAGCCAGAGTCTGTCAGGCAGCTGCTGGGCTGGCCGCCTGTGTGGGAAGGGGCAGAGCCGACCTAGGGGCACACTGGGCCTCTTGCTCTCCCTGCTGCCCTGAGGCTGCTGGGCCAAAGAGGTCTTGGGCATCCAGCCCCTTGCTGGTCCCTTCCCTCTGACGAGGCCCTCTGAGCTCCAGCACCTTGCAGTGTGGAGACAGCCCCTGCCAGCAACCTCCTCTCCAAGGAGGCCTCAAGCGAGGCCTAGGCCCAGGGGAAAGGCACCAGTGGGGATGAGCCTGGGGAGGCGCCCGGGCATGTCTGGACCCAGTCCCCACAGCCTGCCCCTTGCTGGGGCAATACCCCCGGTTCCAGGAAGGTCTGGGCAAGGCTGGTCAGGGGCAGGGGCCCTGCTGGGTCCTGCCCCTGGCCTGTGGGGCCTCTGAGCACAACCGGCCCTCTCCCGCTGGAAGACCTCCCCGGCTGCCTCCACAGGCCGCTTTGCAAGCACTCTCGCCGGCTGTTCCCGCCAGCCGCGCACAACGCTCCCAAGCCCGGGAGAAAAGCGCTTCGGGGTGGTGCTCTCTCCCGGCCCTTGCCCCTGAGCCTGGGGGCCAGGCAGGGCGTCCACACTCCCAGGCCAAGGCAGAACCACATGCACACGTCTGTTCCTGCCCCCTGCACCGGCAGAGAGCTCGGGGGAGCCAGAGTCTGTCAGGCAGCTGCTGGGCTGGCCGCCTGTGTGGGAAGGGGCAGAGCCGACCTAGGGGCACACTGGGCCTCTTGCTCTCCCTGCTGCCCTGAGGCTGCTGGGCCAAAGAGGTCTTGGGCATCCAGCCCCTTGCTGGTCCCTTCCCTCTGACGAGGCCCTCTGAGCTCCAGCACCTTGCAGTGTGGAGACAGCCCCTGCCAGCAACCTCCTCTCCAAGGAGGCCTCAAGCGAGGCCTAGGCCCAGGGGAAAGGCACCAGCGGGGATGAGCCTGGGGAGGCGCCCGGGCATGTCTGGACCCAGTCCCCGCAGCCTGCCCCTTGCTGGGGCAGTACCCCCGGAGGCCAGGAAGGTCTGGGCAAGGCTGGCCAGGGGCAGGGGCCCTGCTGGGTCCTGCCCCTGGCCTGTGGGGCCTCTGAGCACAACCGGCCCTCTCCCGCTGGAAGACCTCCCCGGCTGCCTCCACAGGCCGCTTTGCAAGCACTCTCGCCGGCTGTTCCCGCCAGCCGCGCACAACACTCCCAAGCCCGGGAGGAAAAGGGCTTCGGGGTGGTGCTCTCTCCCGGCCCTTGCCCCTGAGCCTGGGGGCCAGGCAGGGCGTGCACACTCCCAGGCCAAGGCAGAACCACATGCACACGTCTGTTCCTGCCCCCTGCACCGGCAGAGAGCTCGGGGGAGCCAGAGTCTGTCAGGCAGCTGCTGGGCTGGCCGCCTGTGTGGGAAGGGGCAGAGCCGACCTAGGGGCACACTGGGCCTCTTGCTCTCCCTGCTGCCCTGAGGCTGCTGGGCCAAAGAGGTCTTGGGCATCCAGCCCCTTGCTGGTCCCTTCCCTCTGACGAGGCCCTCTGAGCTCCAGCACCTTGCAGTGTGGAGACAGCCCCTGCCCGCAACCTCCTCTCCAAGGAGGCCTCAAGCGAGGCCTAGGCCCAGGGGAAAGGCACCAGCGGGGGATGAGCCTGGGGAGGCGCCCGGGCATGTCTGGACCCAGTCCCCGCAGCCTGCCCCTTGCTGGGGCAGTACCCCCCGGAGGCCAGGAAGGTCTGGGCAAGGCTGGCCAGGGGCAGGGGCCCTGCTGGGTCCTGCCCCTGGCCTGTGGGGCCTCTGAGCACAACCGGCCCTCTCCCGCTGGAAGACCTCCCCGGCTGCCTCCACAGGCCGCTTTGCAAGCACTCTCGCCGGCTGTTCCCGCCAGCCGCGCACAACGCTCCCAAGCCCGGGAGAAAAGCGCTTCGGGGTGGTGCTCTCTCCCGGCCCTTGCCCCTGAGCCTGGGGGCCAGGCAGGGCGTGCACACTCCCAGGCCAAGGCAGAACCACATGCACACGTCTGTTCCTGCCCCCTGCACCGGCAGAGAGCTCGGGGGAGCCAGAGTCTGTCAGGCAGCTGCTGGGCTGGCCGCCTGTGTGGGAAGGGGCAGAGCCGACCTAGGGGCACACTGGGCCTCTTGCTCTCCCTGCTGCCCTGAGGCTGCTGGGCCAAAGAGGTCTTGGGCATCCAGCCCCTTGCTGGTCCCTTCCCTCTGACGAGGCCCTCTGAGCTCCAGCACCTTGCAGTGTGGAGACAGCCCCTGCCAGCAACCTCCTCTCCAAGGAGGCCTCAAGCGAGGCCTAGGCCCAGGGGAAAGGCACCAGCGGGGATGAGCCTGGGGAGGCGCCCGGGCATGTCTGGACCCAGTCCCCGCAGCCTGCCCCTTGCTGGGGCAGTACCCCCGGAGGCCAGGAAGGTCTGGGCAAGGCTGGCCAGGGGCAGGGGCCCTGCTGGGTCCTGCCCCTGGCCTGTGGGGCCTCTGAGCACAACCGGCCCTCTCCCGCTGGAAGACCTCCCCGGCTGCCTCCACAGGCCGCTTTGCAAGCACTCTCGCCGGCTGTTCCCGCCAGCCGCGCACAACGCTCCCAAGCCCGGGAGAAAAGCGCTTCGGGGTGGTGCTCTCTCCCGGCCCTTGCCCCTGAGCCTGGGGGCCAGGCAGGGCGTGCACACTCCCAGGCCAAGGCAGAACCACATGCACACGTCTGTTCCTGCCCCCTGCACCGGCAGAGAGCTCGGGGGAGCCAGAGTCTGTCAGGCAGCTGCTGGGCTGGCCGCCTGTGTGGGAAGGGGCAGAGCCGACCTAGGGGCACACTGGGCCTCTTGCTCTCCCTGCTGCCCTGAGGCTGCTGGGCCAAAGAGGTCTTGGGCATCCAGCCCCTTGCTGGTCCCTTCCCTCTGACGAGGCCCTCTGAGCTCCAGCACCTTGCAGTGTGGAGACAGCCCCTGCCAGCAACCTCCTCTCCAAGGAGGCCTCAAGCGAGGCCTAGGCCCAGGGGAAAGGCACCAGCGGGGATGAGCCTGGGGAGGCGCCCGGGCATGTCTGGACCCAGTCCCCGCAGCCTGCCCCTTGCTGGGGCAGTACCCCCGGAGGCCAGGAAGGTCTGGGCAAGGCTGGCCAGGGGCAGGGGGCCCTGCTGGGTCCTGCCCCTGGCCGGTGGGGCCTCTGAGCACAACCGTCCCTCTCCCCGCTGGAAGACCTCCCCGGCTGCCTCCACAGGCCGCTTTGCAAGCACTCTCGCCGGCTGTTCCCGCCAGCCACGCACAACGCTCCCCAAGCCCGGGAGAAAAGGGCTTCGGGGTGGTGCTCTCTCCCGGCCCTGGCCCCTGAGCCTGGGGGCCAGGCAGGGGGTCCACACTCCCAGGCCAAGGCAGAACCACATGCACACGTCTGTTCCTGCCCCCTGCACCGGCAGAGAGCTCGGGGGAGCCAGAGTCTGTCAGGCAGCTGCTGGGCTGGCCGCCTGTGTGGGAAGGGGCAGAGCCGACCTAGGGGCACACTGGGCCTCTTGCTCTCCCTGCTGCCCTGAGGCTGCTGGGCCAAAGAGGTCTTGGGCATCCAGCCCCTTGCTGGTCCCTTCCCTCTGACGAGGCCCTCTGAGCTCCAGCACCTTGCAGTGTGGAGACAGCCCCTGCCAGCAACCTCCTCTCCAAGGAGGCCTCAAGCGAGGCCTAGGCCCAGGGGAAAGGCACCAGCGGGGATGAGCCTGGGGAGGCGCCCGGGCATGTCTGGACCCAGTCCCCGCAGCCTGCCCCTTGCTGGGGCAGTACCCCCGGAGGCCAGGAAGGTCTGGGCAAGGCTGGCCAGGGGCAGGGGCCCTGCTGGGTCCTGCCCCTGGCCTGTGGGGCCTCTGAGCACAACCGGCCCTCTCCCGCTGGAAGACCTCCCCGGCTGCCTCCAAAGGCCGCTTTGCAAGCACTCTCGCCGGCTGTTCCCGCCAGCCGCGCACAACGCTCCCAAGCCCGGGAGAAAAGCGCTTCGGGGTGGTGCTCTCTCCCGGCCCTTGCCCCTGAGCCTGGGGGCCAGGCAGGGCGTGCACACTCCCAGGCCAAGGCAGAACCACATGCACACGTCTGTTCCTGCCCCCTGCACCGGCAGAGAGCTCGGGGGAGCCAGAGTCTGTCAGGCAGCTGCTGGGCTGGCCGCCTGTGTGGGAAGGGGCAGAGCCGACCTAGGGGCACACTGGGCCTCTTGCTCTCCCTGCTGCCCTGAGGCTGCTGGGCCAAAGAGGTCTTGGGCATCCAGCCCCTTGCTGGTCCCTTCCCTCTGACGAGGCCCTCTGAGCTCCAGCACCTTGCAGTGTGGAGACAGCCCCTGCCAGCAACCTCCTCTCCAAGGAGGCCTCAAGCGAGGCCTAGGCCCAGGGGAAAGGCACCAGCGGGGATGAGCCTGGGGAGGCGCCCGGGCATGTCTGGACCCAGTCCCCGCAGCCTGCCCCTTGCTGGGGCAGTACCCCCGGAGGCCAGGAAGGTCTGGGCAAGGCTGGCCAGGGGCAGGGGCCCTGCTGGGTCCTGCCCCTGGCCTGTGGGGCCTCTGAGCACAACCGGCCCTCTCCCGCTGGAAGACCTCCCCGGCTGCCTCCACAGGCCGCTTTGCAAGCACTCTCGCCGGCTGTTCCCGCCAGCCGCGCACAACGCTCCCAAGCCCGGGAGAAAAGCGCTTCGGGGTGGTGCTCTCTCCCGGCCCTTGCCCCTGAGCCTCGGGGCCAGGCAGGGCGTGCACACTCCCAGGCCAAGGCAGAACCACATGCACACGTCTGTTCCTGCCCCCTGCACCGGCAGAGAGCTCGGGGGAGCCAGAGTCTGTCAGGCAGCTGCTGGGCTGGCCGCCTGTGTGGGAAGGGGCAGAGCCGACCTAGGGGCACACTGGGCCTCTTGCTCTCCCTGCTGCCCTGAGGCTGCTGGGCCAAAGAGGTCTTGGGCATCCAGCCCCTTGCTGGTCCCTTCCCTCTGACGAGGCCCTCTGAGCCCCAGCACCTTGCAGTGTGGAGACAGCCCCTGCCAGCAACCTCCTCTCCAAGGAGGCCTCAAGCGAGGCCTAGGCCCAGGGGAAAGGCACCAGCGGGGATGAGCCTGGGGAGGCGCCCGGGCATGTCTGGACCCAGTCCCCGCAGCCTGCCCCTTGCTGGGGCAGTACCCCCGGAGGCCAGGAAGGTCTGGGCAAGGCTGGCCAGGGGCAGGGGCCCTGCTGGGTCCTGCCCCTGGCCGGTGGGGCCTCTGAGCACAACCGGCCCTCTCCCGCTGGAAGACCTCCCCGGCTGCCTCCACAGGCCGCTTTGCAAGCACTCTCGCCGGCTGTTCCCGCCAGCCGCGCACAACGCTCCCAAGCCCAGGAGAAAAGGGCTTCGGGGTGGTGCTCTCTCCCGGCCCTTGCCCCTGAGCCTGGGGGCCAGGCAGGGGGTCCACACTCCCAGGCCAAGGCAGAACCACATGCACACGTCTGTTCCTGCCCCCTGCACCGGCAGAGAGCTCGGGGGAGCCAGAGTCTGTCAGGCAGCTGCTGGGCTGGCCGCCTGTGTGGGAAGGGGCAGAGCCGACCTAGGGGCTCACTGGGCCTCTTGCTCTCCCTGCTGCCCTGAGGCTGCTGGGCCAAAGAGGTCTTGGGCATCCAGCCCCTTGCTGGTCCCTTCCCTCTGACGAGGCCCTCTGAGCTCCAGCACCTTGCAGTGTGGAGACAGCCCCTGCCAGCAACCTCCTCTCCCAGGAGGCCTCAAGCGAGGCCTAGGCCCAGGGGAAAGGCACCAGCGGGGATGAGCCTGGGGAGGCGCCCGGGCATGTCTGGACCCAGTCCCCGCAGCCTGCCCCTTGCTGGGGCAGTACCCCCGGAGGCCAGGAAGGTCTGGGCAAGGCTGGCCAGGGGCAGGGGCCCTGCTGGGTCCTGCCCCTGGCCTGTGGGGCCTCTGAGCACAACCGGCCCTCTCCCGCTGGAAGACCTCCCCGGCTGCCTCCACAGGCCACTTTGCAAGCACTCTCGCCGGCTGTTCCCGCCAGCCGCGCACAACGCTCCCAAGCCCGGGAGAAAAGCGCTTCGGGGTGGTGCTCTCTCCCGGCCCTTGCCCCTGAGCCTGGGGGCCAGGCAGGGGGTCCACACTCCCAGGCCAAGGCAGAACCACATGCACACGTCTGTTCCTGCCCCCTGCACCGGCAGAGAGCTCGGGGGAGCCAGAGTCTGTCAGGCAGCTGCTGGGCTGGCCGCCTGTGTGGGAAGGGGCAGAGCCGACCTAGGGGCACACTGGGCCTCTTGCTCTCCCTGCTGCCCTGAGGCTGCTGGGCCAAAGAGGTCTTGGGCATCCAGCCCCTTGCTGGTCCCTTCCCTCTGACGAGGCCCTCTGAGCCCCAGCACCTTGCAGTGTGGAGACAGCCCCTGCCAGCAACCTCCTCTCCAAGGAGGCCTCAAGCGAGGCCTAGGCCCAGGGGAAAGGCACCAGCGGGGATGAGCCTGGGGAGGCGCCCGGGCATGTCTGGACCCAGTCCCCGCAGCCTGCCCCTTGCTGGGGCAGTACCCCCGGAGGCCAGGAAGGTCTGGGCAAGGCTGGCCAGGGGCAGGGGCCCTGCTGGGTCCTGCCCCTGGCCTGTGGGGCCTCTGAGCACAACCGGCCCTCTCCCGCTGGAAGACCTCCCCGGCTGCCTCCACAGGCCGCTTTGCAAGCACTCTCGCCGGCTGTTCCCGCCAGCCGCGCACAACGCTCCCAAGCCCGGGAGAAAAGGGCTTCGGGGTGGTGCTCTCTCCCGGCCCTTGCCCCTGAGCCTGGGGGCCAGGCAGGGGGTCCACACTCCCAGGCCAAGGCAGAACCACATGCACACGTCTGTTCCTGCCCCCTGCACCGGCAGAGAGCTCGGGGGAGCCAGAGTCTGTCAGGCAGCTGCTGGGCTGGCCGCCTGTGTGGGAAGGGGCAGAGCCGACCTAGGGGCACACTGGGCCTCTTGCTCTCCCTGCTGCCCTGAGGCTGCTGGGCCAAAGAGGTCTTGGGCATCCAGCCCCTTGCTGGTCCCTTCCCTCTGACGAGGCCCTCTGAGCTCCAGCACCTTGCAGTGTGGAGACAGCCCCTGCCAGCAACCTCCTCTCCAAGGAGGCCTCAAGCGAGGCCTAGGCCCAGGGGAAAGGCACCAGCGGGGATGAGCCTGGGGAGGCGCCCGGGCATGTCTGGACCCAGTCCCCGCAGCCTGCCCCTTGCTGGGGCAGTAACCCCGGAGGCCAGGAAGGTCTGGGCAAGGCTGGCCAGGGGCAGGGGCCCTGCTGGGTCCTGCCCCTGGCCTGTGGGGCCTCTGAGCACAACCGGCCCTCTCCCGCTGGAAGACCTCCCCGGCTGCCTCCACAGGCCGCTTTGCAAGCACTCTCGCCGGCTGTTCCCGCCAGCCGCGCACAACGCTCCCAAGCCCGGGAGAAAAGGGCTTCGGGGTGGTGCTCTCTCCCGGCCCTTGCCCCTGAGCCTGGGGGCCAGGCAGGGGGTCCACACTCCCAGGCCAAGGCAGAACCACATGCACACGTCTGTTCCTGCCCCCTGCACCGGCAGAGAGCTCGGGGGAGCCAGAGTCTGTCAGGCAGCTGCTGGGCTGGCCGCCTGTGTGGGAAGGGGCAGAGCCGACCTAGGGGCACACTGGGCCTCTTGCTCTCCCTGCTGCCCTGAGGCTGCTGGGCCAAAGAGGTCTTGGGCATCCAGCCCCTTGCTGGTCCCTTCCCTCTGACGAGGCCCTCTGAGCTCCAGCACCTTGCAGTGTGGAGACAGCCCCTGCCAGCAACCTCCTCTCCAAGGAGGCCTCAAGCGAGGCCTAGGCCCAGGGGAAAGGCACCAGTGGGGATGAGCCTGGGGAGGCGCCCGGGCATGTCTGGACCCAGTCCCCACAGCCTGCCCCTTGCTGGGGCAATACCCCCGGTTCCAGGAAGGTCTGGGCAAGGCTGGTCAGGGGCAGGGGCCCTGCTGGGTCCTGCCCCTGGCCTGTGGGGCCTCTGAGCACAACCGGCCCTCTCCCGCTGGAAGACCTCCCCGGCTGCCTCCACAGGCCGCTTTGCAAGCACTCTCGCCGGCTGTTCCCGCCAGCCGCGCACAACGCTCCCAAGCCTGGGAGAAAAGCGCTTCGGGGTGGTGCTCTCTCCCGGCCCTTGCCCCTGAGCCTGGTGGCCAGGCAGGGCGTGCACACTCCCAGGCCAAGGCAGAACCACATGCACACGTCTGTTCCTGCCCCCTGCACCGGCAGAGAGCTCGGGGGAGCCAGAGTCTGTCAGGCAGCTGCTGGGCTGGCCGCCTGTGTGGGAAGGGGCAGAGCCGACCTAGGGGCACACTGGGCCTCTTGCTCTCCCTGCTGCCCTGAGGCTGCTGGGCCAAAGAGGTCTTGGGCATCCAGCCCCTTGCTGGTCCCTTCCCTCTGACGAGGCCCTCTGAGCTCCAGCACCTTGCAGTGTGGAGACAGCCCCTGCCAGCAACCTCCTCTCCAAGGAGGCCTCAAGCGAGGCCTAGGCCCAGGGGAAAGGCACCAGCGGGGATGAGCCTGGGGAGGCGCCCGGGCATGTCTGGACCCAGTCCCCGCAGCCTGCCCCTTGCTGGGGCAGCACCCCCGGAGGCCAGGAAGGTCTGGGCAAGGCTGGCCAGGGGCAGGGGCCCTGCTGGGTCCTGCCCCTGGCCGGTGGGGCCTCTGAGCACAACCGGCCCTCTCCCGCTGGAAGACCTCCCCGGCTGCCTCCACAGGCCGCTTTGCAAGCACTCTCGCCGGCTGTTCCCGCCAGCCGCGCACAACGCTCCCAAGCCCGGGAGAAAAGCGCTTCGGGGTGGTGCTCTCTCCCGGCCCTTGCCCCTGAGCCTGGGGGCCAGGCAGGGGGTCCACACTCCCAGGCCAAGGCAGAACCACATGCACACGTCTGTTCCTGCCCCCTGCACCGGCAGAGAGCTCGGGGGAGCCAGAGTCTGTCAGGCAGCTGCTGGGCTGGCCGCCTGTGTGGGAAGGGGCAGAGCCGACCTAGGGGCACACTGGGCCTCTTGCTCTCCCTGCTGCCCTGAGGCTGCTGGGCCAAAGAGGTCTTGGGCATCCAGCCCCTTGCTGGTCCCTTCCCTCTGACGAGGCCCTCTGAGCTCCAGCACCTTGCAGTGTGGAGACAGCCCCTGCCAGCAACCTCCTCTCCAAGGAGGCCTCAAGCGAGGCCTAGGCCCAGGGGAAAGGCAGCAGCGGGGATGAGCCTGGGGAGGCGCCCGGGCATGTCTGGACCCAGTCCCCGCAGCCTGCCCCTTGCTGGGGCAGTACCCCCGGAGGCCAGGAAGGTCTGGGCAAGGCTGGCCAGGGGCAGGGGCCCTGCTGGGTCCTGCCCCTGGCCTGTGGGGCCTCTGAGCACAACCGGCCCTCTCCCGCTGGAAGACCTCCCCGGCTGCCTCCACAGGCCGCTTTGCAAGCACTCTCGCCGGCTGTTCCCGCCAGCCGCGCACAACGCTCCCAAGCCCGGGAGAAAAGCGCTTCGGGGTGGTGCTCTCTCCCGGCCCTTGCCCCTGAGCCTGGGGGCCAGGCAGGGGGTCCACACTCCCAGGCCAAGGCAGAACCACATGCACACGTCTGTTCCTGCCCCCTGCACCGGCAGAGAGCTCGGGGGAGCCAGAGTCTGTCAGGCAGCTGCTGGGCTGGCCGCCTGTGTGGGAAGGGGCAGAGCCGACCTAGGGGCACACTGGGCCTCTTGCTCTCCCTGCTGCCCTGAGGCTGCTGGGCCAAAGAGGTCTTGGGCATCCAGCCCCTTGCTGGTCCCTTCCCTCTGACGAGGCCCTCTGAGCTCCAGCACCTTGCAGTGTGGAGACAGCCCCTGCCAGCAACCTCCTCTCCAAGGAGGCCTCAAGCGAGGCCTAGGCCCAGGGGAAAGGCACCAGCGGGGATGAGCCTGGGGAGGCGCCCGGGCATGTCTGGACCCAGTCCCCGCAGCCTGCCCCTTGCTGGGGCAGTACCCCCGGAGGCCAGGAAGGTCTGGGCAAGGCTGGCCAGGGGCAGGGGCCCTGCTGGGTCCTGCCCCTGGCCTGTGGGGCCTCTGAGCACAACCGGCCCTCTCCCGCTGGAAGACCTCCCCGGCTGCCTCCACAGGCCGCTTTGCAAGCACTCTCGCCGGCTGTTCCCGCCAGCCGCGCACAACGCTCCCAAGCCCGGGAGAAAAGCGCTTCGGGGTGGTGCTCTCTCCCGGCCCTTGCCCCTGAGCCTGGTGGCCAGGCAGGGCGTGCACACTCCCAGGCCAAGGCAGAACCACATGCACACGTCTGTTCCTGCCCCCTGCACCGGCAGAGAGCTCGGGGGAGCCAGAGTCTGTCAGGCAGCTGCTGGGCTGGCCGCCTGTGTGGGAAGGGGCAGAGCCGACCTAGGGGCACACTGGGCCTCTTGCTCTCCCTGCTGCCCTGAGGCTGCTGGGCCAAAGAGGTCTTGGGCATCCAGCCCCTTGCTGGTCCCTTCCCTCTGACGAGGCCCTCTGAGCTCCAGCACCTTGCAGTGTGGAGACAGCCCCTGCCAGCAACCTCCTCTCCAAGGAGGCCTCAAGCGAGGCCTAGGCCCAGGGGAAAGGCACCAGCGGGGATGAGCCTGGGGAGGCGCCCGGGCATGTCTGGACCCAGTCCCCGCAGCCTGCCCCTTGCTGGGGCAGTACCCCCGGAGGCCAGGAAGGTCTGGGCAAGGCTGGCCAGGGGCAGGGGCCCTGCTGGGTCCTGCCCCTGGCCTGTGGGGCCTCTGAGCACAACCGGCCCTCTCCCGCTGGAAGACCTCCCCGGCTGCCTCCACAGGCCGCTTTGCAAGCACTCTCGCCGGCTGTTCCCGCCAGCCGCGCACAACGCTCCCAAGCCCGGGAGAAAAGCGCTTCGGGGTGGTGCTCTCTCCCGGCCCTTGCCCCTGAGCCTGGGGGCCAGGCAGGGCGTCCACACACCAAGGCCAAGGCAGAACCACATGCACACGTCTGTTCCTGCCCCCTGCACCGGCAGAGAGCTCGGGGGAGCCAGAGTCTGTCAGGCAGCTGCTGGGCTGGCCGCCTGTGTGGGAAGGGGCAGAGCCGACCTAGGGGCACACTGGGCCTCTTGCTCTCCCTGCTGCCCTGAGGCTGCTGGGCCAAAGAGGTCTTGGGCATCCAGCCCCTTGCTGGTCCCTTCCCTCTGACGAGGCCCTCTGAGCTCCAGCACCTTGCAGTGTGGAGACAGCCCCTGCCAGCAACCTCCTCTCCAAGGAGGCCTCAAGCGAGGCCTAGGCCCAGGGGAAAGGCACCAGCGGGGATGAGCCTGGGGAGGCGCCCGGGCATGTCTGGACCCAGTCCCCGCAGCCTGCCCCTTGCTGGGGCAGTACCCCCGGAGGCCAGGAAGGTCTGGGCAAGGCTGGCCAGGGGCAGGGGCCCTGCTGGGTCCTGCCCCTGGCCGGTGGGGCCTCTGAGCACAACCGGCCCTCTCCCGCTGGAAGACCTCCCCGGCTGCCTCCACAGGCCGCTTTGCAAGCACTCTCGCCGGCTGTTCCCGCCAGCCGCGCACAACGCTCCCAAGCCCGGGAGAAAAGCGCTTCGGGGTGGTGCTCTCTCCCGGCCCTTGCCCCTGAGCCTGGGGGCCAGGCAGGCGGTCCACACTCCCAGGCCAAGGCAGAACCACATGCACACGTCTGTTCCTGCCCCCTGCACCGGCAGAGAGCTCGGGGGAGCCAGAGTCTGTCAGGCAGCTGCTGGGCTGGCCGCCTGTGTGGGAAGGGGCAGAGCCGACCTAGGGGCACACTGGGCCTCTTGCTCTCCCTGCTGCCCTGAGGCTGCTGGGCCAAAGAGGTCTTGGGCATCCAGCCCCTTGCTGGTCCCTTCCCTCTGACGAGGCCCTCTGAGCCCCAGCACCTTGCAGTGTGGAGACAGCCCCTGCCAGCAACCTCCTCTCCAAGGAGGCCTCAAGCGAGGCCTAGGCCCAGGGGAAAGGCACCAGCGGGGATGAGCCTGGGGAGGCGCCCGGGCATGTCTGGACCCAGTCCCCGCAGCCTGCCCCTTGCTGGGGCAGTACCCCCGGAGGCCAGGAAGGTCTGGGCAAGGCTGGCCAGGGGCAGGGGCCCTGCTGGGTCCTGCCCCTGGCCGGTGGGGCCTCTGAGCACAACCGGCCCTCTCCCGCTGGAAGACCTCCCCGGCTGCCTCCAAAGGCCGCTTTGCAAGCACTCTCGCCGGCTGTTCCCGCCAGCCGCGCACAACGCTCCCAAGCCCGGGAGAAAAGCGCTTCGGGGTGGTGCTCTCTCCCGGCCCTTGCCCCTGAGCCTGGGGGCCAGGCAGGGCGTCCACACACCCAGGCCAAGGCAGAACCACATGCACACGTCTGTTCCTGCCCCCTGCACCGGCAGAGAGCTCGGGGGAGCCAGAGTCTGTCAGGCAGCTGCTGGGCTGGCCGCCTGTGTGGGAAGGGGCAGAGCCGACCTAGGGGCACACTGGGCCTCTTGCTCTCCCTGCTGCCCTGAGGCTGCTGGGCCAAAGAGGTCTTGGGCATCCAGCCCCTTGCTGGTCCCTTCCCTCTGACGAGGCCCTCTGAGCTCCAGCACCTTGCAGTGTGGAGACAGCCCCTGCCAGCAACCTCCTCTCCAAGGAGGCCTCAAGCGAGGCCTAGGCCCAGGGGAAAGGCACCAGCGGGGATGAGCCTGGGGAGGCGCCCGGGCATGTCTGGACCCAGTCCCCGCAGCCTGCCCCTTGCTGGGGCAGTACCCCCGGAGGCCAGGAAGGTCTGGGCAAGGCTGGCCAGGGGCAGGGGCCCTGCTGGGTCCTGCCCCTGGCCGGTGGGGCCTCTGAGCACAACCGGCCCTCTCCCGCTGGAAGACCTCCCCGGCTGCCTCCACAGGCCGCTTTGCAAGCACTCTCGCCGGCTGTTCCCGCCAGCCGCGCACAACGCTCCCAAGCCCGGGAGAAAAGCGCTTCGGGGTGGTGCTCTCTCCCGGCCCCTGCCCCTGAGCCTGGGGGCCAGGCAGGCGGTCCACACTCCCAGGCCAAGGCAGAACCACATGCACACGTCTGTTCCTGCCCCCTGCACCGGCAGAGAGCTCGGGGGAGCCAGAGTCTGTCAGGCAGCTGCTGGGCTGGCCGCCTGTGTGGGAAGGGGCAGAGCCGACCTAGGGGCACACTGGGCCTCTTGCTCTCCCTGCTGCCCTGAGGCTGCTGGGCCAAAGAGGTCTTGGGCATCCAGCCCCTTGCTGGTCCCTTCCCTCTGACGAGGCCCTCTGAGCCCCAGCACCTTGCAGTGTGGAGACAGCCCCTGCCAGCAACCTCCTCTCCAAGGAGGCCTCAAGCGAGGCCTAGGCCCAGGGGAAAGGCACCAGCGGGGATGAGCCTGGGGAGGCGCCCGGGCATGTCTGGACCCAGTCCCCGCAGCCTGCCCCTTGCTGGGGCAGTACCCCCGGAGGCCAGGAAGGTCTGGGCAAGGCTGGCCAGGGGCAGGGGCCCTGCTGGGTCCTGCCCCTGGCCGGTGGGGCCTCTGAGCACAACCGGCCCTCTCCCGCTGGAAGACCTCCCCGGCTGCCTCCAAAGGCCGCTTTGCAAGCACTCTCGCCGGCTGTTCCCGCCAGCCGCGCACAACGCTCCCAAGCCCGGGAGAAAAGCGCTTCGGGGTGGTGCTCTCTCCCGGCCCTTGCCCCTGAGCCTGGGGGCCAGGCAGGGCGTCCACACTCCCAGGCCAAGGCAGAACCACATGCACACCTCTGTTCCTGCCCCCTGCACCGGCAGAGAGCTCGGGGGAGCCAGAGTCTGTCAGGCAGCTGCTGGGCTGGCCGCCTGTGTGGGAAGGGGCAGAGCCGACCTAGGGGCACACTGGGCCTCTTGCTCTCCCTGCTGCCCTGAGGCTGCTGGGCCAAAGAGGTCTTGCGCATCCAGCCCCTTGCTGGTCCCTTCCCTCTGACGAGGCCCTCTGAGCTCCAGCACCTTGCAGTGTGGAGACAGCCCCTGCCAGCAACCTCCTCTCCAAGGAGGCCTCAAGCGAGGCCTAGGCCCAGGGGAAAGGCACCAGCGGGGATGAGCCTGGGGAGGCGCCCGGGCATGTCTGGACCCAGTCCCCGCAGCCTGCCCCTTGCTGGGGCAGTACCCCCGGAGGCCAGGAAGGTCTGGGCAAGGCTGGCCAGGGGCAGGGGCCCTGCTGGGTCCTGCCCCTGGCCTGTGGGGCCTCTGAGCACAACCGGCCCTCTCCCGCTGGAAGACCTCCCCGGCTGCCTCCGCAGGCCGCTTTGCAAGCACTCTCGCCGGCTGTTCCCGCCAGCCGCGCACAACGCTCCCAAGCCCGGGAGAAAAGGGCTTCGGGGTGGTGCTCTCTCCCGGCCCTTGCCCCTGAGCCTGGGGGCCAGGCAGGGGGTCCACACTCCCAGGCCAAGGCAGAACCACATGCACACGTCTGTTCCTGCCCCCTGCACCGGCAGAGAGCTCGGGGGAGCCAGAGTCTGTCAGGCAGCTGCTGGGCTGGCCGCCTGTGTGGGAAGGGGCAGAGCCGACCTAGGGGCACACTGGGCCTCTTGCTCTCCCTGCTGCCCTGAGGCTGCTGGGCCAAAGAGGTCTTGGGCATCCAGCCCCTTGCTGGTCCCTTCCCTCTGACGAGGCCCTCTGAGCTCCAGCACCTTGCAGTGTGGAGACAGCCCCTGCCAGCAACCTCCTCTTCAAGGAGGCCTCAAGCGAGGCCTAGGCCCAGGGGAAAGGCACCAGCGGGGATGAGCCTGGGGAGGCGCCCGGGCATGTCTGGACCCAGTCCCCGCAGCCTGCCCCTTGCTGGGGCAGTACCCCCCGGAGGCCAGGAAGGTCTGGGCAAGGCTGGCCAGGGACAGGGGCCCTGCTGGGTCCTGCCCCTGGCCGGTGGGGCCTCTGAGCACAACCGGCCCTCGCCCGCTGGAAGACCTCCCAGGCTGCCTCCAAAGGCCGCTTTGTAAGCACTCTCGCCGGCTGTTCCCGCCAGCCGCGCACAACGCTCCCAAGCCCGGGAGAAAAGCGCTTCGGGGTGGTGCTCTCTCCCGGCCCTTGCCCCTGAGCCTGGGGGCCAGGCAGGGGGTCCACACTCCCAGGCCAAGGCAGAACCACATGCACACGTCTGTTCCTGCCCCCTGCACCGGCAGAGAGCTCGGGGGAGCCAGAGTCTGTCAGGCAGCTGCTGGGCTGGCCGCCTGTGTGGGAAGGGGCAGAGCCGACCTAGGGGCACACTGGGCCTCTTGCTCTCCCTGCTGCCCTGAGGCTGCTGGGCCAAAGAGGTCTTGGGCATCCAGCCCCTTGCTGGTCCCTTCCCTCTGACGAGGCCCTCTGAGCTCCAGCACCTTGCAGTGTGGAGACAGCCCCTGCCAGCAACCTCCTCTCCAAGGAGGCCTCAAGCGAGGCCTAGGCCCAGGGGAAAGGCACCAGCGGGGATGAGCCTGGGGAGGCGCCCGGGCATGTCTGGACCCAGTCCCCGCAGCCTGCCCCTTGCTGGGGCAGTACCCCCGGAGGCCAGGAAGGTCTGGGCAAGGCTGGCCAGGGGCAGGGGCCCTGCTGGGTCCTGCCCCTGGCCGGTGGGGCCTCTGAGCACAACCGGCCCTCTCCCGCTGGAAGACCTCCCCGGCTGCCTCCAAAGGCCGCTTTGCAAGCACTCTCGCCGGCTGTTCCCGCCAGCCAGGCACAACGCTCCCAAGCCCGGGAGAAAAGCGCTTCGGGGTGGTGCTCTCTCCCGGCCCTTGCCCCTGAGCCTGGGGGCCAGGCAGGGCGTCCACACTCCCAGGCCAAGGCAGAACCACATGCACACGTCTGTTCCTGCCCCCTGCACCGGCAGAGAGCTCGGGGGAGCCAGAGTCTGTCAGGCAGCTGCTGGGCTGGCCGCCTGTGTGGGAAGGGGCAGAGCCGACCTAGGGGCACACTGGGCCTCTTGCTCTCCCTGCTGCCCTGAGGCTGCTGGGCCAAAGAGGTCTTGGGCATCCAGCCCCTTGCTGGTCCCTTCCCTCTGACGAGGCCCTCTGAGCTCCAGCACCTTGCAGTGTGGAGACAGCCCCTGCCAGCAACCTCCTCTCCAAGGAGGCCTCAAGCGAGGCCTAGGCCCAGGGGAAAGGCACCAGCGGGGATGAGCCTGGGGAGGCGCACGGGCATGTCTGGACCCAGTCCCCGCAGCCTGCCCCTTGCTGGGGCAGGACCCCCGGAGGCCAGGAAGGTCTGGGCAATGCTGGCCAGGGGCAGGGGCCCTGCTGGGTCCTGCCCCTGGCCTGTGGGGCCTCTGAGCACAACCGGCCCTCTCCCGCTGGAAGACCTCCCCGGCTGCCTCCAAAGGCCGCTTTGCAAGCACTCTCGCCGGCTCTTCCCGCCAGCCGCGCACAACGCTCCCAAGCCCGGGAGAAAAGCGCTTCGGGGTGGTGCTCTCTCCCGGCCCTTGCCCCTGAGCCTGGGGGCCAGGCAGGGGGTCCACACTCCCAGGCCAAGGCAGAACCACATGCACACGTCTGTTCCTGCCCCCTGCACCGGCAGAGAGCTCGGGGGAGCCAGAGTCTGTCAGGCAGCTGCTGGGCTGGCCGCCTGTGTGGGAAGGGGCAGAGCCGACCTAGGGGCACACTGGGCCTCTTGCTCTCCCTGCTGCCCTGAGGCTGCTGGGCCAAAGAGGTCTTGGGCATCCAGCCCCTTGCTGGTCCCTTCCCTCTGACGAGGCCCTCTGAGCTCCAGCACCTTGCAGTGTGGAGACAGCCCCTGCCAGCAACCTCCTCTCCAAGGAGGCCTCAAGCGAGGCCTAGGCCCAGGGGAAAGGCACCAGCGGGGATGAGCCTGGGGAGGCGCCCGGGCATGTCTGGACCCAGTCCCCGCAGCCTGCCCCTTGCTGGGGCAGTACCCCCGGAGGCCAGGAAGGTCTGGGCAAGGCTGGCCAGGGGCAGGGGCCCTGCTGGGTCCTGCCCCTGGCCTGTGGGGCCTCTGAGCACAACCGGCCCTCTCCCGCTGGAAGACCTCCCCGGCTGCCTCCAAAGGCCGCTTTGCAAGCACTCTCGCCGGCTGTTCCCGCCAGCCGCGCACAACGCTCCCAAGCCCGGGAGAAAAGCGCTTCGGGGTGGTGCTCTCTCCCGGCCCTTGCCCCTGAGCCTGGGGGCCAGGCAGGGGGTCCACACTCCCAGGCCAAGGCAGAACCACATGCACACGTCTGTTCCTGCCCCCTGCACCGGCAGAGAGCTCGGGGGAGCCAGAGTCTGTCAGGCAGCTGCTGGGCTGGCCGCCTGTGTGGGACGGGGCAGAGCCGACCTAGGGGCACACTGGGCCTCTTGCTCTCCCTGCTGCCCTGAGGCTGCTGGGCCAAAGAGGTCTTGGGCATCCAGCCCCTTGCTGGTCCCTTCCCTCTGATGAGGCCCTCTGAGCTCCAGCACGTTGCAGTGTGGAGACAGCCCCTGCCAGCAACCTCCTCTCCAAGGAGGCCTCAAGCGAGGCCTAGGCCCAGGGGAAAGGCACCAGCGGGGATGAGCCTGGGGAGGCGCCCGGGCATGTCTGGACCCAGTCCCCGCAGCCTGCCCCTTGCTGGGGCAGTACCCCCGGAGGCCAGGAAGGTCTGGGCAAGGCTGGCCAGGGGCAGGGGCCCTGCTGGGTCCTGCCCCTGGCCTGTGGGGCCTCTGAGCACAACCGGCCCTCTCCCGCTGGAAGACCTCCCCGGCTGCCTCCAAAGGCCGCTTTGCAAGCACTCTCGCCGGCTGTTCCCGCCAGCCGCGCACAACGCTCCCAAGCCCGGGAGAAAAGCGCTTCGGGGTGGTGCTCTCTCCCGGCCATTGCCCCTGAGCCTGGGGGCCAGGCAGGGGTTCCACACTCCCAGGCCAAGGCAGAACCACATGCACACGTCTGTTCCTGCCCCCTGCACCGGCAGAGAGCTCGGGGGAGCCAGAGTCTGTCAGGCAGCTGCTGGGCTGGCCGCCTGTGTGGGAAGGGGCAGAGCCGACCTAGGGGCACACTGGGCCTCTTGCTCTCCCTGCTGCCCTGAGGCTGCTGGGCCAAAGAGGTCTTGGGCATCCAGCCCCTTGCTGGTCCCTTCCCTCTGACGAGGCCCTCTGAGCTCCAGCACCTTGCAGTGTGGAGACAGCCCCTGCCAGCAACCTCCTCTCCAAGGAGGCCTCAAGCGAGGCCTAGGCCCAGGGGAAAGGCACCAGCGGGGATGAGCCTGGGGAGGCGCCCGGGCATGTCTGGACCCAGTCCCCGCAGCCTGCCCCTTGCTGGGGCAGTACCCCCGGAGGCCAGGAAGGTCTGGGCAAGGCTGGCCAGGGGCAGGGGCCCTGCTGGGTCCTGCCCCTGGCCTGTGGGGCCTCTGAGCACAACCGGCCCTCTCCCGCTGGAAGACCTCCCCGGCTGCCTCCAAAGGCCGCTTTGCAAGCACTCTCGCCGGCTGTTCCCGCCAGCCGCGCACAACGCTCCCAAGCCCGGGAGAAAAGCGCTTCGGGGTGGTGCTCTCTCCCGGCCCTTGCCCCTGAGCCTGGGGGCCAGGCAGGGGGTCCACACTCCCAGGCCAAGGCAGAACCACATGCACACGTCTGTTCCTGCCCCCTGCACCGGCAGAGAGCTCGGGGGAGCCAGAGTCTGTCAGGCAGCTGCTGGGCTGGCCGCCTGTGTGGGAAGGGGCAGAGCTGACCTAGGGGCACACTGGGCCTCTTGCTCTCCCTGCTGCCCTGAGGCTGCTGGGCCAAAGAGGTCTTGGGCATCCAGCCCCTTGCTGGTCCCTTCCCTCTGACGAGGCCCTCTGAGCTCCAGCACCTTGCAGTGTGGAGACAGCCCCTGCCAGCAACCTCCTCTCCAAGGAGGCCTCAAGCGAGGCCTAGGCCCAGGGGAAAGGCACCAGCGGGGATGAGCCTGGGGAGGCGCCCGGGCATGTCTGGACCCAGTCCCCGCAGCCTGCCCCTTGCTGGGGCAGTACCCCCGGAGGCCAGGAAGGTCTGGGCAAGGCTGGCCAGGGGCAGGGGCCCTGCTGGGTCCTGCCCCTGGCCTGTGGGGCCTCTGAGCACAACCGGCCCTCTCCCGCTGGAAGACCTCCCCGGCTGCCTCCAAAGGCCGCTTTGCAAGCACTCTCGCCGGCTGTTCCCGCCAGCCGCGCACAACGCTCCCAAGCCCGGGAGAAAAGCGCTTCGGGGTGGTGCTCTCTCCCGGCCCTTGCCCCTGAGCCTGGGGGCCAGGCAGGGGGTCCACACTCCCAGGCCAAGGCAGAACCACATGCACACGTCTGTTCCTGCCCCCTGCACCGGCAGAGAGCTCGGGGGAGCCAGAGTCTGTCAGGCAGCTGCTGGGCTGGCCGCCTGTGTGGGAAGGGGCAGAGCCGACCTAGGGGCACACTGGGCCTCTTGCTCTCCCTGCTGCCCTGAGGCTGCTGGGCCAAAGAGGTCTTGGGCATCCAGCCCCTTGCTGGTCCCTTCCCTCTGACGAGGCCCTCTGAGCTCCAGCACCTTGCAGTGTGGAGACAGCCCCTGCCAGCAACCTCCTCTTCAAGGAGGCCTCAAGCGAGGCCTAGGCCCAGGGGAAAGGCACCAGCGGGGATGAGCCTGGGGAGGCGCCCGGGCATGTCTGGACCCAGTCCCCGCAGCCTGCCCCTTGCTGGGGCAGTACCCCCGGAGGCCAGGAAGGTCTGGGCAAGGCTGGCCAGGGGCAGGGGCCCTGCTGGGTCCTGCCCCTGGCCGGTGGGGCCTCTGAGCACAACCGGCCCTCTCCCGCTGGAAGACCTCCCCGGCTGCCTCCAAAGGCCGCTTTGCAAGCACTCTCGCCGGCTGTTCCCGCCAGCCGCGCACAACGCTCCCAAGCCCGGGAGAAAAGCGCTTCGGGGTGGTGCTCTCTCCCGGCCCTTGCCCCTGAGCCTGGGGGCCAGGCAGGGGGTCCACACTCCCAGGCCAAGGCAGAACCACATGCACACGTCTGTTCCTGCCCCCTGCACCGGCAGAGAGCTCGGGGGAGCCAGAGTCTGTCAGGCAGCTGCTGGGCTGGCCGCCTGTGTGGGAAGGGGCAGAGCCGACCTAGGGGCACACTGGGCCTCTTGCTCTCCCTGCTGCCCTGAGGCTGCTGGGCCAAAGAGGTCTTGGGCATCCAGCCCCTTGCTGGTCCCTTCCCTCTGACGAGGCCCTCTGAGCTCCAGCACCTTGCAGTGTGGAGACAGCCCCTGCCAGCAACCTCCTCTCCAAGGAGGCCTCAAGCGAGGCCTAGGCCCAGGGGAAAGGCACCAGCGGGGATGAGCCTGGGGAGGCGCCCGGGCATGTCTGGACCCAGTCCCCGCAGCCTGCCCTTTGCTGGGGCAGTACCCCCGGAGGCCAGGAAGGTCTGGGCAAGGCTGGCCAGGGGCAGGGGCCCTGCTGGGTCCTGCCCCTGGCCTGTGGGGCCTCTGAGCACAACCGGCCCTCTCCCGCTGGAAGACCTCCCCGGCTGCCTCCAAAGGCCGCTTTGCAAGCACTCTCGCCGGCTGTTCCCGCCAGCCGCGCACAACGCTCCCAAGCCCGGGAGAAAAGCGCTTCGGGGTGGTGCTCTCTCCCGGCCCTTGCCCCTGAGCCTGGGGGCCAGGCAGGGGGTCCACACTCCCAGGCCAAGGCAGAACCACATGCACACGTCTGTTCCTGCCCCCTGCACCGGCAGAGAGCTCGGGGGAGCCAGAGTCTGTCAGGCAGCTGCTGGGCTGGCCGCCTGTGTGGGAAGGGGCAGAGCCGACCTAGGGGCACACTGGGCCTCTTGCTCTCCCTGCTGCCCTGAGGCTGCTGGGCCAAAGAGGTCTTGGGCATCCAGCCCCTTGCTGGTCCCTTCCCTCTGACGAGGCCCTCTGAGCTCCAGCACCTTGCAGTGTGGAGACAGCCCCTGCCAGCAACCTCCTCTCCAAGGAGGCCTCAAGCGAGGCCTAGGCCCAGGGGTAAGGCACCAGCGGGGATGAGCCTGGGGAGGCGCCCGGGCATGTCTGGACCCAGTCCCCGCAGCCTGCCCCTTGCTGGGGCAGCACCCCCGGAGGCCAGGAAGGTCTGGGCAAGGCTGGCCAGGGGCAGGGGCCCTGATGGGTCCTGCCCCTGGCCGGTGGGGCCTCTGAGCACAACCGGCCCTCTCCCGCTGGAAGACCTCCCCGGCTGCCTCCAAAGGCCGCTTTGCAAGCACTCTCGCCGGCTGTTCCCGCCAGCCGCGCACAACGCTCCCAAGCCCGGGAGAAAAGCGCTTCGGGGTGGTGCTCTCTCCCGGCCCTTGCCCCTGAGCCTGGGGGCCAGGCAGGGGGTCCACACTCCCAGGCCAAGGCAGAACCACATGCACACGTCTGTTCCTGCCCCCTGCACCGGCAGAGAGCTCGGGGGAGCCAGAGTCTGTCAGGCAGCTGCTGGGCTGGCCGCCTGTGTGGGAAGGGGCAGAGCCGACCTAGGGGCACACTGGGCCTCTTGCTCTCCCTGCTGCCCTGAGGCTGCTGGGCCAAAGAGGTCTTGGGCATCCAGCCCCTTGCTGGTCCCTTCCCTCTGACGAGGCCCTCTGAGCTCCAGCACCTTGCAGTGTGGAGACAGCCCCTGCCAGCAACCTCCTCTCCAAGGAGGCCTCAAGCGAGGCCTAGGCCCAGGGGAAAGGCACCAGCGGGGATGAGCCTGGGGAGGCGCCCGGGCATGTCTGGACCCAGTCCCCGCAGCCTGCCCCTTGCTGGGGCAGTACCCCCGGAGGCCAGGAAGGTCTGGGCAAGGCTGGCCAGGGGCAGGGGCCCTGCTGGGTCCTGCCCCTGGCCTGTGGGGCCTTTGAGCACAACCGGCCCTCTCCTGCTGGAAGACCTCCCCGGCTGCCTCCAAAGGCCGCTTTGCAAGCACTCTCGCCGGCTGTTCCCGCCAGCCGCGCACAACGCTCCCAAGCCCGGGAGAAAAGCGCTTCGGGGTGGTGCTCTCTCCCGGCCCTTGCCCCTGAGCCTGGGGGCCAGGCAGGGGGTCCACACTCCCAGGCCAAGGCAGAACCACATGCACACGTCTGTTCCTGCCCCCTGCACCGGCAGAGAGCTCGGGGGAGCCAGAGTCTGTCAGGCAGCTGCTGGGCTGGCCGCCTGTGTGGGAAGGGGCAGCGCCGACCTAGGGGCACACTGGGCCTCTTGCTCTCCCTGCTGCCCTGAGGCTGCTGGGCCAAAGAGGTCTTGGGCATCCAGCCCCTTGCTGGTCCCTTTCCTCTGACGAGGCCCTCTGAGCTCCAGCACCTTGCAGTGTGGAGACAGCCCCTGCCAGCAACCTCCTCTCCAAGGAGGCCTCAAGCGAGGCCTAGGCCCAGGGGAAAGGCACCAGCGGGGATGAGCCTGGGGAGGCGCCCGGGCATGTCTGGACCCAGTCCCCGCAGCCTGCCCCTTGCTGGGGCAGTACCCCCGGAGGCCAGGAAGGTCTGGGCAAGGCTGGCCAGGGGCAGGGGCCCTGCTGGGTCCTGCCCCTGGCCGGTGGGGCCTCTGAGCACAACCGGCCCTCTCCCGCTGGAAGACCTCCCCGGCTGCCTCCAAAGGCCGCTTTGCAAGCACTCTCGCCGGCTGTTCCCGCCAGCCGCGCACAACGCTCCCAAGCCCGGGAGAAAAGCGCTTCGGGGTGGTGCTCTCTCCCGGCCCTTGCCCCTGAGCCTGGGGGCCAGGCAGGGGGTCCACACTCCCAGGCCAAGGCAGAACCACATGCACACGTCTGTTCCTGCCCCCTGCACCGGCAGAGAGCTCGGGGGAGCCAGAGTCTGTCAGGCAGCTGCTGGGCTGGCCGCCTGTGTGGGAAGGGGCAGAGCCGACCTAGGGGCACACTGGGCCTCTTGCTCTCCCTGCTGCCCTGAGGCTGCTGGGCCAAAGAGATCTTGGGCATCCAGCCCCTTGCTGGTCCCTTCCCTCTGACGAGGCCCTCTGAGCTCCAGCACCTTGCAGTGTGGAGACAGCCCCTGCCAGCAACCTCCTCTCCAAGGAGGCCTCAAGCGAGGCCTAGGCCCAGGGGAAAGGCACCAGCGGGGATGAGCCTGGGGAGGCGCCCGGGCATGTCTGGACCCAGTCCCCGCAGCCTGCCCCTTGCTGGGGCAGTACCCCCGGAGGCCAGGAAGGTCTGGGCAAGGCTGGCCAGGGGCAGGGGCCCTGCTGGGTCCTGCCCCTGGCCTGTGGGGCCTCTGAGCACAACCGGCCCTCTCCCGCTGGAAGACCTCCCCGGCTGCCTCCAAAGGCCGCTTTGCAATCACTCTCGCCGGCTGTTCCCGCCAGCCGCGCACAACGCTCCCAAGCCCGGGAGAAAAGCGCTTCGGGGTGGTGCTCTCTCCCGGCCATTGCCCCTGAGCCTGGGGGCCAGGCAGGGGTTCCACACTCCCAGGCCAAGGCAGAACCACATGCACACGTCTGTTCCTGCCCCCTGCACCGGCAGAGAGCTCGGGGGAGCCAGAGTCTGTCAGGCAGCTGCTGGGCTGGCCGCCTGTGTGGGAAGGGGCAGAGCCGACCTAGGGGCACACTGGGCCTCTTGCTCTCCCTGCTGCCCTGAGGCTGCTGGGCCAAAGAGGTCTTGGGCATCCAGCCCCTTGCTGGTCCCTTCCCTCTGACGAGGCCCTCTGAGCTCCAGCACCTTGCAGTGTGGAGACAGCCCCTGCCAGCAACCTCCTCTCCAAGGAGGCCTCAAGCGAGGCCTAGGCCCAGGGGAAAGGCACCAGCGGGGATGAGCCTGGGGAGGCGCCCGGGCATGTCTGGACCCAGTCCCCGCAGCCTGCCCCTTGCTGGGGCAGCACCCCCGGAGGCCAGGAAGGTCTGGGCAAGGCTGGCCAGGGGCAGGGGCCCTGCTGGGTCCTGCCCCTGGCCTGTGGGGCCTCTGAGCACAACCGGCCCTCTCCCGCTGGAAGACCTCCCCGGCTGCCTCCAAAGGCCGCTTTGCAAGCACTCTCGCCGGCTGTTCCCGCCAGCCGGGCACAACGCTCCCAAGCCCGGGAGAAAAGCGCTTCAGGGTGGTACTCTCTCCCGGCCCTTGCCCCTGAGCCTGGGGGCCAGGCGCTGGGTCCACACTCCCAGGCCAAGGCAGAAGCACATGCACACGTCTGTTCCTGCCCCCTGCACCGGCAGAGAGCTCGGGGGAGCCAGACTCTGTCAGGCAGAGGCTGGGCTGGCCGCCTGTGTGGGAAGGGGCAGAGCCGACCTAGGGGCACACTGGGCCTCTTGCTCTCCCTGCTGCCCTGAGGCTGCTGGGCCAAAGAGGTCTTGGGCATCCAGCCCCTTGCTGGTCCCTTCCCTCTGACGAGGCCCTCTGAGCTCCAGCACCTTGCAGTGTGGAGACAGCCCCTGCCAGCAACCTCCTCTCCAAGGAGGCCTCAAGCGAGGCCTAGGCCCAGGGGAAAGGCACCAGCGGGGATGAGCCTGGGGAGGCGCCCGGGCATGTCTGGACCCAGTCCCCGCAGCCTGCCCCTTGCTGGGGCAGGCCCCCCGGAGGCCAGGAAGGTCTGGGCAATGCTGGCCAGGGGCAGGGGCCCTGCTGGGTCCTGCCCCTGGCCTGTGGGGCCTCTGAGCACAACCGGCCCTCTCCCGCTGGAAGACCTCCCCGGCTGCCTCCAAAGGCCGCTTTGCAAGCACTCTCGCCGGCTGTTCCCGCCAGCCGCGCACAACGCTCCCAAGCCCGGGAGAAAAGCGCTTCGGGGTGGTGCTCTCTCCCGGCCCTTGCCCCTGAGCCTGGGGGCCAGGCAGGGGGTCCACACTCCCAGGCCAAGGCAGAACCACATGCACACGTCTGTTCCTGCCCCCTGCACCGGCAGAGAGCTCGGGGGAGCCAGAGTCTGTCAGGCAGCTGCTGGGCTGGCCGCCTGTGTGGGAAGGGGCAGAGCCGACCTAGGGGCACACTGGGCCTCTTGCTCTCCCTGCTGCCCTGAGGCTGCTGGCCAAAGAGGTCTTGGGCATCCAGCCCCTTGCTGGTCCCTTCCCTCTGACGAGGCCCTCTGAGCTCCAGCACCTTGCAGTGTGGAGACAGCCCCTGCCAGCAACCTCCTCTCCAAGGAGGCCTCAAGCGAGGCCTAGGCCCAGGGGAAAGGCACCAGCGGGGATGAGCCTGGGGAGGCGCCCCGGCATGTCTGGACCCAGTCCCCGCAGCCTGCCCCTTGCTGGGGAAGTACCCCCGGAGGCCAGGAAGGTCTGGGCAAGGCTGGCCAGGGGCAGGGGCCCTGCTGGGTCCTGCCCCTGGCCTGTGGGGCCTCTGAGCACAACCGGCCCTCTCCCGCTGGAAGACCTCCCCGGCTGCCTCCAAAGGCCGCTTTGCAAGCACTCTCGCCGGCTGTTCCCGACAGCCGCGCACAACGCTCCCAAGCCCGGGAGAAAAGCGCTTCAGGGTGGTGCTCTCTCCCGGCCCTTGCCCCTGAGCCTGGGGGCCAGGCAGGGGGTCCACACTCCCAGGCCAAGGCAGAACCACATGCACACGTCTGTTCCTGCCCCCTGCACCGGCAGAGAGCTCGGGGGAGCCAGAGTCTGTCAGGCAGCTGCTGGGCTGGCCGCCTGTGTGGGAAGGGGCAGAGCCGACCTAGGGGCACACTGGGCCTCTTGCTCTCCCTGCTGCCCTGAGGCTGCTGGGCCAAAGAGGTCTTGGGCATCCAGCCCCTTGCTGGTCCCTTCCCTCTGACGAGGCCCTCTGAGCTCCAGCACCTTGCAGTGTGGAGACAGCCCCTGCCAGCAACCTCCTCTCCAAGGAGGCCTCAAGCGAGGCCTAGGCCCAGGGGAAAGGCACCAGCGGGGATGAGCCTGGGGAGGCGCCCGGGCATGTCTGGACCCAGTCCCCGCAGCCTGCCCCTTGCTGGGGCAGTACCCCCGGAGGCCAGGAAGGTCTGGGCAAGGCTGGCCAGGGGCAGGGGCCCTGCTGGGTCCTGCCCCTGGCCTGTGGGGCCTCTGAGCACAACCGGCCCTCTCCCGCTGGAAGACCTCCCCGGCTGCCTCCAAAGGCCGCTTTACAAGCACTCTCGCCGGCTCTTCCCGCCAGCTGCGCACAACGCTCCCAAGCCCGGGAGAAAAGCGCTTCGGGGTGGTGCTCTCTCCCGGCCCTTGCCCCTGAGCCTGGGGGCCAGGCAGGGGGTCCACACTCCCAGGCCAAGGCAGAACCACATGCACACGTCTGTTCCTGCCCCCTGCACCGGCAGAGAGCTCGGGGGAGCCAGAGTCTGTCAGGCAGCTGCTGGGCTGGCCGCCTGTGTGGGAAGGGGCAGAGCCGACCTAGGGGCACACTGGGCCTCTTGCTCTCCCTGCTGCCCTGAGGCTGCTGGGCCAAAGAGGTCTTGGGCATCCAGCCCCTTGCTGGTCCCTTCCCTCTGACGAGGCCCTCTGAGCTCCAGCACCTTGCAGTGTGGAGACAGCCCCTGCCAGCAACCTCCTCTCCAAGGAGGCCTCAAGCGAGGCCTAGGCCCAGGGGAAAGGCACCAGCGGGGATGAGCCTGGGGAGGCGCCTGGGCATGTCTGGACCCAGTACCCGCAGCCTGCCCCTTGCTGGGGCAGTACCCCCGGAGGCCAGGAAAGTCTGGGCAAGGCTGGCCAGGGGCAGGGGCCCTGCTGGGTCCTGCCCCTGGCCTGTGGGGCCTCTGAGCACAACCGGCCCTCTCCCGCTGGAAGACCTCCCCGGCTGCCTCCAAATGCCGCTTTGCAAGCACTCTCGCCGGCTGTTCCCGCCAGCCGCGCACAACGCTCCCAAGCCCGGGAGAAAAGCGATTCGGGGTGGTGCTCTCTCCCGGCCCTTGCCCCTGAGCCTGGGGGCCAGGCAGGGGGTCCACACTCCCAGGCCAAGGCAGAACCACATGCACACGTCTGTTCCTGCCCCCTGCACCGGCAGAGAGCTCGGGGGAGCCAGAGTCTGGCAGGCAGCTGCTGGGCTGGCCGCCTGTGTGGGAAGGGGCAGAGCCGACCTAGGGGCACACTGGGCCTCTTGCTCTCCCTGCTGCCCTGAGGCTGCTGGGCCAAAGAGGTCTTGGGCATCCAGCCCCTTGCTGGTCCCTTCCCTCTGACGAAGCCCTCTGAGCTCCAGCACCTTGCAGTGTGGAGACAGCCCCTGCCAGCAACCTCCTCTCCAAGGAGGCCTCAAGCGAGGCCTAGGCTCAGGGGAAAGGCACCAGCGGGGATGAGCCTGGGGAGGCGCACGGGCATGTCTGGACCCAGTCCCCGCAGCCTGCCCCTTGCTGGGGCAGTACCCCCGGAGGCCAGGAAGGTCTGGGCAATGCTGGCCAGGGGCAGGGGCCCTGCTGGGTCCTGCCCCTGGCCTGTGGGGCCTCTGAGCACAACCGGCCCTCTCCCGCTAGAAGACCTCCCCGGCTGCCTCCAAAGGCCGCTTTGCAAGCACTCTCGCCGGCTGTTCCCGCCAGCCGCGCACAACGCTCCCAAGCCCGGGAGAAAAGCGCTTCGGGGTGGTGCTCTCTCCCGGCCCTTGCCCCTGAGCCTGGGGGCCAGGCAGGGGGTCCACACTCCCAGGCCAAGGCAGAACCACATGCACACGTCTGTTCCTGCCCCCTGCACCGGCAGAGAGCTCGGGGGAGCCAGAGTCTGTCAGGCAGCTGCTGGGCTGGCCGCCTGTGTGGGAAGGGGCAGAGCCGACCTAGGGGCACACTGGGCCTCTTGCTCTCCCTGCTGCCCTGAGGCTGCTGGGCCAAAGAGGTCTTGGGCATCCAGCCCCTTGCTGGTCCCTTCCCTCTGACGAGGCCCTCTGAGCTCCAGCACCTTGCAGTGTGGAGACAGCCCCTGCCAGCAACCTCCTCTCCAAGGAGGCCTCAAGCGAGGCCTAGGCCCAGGGGAAAGGCACCAGCGGGGATGAGCCTGGGGAGGCGCCCGGGCATGTCTGGACCCAGTCCCCGCAGCCTGCCCCTTGCTGGGGCAGCACCCCCGGAGGCCAGGAAGCTCTGGGCAAGGCTGGCCAGGGGCAGGGGCCCTGCTGGGTCCTGCCCCTGGCCTGTGGGGCCTCTGAGCACAACCGGCCCTCTCCCGCTGGAAGACCTCCCCGGCTGCCTCCAAAGGCCGCTTTGCAAGCACTCTCGCCGGCTGTTCCCGCCAGCCGCGCACAACGCTCCCAAGCCCAGGAAAAAAGCGCTTCGGGGTGGTGCTCTCTCCCGGCCCTTGCCCCTGAGCCTGGGGGCCAGGCAGGGGGTCCACACTCCCAGGCCAAGGCAGAACCACATGCACACGTCTGTTCCTGCCCCCTGCACCGGCAGAGAGCTCGGGGGAGCCAGAGTCTGGCAGGCAGCTGCTGGGCTGGCCGCCTGTGTGGGAAGGGGCAGAGCCGACCTAGGGGCACACTGGGCCTCTTGCTCTCCCTGCTGCCCTGAGGCTGCTGGGCCAAAGAGGTCTTGGGCATCCAGCCCCTTGCTGGTCCCTTCCCTCTGACGAGGCCCTCTGAGCTCCAGCACCTTGCAGTGTGGAGACAGCCCCTGCCAGCAACCTCCTCTCCAAGAAGGCCTCAAGCGAGGCCTAGGCCCAGGGGAAAGGCACCAGCGGGGATGAGCCTGGGGAGGCGCCCGGGCATGTCTGGACCCAGTCCCCGCAGCCTGCCCCTTGCTGGGGCAGCACCCCCGGAGGCCAGGAAGCTCTGGGCAAGGCTGGCCAGGGGCAGGGGCCCTGCTGGGTCCTGCCCCTGGCCTGTGGGGCCTCTGAGCACAACCGGCCCTCTCCCGCTGGAAGACCTCCCCGGCTGCCTCCAAAGGCCGCTTTGCAAGCACTCTCGCCGGCTGTTCCCGCCAGCCGCGCACAACGCTCCCAAGCCCGGGAGAAAAGCGCTTCGGGGTGGTGCTCTCTCCCGGCCCTTGCCCCTGAGCCTGGGGGCCAGGCAGGGGGTCCACACTCCCAGGCCAAGGCAGAACCACATGCACACGTCTGTTCCTGCCCCCTGCACCGGCAGAGAGCTCGGGGGAGCCAGAGTCTGTCAGGCAGCTGCTGGGCTGGCCGCCTGTGTGGGAAGGGGCAGAGCCGACCTAGGGGCACACTGGGCCTCTTACTCTCCCTGCTGCCCTGAGGCTGCTGGGCCAAAGAGGTCTTGGGCATCCAGCCCCTTGCTGGTCCCTTCCCTCTGACGAGGCCCTCTGAGCTCCAGCACCTTGCAGTGTGGAGACAGCCCCTGCCAGCAACCTCCTTTCCAAGGAGGCCTCAAGCGAGGCCTAGGCCCAGGGGAAAGGCACCAGCGGGGATGAGCCTGGGGAGGTGCCCGGGCATGTCTGGACCCAGTCCCCGCAGCCTGCCCCTTGCTGGGGCAGTACCCCCGGAGGCCAGGAAGGTCTGGGCAAGGCTGGCCAGGGGCAGGGGCCCTGCTGGGTCCTGCCCCTGGCCTGTGGGGCCTCTGAGCACAACCGGCCCTCTCCCGCTGGAAGACCTCCCCGGCTGCCTCCAAAGGCCGCTTTGCAAGCACTCTCGCCGGCTGTTCCCGCCAGCCGCGCACAACGCTCCCAAGCCCGGGAGAAAACCGCTTCGGGGTGGTGCTCTCTCCCGGCCCTTGCCCCTGAGCCTGGGGGCCAGGCAGGGGGTCCACACTCCCAGGCCAAGGCAGAACCACATGCACACGTCTGTTCCTGCCCCCTGCACCGGCAGAGAGCTCGGGGGAGCCAGAGTCTGTCAGGCAGCTGCTGGGCTGGCCGCCTGTGTGGGAAGGGGCAGAGCCGACCTAGGGGCACACTGGGCCTCTTGCTCTCCCTGCTGCCCTGAGGCTGCTGGGCCAAAGAGGTCTTGGGCATCCAGCCCCTTGCTGGTCCCTTCCCTCTGACGAGGCCCTCTGAGCTCCAGCACCTTGCAGTGTGGAGACAGCCCCTGCCAGCAACCTCCTCTCCAAGGAGGCCTCAAGCGAGGCCTAGGCCCAGGGGAAAGGCACCAGCGGGGATGAGCCTGGGGAGGCGCCCGGGCATGTCTGGACCCAGTCCCCGCAGCCTGCCCCTTGCTGGGGCAGTACCCCCGGAGGCCAGGAAGGTCTGGGCAAGGCTGGCCAGGGGCAGGGGCCCTGATGGGTCCTGCCCCTGGCCTGTGGGGCCTCTGAGCACAACCGGCCCTCTTCCGCTGGAAGACCTCCCCGGCTGCCTCCAAAGGCCGCTTTGCAAGCACTCTCGCCGGCTGTTCCCGCCAGCCGCGCACAACGCTCCCAAGCCCGGGAGAAAAGCGCTTCGGGGTGGTGCTCTCTCCCGGCCCTTGCCCCTGAGCCTGGGGGCCAGGCAGGGGGTCCACACTCCCAGGCCAAGGCAGAACCACATGCACACGTCTGTTCCTGCCCCCTGCACCGGCAGAGAGCTCGGGGGAGCCAGAGTCTGTCAGGCAGCTGCTGGGCTGGCCGCCTGTGTGGGAAGGGGCAGAGCCGACCTAGGGGCACACTGGGCCTCTTGCTCTCCCTGCTGCCCTGAGGCTGCTGGGCCAAAGAGGTCTTGGGCATCCAGCCCCTTGCTGGTCCCTTCCCTCTGACGAGGCCCTCTGAGCTCCAGCACCTTGCAGTGTGGAGACAGCCCCTGCCAGCAACCTCCTCTCCAAGGAGGCCTCAAGCGAGGCCTAGGCCCAGGGGAAAGGCACCAGCGGGGATGAGCCTGGGGAGGCGCCCGGGCATGTCTGGACCCAGTCCCCGCAGCCTGCCCCTTGCTGGGTCAGCACCCCCGGAGGCCAGGAAGGTCTGGGTAAGGCTGGCCAGGGGCAGGGGCCCTGCTGGGACCTGCCCCTGGCCTGTGGGGCCTCTGAGCACAACCGGCCCTCTCCCGCTGGAAGACCTCCCCGGCTGCCTCCAAAGGCCGCTTTGCAAGCACTCTCGCCGGCTGTTCCCGCCAGCCGCGCACAACGCTCCCAAGCCCGGGAGAAAAGCGCTTCGGGGTGGTGCTCTCTCCCGGCCCTTGCCCCTGAGCCTGGGGGCCAGGCAGGGGGTCCACCCTCCCAGGCCAATGCAGAACCACATGCACACGTCTGTTCCTGCCCCCTGCACCGGCAGAGAGCTCGGGGGAGCCAGAGTCTGTCAGGCAGCTGCTGGGCTGGCCGCCTGTGTGGGAAGGGGCAGAGCCGACCTAGGGGCACACTGGGCCTCTTGCTCTCCCTGCTGCCCTGAGGCTGCTGGGCCAAAGAGGTCTTGGGCATCCAGCCCCTTGCTGGTCCCTTCCCTCTGACGAGGCCCTCTGAGCTCCAGCACCTTGCAGTGTGGAGACAGCCCCTGCCAGCAACCTCCTCTCCAAGGAGGCCTCAAGCGAGGCCTAGGCCCAGGGGAAAGGCACCAGCGGGGATGAGCCTGGGGAGGCGCCCGGGCATGTCTGGACCCAGTCCCCCCAGCCTGCCCCTTGCTGGGGCAGCACCCCCGGAGGCCAGGAAGGTCTGGGCAAGGCTGGCCAGGGGCAGGGGCCCTGATGGGTCCTGCCCCTGGCCGGTGGGGCCTCTGAGCACAACCGGCCCTCTCCCGCTGGAAGACCTCCCCGGCTGCCTCCAAAGGCCGCTTTGCAAGCACTCTCGCCGGCTGTTCCCGCCAGCCGCGCACAACGCTCCCAAGCCCGGGAGAAAAGCGCTTCGGGGTGGTGCTCTCTCCCGGCCCTTGCCCCTGAGCCTGGGGGCCAGGCAGGGGGTCCACACTCCCAGGCCAAGGCAGAACCACATGCACACGTCTGTTCCTGCCCCCTGCACCGGCAGAGAGCTCGGGGGAGCCAGAGTCTGTCAGGCAGCTGCTGGGCTGGCCGCCTGTGTGGGAAGGGGCAGAGCCGACCTAGGGGCACACTGGGCCTCTTGCTCTCCCTGCTGCCCTGAGGCTGCTGGGCCAAAGAGGTCTTGGGCATCCAGCCCCTTGCTGGTCCCTTCCCTCTGACGAGGCCCTCTGAGCTCCAGCACCTTGCAGTGTGGAGACAGCCCCTGCCAGCAACCTCCTCTCCAAGGAGGCCTCAAGCGAGGCCTAGGCCCAGGGGAAAGGCACCAGCGGGGATGAGCCTGGGGAGGCGCCCGGGCATGTCTGGACCCAGTCCCCGCAGCCTGCCCCTTGCTGGGGCAGTACCCCCGGAGGCCAGGAAGGTCTGGGCAAGGCTGGCCAGGGGCAGGGGCCCTGCTGGGTCCTGCCCCTGGCCTGTGGGGCCTCTGAGCACAACCGGCCCTCTTCCGCTGGAAGACCTCCCCGGCTGCCTCCAAAGGCCGCTTTGCAAGCACTCTCGCCGGCTGTTCCCGCCAGCCGCGCACAACGCTCCCAAGCCCGGGAGAAAAGCGCTTCGGGGTGGTGCTCTCTCCCGGCCCTTGCCCCTGAGCCTGGGGGCCAGGCAGGGGGTCCACACTCCCAGGCCAAGGCAGAACCACATGCACACGTCTGTTCCTGCCCCCTGCACCGGCAGAGAGCTTGGGGGAGCCAGAGTCTGTCAGGCAGCTGCTGGGCTGGCCGCCTGTGTGGGAAGGGGCAGAGCCGACCTAGGGGCACACTGGGCCTCTTGCTCTCCCTGCTGCCCTGAGGCTGCTGGGCCAAAGAGGTCTTGGGCATCCAGCCCCTTGCTGGTCCCTTCCCTCTGACGAGGCCCTCTGAGCTCCAGCACCTTGCAGTGTGGAGACAGCCCCTGCCAGCAACCTCCTCTCCAAGGAGGCCTCAAGCGAGGCCTAGGCCCAGGGGAAAGGCACCAGCGGGGATGAGCCTGGGGAGGCGCCCGGGCATGTCTGGACCCAGTCCCCCCAGCCTGCCCCTTGCTGGGGCAGCACCCCCGGAGGCCAGGAAGGTCTGGGCAAGGCTGGCCAGGGGCAGGGGCCCTGATGGGTCCTGCCCCTGGCCGGTGGGGCCTCTGAGCACAACCGGCCCTCTCCCGCTGGAAGACCTCCCCGGCTGCCTCCAAAGGCCGCTTTGCAAGCACTCTCGCCGGCTGTTCCCGCCAGCCGCGCACAACGCTCCCAAGCCCGGGAGAAAACCGCTTCGGGGTGGTGCTCTCTCCCGGCCCTTGCCCCTGAGCCTGGGGGCCAGGCAGGGGGTCCACACTCCCAGGCCAAGGCAGAACCACATGCACACGTCTGTTCCTGCCCCCTGCACCGGCAGAGAGCTCGGGGGAGCCAGAGTCTGTCAGGCAGCTGCTGGGCTGGCCGCCTGTGTGGGAAGGGGCAGAGCCGACCTAGGGGCACACTGGGCCTCTTGCTCTCCCTGCTGCCCTGAGGCTGCTGGGCCAAAGAGGTCTTGGGCATCCAGCCCCTTGCTGGTCCCTTCCCTCTGACGAGGCCCTCTGAGCTCCAGCACCTTGCAGTGTGGAGACAGCCCCTGCCAGCAACCTCCTCTCCAAGGAGGCCTCAAGCGAGGCCTAGGCCCAGGGGAAAGGCACCAGCGGGGATGAGCCTGGGGAGGCGCCCGGGCATGTCTGGACCCAGTCCCCGCAGCCTGCCCCTTGCTGGGGCAGCACCCCCAGAGGCCAGGAAGGTCTGGGCAAGGCTGGCCAGGGCCAGGGGCCCTGCTGGGTCCTGCCCCTCGCCTGTGGGGCCTCTGAGCACAACCGGCCCTCTCCCGCTGGAAGACCTCCCCGGCTGCCTCCAAAGGCCGCTTTGCAAGCACTCTCGCCGGCTGTTCCCGCAGGCCGCGCACAACGCTCCCAAGCCCGGGAGAAAAGCGCTTCGGGGTGGTGCTCTCTCCCGGCCCTTGCCCCTGAGCCTGGGGGCCAGGCAGGGGGTCCACACTCCCAGGCCAAGGCAGAACCACATGCACACGTCTGTTTCTGCCCCCTGCACCGGCAGAGAGCTCGGGGGAGCCAGAGTCTGTCAGGCAGCTGCTGGGCTGGCCGCCTGTGTGGGAAGGGGCAGAGCCGACCTAGGGGCACACTGGGCCTCTTGCTCTCCCTGCTGCCCTGAGGCTGCTGGGCCAAAGAGGTCTTGGGCATCCAGCCCCTTGCTGGTCCCTTCCCTCTGACGAGGCCCTCTGAGCTCCAGCACCTTGCAGTGTGGAGACAGCCCCTGCCAGCAACCTCCTCTCCAAGGAGGCCTCAAGCGAGGCCTAGGCCCAGGGGAAAGGCACCAGCGGGGATGAGCCTGGGGAGGCGCCCGGGCATGTCTGGACCCAGTCCCCGCAGCCTGCCCCTTGCTGGGGCAGCACCCCCGGAGGCCAGGAAGGTCTGGGCAAGGCTGGCCAGGGGCAGGGGCCCTGCTGGGTCCTGCCCCTGTCCTGTGGGGCCTCTGAGCACAACCGGCCCTCTCCCGCTGGAAGACCTCCCCGGCTGCCTCCAAAGGCCGCTTTGCAAGCACTCTCGCCGGCTGTTCCCGCCAGCCGCGCACAACGCTCCCAAGCCCGGGAGAAAAGCGCTTCGGGGTGGTGCTCTCTCCCGGCCCTTGCCCCTGAGCCTGGGGGCCAGGCAGGGGGTCCACACTCCCAGGCCAAGGCAGAACCACATGCACACGTCTGTTCCTGCCCCCTGCACCGGCAGAGAGCTCGGGGGAGCCAGAGTCTGTCAGGCAGCTGCTGGGCTGGCCGCCTGTGTGGGAAGGGGCAGAGCCGACCTAGGGGCACACTGGGCCTCTTGCTCTCCCTGCTGCCCTGAGGCTGCTGGGCCAAAGAGGTCTTGGGCATCCAGCCCCTTGCTGGTCCCTTCCCTCTGACGAGGCCCTCTGAGCTCCAGCACCTTGCAGTGTGGAGACAGCCCCTGCCAGCAACCTCCTCTCCAAGGAGGCCTCAAGCGAGGCCTAGGCCCAGGGGAAAGGCACCAGCGGGGATGAGCCTGGGGAGGCGCCCGGGCATGTCTGGACCCAGTCCCCGCAGCCTGCCCCTTGCTGGGGCAGCACCCCCGGAGGCCAGGAAGGTCTGGGCAAGGCTGGCCAGGGGCAGGGGCCCTGCTGGGTCCTGCCCCTGGCCTGTGGGGCCTCTGAGCACAACCGGCCCTCTCCCGCTGGAAGACCTCCCCGGCTGCCTCCAAAGGCCGCTTTGCAAGCACTCTCGCCGGCTGTTCCCGCCAGCCGCGCACAACGCTCCCAAGCCCGGGAGAAAAGCGCTTCGGGGTGGTGCTCTCTCCCGGCCCTTGCCCCTGAGCCTGGGGGCCAGGCAGGGGGTCCACACTCCCAGGCCAAGGCAGAACCACATGCACACGTCTGTTCCTGCCCCCTGCACCGGCAGAGAGCTCGGGGGAGCCAGAGTCTGTCAGGCAGCTGCTGGGCTGGCCGCCTGTGTGGGAAGGGGCAGAGCCGACCTAGGGGCACACTGGGCCTCTTGCTCTCCCTGCTGCCCTGAGGCTGCTGGGCCAAAGAGGTCTTGGGCATCTAGCCCCTTGCTGGTCCCTTCCCTCTGACGAGGCCCTCTGAGCTCCAGCACCTTGCAGTGTGGAGACAGCCCCTGCCAGCAACCTCCTCTCCAAGGAGGCCTCAAGCGAGGCCTAGGCCCAGGGGAAAGGCACCAGCGGGGATGAGCCTGGGGAGGCGCCCGGGCATGTCTGGACCCAGTCCCCGCAGCCTGCCCCTTGCTGGGGCAGCACCCCCGGAGGCCAGGAAGGTCTGGGCAAGGCTGGCCAGGGGCAGGGGCCCTGCTGGGTCCTGCCCCTGGCCTGTGGGGCCTCTGAGCACAACCGGCCCTCTCCCGCTGGAAGACCTCCCCGGCTGCCTCCAAAGGCCGCTTTGCAAGCACTCTCGCCGGCTGTTCCCGCCAGCCGCGCACAACGCTCCCAAGCCCGGGAGAAAAGCGCTTCGGGGTGGTGCTCTCTCCCGGCCCTTGCCCCTGAGCCTGGGGGCCAGGCAGGGGGTCCACACTCCCAGGCCAAGGCAGAACCACATGCACACGTCTGTTCCTGCCCCCTGCACCGGCAGAGAGCTCGGGGGAGCCAGAGTCTGTCAGGCAGCTGCTGGGCTGGCCGCCTGTGTGGGAAGGGGCAGAGCCGACCTAGGGGCACACTGGGCCTCTTGCTCTCCCTGCTGCCCTGAGGCTGCTGGGCCAAAGAGGTCTTGGGCATCCAGCCCCTTGCTGGTCCCTTCCCTCTGACGAGGCCCTCTGAGCTCCAGCACCTTGCAGTGTGGAGACAGCCCCTGCCAGCAACCTCCTCTCCAAGGAGGCCTCAAGCGAGGCCTAGGCCCAGGGGAAAGGCACCAGCGGGGATGAGCCTGGGGAGGCGCCCGGGCATGTCTGGACCCAGTCCCCGCAGCCTGCCCCTTGCTGGGGCAGCACCCCCGGAGGCCAGGAAGGTCTGGGCAAGGCTGGCCAGGGGCAGGGGCCCTGCTGGGTCCTGCCCCTGGCCTGTGGGGCCTCTGAGCACAACCGGCCCTCTCCCGCTGGAAGACCTCCCCGGCTGCCTCCAAAGGCCGCTTTGCAAGCACTCTCGCCGGCTGTTCCCGCCAGCCGCGCACAACGCTCCCAAGCCCGGGAGAAAAGCGCTTCGGGGTGGTGCTCTCTCCCGGCCCTTGCCCCTGAGCCTGGGGGCCAGGCAGGGGGTCCACACTCCCAGGCCAAGGCAGAACCACATGCACACGTCTGTTCCTGCCCCCTGCACCGGCAGAGAGCTCGGGGGAGCCAGAGTCTGTCAGGCAGCTGCTGGGCTGGCCGCCTGTGTGGGAAGGGGCAGAGCCGACCTAGGGGCACACTGGGCCTCTTGCTCTCCTGCTGCCCTGAGGCTGCTGGGCCAAAGAGGTCTTGGGCATCCAGCCCCTTGCTGGTCCCTTCCCTCTGACGAGGCCCTCTGAGCTCCAGCACCTTGCAGTGTGGAGACAGCCCCTGCCAGCAACCTCCTCTCCAAGGAGGCCTCAAGCGAGGCCTAGGCCCAGGGGAAAGGCACCAGCGGGGATGAGCCTGGGGAGGCGCCCGGGCATGTCTGGACCCAGTCCCCGCAGCCTGCCCCTTGCTGGGGCAGTACCCCCGGAGGCCAGGAAGGTCTGGGCAAGGCTGGCCAGGGGCAGGGGCCCTGATGGGTCCTGCCCCTGGCCTGTGGGGCCTCTGAGCACAACCGGCCCTCTCCCGCTGGAAGACCTCCCCGGCTGCCTCCAAAGGCCGCTTTGCAAGCACTCTCGCCGGCTGTTCCCGCCAGCCGCGCACAACGCTCCCAAGCCCGGGAGAAAAGCGCTTCGGGGTGGTGCTCTCTCCCGGCCCTTGCCCCTGAGCCTGGGGGCCAGGCAGGGGGTCCACACTCCCAGGCCAAGGCAGAACCACATGCACACGTCTGTTCCTGCCCCCTGCACCGGCAGAGAGCTCGGGGGAGCCAGAGTCTGTCAGGCAGCTGCTGGGCTGGCCGCCTGTGTGGGAAGGGGCAGAGCCGACCTAGGGGCACACTGGGCCTCTTGCTCTCCCTGCTGCCCTGAGGCTGCTGGGCCAAAGAGGTCTTGGGCATCCAGCCCCTTGCTGGTCCCTTCCCTCTGACGAGGCCCTCTGAGCTCCAGCACCTTGCAGTGTGGAGACAGCCCCTGCCAGCAACCTCCTCTCCAAGGAGGCCTCAAGCGAGGCCTAGGCCCAGGGGAAAGGCACCAGCGGGGATGAGCCTGGGGAGGCGCCCGGGCATGTCTGGACCCAGTCCCCGCAGCCTGCCCCTTGCTGGGGCAGCACCCCCGGAGGCCAGGAAGGTCTGGGTAAGGCTGGCCAGGGGCAGGGGCCCTGCTGGGTCCTGCCCCTGGCCTGTGGGGCCTCTGAGCACAACCGGCCCTCTCCCTCTGGAAGACCTCCCCGGCTGCCTCCAAAGGCCGCTTTGCAAGCACTCTCGCCGGTTGTTCCCGCCAGCCGCGCACAATGCTCCCGAGCCCGGGAGAAAAGCGCTTCGGGGTGGTGCTCTCTCCCGGCCCTTGCCCCTGAGCCTGGGGGCCAGGCAGGGGGTCCACACTCCCAGGCCAAGGCAGAACCACGTGCACACGTCTGTTCCTGCCCCCTGCACCGGCAGAGAGCTCGGGGGAGCCAGAGTCTGTCAGGCAGCTGCTGGGCTGGCCGCCTGTGTGGGAAGGGGCAGAGCCGACCTAGGGGCACACTGGGCCTCTTGCTCTCCCTGCTGCCCTGAGGCTGCTGGGCCAAAGAGGTCTTGGGCATCCAGCCCCTTGCTGGTCCCTTCCCTCTGACGAGGCCCTCTGAGCTCCAGCACCTTGCAGTGTGGAGACAGCCCCTGCCAGCAACCTCCTCTCCAAGGAGGCCTCAAGCGAGGCCTAGGCCCAGGGGAAAGGCACCAGCGGGGATGAGCCTGGGGAGGCGCCCGGGCATGTCTGGACCCAGTCCCCGCAGCCTGCCCCTTGCTGGGGCAGCACCCCCGGAGGCCAGGAAGGTCTGGGTAAGGCTGGCTAGGGGCAGGGGCCCTGCTGGGTCCTGCCCCTGGCCTGTGGGGCCTCTGAGCACAACCGGCCCTCTCCCGCTGGAAGACCTCCCCGGCTGCCTCCAAAGGCCGCTTTGCAAGCACTCTCGCCGGCTGTTCCCGCCAGCCGCGCACAACGCTCCCAAGCCCGGGAGAAAAGCGCTTCGGGGTGGTGCTCTCTCCCGGCCCTTGCCCCTAGGCCTGGGGGCCAGGCAGGGGGTCCACACTCCCAGGCCAAGGCAGAACCACATGCACACGTCTGTTCCTGCCCCCTGCACCGGCAGAGAGCTCGGGGGAGCCAGAGTCTGTCAGGCAGCTGCTGGGCTGGCCGCCTGTGTGGGAAGGGGCAGAGCCGACCTAGGGGCACACTGGGCCTCTTGCTCTCCCTGCTGCCCTGAGGCTGCTGGGCCAAAGAGGTCTTGGGCATCCAGCCCCTTGCTGGTCGCTTCCCTCTGACGAGGCCCTCTGAGCTCCAGCACCTTGCAGTGTGGAGACAGCCCCTGCCAGCAACCTCCTCTCCAAGGAGGCCTCAAGCGAGGCCTAGGCCCAGGGGAAAGGCACCAGCGGGGATGAGCCTGGGGAGGCGCCCGGGCATGTCTGGACCCAGTCCCCGCAGCCTGCCCCTTGCTGGGGCAGCACCCCCAGAGGCCAGGAAGGTCTGGGCAAGGCTGGCCAGGGGCAGGGGCCCTGCTGGGTCCTGCCCCTGGCCTGTGGGGCCTCTGAGCACAACCGGCCCTCTCCCGCTGGAAGACCTCCCCGGCTGCCTCCAAAGGCCGCTTTGCAAGCACTCTCGCCGGCTGTTCCCGCCAGCCGCGCACAACGCTCCCAAGCCCGGGAGAAAAGCGCTTCGGGGTGGTGCTCTCTCCCGGCCCTTGCCCCTGAGCCTGGGGGCCAGGCAGGGGGTCCACACTCCCAGGCCAAGGCAGAACCACATGCACACGTCTGTTCCTGCCCCCTGCACCGGCAGAGAGCTCGGGGGAGCCAGAGTCTGTCAGGCAGCTGCTGGGCTGGCCGCCTGTGTGGGAAGGGGCAGAGCCGACCTAGGGGCACACTGGGCCTCTTGCTCTCCCTGCTGCCCTGAGGCTGCTGGGCCAAAGAGGTCTTGGGCATCCAGCCCCTTGCTGGTCCCTTCCCTCTGACGAGGCCCTCTGAGCTCCAGCACCTTGCAGTGTGGAGACAGCCCCTGCCAGCAACCTCCTCTCCAAGGAGGCCTCAAGCGAGGCCTAGGCCCAGGGGAAAGGCACCAGCGGGGATGAGCCTGGGGAGGCGCCCGGGCATGTCTGGACCCAGTCCCCGCAGCCTGCCCCTTGCTGGGGCAGCACCCCCGGAGGCCAGGAAGGTCTGGGTAAGGCTGGCCAGGGGCAGGGGCCCTGCTGGGTCCTGCCCCTGGCCTGTGGGGCCTCTGAGCACAACCGGCCCTCTCCCGCTGGAAGACCTCCCCGGCTGCCTCCAAAGGCCGCTTTGCAAGCACTCTCGCCGGTTGTTCCCGCCAGCCGCGCACAATGCTCCCGAGCCCGGGAGAAAAGCGCTTCGGGGTGGTGCTCTCTCCCGGCCCTTGCCCCTGAGCCTGGGGGCCAGGCAGGGGGTCCACACACCCAGGCCAAGGCAGAACCACGTGCACACGTCTGTTCCTGCCCCCTGCACCAGCAGAGAGCTCGGGGGAGCCAGAGTCTGTCAGGCAGCTGCTGGGCTGGCCGCCTGTGTGGGAAGGGGCAGAGCCGACCTAGGGGCACACTGGGCCTCTTGCTCTCCCTGCTGCCCTGAGGCTGCTGGGCCAAAGAGGTCTTGGGCATCCAGCCCCTTGCTGGTCCCTTCCCTCTGACGAGGCCCTCTGAGCTCCAGCACCTTGCAGTGTGGAGACAGCCCCTGCCAGCAACCTCCTCTCCAAGGAGGCCTCAAGCGAGGCCTAGGCCCAGGGGAAAGGCACCAGCGGGGATGAGCCTGGGGAGGCGCCCGGGCATGTCTGGACCCAGTCCCCGCAGCCTGCCCCTTGCTGGGGCAGCACCCCCAGAGGCCAGGAAGGTCTGGGCAAGGCTGGCCAGGGGCAGGGGCCCTGCTGGGTCCTGCCCCTGGCCTGTGGGGCCTCTGAGCACAACCGGCCCTCTCCCGCTGGAAGACCTCCCCGGCTGCCTCCAAAGGCCGCTTTGCAAGCACTCTCGCCGGCTGTTCCCGCAGGCCGCGCACAACGCTCCCAAGCCCGGGAGAAAAGCGCTTCGGGGTGGTGCTCTCTCCCGGCCCTTGCCCCTGAGCCTGGGGGCCAGGCAGGGGGTCCACACTCCCAGGCCAAGGCAGAACCACATGCACACGTCTGTTCCTGCCCCCTGCACCGGCAGAGAGCTCGGGGGAGCCAGAGTCTGGCAGGCAGCTGCTGGGCTGGCCGCCTGTGTGGGAAGGGGCAGAGCCGACCTAGGGGCACACTGGGCCTCTTGCTCTCCCTGCTGCCCTGAGGCTGCTGGGCCAAAGAGGTCTTGGGCATCCAGCCCCTTGCTGGTCCCTTCCCTCTGACGAGGCCCTCTGAGCTCCAGCACCTTGCAGTGTGGAGACAGCCCCTGCCAGCAACCTCCTCTCCAAGGAGGCCTCAAGCGAGGCCTAGGCCCAGGGGAAAGGCACCAGCGGGGATGAGCCTGGGGAGGCGCCCGGGCATGTCTGGACCCAGTCCCCGCAGCCTGCCCCTTGCTGGGGCAGCACCCCCGGAGGCCAGGAAGGTCTGGGTAAGGCTGGCCAGGGGCAGGGGCCCTGCTGGGTCCTGCCCCTGGCCTGTGGGGCCTCTGAGCACAACCGGCCCTCTCCCGCTGGAAGACCTCCCCGGCTGCCTCCAAAGGCCGCTTTGCAAGCACTCTCGCCGGCTGTTCCCGCAGGCCGCGCACAACGCTCCCAAGCCCGGGAGAAAAGCGCTTCGGGGTGGTGCTCTCTCCCGGCCCTTGCCCCTGAGCCTGGGGGCCAGGCAGGGGGTCCACACTCCCAGGCCAAGGCAGAACCACATGCACACGTCTGTTCCTGCCCCCTGCACCGGCAGAGAGCTCGGGGGAGCCAGAGTCTGTCAGGCAGCTGCTGGGCTGGCCGCCTGTGTGGGAAGGGGCAGAGCCGACCTAGGGGCACACTGGGCCTCTTGCTCTCCCTGCTGCCCTGAGGCTGCTGGGCCAAAGAGGTCTTGGGCATCCAGCCCCTTGCTGGTCCCTTCCCTCTGACGAGGCCCTCTGAGCTCCAGCACCTTGCAGTGTGGAGACAGCCCCTGCCAGCAACCTCCTCTCCAAGGAGGCCTCAAGCGAGGCCTAGGCCCAGGGGAAAGGCACCAGCGGGGATGAGCCTGGGGAGGCGCCCGGGCATGTCTGGACCCAGTCCCCGCAGCCTGCCCCTTGCTGGGGCAGCACCCCCAGAGGCCAGGAAGGTCTGGGCAAGGCTGGCCAGGGGCAGGGGCCCTGCTGGGTCCTGCCCCTGGCCTGTGGGGCCTCTGAGCACAACCGGCCCTCTCCCGCTGGAAGACCTCCCCGGCTGCCTCCAAAGGCCGCTTTGCAAGCACTCTCGCCGGCTGTTCCCGCAGGCCGCGCACAACGCTCCCAAGCCCGGGAGAAAAGCGCTTCGGGGTGGTGCTCTCTCCCGGCCCTTGCCCCTGAGCCTTGGGGCCAGGCAGGGGGTCCACACTCCCAGGCCAAGGCAGAACCACATGCACACGTCTGTTCCTGCCCCCTGCACCGGCAGAGAGCTCGGGGGAGCCAGAGTCTGTCAGGCAGCTGCTGGGCTGGCCGCCTGTGTGGGAAGGGGCAGAGCCGACCTAAGGGCACACTGGGCCTCTTGCTCTCCCTGCTGCCCTGAGGCTGCTGGGCCAAAGAGGTCTTGGGCATCCAGCCCCTTGCTGGTCCCTTCCCTCTGACGAGGCCCTCTGAGCTCCAGCACCTTGCAGTGTGGAGACAGCCCCTGCCAGCAACCTCCTCTCCAAGGAGGCCTCAAGCGAGGCCTAGGCCCAGGGGAAAGGCACCAGCGGGGATGAGCCTGGGGAGGCGCCCGGGCATGTCTGGACCCAGTCCCCGCAGCCTGCCCCTTGCTGGGGCAGCACCCCCGGAGGCCAGGAAGGTCTGGGCAAGGCTGGCCAGGGGCAGGGGCCCTGCTGGGTCCTGCCCCTGGCCTGTGGGGCCTCTGAGCACAACCGGCCCTCTCCCGCTGGAAGACCTCCCCGGCTGCCTCCAAAGGCCGCTTTGCAAGCACTCTCGCCGGCTGTTCCCGCCAGCCGCGCACAACGCTCCCAAGCCCGGGAGAAAAGCGCTTCGGGGTGGTGCTCTCTCCCGGCCCTTGCCCCTGAGCCTGGGGGCCAGGCAGGGGGTCCACACTCCCAGGCCAAGGCAGAACCACATGCACACGTCTGTTCCTGCCCCCTGCACCGGCAGAGAGCTCGGGGGAGCCAGAGTCTGTCAGGCAGCTGCTGGGCTGGCCGCCTGTGTGGGAAGGGGCAGAGCCGACCTAGGGGCACACTGGGCCTCTTGCTCTCCCTGCTGCCCTGAGGCTGCTGGGCCAAAGAGGTCTTGGGCATCCAGCCCCTTGCTGGTCCCTTCCCTCTGACGAGGCCCTCTGAGCTCCAGCACCTTGCAGTGTGGAGACAGCCCCTGCCAGCAACCTCCTCTCCAAGGAGGCCTCAAGCGAGGCCTAGGCCCAGGGGTAAGGCACCAGCGGGGATGAGCCTGGGGAGGCGCCCGGGCATGTCTGGACCCAGTCCCCGCAGCCTGCCCCTTGCTGGGGCAGCACCCCCGGAGGCCAGGAAGGTCTGGGCAAGGCTGGCCAGGGGCAGGGGCCCTGCTGGGTCCTGTCCCTGGCCTGTGGGGCCTCTGAGCACAACCGGCCCTCTCCCGCTGGAAGACCTCCCCGGCTGCCTCCAAAGGCCGCTTTGCAAGCACTCTCGCCGGCTGTTCCCGCCAGCCGCGCCCAATGCTCCCAAGCCCGGGAGAAAAGCGCTTCGGGGTGGTGCTCTCTCCCGGCCCTTGCCCCTGAGCCTGGGGGCCAGGCAGGGGGTCCACACTCCCAGGCCAAGGCAGAACCACATGCACACGTCTGTTCCTGCCCCCTGCACCGGCAGAGAGCTCGGGGGAGCCAGAGTCTGTCAGGCAGCTGCTGGGCTGGCCGCCTGTGTGGGAAGGGGCAGAGCCGACCTAGGGGCACACTGGGCCTCTTGCTCTCCCTGCTGCCCTGAGGCTGCTGGGCCAAAGAGGTCTTGGGCATCCAGCCCCTTGCTGGTCCCTTCCCTCTGACGAGGCCCTCTGAGCTCCAGCACCTTGCAGTGTGGAGACAGCCCCTGCCAGCAACCTCCTCTCCAAGGAGGCCTCAAGCGAGGCCTAGGCCCAGGGGAAAGGCACCAGCGGGGATGAGCCTGGGGAGGCGCCCGGGCATGTCTGGACCCAGTCCCCGCAGCCTGCCCCTTGCTGGGGCAGCACCCCCGGAGGCCAGGAAGGTCTGGGCAAGGCTGGCCAGGGGCAGGGGCCCTGCTGGGTCCTGCCCCTGACCTGTGGGGCCTCTGAGCACAACCGGCCCTCTCCCGCTGGAAGACCTCCCCGGCTGCCTCCAAAGGCCGCTTTGCAAGCACTCTCGCCGGCTGTTCCCGCCAGCCACGCACAACGCTCCCAAGCCCGGGAGAAAAGCGCTTCGGGGTGGTGCTCTCTCCCGGCCCTTGCCCCTGAGCCTTGGGGCCAGGCAGGGGGTCCACACTCCCAGGCCAAGGCAGAACCACATGCACACGTCTGTTCCTGCCCCCTGCACCGGCAGAGAGCTCGGGGGAGCCAGAGTCTGTCAGGCAGCTGCTGGGCTGGCCGCCTGTGTGGGAAGGGGCAGAGCCGACCTAGGGGCACACTGGGCCTCTTGCTCTCCCTGCTGCCCTGAGGCTGCTGGGCCAAAGAGGTCTTGGGCATCCAGCCCCTTGCTGGTCCCTTCCCTCTGACGAGGCCCTCTGAGCTCCAGCCCCTTGCAGTGTGGAGACAGCCCCTGCCAGCAACCTCCTCTCCAAGGAGGCCTCAAGCGAGGCCTAGGCCCAGGGGAAAGGCACCAGCGGGGATGAGCCTGGGGAGGCGCCCGGGCATGTCTGGACCCAGTCCCCGCAGCCTGCCACTTGCTGGGGCAGCACCCCCGGAGGCCAGGAAGGTCTGGGCAAGGCTGGCCAGGGGCAGGGGCCCTGCTGGGTCCTGCCCCTGGCCTGTGGGGCCTCTGAGCACAACCGGCCCTCTCCCGCTGGAAGACCTCCCCGGCTGCCTCCAAAGGCCGCTTTGCAAGCACTCTCGCCGGCTGTTCCCGCCAGCCGCGCACAACGCTCCCAAGCCCGGGAGAAAAGCGCTTCGGGGTGGTGCTCTCTCCCGGCCCTTGCCCCTGAGCCTGGGGGCCAGGCAGGGGGTCCACACTCCCAGGCCAAGGCAGAACCACATGCACACGTCTCTTCCTGCCCCCTGCACCGGCAGAGAGCTCGGGGGAGCCAGAGTCTGTCAGGCAGCTGCTGGGCTGGCCGCCTGTGTGGGAAGGGGCAGAGCCGACCTAGGGGCACACTGGGCCTCTTGCTCTCCCTGCTGCCCTGAGGCTGCTGGGCCAAAGAGGTCTTGGGCATCCAGCCCCTTGCTGGTCCCTTCCCTCTGACGAGGCCCTCTGAGCTCCAGCACCTTGCAGTGTGGAGACAGCCCCTGCCAGCAACCTCCTCTTCAAGGAGGCCTCAAGCGAGGCCTAGGCCCAGGGGAAAGGCACCAGCGGGGATGAGCCTGGGGAGGCGCCCGGGCATGTCTGGACCCAGTCCCCGCAGCCTGCCCCTTGCTGGGGCAGTACCCCCGGACGCCAGGAAGGTCTGGGCAATGCTGGCCAGGGGCAGGGGCCCTGCTGGGTCCTGCCCCTGGCCTGTGGGGCCTCTGAGCACAACCGGCCCTCTCCCGCTGGAAGACCTCCCCGGCTGCCTCCACAGGCCGCTTTGCAGGCACTCTCGCCGGCTGTTCCCGCCAGCCGCGCACAACGCTCCCAAGCCCGGGAGAAAAGCGCTTCGGGGTGGTGCTCTCTCCCGGCCCTTGCCCCTGAGCCTGGGGGCCAGGCAGGGGGTCCACACTCCCAGGCCAAGGCAGAACCACATGCACACGTCTGTTCCTGCCCCCTGCACCGGCAGAGAGCTCGGGGGAGCCAGAGTCTGGCAGGCAGCTGCTGGGCTGGCCGCCTGTGTGGGAAGGGGCAGAGCCGACCTAGGGGCACACTGGGCCTCTTGCTCTCCCTGCTGCCCTGAGGCTGCTGGGCCAAAGAGGTCTTGGGCATCCAGCCCCTTGCTGGTCCCTTCCCTCTGACGAGGCCCTCTGAGCTCCAGCACCTTGCAGTGTGGAGACAGCCCCTGCCAGCAACCTCCTCTCCAAGGAGGCCTCAAGCGAGGCCTAGGCCCAGGGGAAAGGCACCAGCGGGGATGAGCCTGGGGAGGCGCCCGGGCATGTCTGGACCCAGTCCCCGCAGCCTGCCCCTTGCTGGGGCAGTACCCCCGGAGGCCAGGAAGGTCTGGGCAAGGCTGGCCAGGGGCAGGGGCCCTGATGGGTCCTGCCCCTGGCCTGTGGGGCCTCTGAGCACAACCGGCCCTCTTCCGCTGGAAGACCTCCCCGGCTGCCTCCAAAGGCCGCTTTGCAAGCACTCTCGCCGGCTGTTCCCGCCAGCCGCGCACAACGCTCCCAAGCCCGGGAGAAAAGCGCTTCGGGGTGGTGCTCTCTCCCGGCCCTTGCCCCTGAGCCTGGGGGCCAGGCAGGGGGTCCACACTCCCAGGCCAAGGCAGAACCACATGCACACGTCTGTTCCTGCCCCCTGCACCGGCAGAGAGCTCGGGGGAGCCAGAGTCTGTCAGGCAGCTGCTGGGCTGGCCGCCTGTGTGGGAAGGGGCAGAGCCGACCTAGGGGCACACTGGGCCTCTTGCTCTCCCTGCTGCCCTGAGGCTGCTGGGCCAAAGAGGTCTTGGGCATCCAGCCCCTTGCTGGTCCCTTCCCTCTGACGAGGCCCTCTGAGCTCCAGCACCTTGCAGTGTGGAGACAGCCCCTGCCAGCAACCTCCTCTCCAAGGAGGCCTCAAGCGAGGCCTAGGCCCAGGGGAAAGGCACCAGCGGGGATGAGCCTGGGGAGGCGCCCGGGCATGTCTGGACCCAGTCCCCGCAGCCTGCCCCTTGCTGGGTCAGCACCCCCGGAGGCCAGGAAGGTCTGGGCAAGGCTGGCCAGGGGCAGGGGCCCTGCTGGGACCTGCCCCTGGCCTGTGGGGCCTCTGAGCACAACCGGCCCTCTCCCGCTGGAAGACCTCCCCGGCTGCCTCCAAAGGCCGCTTTGCAAGCACTCTCGCCGGCTGTTCCCGCCAGCCGCGCACAACGCTCCCAAGCCCGGGAGAAAAGCGCTTCGGGGTGGTGCTCTCTCCCGGCCCTTGCCCCTGAGCCTGGGGGCCAGGCAGGGGGTCCACCCTCCCAGGCCAAGGCAGAACCACATGCACACGTCTGTTCCTGCCCCCTGCACCGGCAGAGAGCTCGGGGGAGCCAGAGTCTGTCAGGCAGCTGCTGGGCTGGCCGCCTGTGTGGGAAGGGGCAGAGCCGACCTAGGGGCACACTGGGCCTCTTGCTCTCCCTGCTGCCCTGAGGCTGCTGGGCCAAAGAGGTCTTGGGCATCCAGCCCCTTGCTGGTCCCTTCCCTCTGACGAGGCCCTCTGAGCTCCAGCACCTTGCAGTGTGGAGACAGCCCCTGCCAGCAACCTCCTCTCCAAGGAGGCCTCAAGCGAGGCCTAGGCCCAGGGGAAAGGCACCAGCGGGGATGAGCCTGGGGAGGCGCCCGGGCATGTCTGGACCCAGTCCCCCCAGCCTGCCCCTTGCTGGGGCAGCACCCCCGGAGGCCAGGAAGGTCTGGGCAAGGCTGGCCAGGGGCAGGGGCCCTGATGGGTCCTGCCCCTGGCCTGTGGGGCCTCTGAGCACAACCGGCCCTCTCCCGCTGGAAGACCTCCCCGGCTGCCTCCAAAGGCCGCTTTGCAAGCACTCTCGCCGGCTGTTCCCGCCAGCCGCGCACAACGCTCCCAAGCCCGGGAGAAAAGCGCTTCGGGGTGGTGCTCTCTCCCGGCCCTTGCCCCTGAGCCTGGGGGCCAGGCAGGGGGTCCACCCTCCCAGGCCAAGGCAGAACCACATGCACACGTCTGTTCCTGCCCCCTGCACCGGCAGAGAGCTCGGGGGAGCCAGAGTCTGTCAGGCAGCTGCTGGGCTGGCCGCCTGTGTGGGAAGGGGCAGAGCCGACCTAGGGGCACACTGGGCCTCTTGCTCTCCCTGCTGCCCTGAGGCTGCTGGGCCAAAGAGGTCTTGGGCATCCAGCCCCTTGCTGGTCCCTTCCCTCTGACGAGGCCCTCTGAGCTCCAGCACCTTGCAGTGTGGAGACAGCCCCTGCCAGCAACCTCCTCTCCAAGGAGGCCTCAAGCGAGGCCTAGGCCCAGGGGAAAGGCACCAGCGGGGATGAGCCTGGGGAGGCGCCCGGGCATGTCTGGACCCAGTCCCCGCAGCCTGCCCCTTGCTGGGGCAGTACCCCCGGAGGCCAGGAAGGTCTGGGCAAGGCTGGCCAGGGGCAGGGGCCCTGCTGGGTCCTGCCCCTGGCCTGTGGGGCCTCTGAGCACAACCGGCCCTCTTCCGCTGGAAGACCTCCCCGGCTGCCTCCAAAGGCCGCTTTGCAAGCACTCTCGCCGGCTGTTCCCGCCAGCCGCGCACAACGCTCCCAAGCCCGGGAGAAAAGCGCTTCGGGGTGGTGCTCTCTCCCGGCCCTTGCCCCTGAGCCTGGGGGCCAGGCAGGGGGTCCACACTCCCAGGCCAAGGCAGAACCACATGCACACGTCTGTTCCTGCCCCCTGCACCGGCAGAGAGCTTGGGGGAGCCAGAGTCTGTCAGGCAGCTGCTGGGCTGGCCGCCTGTGTGGGAAGGGGCAGAGCCGACCTAGGGGCACACTGGGCCTCTTGCTCTCCCTGCTGCCCTGAGGCTGCTGGGCCAAAGAGGTCTTGGGCATCCAGCCCCTTGCTGGTCCCTTCCCTCTGACGAGGCCCTCTGAGCTCCAGCCCCTTGCAGTGTGGAGACAGCCCCTGCCAGCAACCTCCTCTCCAAGGAGGCCTCAAGCGAGGCCTAGGCCCAGGGGAAAGGCACCAGCGGGGATGAGCCTGGGGAGGCGCCCGGGCATGTCTGGACCCAGTCCCCCCAGCCTGCCCCTTGCTGGGGCAGCACCCCCGGAGGCCAGGAAGGTCTGGGCAAGGCTGGCCAGGGGCAGGGGCCCTGCTGGGTCCTGCCCCTGGCCGGTGGGGCCTCTGAGCACAACCGGCCCTCTCCCGCTGGAAGACCTCCCCGGCTGCCTCCAAAGGCCGCTTTGCAAGCACTCTCGCCGGCTGTTCCCGCCAGCCGCGCACAACGCTCCCAAGCCCGGAGAAAACCGCTTCGGGGTGGTGCTCTCTCCCGGCCCTTGCCCCTGAGCCTGGGGGCCAGGCAGGGGGTCCACACTCCCAGGCCAAGGCAGAACCACATGCACACGTCTGTTCCTGCCCCCTGCACCGGCAGAGAGCTCGGGGGGAGCCAGAGTCTGTCAGGCAGCTGCTGGGCTGGCCGCCTGTGTGGGAAGGGGCAGAGCCGACCTAGGGGCACACTGGGCCTCTTGCTCTCCCTGCTGCCCTGAGGCTGCTGGGCCAAAGAGGTCTTGGGCATCCAGCCCCTTGCTGGTCCCTTCCCTCTGACGAGGCCCTCTGAGCTCCAGCACCTTGCAGTGTGGAGACAGCCCCTGCCAGCAACCTCCTCTCCAAGGAGGCCTCAAGCGAGGCCTAGGCCCAGGGGAAAGGCACCAGCGGGGATGAGCCTGGGGAGGCGCCCGGGCATGTCTGGACCCAGTCCCCGCAGCCTGCCCCTTGCTGGGGCAGCACCCCCAGAGGCCAGGAAGGTCTGGGCAAGGCTGGCCAGGGCCAGGGGGCCCTGCTGGGTCCTGCCCCTCGCCTGTGGGGCCTCTGAGCACAACCGGCCCTCTCCCGCTGGAAGACCTCCCCGGCTGCCTCCAAAGGCCGCTTTGCAAGCACTCTCGCCGGCTGTTCCCGCAGGCCGCGCACAACGCTCCCAAGCCCGGGAGAAAAGCGCTTCGGGGTGGTGCTCTCTCCCGGCCCTTGCCCCTGAGCCTGGGGGCCAGGCAGGGGGTCCACACTCCCAGGCCAAGGCAGAACCACATGCACACGTCTGTTTCTGCCCCCTGCACCGGCAGAGAGCTCGGGGGAGCCAGAGTCTGTCAGGCAGCTGCTGGGCTGGCCGCCTGTGTGGGAAGGGGCAGAGCCGACCTAGGGGCACACTGGGCCTCTTGCTCTCCCTGCTGCCCTGAGGCTGCTGGGCCAAAGAGGTCTTGGGCATCCAGCCCCTTGCTGGTCCCTTCCCTCTGACGAGGCCCTCTGAGCTCCAGCACCTTGCAGTGTGGAGACAGCCCCTGCCAGCAACCTCCTCTCCAAGGAGGCCTCAAGCGAGGCCTAGGCCCAGGGGAAAGGCACCAGCGGGGATGAGCCTGGGGAGGCGCCCGGGCATGTCTGGACCAGTCCCCGCAGCCTGCCCCTTGCTGGGGCAGCACCCCCGGAGGCCAGGAAGGTCTGGGCAAGGCTGGCCAGGGGCAGGGGCCCTGCTGGGTCCTGCCCCTGTCCTGTGGGGCCTCTGAGCACAACCGGCCCTCTCCCGCTGGAAGACCTCCCGGCTGCCTCCAAAGGCCGCTTTGCAAGCACTCTCGCCGGCTGTTCCCGCCAGCCGCGCACAACGCTCCCAAGCCCGGGAGAAAAGCGCTTCGGGGTGGTGCTCTCTCCCGGCCCTTGCCCCTGAGCCTGGGGGCCAGGCAGGGGGTCCACACTCCCAGGCCAAGGCAGAACCACATGCACACGTCTGTTCCTGCCCCCTGCACCGGCAGAGAGCTCGGGGGAGCCAGAGTCTGTCAGGCAGCTGCTGGGCTGGCCGCCTGTGTGGGAAGGGGCAGAGCCGACCTAGGGGCACACTGGGCCTCTTGCTCTCCCTGCTGCCCTGAGGCTGCTGGGCCAAAGAGGTCTTGGGCATCCAGCCCCTTGCTGGTCCCTTCCCTCTGACGAGGCCCCTGAGCTCCAGCACCTTGCAGTGTGGAGACAGCCCCTGCCAGCAACCTCCTCTCCAAGGAGGCCTCAAGCGAGGCCTAGGCCCAGGGGAAAGGCACCAGCGGGGATGAGCCTGGGGAGGCGCCCGGGCATGTCTGGACCCAGTCCCCGCAGCCTGCCCCTTGCTGGGGCAGCACCCCCAGAGGCCAGGAAGGTCTGGGCAAGGCTGGCCAGGGGCAGGGGCCCTGCTGGGTCCTGCCCCTGGCCTGTGGGGCCTCTGAGCACAACCGGCCCTCTCCCGCTGGAAGACCTCCCCGGCTGCCTCCAAAGGCCGCTTTGCAAGCACTCTCGCCGGCTGTTCCCGCCAGCCGCGCACAACGCTCCAAGCCCGGGAGAAAAGCGCTTCGGGTGGTGCTCTCTCCCGGCCCTTGCCCCTGAGCCTGGGGGCCAGGCAGGGGGTCCACACTCCCAGGCCAAGGCAGAACCACATGCACACGTCTGTTCCTGCCCCCCTGCACCGGCAGAGAGCTCGGGGGAGCCAGAGTCTGTCAGGCAGCTGCTGGGCTGGCCGCCTGTGTGGGAAGGGGCAGAGCCGACCTAGGGGCACACTGGGCCTCTTGCTCTCCCTGCTGCCCTGAGGCTGCTGGGCCAAAGAGGTCTTGGGCATCCAGCCCCTTGCTGGTCCCTTCCCTCTGACGAGGCCCTCTGAGCTCCAGCACCTTGCAGTGTGGAGACAGCCCCTGCCAGCAACCTCCTCTCCAAGGAGGCCTCAGCGAGGCCTAGGCCCAGGGGAAAGGCACCAGCGGGGATGAGCCTGGGGAGGCGCCCGGGCATGTCTGGACCCAGTCCCCGCAGCCTGCCCCTTGCTGGGGCAGCACCCCCGGAGGCCAGGAAGGTCTGGGCAAGGCTGGCCAGGGGCAGGGGCCCTGCTGGGTCCTGCCCCTGGCCTGTGGGGCCTCTGAGCACAACCGGCCCTCTCCCGCTGGAAGACCTCCCCGGCTGCCTCCAAAGGCCGCTTTGCAAGCACTCTCGCCGGCTGTTCCCGCCAGCCGCGCACAACGCTCCCAAGCCCGGGAGAAAAGCGCTTCGGGGTGGTGCTCTCTCCCGGCCCTTGCCCCTGAGCCTGGGGGCCAGGCAGGGGGTCCACACTCCCAGGCCAAGGCAGAACCACATGCACACGTCTGTTCCTGCCCCCTGCACCCGGCAGAGAGCTCGGGGGAGCCAGAGTCTGTCAGGCAGCTGCTGGGCTGGCCGCCTGTGTGGGAAGGGGCAGAGCCGACCTAGGGGCACACTGGGCCTCTTGCTCTCCCTGCTGCCCTGAGGCTGCTGGGCCAAAGAGTCTTGGGCATCCAGCCCCTTGCTGGTCCCTTCCCTCTGACGAGGCCCTCTGAGCTCCAGCACCTTGCAGTGTGGAGACAGCCCCTGCCAGCAACCTCCTCTCCAAGGAGGCCTCAAGCGAGGCCTAGGCCCAGGGGAAAGGCACCAGCGGGATGAGCCTGGGGAGGCGCCCGGGCATGTCTGGACCCAGTCCCCGCAGCCTGCCCCTTGCTGGGGCAGCACCCCCGGAGGCCAGGAAGGTCTGGGCAAGGCTGGCCAGGGGCAGGGGCCCTGCTGGGTCCTGCCCCTGGCCTGTGGGGCCTCTGAGCACAACCGGCCCTCTCCCGCTGGAAGACCTCCCCGGCTGCCTCCAAAGGCCGCTTTGCAAGCACTCTCGCCGGCTGTTCCCGCCAGCCGCGCACAACGCTCCCAAGCCCGGGAGAAAAGCGCTTCGGGGTGGTGCTCTCTCCCGGCCCTTGCCCCTGAGCCTGGGGGCCAGGCAGGGGGTCCACACTCCCAGGCCAAGGCAGAACCACATGCACACGTCTGTTCCTGCCCCCTGCACCGGCAGAGAGCTCGGGGGAGCCAGAGTCTGTCAGGCAGCTGCTGGGCTGGCCGCCTGTGTGGGAAGGGCAGAGCCGACCTAGGGGCACACTGGGCCTCTTGCTCTCCTGCTGCCCTGAGGCTGCTGGGCCAAAGAGGTCTTGGGCATCCAGCCCCTTGCTGGTCCCTTCCCTCTGACGAGGCCCTCTGAGCTCCAGCACCTTGCAGTGTGGAGACAGCCCCTGCCAGCAACCTCCTCTCCACGGAGGCCTCAAGCGAGGCCTAGCCCAGGGGAAAGGCACCAGCGGGGATGAGCCTGGGGAGGCGCCCGGGCATGTCTGGACCCAGTCCCCGCAGCCTGCCCCTTGCTGGGGCAGTACCCCCGGAGGCCAGGAAGGTCTGGGCAAGGCTGGCCAGGGGCAGGGGCCCTGCTGGGTCCTGCCCCTGGCCTGTGGGGCCTCTGAGCACAACCGGCCCTCTCCCGCTGGAAGACCTCCCCGGCTGCCTCCAAAGGCCGCTTTGCAAGCACTCTCGCCGGCTGTTCCCGCCAGCCGCGCACAACGCTCCCAAGCCCGGGAGAAAAGCGCTTCGGGGTGGTGCTCTCTCCCGGCCCTTGCCCCTGAGCCTGGGGGCCAGGCAGGGGGTCCACACTCCCAGGCCAAGGCAGAACCACATGCACACGTCTGTTCCTGCCCCCTGCACCGGCAGAGAGCTCGGGGGAGCCAGAGTCTGTCAGGCAGCTGCTGGGCTGGCCGCCTGTGTGGGAAGGGCAGAGACCGACCTAGGGGCACACTGGCCTCTTGCTCTCCCTGCTGCCCTGAGGCTGCTGGGCCAAAGAGGTCCTTGGGCATCCAGCCCCTTGCTGGCCCCTTCCCTCTGACGAGGCCCTCTGAGCTCCAGCACCTTGCAGTGTGGAGACAGCCCCTGCCAGCAACCTCCTCTCCAAGGAGGCCTCAAGCGAGGCCTAGGCCCAGGGGAAAGGCACCAGCGGGGATGAGCCTGGGGAGGCGCCCGGGCATGTCTGGACCCAGTCCCCGCAGCCTGCCCCTTGCTGGGGCAGCACCCCCGGAGGCCAGGAAGGTCTGGGTAAGGCTGGCCAGGGGCAGGGGCCCTGCTGGGTCCTGCCCCTGGCCTGTGGGGCCTCTGAGCACAACCGGCCCTCTCCCGCTGGAAGACCTCCCCGGCTGCCTGCAAAGGCCGCTTTGCAAGCACTCTCGCCGGTTGTTCCCGCCAGCCGCGCACAATGCTCCCGAGCCCGGGAGAAAAGCGCTTCGGGGTGGTGCTCTCTCCCGGCCCTTGCCCCTGAGCCTGGGGGCCAGGCAGGGGGTCCACACTCCCAGGCCAAGGCAGAACCACGTGCACACGTCTGTTCCTGCCCCCTGCACCGGCAGAGAGCTCGGGGGAGCCAGAGTCTGTCAGGCAGCTGCTGGGCTGGCCGCCTGTGTGGGAAGGGGCAGAGCCGACCTAGGGGCACACTGGGCCTCTTGCTCTCCCTGCTGCCCTGAGGCTGCTGGGCCAAAGAGGTCTTGGGCATCCAGCCCCTTGCTGGTCCCTTCCCTCTGACGAGGCCCTCTGAGCTCCAGCACCTTGCAGTGTGGAGACAGCCCCTGCCAGCAACCTCCTCTCCAAGGAGGCCTCAAGCGAGGCCTAGGCCCAGGGGAAAGGCACCAGCGGGGATGAGCCTGGGGAGGCGCCCGGGCATGTCTGGACCCAGTCCCCGCAGCCTGCCCCTTGCTGGGGCAGCACCCCCGGAGGCCAGGAAGGTCTGGGTAAGGCTGGCTAGGGGCAGGGGCCCTGCTGGGTCCTGCCCCTGGCCTGTGGGGCCTCTGAGCACAACCGGCCCTCTCCCGCTGGAAGACCTCCCCGGCTGCCTCCAAAGGCCGCTTTGCAAGCACTCTCGCTGGCTGTTCCCGCCAGCCGCGCACAACGCTCCCAAGCCCGGGAGAAAAGCGCTTCGGGGTGGTGCTCTCTCCCGGCCCTTGCCCCTGGGCCTGGGGGCCAGGCAGGGGGTCCACACTCCCAGGCCAAGGCAGAACCACATGCACACGTCTGTTCCTGCCCCCTGCACCGGCAGAGAGCTCGGGGGAGCCAGAGTCTGTCAGGCAGCTGCTGGGCTGGCCGCCTGTGTGGGAAGGGGCAGAGCCGACCTAGGGGCACACTGGGCCTCTTGCTCTCCCTGCTGCCCTGAGGCTGCTGGGCCAAAGAGGTCTTGGGCATCCAGCCCCTTGCTGGTCGCTTCCCTCTGACGAGGCCCTCTGAGCTCCAGCACCTTGCAGTGTGGAGACAGCCCCTGCCAGCAACCTCCTCTCCAAGGAGGCCTCAAGCGAGGCCTAGGCCCAGGGGAAAGGCACCAGCGGGGATGAGCCTGGGGAGGCGCCCGGGCATGTCTGGACCCAGTCCCCGCAGCCTGCCCCTTGCTGGGGCAGCACCCCCAGAGGCCAGGAAGGTCTGGGCAAGGCTGGCCAGGGGCAGGGGCCCTGCTGGGTCCTGCCCCTGGCCTGTGGGGCCTCTGAGCACAACCGGCCCTCTCCCGCTGGAAGACCTCCCCGGCTGCCTCCAAAGGCCGCTTTGCAAGCACTCTCGCCGGCTGTTCCCGCCAGCCGCGCACAACGCTCCCAAGCCCGGGAGAAAAGCGCTTCGGGGTGGTGCTCTCTCCCGGCCCTTGCCCCTGAGCCTGGGGGCCAGGCAGGGGGTCCACACTCCCAGGCCAAGGCAGAACCACATGCACACGTCTGTTCCTGCCCCCTGCACCGGCAGAGAGCTCGGGGGAGCCAGAGTCTGTCAGGCAGCTGCTGGGCTGGCCGCCTGTGTGGGAAGGGGCAGAGCCGACCTAGGGGCACACTGGGCCTCTTGCTCTCCCTGCTGCCCTGAGGCTGCTGGGCCAAAGAGGTCTTGGGCATCCAGCCCCTTGCTGGTCCCTTCCCTCTGACGAGGCCCTCTGAGCTCCAGCACCTTGCAGTGTGGAGACAGCCCCTGCCAGCAACCTCCTCTCCAAGGAGGCCTCAAGCGAGGCCTAGGCCCAGGGGAAAGGCACCAGCGGGGATGAGCCTGGGGAGGCGCCCGGGCATGTCTGGACCCAGTCCCCGCAGCCTGCCCCTTGCTGGGGCAGCACCCCCGGAGGCCAGGAAGGTCTGGGTAAGGCTGGCCAGGGGCAGGGGCCCTGCTGGGTCCTGCCCCTGGCCTGTGGGGCCTCTGAGCACAACCGGCCCTCTCCCGCTGGAAGACCTCCCCGGCTGCCTCCAAAGGCCGCTTTGCAGGCACTCTCGCCGGTTGTTCCCGCCAGCCGCGCACAATGCTCCCGAGCCCGGGAGAAAAGCGCTTCGGGGTGGTGCTCTCTCCCGGCCCTTGCCCCTGAGCCTGGGGGCCAGGCAGGGGGTCCACACACCCAGGCCAAGGCAGAACCACGTGCACACGTCTGTTCCTGCCCCCTGCACCAGCAGAGAGCTCGGGGGAGCCAGAGTCTGTCAGGCAGCTGCTGGGCTGGCCGCCTGTGTGGGAAGGGGCAGAGCCGACCTAGGGGCACACTGGGCCTCTTGCTCTCCCTGCTGCCCTGAGGCTGCTGGGCCAAAGAGGTCTTGGGCATCCAGCCCCTTGCTGGTCCCTTCCCTCTGACGAGGCCCTCTGAGCTCCAGCACCTTGCAGTGTGGAGACAGCCCCTGCCAGCAACCTCCTCTCCAAGGAGGCCTCAAGCGAGGCCTAGGCCCAGGGGAAAGGCACCAGCGGGGATGAGCCTGGGGAGGCGCCCGGGCATGTCTGGACCCAGTCCCCGCAGCCTGCCCCTTGCTGGGGCAGCACCCCCAGAGGCCAGGAAGGTCTGGGCAAGGCTGGCCAGGGGCAGGGGCCCTGCTGGGTCCTGCCCCTGGCCTGTGGGGCCTCTGAGCACAACCGGCCCTCTCCCGCTGGAAGACCTCCCCGGCTGCCTCCAAAGGCCGCTTTGCAAGCACTCTCGCCGGCTGTTCCCGCAGGCCGCGCACAACGCTCCCAAGCCCGGGAGAAAAGCGCTTCGGGGTGGTGCTCTCTCCCGGCCCTTGCCCCTGAGCCTGGGGGCCAGGCAGGGGGTCCACACTCCCAGGCCAAGGCAGAACCACATGCACACGTCTGTTCCTGCCCCCTGCACCGGCAGAGAGCTCGGGGGAGCCAGAGTCTGGCAGGCAGCTGCTGGGCTGGCCGCCTGTGTGGGAAGGGGCAGAGCCGACCTAGGGGCACACTGGGCCTCTTGCTCTCCCTGCTGCCCTGAGGCTGCTGGGCCAAAGAGGTCTTGGGCATCCAGCCCCTTGCTGGTCCCTTCCCTCTGACGAGGCCCTCTGAGCTCCAGCACCTTGCAGTGTGGAGACAGCCCCTGCCAGCAACCTCCTCTCCAAGGAGGCCTCAAGCGAGGCCTAGGCCCAGGGGAAAGGCACCAGCGGGGATGAGCCTGGGGAGGCGCCCGGGCATGTCTGGACCCAGTCCCCGCAGCCTGCCCCTTGCTGGGGCAGCACCCCCGGAGGCCAGGAAGGTCTGGGTAAGGCTGGCCAGGGGCAGGGGCCCTGCTGGGTCCTGCCCCTGGCCTGTGGGGCCTCTGAGCACAACCGGCCCTCTCCCGCTGGAAGACCTCCCCGGCTGCCTCCAAAGGCCGCTTTGCAAGCACTCTCGCCGGCTGTTCCCGCAGGCCGCGCACAACGCTCCCAAGCCCGGGAGAAAAGCGCTTCGGGGTGGTGCTCTCTCCCGGCCCTTGCCCCTGAGCCTGGGGGCCAGGCAGGGGGTCCACACTCCCAGGCCAAGGCAGAACCACATGCACACGTCTGTTCCTGCCCCCTGCACCGGCAGAGAGCTCGGGGGAGCCAGAGTCTGTCAGGCAGCTGCTGGGCTGGCCGCCTGTGTGGGAAGGGGCAGAGCCGACCTAGGGGCACACTGGGCCTCTTGCTCTCCCTGCTGCCCTGAGGCTGCTGGGCCAAAGAGGTCTTGGGCATCCAGCCCCTTGCTGGTCCCTTCCCTCTGACGAGGCCCTCTGAGCTCCAGCACCTTGCAGTGTGGAGACAGCCCCTGCCAGCAACCTCCTCTCCAAGGAGGCCTCAAGCGAGGCCTAGGCCCAGGGGAAAGGCACCAGCGGGGATGAGCCTGGGGAGGCGCCCGGGCATGTCTGGACCCAGTCCCCGCAGCCTGCCCCTTGCTGGGGCAGCACCCCCAGAGGCCAGGAAGGTCTGGGCAAGGCTGGCCAGGGGCAGGGGCCCTGCTGGGTCCTGCCCCTGGCCTGTGGGGCCTCTGAGCACAACCGGCCCTCTCCCGCTGGAAGACCTCCCCGGCTGCCTCCAAAGGCCGCTTTGCAAGCACTCTCGCCGGCTGTTCCCGCAGGCCGCGCACAACGCTCCCAAGCCCGGGAGAAAAGCGCTTCGGGGTGGTGCTCTCTCCCGGCCCTTGCCCCTGAGCCTTGGGGCCAGGCAGGGGGTCCACACTCCCAGGCCAAGGCAGAACCACATGCACACGTCTGTTCCTGCCCCCTGCACCGGCAGAGAGCTCGGGGGAGCCAGAGTCTGTCAGGCAGCTGCTGGGCTGGCCGCCTGTGTGGGAAGGGGCAGAGCCGACCTAAGGGCACACTGGGCCTCTTGCTCTCCCTGCTGCCCTGAGGCTGCTGGGCCAAAGAGGTCTTGGGCATCCAGCCCCTTGCTGGTCCCTTCCCTCTGACGAGGCCCTCTGAGCTCCAGCACCTTGCAGTGTGGAGACAGCCCCTGCCAGCAACCTCCTCTCCAAGGAGGCCTCAAGCGAGGCCTAGGCCCAGGGGAAAGGCACCAGCGGGGATGAGCCTGGGGAGGCGCCCGGGCATGTCTGGACCCAGTCCCCACAGCCTGCCCCTTGCTGGGGCAGCACCCCCGGAGGCCAGGAAGGTCTGGGCAAGGCTGGCCAGGGGCAGGGGCCCTGCTGGGTCCTGCCCCTGGCCGGTGGGGCCTCTGAGCACAACCGGCCCTCTCCCGCTGGAAGACCTCCCCGGCTGCCTCCAAAGGCCGCTTTGCAAGCACTCTCGCCGGCTGTTCCCGCCAGCCGCGCACAACGCTCCCAAGCCCGGGAGAAAAGCGCTTCGGGGTGGTGCTCTCTCCCGGCCCTTGCCCCTGAGCCTGGGGGCCAGGCAGGGGGTCCACACTCCCAGGCCAAGGCAGAACCACATGCACACGTCTGTTCCTGCCCCCTGCACCGGCAGAGAGCTCGGGGGAGCCAGAGTCTGTCAGGCAGCTGCTGGGCTGGCCGCCTGTGTGGGAAGGGGCAGAGCCGACCTAGGGGCACACTGGGCCTCTTGCTCTCCCTGCTGCCCTGAGGCTGCTGGGCCAAAGAGGTCTTGGGCATCCAGCCCCTTGCTGGTCCCTTCCCTCTGACGAGGCCCTCTGAGCTCCAGCACCTTGCAGTGTGGAGACAGCCCCTGCCAGCAACCTCCTCTCCAAGGAGGCCTCAAGCGAGGCCTAGGCCCAGGGGTAAGGCACCAGCGGGGATGAGCCTGGGGAGGCGCCCGGGCATGTCTGGACCCAGTCCCCGCAGCCTGCCCCTTGCTGGGGCAGCACCCCCGGAGGCCAGGAAGGTCTGGGCAAGGCTGGCCAGGGGCAGGGGCCCTGCTGGGTCCTGTCCCTGGCCTGTGGGGCCTCTGAGCACAACCGGCCCTCTCCCGCTGGAAGACCTCCCCGGCTGCCTCCAAAGGCCGCTTTGCAAGCACTCTCGCCGGCTGTTCCCGCCAGCCGCGCCCAATGCTCCCAAGCCCGGGAGAAAAGCGCTTCGGGGTGGTGCTCTCTCCCGGCCCTTGCCCCTGAGCCTGGGGGCCAGGCAGGGGGTCCACACTCCCAGGCCAAGGCAGAACCACATGCACACGTCTGTTCCTGCCCCCTGCACCGGCAGAGAGCTCGGGGGAGCCAGAGTCTGTCAGGCAGCTGCTGGGCTGGCCGCCTGTGTGGGAAGGGGCAGAGCCGACCTAGGGGCACACTGGGCCTCTTGCTCTCCCTGCTGCCCTGAGGCTGCTGGGCCAAAGAGGTCTTGGGCATCCAGCCCCTTGCTGGTCCCTTCCCTCTGACGAGGCCCTCTGAGCTCCAGCACCTTGCAGTGTGGAGACAGCCCCTGCCAGCAACCTCCTCTCCAAGGAGGCCTCAAGCGAGGCCTAGGCCCAGGGGAAAGGCACCAGCGGGGATGAGCCTGGGGAGGCGCCCGGGCATGTCTGGACCCAGTCCCCGCAGCCTGCCCCTTGCTGGGGCAGCACCCCCGGAGGCCAGGAAGGTCTGGGCAAGGCTGGCCAGGGGCAGGGGCCCTGCTGGGTCCTGCCCCTGACCTGTGGGGCCTCTGAGCACAACCGGCCCTCTCCCGCTGGAAGACCTCCCCGGCTGCCTCCAAAGGCCGCTTTGCAAGCACTCTCGCCGGCTGTTCCCGCAGGCCGCGCACAACGCTCCCAAGCCCGGGAGAAAAGCGCTTCGGGGTGGTGCTCTCTCCCGGCCCTTGCCCCTGAGCCTGGGGGCCAGGCAGGGGGTCCACACTCCCAGGCCAAGGCAGAACCACATGCACACGTCTGTTTCTGCCCCCTGCACCGGCAGAGAGCTCGGGGGAGCCAGAGTCTGTCAGGCAGCTGCTGGGCTGGCCGCCTGTGTGGGAAGGGGCAGAGCCGACCTAGGGGCACACTGGGCCTCTTGCTCTCCCTGCTGCCCTGAGGCTGCTGGGCCAAAGAGGTCTTGGGCATCCAGCCCCTTGCTGGTCCCTTCCCTCTGACGAGGCCCTCTGAGCTCCAGCACCTTGCAGTGTGGAGACAGCCCCTGCCAGCAACCTCCTCTCCAAGGAGGCCTCAAGCGAGGCCTAGGCCCAGGGGAAAGGCACCAGCGGGGATGAGCCTGGGGAGGCGCCCGGGCATGTCTGGACCCAGTCCCCGCAGCCTGCCCCTTGCTGGGGCAGCACCCCCGGAGGCCAGGAAGGTCTGGGCAAGGCTGGCCAGGGGCAGGGGCCCTGCTGGGTCCTGCCCCTGTCCTGTGGGGCCTCTGAGCACAACCGGCCCTCTCCCGCTGGAAGACCTCCCCGGCTGCCTCCAAAGGCCGCTTTGCAAGCACTCTCGCCGGCTGTTCCCGCCAGCCGCGCACAACGCTCCCAAGCCCGGGAGAAAAGCGCTTCGGGGTGGTGCTCTCTCCCGGCCCTTGCCCCTGAGCCTGGGGGCCAGGCAGGGGGTCCACACTCCCAGGCCAAGGCAGAACCACATGCACACGTCTGTTCCTGCCCCCTGCACCGGCAGAGAGCTCGGGGGAGCCAGAGTCTGTCAGGCAGCTGCTGGGCTGGCCGCCTGTGTGGGAAGGGGCAGAGCCGACCTAGGGGCACACTGGGCCTCTTGCTCTCCCTGCTGCCCTGAGGCTGCTGGGCCAAAGAGGTCTTGGGCATCCAGCCCCTTGCTGGTCCCTTCCCTCTGACGAGGCCCTCTGAGCTCCAGCACCTTGCAGTGTGGAGACAGCCCCTGCCAGCAACCTCCTCTCCAAGGAGGCCTCAAGCGAGGCCTAGGCCCAGGGGAAAGGCACCAGCGGGGATGAGCCTGGGGAGGCGCCCGGGCATGTCTGGACCCAGTCCCCGCAGCCTGCCCCTTGCTGGGGCAGCACCCCCAGAGGCCAGGAAGGTCTGGGCAAGGCTGGCCAGGGGCAGGGGCCCTGCTGGGTCCTGCCCCTGGCCTGTGGGGCCTCTGAGCACAACCGGCCCTCTCCCGCTGGAAGACCTCCCCGGCTGCCTCCAAAGGCCGCTTTGCAAGCACTCTCGCCGGCTGTTCCCGCCAGCCGCGCACAACGCTCCCAAGCCCGGGAGAAAAGCGCTTCGGGGTGGTGCTCTCTCCCGGCCCTTGCCCCTGAGCCTGGGGGCCAGGCAGGGGGTCCACACTCCCAGGCCAAGGCAGAACCACATGCACACGTCTGTTCCTGCCCCCTGCACCGGCAGAGAGCTCGGGGGAGCCAGAGTCTGTCAGGCAGCTGCTGGGCTGGCCGCCTGTGTGGGAAGGGGCAGAGCCGACCTAGGGGCACACTGGGCCTCTTGCTCTCCCTGCTGCCCTGAGGCTGCTGGGCCAAAGAGGTCTTGGGCATCCAGCCCCTTGCTGGTCCCTTCCCTCTGACGAGGCCCTCTGAGCTCCAGCACCTTGCAGTGTGGAGACAGCCCCTGCCAGCAACCTCCTCTCCAAGGAGGCCTCAAGCGAGGCCTAGGCCCAGGGGAAAGGCACCAGCGGGGATGAGCCTGGGGAGGCGCCCGGGCATGTCTGGACCCAGTCCCCGCAGCCTGCCCCTTGCTGGGGCAGCACCCCCGGAGGCCAGGAAGGTCTGGGCAAGGCTGGCCAGGGGCAGGGGCCCTGCTGGGTCCTGCCCCTGGCCTGTGGGGCCTCTGAGCACAACCGGCCCTCTCCCGCTGGAAGACCTCCCCGGCTGCCTCCAAAGGCCGCTTTGCAAGCACTCTCGCCGGCTGTTCCCGCCAGCCGCGCACAACGCTCCCAAGCCCGGGAGAAAAGCGCTTCGGGGTGGTGCTCTCTCCCGGCCCTTGCCCCTGAGCCTGGGGGCCAGGCAGGGGGTCCACACTCCCAGGCCAAGGCAGAACCACATGCACACGTCTGTTCCTGCCCCCTGCACCGGCAGAGAGCTCGGGGGAGCCAGAGTCTGTCAGGCAGCTGCTGGGCTGGCCGCCTGTGTGGGAAGGGGCAGAGCCGACCTAGGGGCACACTGGGCCTCTTGCTCTCCCTGCTGCCCTGAGGCTGCTGGGCCAAAGAGGTCTTGGGCATCCAGCCCCTTGCTGGTCCCTTCCCTCTGACGAGGCCCTCTGAGCTCCAGCACCTTGCAGTGTGGAGACAGCCCCTGCCAGCAACCTCCTCTCCAAGGAGGCCTCAAGCGAGGCCTAGGCCCAGGGGAAAGGCACCAGCGGGGATGAGCCTGGGGAGGCGCCCGGGCATGTCTGGACCCAGTCCCCGCAGCCTGCCCCTTGCTGGGGCAGCACCCCCGGAGGCCAGGAAGGTCTGGGCAAGGCTGGCCAGGGGCAGGGGCCCTGCTGGGTCCTGCCCCTGGCCTGTGGGGCCTCTGAGCACAACCGGCCCTCTCCCGCTGGAAGACCTCCCCGGCTGCCTCCAAAGGCCGCTTTGCAAGCACTCTCGCCGGCTGTTCCCGCCAGCCGCGCACAACGCTCCCAAGCCCGGGAGAAAAGCGCTTCGGGGTGGTGCTCTCTCCCGGCCCTTGCCCCTGAGCCTGGGGGCCAGGCAGGGGGTCCACACTCCCAGGCCAAGGCAGAACCACATGCACACGTCTGTTCCTGCCCCCTGCACCGGCAGAGAGCTCGGGGGAGCCAGAGTCTGTCAGGCAGCTGCTGGGCTGGCCGCCTGTGTGGGAAGGGGCAGAGCCGACCTAGGGGCACACTGGGCCTCTTGCTCTCCTGCTGCCCTGAGGCTGCTGGGCCAAAGAGGTCTTGGGCATCCAGCCCCTTGCTGGTCCCTTCCCTCTGACGAGGCCCTCTGAGCTCCAGCACCTTGCAGTGTGGAGACAGCCCCTGCCAGCAACCTCCTCTCCAAGGAGGCCTCAAGCGAGGCCTAGGCCCAGGGGAAAGGCACCAGCGGGGATGAGCCTGGGGAGGCGCCCGGGCATGTCTGGACCCAGTCCCCGCAGCCTGCCCCTTGCTGGGGCAGTACCCCCGGAGGCCAGGAAGGTCTGGGCAAGGCTGGCCAGGGGCAGGGGCCCTGCTGGGTCCTGCCCCTGGCCGGTGGGGCCTCTGAGCACAACCGGCCCTCTCCCGCTGGAAGACCTCCCCGGCTGCCTCCAAAGGCCGCTTTGCAAGCACTCTCGCCGGCTGTTCCCGCCAGCCGCGCACAACGCTCCCAAGCCCGGGAGAAAAGCGCTTCGGGGTGGTGCTCTCTCCCGGCCCTTGCCCCTGAGCCTGGGGGCCAGGCAGGGGGTCCACACTCCCAGGCCAAGGCAGAACCACATGCACACGTCTGTTCCTGCCCCCTGCACCGGCAGAGAGCTCGGGGGAGCCAGAGTCTGGCAGGCAGCTGCTGGGCTGGCCGCCTGTGTGGGAAGGGGCAGAGCCGACCTAGGGGCACACTGGGCCTCTTGCTCTCCCTGCTGCCCTGAGGCTGCTGGGCCAAAGAGGTCTTGGGCATCCAGCCCCTTGCTGGTCCCTTCCCTCTGACGAGGCCCTCTGAGCTCCAGCACCTTGCAGTGTGGAGACAGCCCCTGCCAGCAACCTCCTCTCCAAGGAGGCCTCAAGCGAGGCCTAGGCCCAGGGGAAAGGCACCAGCGGGGATGAGCCTGGGGAGGCGCCCGGGCATGTCTGGACCCAGTCCCCGCAGCCTGCCCCTTGCTGGGGCAGCACCCCCGGAGGCCAGGAAGGTCTGGGTAAGGCTGGCCAGGGGCAGGGGCCCTGCTGGGTCCTGCCCCTGGCCTGTGGGGCCTCTGAGCACAACCGGCCCTCTCCCGCTGGAAGACCTCCCCGGCTGCCTCCAAAGGCCGCTTTGCAAGCACTCTCGCCGGTTGTTCCCGCCAGCCGCGCACAATGCTCCCGAGCCCGGGAGAAAAGCGCTTCGGGGTGGTGCTCTCTCCCGGCCCTTGCCCCTGAGCCTGGGGGCCAGGCAGGGGGTCCACACTCCCAGGCCAAGGCAGAACCACGTGCACACGTCTGTTCCTGCCCCCTGCACCGGCAGAGAGCTCGGGGGAGCCAGAGTCTGTCAGGCAGCTGCTGGGCTGGCCGCCTGTGTGGGAAGGGGCAGAGCCGACCTAGGGGCACACTGGGCCTCTTGCTCTCCCTGCTGCCCTGAGGCTGCTGGGCCAAAGAGGTCTTGGGCATCCAGCCCCTTGCTGGTCCCTTCCCTCTGACGAGGCCCTCTGAGCTCCAGCACCTTGCAGTGTGGAGACAGCCCCTGCCAGCAACCTCCTCTCCAAGGAGGCCTCAAGCGAGGACTAGGCCCAGGGGAAAGGCACCAGCGGGGATGAGCCTGGGGAGGCGCCCGGGCATGTCTGGACCCAGTCCCCGCAGCCTGCCCCTTGCTGGGGCAGCACCCCCGGAGGCCAGGAAGGTCTGGGTAAGGCTGGCTAGGGGCAGGGGCCCTGCTGGGTCCTGCCCCTGGCCTGTGGGGCCTCTGAGCACAACCGGCCCTCTCCCGCTGGAAGACCTCCCCGGCTGCCTCCAAAGGCCGCTTTGCAAGCACTCTCGCCGGCTGTTCCCGCCAGCCGCGCACAACGCTCCCAAGCCCGGGAGAAAAGCGCTTCGGGGTGGTGCTCTCTCCCGGCCCTTGCCCCTGGGCCTGGGGGCCAGGCAGGGGGTCCACACTCCCAGGCCAAGGCAGAACCACATGCACACGTCTGTTCCTGCCCCCTGCACCGGCAGAGAGCTCGGGGGAGCCAGAGTCTGTCAGGCAGCTGCTGGGCTGGCCGCCTGTGTGGGAAGGGGCAGAGCCGACCTAGGGGCACACTGGGCCTCTTGCTCTCCCTGCTGCCCTGAGGCTGCTGGGCCAAAGAGGTCTTGGGCATCCAGCCCCTTGCTGGTCGCTTCCCTCTGACGAGGCCCTCTGAGCTCCAGCACCTTGCAGTGTGGAGACAGCCCCTGCCAGCAACCTCCTCTCCAAGGAGGCCTCAAGCGAGGCCTAGGCCCAGGGGAAAGGCACCAGCGGGGATGAGCCTGGGGAGGCGCCCGGGCATGTCTGGACCCAGTCCCCGCAGCCTGCCCCTTGCTGGGGCAGCACCCCCAGAGGCCAGGAAGGTCTGGGCAAGGCTGGCCAGGGGCAGGGGCCCTGCTGGGTCCTGCCCCTGGCCTGTGGGGCCTCTGAGCACAACCGGCCCTCTCCCGCTGGAAGACCTCCCCGGCTGCCTCCAAAGGCCGCTTTGCAAGCACTCTCGCCGGCTGTTCCCGCCAGCCGCGCACAACGCTCCCAAGCCCGGGAGAAAAGCGCTTCGGGGTGGTGCTCTCTCCCGGCCCTTGCCCCTGAGCCTGGGGGCCAGGCAGGGGGTCCACACTCCCAGGCCAAGGCAGAACCACATGCACACGTCTGTTCCTGCCCCCTGCACCGGCAGAGAGCTCGGGGGAGCCAGAGTCTGTCAGGCAGCTGCTGGGCTGGCCGCCTGTGTGGGAAGGGGCAGAGCCGACCTAGGGGCACACTGGGCCTCTTGCTCTCCCTGCTGCCCTGAGGCTGCTGGGCCAAAGAGGTCTTGGGCATCCAGCCCCTTGCTGGTCCCTTCCCTCTGACGAGGCCCTCTGAGCTCCAGCACCTTGCAGTGTGGAGACAGCCCCTGCCAGCAACCTCCTCTCCAAGGAGGCCTCAAGCGAGGCCTAGGCCCAGGGGAAAGGCACCAGCGGGGATGAGCCTGGGGAGGCGCCCGGGCATGTCTGGACCCAGTCCCCGCAGCCTGCCCCTTGCTGGGGCAGCACCCCCGGAGGCCAGGAAGGTCTGGGTGAGGCTGGCCAGGGGCAGGGGCCCTGCTGGGTCCTGCCCCTGGCCTGTGGGGCCTCTGAGCACAACCGGCCCTCTCCCGCTGGAAGACCTCCCCGGCTGCCTCCAAAGGCCGCTTTGCAGGCACTCTCGCCGGTTGTTCCCGCCAGCCGCGCACAATGCTCCCGAGCCCGGGAGAAAAGCGCTTCGGGGTGGTGCTCTCTCCCGGCCCTTGCCCCTGAGCCTGGGGGCCAGGCAGGGGGTCCACACACCCAGGCCAAGGCAGAACCACGTGCACACGTCTGTTCCTGCCCCCTGCACCAGCAGAGAGCTCGGGGGAGCCAGAGTCTGTCAGGCAGCTGCTGGGCTGGCCGCCTGTGTGGGAAGGGGCAGAGCCGACCTAGGGGCACACTGGGCCTCTTGCTCTCCCTGCTGCCCTGAGGCTGCTGGGCCAAAGAGGTCTTGGGCATCCAGCCCCTTGCTGGTCCCTTCCCTCTGACGAGGCCCTCTGAGCTCCAGCACCTTGCAGTGTGGAGACAGCCCCTGCCAGCAACCTCCTCTCCAAGGAGGCCTCAAGCGAGGCCTAGGCCCAGGGGAAAGGCACCAGCGGGGATGAGCCTGGGGAGGCGCCCGGGCATGTCTGGACCCAGTCCCCGCAGCCTGCCCCTTGCTGGGGCAGCACCCCCAGAGGCCAGGAAGGTCTGGGCAAGGCTGGCCAGGGGCAGGGGCCCTGCTGGGTCCTGCCCCTGGCCTGTGGGGCCTCTGAGCACAACCGGCCCTCTCCCGCTGGAAGACCTCCCCGGCTGCCTCCAAAGGCCGCTTTGCAAGCACTCTCGCCGGCTGTTCCCGCAGGCCGCGCACAACGCTCCCAAGCCCGGGAGAAAAGCGCTTCGGGGTGGTGCTCTCTCCCGGCCCTTGCCCCTGAGCCTGGGGGCCAGGCAGGGGGTCCACACTCCCAGGCCAAGGCAGAACCACATGCACACGTCTGTTCCTGCCCCCTGCACCGGCAGAGAGCTCGGGGGAGCCAGAGTCTGGCAGGCAGCTGCTGGGCTGGCCGCCTGTGTGGGAAGGGGCAGAGCCGACCTAGGGGCACACTGGGCCTCTTGCTCTCCCTGCTGCCCTGAGGCTGCTGGGCCAAAGAGGTCTTGGGCATCCAGCCCCTTGCTGGTCCCTTCCCTCTGACGAGGCCCTCTGAGCTCCAGCACCTTGCAGTGTGGAGACAGCCCCTGCCAGCAACCTCCTCTCCAAGGAGGCCTCAAGCGAGGCCTAGGCCCAGGGGAAAGGCACCAGCGGGGATGAGCCTGGGGAGGCGCCCGGGCATGTCTGGACCCAGTCCCCGCAGCCTGCCCCTTGCTGGGGCAGCACCCCCGGAGGCCAGGAAGGTCTGGGTAAGGCTGGCCAGGGGCAGGGGCCCTGCTGGGTCCTGCCCCTGGCCTGTGGGGCCTCTGAGCACAACCGGCCCTCTCCCGCTGGAAGACCTCCCCGGCTGCCTCCAAAGGCCGCTTTGCAAGCACTCTCGCCGGCTGTTCCCGCAGGCCGCGCACAACGCTCCCAAGCCCGGGAGAAAAGCGCTTCGGGGTGGTGCTCTCTCCCGGCCCTTGCCCCTGAGCCTGGGGGCCAGGCAGGGGGTCCACACTCCCAGGCCAAGGCAGAACCACATGCACACGTCTGTTCCTGCCCCCTGCACCGGCAGAGAGCTCGGGGGAGCCAGAGTCTGTCAGGCAGCTGCTGGGCTGGCCGCCTGTGTGGGAAGGGGCAGAGCCGACCTAGGGGCACACTGGGCCTCTTGCTCTCCCTGCTGCCCTGAGGCTGCTGGGCCAAAGAGGTCTTGGGCATCCAGCCCCTTGCTGGTCCCTTCCCTCTGACGAGGCCCTCTGAGCTCCAGCACCTTGCAGTGTGGAGACAGCCCCTGCCAGCAACCTCCTCTCCAAGGAGGCCTCAAGCGAGGCCTAGGCCCAGGGGAAAGGCACCAGCGGGGATGAGCCTGGGGAGGCGCCCGGGCATGTCTGGACCCAGTCCCCGCAGCCTGCCCCTTGCTGGGGCAGCACCCCCAGAGGCCAGGAAGGTCTGGGCAAGGCTGGCCAGGGGCAGGGGCCCTGCTGGGTCCTGCCCCTGGCCTGTGGGGCCTCTGAGCACAACCGGCCCTCTCCCGCTGGAAGACCTCCCCGGCTGCCTCCAAAGGCCGCTTTGCAAGCACTCTCGCCGGCTGTTCCCGCAGGCCGCGCACAACGCTCCCAAGCCCGGGAGAAAAGCGCTTCGGGGTGGTGCTCTCTCCCGGCCCATGCCCCTGAGCCTTGGGGCCAGGCAGGGGGTCCACACTCCCAGGCCAAGGCAGAACCACATGCACACGTCTGTTCCTGCCCCCTGCACCGGCAGAGAGCTCGGGGGAGCCAGAGTCTGTCAGGCAGCTGCTGGGCTGGCCGCCTGTGTGGGAAGGGGCAGAGCCGACCTAAGGGCACACTGGGCCTCTTGCTCTCCCTGCTGCCCTGAGGCTGCTGGGCCAAAGAGGTCTTGGGCATCCAGCCCCTTGCTGGTCCCTTCCCTCTGACGAGGCCCTCTGAGCTCCAGCACCTTGCAGTGTGGAGACAGCCCCTGCCAGCAACCTCCTCTCCAAGGAGGCCTCAAGCGAGGCCTAGGCCCAGGGGAAAGGCACCAGCGGGGATGAGCCTGGGGAGGCGCCCGGGCATGTCTGGACCCAGTCCCCAAAGCCTGCCCCTTGCTGGGGCAGCACCCCCGGAGGCCAGGAAGGTCTGGGCAAGGCTGGCCAGGGGCAGGGGCCCTGCTGGGTCCTGCCCCTGGCCTGTGGGGCCTCTGAGCACAACCGGCCCTCTCCCGCTGGAAGACCTCCCCGGCTGCCTCCAAAGGCCGCTTTGCAAGCACTCTCGCCGGCTGTTCCCGCCAGCCGCGCACAACGCTCCCAAGCCCGGGAGAAAAGCGCTTCGGGGTGGTGCTCTCTCCCGGCCCTTGCCCCTGAGCCTGGGGGCCAGGCAGGGGGTCCACACTCCCAGGCCAAGGCAGAACCACATGCACACGTCTGTTCCTGCCCCCTGCACCGGCAGAGAGCTCGGGGGAGCCAGAGTCTGTCAGGCAGCTGCTGGGCTGGCCGCCTGTGTGGGAAGGGGCAGAGCCGACCTAGGGGCACACTGGGCCTCTTGCTCTCCCTGCTGCCCTGAGGCTGCTGGGCCAAAGAGGTCTTGGGCATCCAGCCCCTTGCTGGTCCCTTCCCTCTGACGAGGCCCTCTGAGCTCCAGCACCTTGCAGTGTGGAGACAGCCCCTGCCAGCAACCTCCTCTCCAAGGAGGCCTCAAGCGAGGCCTAGGCCCAGGGGTAAGGCACCAGCGGGGATGAGCCTGGGGAGGCGCCCGGGCATGTCTGGACCCAGTCCCCGCAGCCTGCCCCTTGCTGGGGCAGCACCCCCGGAGGCCAGGAAGGTCTGGGCAAGGCTGGCCAGGGGCAGGGGCCCTGCTGGGTCCTGTCCCTGGCCTGTGGGGCCTCTGAGCACAACCGGCCCTCTCCCGCTGGAAGACCTCCCCGGCTGCCTCCAAAGGCCGCTTTGCAAGCACTCTCGCCGGCTGTTCCCGCCAGCCGCGCCCAATGCTCCCAAGCCCGGGAGAAAAGCGCTTCGGGGTGGTGCTCTCTCGCGGCCCTTGCCCCTGAGCCTGGGGGCCAGGCAGGGGGTCCACCCTCCCAGGCCAAGGCAGAACCACATGCACACGTCTGTTCCTGCCCCCTGCACCGGCAGAGAGCTCGGGGGAGCCAGAGTCTGTCAGGCAGCTGCTGGGCTGGCCGCCTGTGTGGGAAGGGGCAGAGCCGACCTAGGGGCACACTGGGCCTCTTGCTCTCCCTGCTGCCCTGAGGCTGCTGGGCCAAAGAGGTCTTGGGCATCCAGCCCCTTGCTGGTCCCTTCCCTCTGACGAGGCCCTCTGAGCTCCAGCACCTTGCAGTGTGGAGACAGCCCCTGCCAGCAACCTCCTCTCCAAGGAGGCCTCAAGCGAGGCCTAGGCCCAGGGGAAAGGCACCAGCGGGGATGAGCCTGGGGAGGCGCCCGGGCATGTCTGGACCCAGTCCCCGCAGCCTGCCCCTTGCTGGGGCAGCACCCCCGGAGGCCAGGAAGGTCTGGGCAAGGCTGGCCAGGGGCAGGGGCCCTGCTGGGTCCTGCCCCTGACCTGTGGGGCCTCTGAGCACAACCGGCCCTCTCCCGCTGGAAGACCTCCCCGGCTGCCTCCAAAGGCCGCTTTGCAAGCACTCTCGCCGGCTGTTCCCGCCAGCCACGCACAACGCTCCCAAGCCCGGGAGAAAAGCGCTTCGGGGTGGTGCTCTCTCCCGGCCCTTGCCCCTGAGCCTTGGGGCCAGGCAGGGGGTCCACACTCCCAGGCCAAGGCAGAACCACATGCACACGTCTGTTCCTGCCCCCTGCACCGGCAGAGAGCTCGGGGGAGCCAGAGTCTGTCAGGCAGCTGCTGGGCTGGCCGCCTGTGTGGGAAGGGGCAGAGCCGACCTAGGGGCACACTGGGCCTCTTGCTCTCCCTGCTGCCCTGAGGCTGCTGGGCCAAAGAGGTCTTGGGCATCCAGCCCCTTGCTGGTCCCTTCCCTCTGACGAGGCCCTCTGAGCTCCAGCACCTTGCAGTGTGGAGACAGCCCCTGCCAGCAACCTCCTCTCCAAGGAGGCCTCAAGCGAGGCCTAGGCCCAGGGGAAAGGCACCAGCGGGGATGAGCCTGGGGAGGCGCCCGGGCATGTCTGGACCCAGTCCCCGCAGCCTGCCCCTTGCTGGGGCAGCACCCCCGGAGGCCAGGAAGGTCTGGGCAAGGCTGGCCAGGGGCAGGGGCCCTGCTGGGTCCTGCCCCTGGCCTGTGGGGCCTCTGAGCACAACCGGCCCTCTCCCGCTGGAAGACCTCCCCGGCTGCCTCCAAAGGCCGCTTTGCAAGCACTCTCGCCGGCTGTTCCCGCCAGCCGCGCACAACGCTCCCAAGCCCGGGAGAAAAGCGCTTCGGGGTGGTGCTCTCTCCCGGCCCTTGCCCCTGAGCCTGGGGGCCAGGCAGGGGGTCCACACTCCCAGGCCAAGGCAGAACCACATGCACACGTCTGTTCCTGCCCCCTGCACCGGCAGAGAGCTCGGGGGAGCCAGAGTCTGTCAGGCAGCTGCTGGGCTGGCCGCCTGTGTGGGAAGGGGCAGAGCCGACCTAGGGGCACACTGGGCCTCTTGCTCTCCCTGCTGCCCTGAGGCTGCTGGGCCAAAGAGGTCTTGGGCATCCAGCCCCTTGCTGGTCCCTTCCCTCTGACGAGGCCCTCTGAGCTCCAGCACCTTGCAGTGTGGAGACAGCCCCTGCCAGCAACCTCCTCTTCAAGGAGGCCTCAAGCGAGGCCTAGGCCCAGGGGAAAGGCACCAGCGGGGATGAGCCTGGGGAGGCGCCCGGGCATGTCTGGACCCAGTCCCCGCAGCCTGCCCCTTGCTGGGGCAGTACCCCCGGACGCCAGGAAGGTCTGGGCAATGCTGGCCAGGGGCAGGGGCCCTGCTGGGTCCTGCCCCTGGCCTGTGGGGCCTCTGAGCACAACCGGCCCTCTCCCGCTGGAAGACCTCCCCGGCTGCCTCCAAAGGCCGCTTTGCAGGCACTCTCGCCGGCTGTTCCCGCCAGCCGCGCACAACGCTCCCAAGCCCGGGAGAAAAGCGCTTCGGGGTGGTGCTCTCTCCCGGCCCTTGCCCCTGAGCCTGGGGGCCAGGCAGGGGGTCCACACTCCCAGGCCAAGGCAGAACCACATGCACACGTCTGTTCCTGCCCCCTGCACCGGCAGAGAGCTCGGGGGAGCCAGAGTCTGTCAGGCAGCTGCTGGGCTGGCCGCCTGTGTGGGAAGGGGCAGAGCCGACCTAGGGGCACACTGGGCCTCTTGCTCTCCCTGCTGCCCTGAGGCTGCTGGGCCAAAGAGGTCTTGGGCATCCAGCCCCTTGCTGGTCCCTTCCCTCTGACGAGGCCCTCTGAGCTCCAGCACCTTGCAGTGTGGAGACAGCCCCTGCCAGCAACCTCCTCTCCAAGGAGGCCTCAAGCGAGGCCTAGGCCCAGGGGAAAGGCACCAGCGGGGATGAGCCTGGGGAGGCGCCCGGGCATGTCTGGACCCAGTCCCCGCAGCCTGCCCCTTGCTGGGGCAGCACCCCCTGAGCCAGGAAGGTCTGGGTAAGGCTGGCCAGGGGCAGGGGCCCTGCTGGGTCCTGCCCCTGGCCTGTGGGGCCTCTGAGCACAACCGGCCCTCTCCCGCTGGAAGACCTCCCCGGCTGCCTCCAAAGGCCGCTTTGCAAGCACTCTCGCCGGTTGTTCCCGCCAGCCGCGCACAATGCTCCCGAGCCCGGGAGAAAAGCGCTTCGGGGTGGTGCTCTCTCCCGGCCCTTGCTCCTGAGCCTGGGAGCCAGGCAGGGGGTCCACACTCCCAGGCCAAGGCAGAACCACGTGCACACGTCTGTTCCTGCCCCCTGCACCGGCAGAGAGCTCGGGGGAGCCAGAGTCTGTCAGGCAGCTGCTGGGCTGGCCGCCTGTGTGGGAAGGGGCAGAGCCGACCTAGGGGCACACTGGGCCTCTTGCTCTCCCTGCTGCCCTGAGGCTGCTGGGCCAAAGAGGTCTTGGGCATCCAGCCCCTTGCTGGTCCCTTCCCTCTGACGAGGCCCTCTGAGCTCCAGCACCTTGCAGTGTGGAGACAGCCCCTGCCAGCAACCTCCTCTCCAAGGAGGCCTCAAGCGAGGCCTAGGCCCAGGGGAAAGGCACCAGCGGGGATGAGCCTGGGGAGGCGCCCGGGCATGTCTGGACCCAGTCCCCGCAGCCTGCCCCTTGCTGGGGCAGCACCCCCGGAGGCCAGGAAGGTCTGGGTAAGGCTGGCCAGGGGCAGGGGCCCTGCTGGGTCCTGCCCCTCGCCTGTGGGGCCTCTGAGCACAACCGGCCCTCTCCCGCTGGAAGACCTCCCCGGCTGCCTCCAAAGGCCGCTTTGCAAGCACTCTCGCCGGCTGTTCCCACCAGCCGCGCACAACGCTCCCAAGCCCGGGAGAAAAGCGCTTCGGGGTGGTGCTCTCTCCCGGCCCTTGCCCCTGAGCCTGGGGGCCAGGCAGGGGGTCCACACTCCCAGGCCAAGGCAGAACCACATGCACACGTCTGTTCCTGCCCCCTGCACCGGCAGAGAGCTCGGGGGAGCCAGAGTCTGTCAGGCAGCTGCTGGGCTGGCCGCCTGTGTGGGAAGGGGCAGAGCCGACCTAGGGGCACACTGGGCCTCTTGCTCTCCCTGCTGCCCTGAGGCTGCTGGGCCAAAGAGGTCTTGGGCATCCAGCCCCTTGCTGGTCCCTTCCCTCTGACGAGGCCCTCTGAGCTCCAGCACCTTGCAGTGTGGAGACAGCCCCTGCCAGCAACCTCCTCTCCAAGGAGGCCTCAAGCGAGGCCTAGGCCCAGGGGAAAGGCACCAGCGGGGATGAGCCTGGGGAGGCGCCCGGGCATGTCTGGACCCAGTCCCCGCAGCCTGCCCCTTGCTGGGGCAGCACCCCCGGAGGCCAGGAAGGTCTGGGCAAGGCTGGCCAGGGGCAGGGGCCCTGCTGGGTCCTGTCCCTGGCCTGTGGGGCCTCTGAGCACAACTGGCCCTCTCCCGCTGGAAGACCTCCCCGGCTGCCTCCAAAGGCCGCTTTGCAAGCACTCTCGCCGGCTGTTCCCGCCAGCCGCGCACAACGCTCCCAAGCCCGGGAGAAAAGTGCTTCGGGGTGGTGCTCTCTCCCGGCCCTTGCCCCTGAGCCTGGGGGCCAGGCGCTGGGTCCACACTCCCAGGCCAAGGCAGAACCACATGCACACGTCTGTTCCTGCCCCCTGCACCGGCAGAGAGCTCGGGGGAGCCAGAGTCTGTCAGGCAGCTGCTGGGCTGGCCGCCTGTGTGGGAAGGGGCAGAGCCGACCTAGGGGCACACTGGGCCTCTTGCTCTCCCTGCTGCCCTGAGGCTGCTGGGCCAAAGAGGTCTTGGGCATCCAGCCCCTTGCTGGTCCCTTCCCTCTGACGAGGCCCTCTGAGCTCCAGCACCTTGCAGTGTGGAGACAGCCCCTGCCAGCAACCTCCTCTCCAAGGAGGCCTCAAGCGAGGCCTAGGCCCAGGGGAAAGGCACCAGCGGGGATGAGCCTGGGGAGGCGCCCGGGCATGTCTGGACCCAGTCCCCGCAGCCTGCCCCTTGCTGGGGCAGCACCCCCGGAGGCCAGGAAGGTCTGGGCAAGGCTGGCCAGGGGCAGGGGCCCTGCTGGGTCCTGCCCCTGACCTGTGGGGCCTCTGAGCACAACCGGCCCTCTCCCGCTGGAAGACCTCCCCGGCTGCCTCCACAGGCCGCTTTGCAAGCACTCTCGCCGGCTGTTCCCGCCAGCCACGCACAACGCTCCCAAGCCCGGGAGAAAAGCGCTTCGGGGTGGTGCTCTCTCCCGGCCCTTGCCCCTGAGCCTTGGGGCCAGGCAGGGGGTCCACACTCCCAGGCCAAGGCAGAACCACATGCACACGTCTGTTCCTGCCCCCTGCACCGGCAGAGAGCTCGGGGGAGCCAGAGTCTGTCAGGCAGCTGCTGGGCTGGCCGCCTGTGTGGGAAGGGGCAGAGCCGACCTAGGGGCACACTGGGCCTCTTGCTCTCCCTGCTGCCCTGAGGCTGCTGGGCCAAAGAGGTCTTGGGCATCCAGCCCCTTGCTGGTCCCTTCCCTCTGACGAGGCCCTCTGAGCTCCAGCACCTTGCAGTGTGGAGACAGCCCCTGCCAGCAACCTCCTCTCCAAGGAGGCCTCAAGCGAGGCCTAGGCCCAGGGGAAAGGCACCAGCGGGGATGAGCCTGGGGAGGCGCCCGGGCATGTCTGGACCCAGTCCCCGCAGCCTGCCCCTTGCTGGGGCAGCACCCCCGGAGGCCAGGAAGGTCTGGGCAAGGCTGGCCAGGGGCAGGGGCCCTGCTGGGTCCTGCCCCTGGCCTGTGGGGCCTCTGAGCACAACCGGCCCTCTCCCGCTGGAAGACCTCCCCGGCTGCCTCCAAAGGCCGCTTTGCAAGCACTCTCGCCGGCTGTTCCCGCCAGCCGCGCACAACGCTCCCAAGCCCGGGAGAAAAGCGCTTCGGGGTGGTGCTCTCTCCCGGCCCTTGCCCCTGAGCCTGGGGGCCAGGCAGGGGGTCCACACTCCCAGGCCAAGGCAGAACCACATGCACACGTCTGTTCCTGCCCCCTGCACCGGCAGAGAGCTCAGGGGAGCCAGAGTCTGTCAGGCAGCTGCTGGGCTGGCCGCCTGTGTGGGAAGGGGCAGAGCCGACCTAGGGGCACACTGGGCCTCTTGCTCTCCCTGCTGCCCTGAGGCTGCTGGGCCAAAGAGGTCTTGGGCATCCAGCCCCTTGCTGGTCCCTTCCCTCTGACGAGGCCCTCTGAGCTCCAGCACCTTGCAGTGTGGAGACAGCCCCTGCCAGCAACCTCCTCTCCAAGGAGGCCTCAAGCGAGGCCTAGGCCCAGGGGAAAGGCACCAGCGGGGATGAGCCTGGGGAGGCGCCCGGGCATGTCTGGACCCAGTCCCCGCAGCCTGCCCCTTGCTGGGGCAGTACCCCCGGACGCCAGGAAGGTCTGGGCAAGGCTGGCCAGGGGCAGGGGCCCTGCTGGGTCCTGCCCCTGGCCTGTGGGGCCTCTGAGCACAACCGGCCCTCTCCCGCTGGAAGACCTCCCCGGCTGCCTCCAAAGGCCGCTTTGCAGGCACTCTCGCCGGCTGTTCCCGCCAGCCGCGCACAACGCTCCCAAGCCCGGGAGAAAAGCGCTTCGGGGTGGTGCTCTCTCCCGGCCCTTGCCCCTGAGCCTGGGGGCCAGGCAGGGGGTCCACACTCCCAGGCCAAGGCAGAACCACATGCACACGTCTGTTCCTGCCCCCTGCACCGGCAGAGAGCTCGGGGGAGCCAGAGTCTGTCAGGCAGCTGCTGGGCTGGCCGCCTGTGTGGGAAGGGGCAGAGCCGACCTAGGGGCACACTGGGCCTCTTGCTCTCCCTGCTGCCCTGAGGCTGCTGGGCCAAAGAGGTCTTGGGCATCCAGCCCCTTGCTGGTCCCTTCCCTCTGACGAGGCCCTCTGAGCTCCAGCACCTTGCAGTGTGGAGACAGCCCCTGCCAGCAACCTCCTCTCCAAGGAGGCCTCAAGCGAGGCCTAGGCCCAGGGGAAAGGCACCAGCGGGGATGAGCCTGGGGAGGCGCCCGGGCATGTCTGGACCCAGTCCCCGCAGCCTGCCCCTTGCTGGGGCAGCACCCCCTGAGCCAGGAAGGTCTGGGTAAGGCTGGCCAGGGGCAGGGGCCCTGCTGGGTCCTGCCCCTGGCCTGTGGGGCCTCTGAGCACAACCGGCCCTCTCCCGCTGGAAGACCTCCCCGGCTGCCTCCAAAGGCCGCTTTGCAAGCACTCTCGCCGGTTGTTCCCGCCAGCCGCGCACAATGCTCCCGAGCCCGGGAGAAAAGCGCTTCGGGGTGGTGCTCTCTCCCGGCCCTTGCTCCTGAGCCTGGGAGCCAGGCAGGGGGTCCACACTCCCAGGCCAAGGCAGAACCACGTGCACACGTCTGTTCCTGCCCCCTGCACCGGCAGAGAGCTCGGGGGAGCCAGAGTCTGTCAGGCAGCTGCTGGGCTGGCCGCCTGTGTGGGAAGGGGCAGAGCCGACCTAGGGGCACACTGGGCCTCTTGCTCTCCCTGCTGCCCTGAGGCTGCTGGGCCAAAGAGGTCTTGGGCATCCAGCCCCTTGCTGGTCCCTTCCCTCTGACGAGGCCCTCTGAGCTCCAGCACCTTGCAGTGTGGAGACAGCCCCTGCCAGCAACCTCCTCTCCAAGGAGGCCTCAAGCGAGGCCTAGGCCCAGGGGAAAGGCACCAGCGGGGATGAGCCTGGGGAGGCGCCCGGGCATGTCTGGACCCAGTCCCCGCAGCCTGCCCCTTGCTGGGGCAGCACCCCCGGAGGCCAGGAAGGTCTGGGTAAGGCTGGCCAGGGGCAGGGGCCCTGCTGGGTCCTGCCCCTCGCCTGTGGGGCCTCTGAGCACAACCGGCCCTCTCCCGCTGGAAGACCTCCCCGGCTGCCTCCAAAGGCCGCTTTGCAAGCACTCTCGCCGGCTGTTCCCGCCAGCCGCGCACAACGCTCCCAAGCCCGGGAGAAAAGCGCTTCGGGGTGGTGCTCTCTCCCGGCCCTTGCCCCTGAGCCTGGGGGCCAGGCAGGGGGTCCACACTCCCAGGCCAAGGCAGAACCACATGCACACGTCTGTTCCTGCCCCCTGCACCGGCAGAGAGCTCGGGGGAGCCAGAGTCTGTCAGGCAGCTGCTGGGCTGGCCGCCTGTGTGGGAAGGGGCAGAGCCGACCTAGGGGCACACTGGGCCTCTTGCTCTCCCTGCTGCCCTGAGGCTGCTGGGCCAAAGAGGTCTTGGGCATCCAGCCCCTTGCTGGTCCCTTCCCTCTGACGAGGCCCTCTGAGCTCCAGCACCTTGCAGTGTGGAGACAGCCCCTGCCAGCAACCTCCTCTCCAAGGAGGCCTCAAGCGAGGCCTAGGCCCAGGGGAAAGGCACCAGCGGGGATGAGCCTGGGGAGGCGCCCGGGCATGTCTGGACCCAGTCCCCGCAGCCTGCCCCTTGCTGGGGCAGCACCCCCGGAGGCCAGGAAGGTCTGGGCAAGGCTGGCCAGGGGCAGGGGCCCTGCTGGGTCCTGTCCCTGGCCTGTGGGGCCTCTGAGCACAACTGGCCCTCTCCCGCTGGAAGACCTCCCCGGCTGCCTCCAAAGGCCGCTTTGCAAGCACTCTCGCCGGCTGTTCCCGCCAGCCGCGCACAACGCTCCCAAGCCCGGGAGAAAAGTGCTTCGGGGTGGTGCTCTCTCCCGGCCCTTGCCCCTGAGCCTGGGGGCCAGGCGCTGGGTCCACACTCCCAGGCCAAGGCAGAACCACATGCACACGTCTGTTCCTGCCCCCTGCACCGGCAGAGAGCTCGGGGGAGCCAGAGTCTGTCAGGCAGCTGCTGGGCTGGCCGCCTGTGTGGGAAGGGGCAGAGCCGACCTAGGGGCACACTGGGCCTCTTGCTCTCCCTGCTGCCCTGAGGCTGCTGGGCCAAAGAGGTCTTGGGCATCCAGCCCCTTGCTGGTCCCTTCCCTCTGACGAGGCCCTCTGAGCTCCAGCACCTTGCAGTGTGGAGACAGCCCCTGCCAGCAACCTCCTCTCCAAGGAGGCCTCAAGCGAGGCCTAGGCCCAGGGGAAAGGCACCAGCGGGGATGAGCCTGGGGAGGCGCCCGGGCATGTCTGGACCCAGTCCCCGCAGCCTGCCCCTTGCTGGGGCAGTACCCCCGGAGGCCAGGAAGGTCTGGGCAAGGCTGGCCAGGGGCAGGGGCCCTGCTGGGTCCTGCCCATGGCCTGTGGGGCCTCTGAGCACAACCGGCCCTCTCCCGATGGAAGACCACCCCGGCTGCCTCCAAAGGCAGCTTTGCAAGCACTCTCGCCGGTTGTTCCCGCCAGCCGCGCACAATGCTCCCGAGCCCGGGAGAAAAGCGCTTCGGGGTGGTGCTCTCTCCCGGCCCTTGCTCCTGAGCCTGGGGGCCAGGCAGGGGGTCCACACTCCCAGGCCAAGGCAGAACCACGTGCACACGTCTGTTCCTGCCCCCTGCACCGGCAGAGAGCTCGGGGGAGCCAGAGTCTGTCAGGCAGCTGCTGGGCTGGCCGCCTGTGTGGGAAGGGGCAGAGCCGACCTAGTGGCACACTGGGCCTCTTGCTCTCCCTGCTGCCCTGAGGCTGCTGGGCCAAAGAGGTCTTGGGCATCCAGCCCCTTGCTGGTCCCTTCCCTCTGACGAGGCCCTCTGAGCTCCAGCACCTTGCAGTGTGGAGACAGCCCCTGCCAGCAACCTCCTCTCCAAGGAGGCCTCAAGCGAGGCCTAGGCCCAGGGGAAAGGCACCAGCGGGGATGAGCCTGGGGAGGCGCCCGGGCATGTCTGGACCCAGTCCCCGCAGCCTGCCCCTTGCTGGGGCAGCACCCCCGGAGGCCAGGAAGGTCTGGGTAAGGCTGGCCAGGGGCAGGGGCCCTGCTGGGTCCTGGCCCTGGCCTGTGGGGCCTCTGAGCACAACCGGCCCTCTCCCGCTGGAAGACCTCCCCGGCTGCCTCCAAAGGCCGCTTTGCAAGCACTCTCGCCGGCTGTTCCCGCCAGCCGCGCACAACGCTCCCAAGCCCGGGAGAAAAGCGCTTCGGGGTGGTGCTCTCTCCCGGCCCTTGCCCCTGAGCCTGGGGGCCAGGCAGGGGGTCCACACTCCCAGGCCAAGGCAGAACCACGTGCACACGTCTGTTCCTGCCCCCTGCACCGGCAGAGAGCTCGGGGGAGCCAGAGTCTGTCAGGCAGCTGCTGGGCTGGCCGCCTGTGTGGGAAGGGGCAGAGCCGACCTAGGGGCACACTGGGCCTCTTGCTCTCCCTGCTGGCCTGAGGCTGCTGGGCCAAAGAGGTCTTGGGCATCCAGCCCCTTGCTGGTCCCTTCCCTCTGACGAGGCCCTCTGAGCTCCAGCACCTTGCAGTGTGGAGACAGCCCCTGCCAGCAACCTCCTCTCCAAGGAGGCCTCAAGCGAGGCCTAGGCCCAGGGGAAAGGCACCAGCGGGGATGAGCCTGGGGAGGCGCCCGGGCATGTCTGGACCCAGTCCCCGCAGCCTGCCCCTTGCTGGGGCAGCACCCCCAGAGGCCAGGAAGGTCTGGGCAAGGCTGGCCAGGGGCAGGGGCCCTGCTGGGTCCTGCCCCTCGCCTGTGGGGCCTCTGAGCACAACCGGCCCTCTCCCGCTGGAAGACCTCCCCGGCTGCCTCCAAAGGCCGCTTTGCAAGCACTCTCGCCGGCTGTTCCCGCAGGCCGCGCACAACGCTCCCAAGCCCGGGAGAAAAGCGCTTCGGGGTGGTGCTCTCTCCCGGCCCTTGCCCCTGAGCCTGGGGGCCAGGCAGGGGGTCCACACTCCCAGGCCAAGGCAGAACCACATGCACACGTCTGTTTCTGCCCCCTGCACCGGCAGAGAGCTCGGGGGAGCCAGAGTCTGTCAGGCAGCTGCTGGGCTGGCCGCCTGTGTGGGAAGGGGCAGAGCCGACCTAGGGGCACACTGGGCCTCTTGCTCTCCCTGCTGCCCTGAGGCTGCTGGGCCAAAGAGGTCTTGGGCATCCAGCCCCTTGCTGGTCCCTTCCCTCTGACGAGGCCCTCTGAGCTCCAGCACCTTGCAGTGTGGAGACAGCCCCTGCCAGCAACCTCCTCTCCAAGGAGGCCTCAAGCGAGGCCTAGGCCCAGGGGAAAGGCACCAGCGGGGATGAGCCTGGGGAGGCGCCCGGGCATGTCTGGACCCAGTCCCCGCAGCCTGCCCCTTGCTGGGGCAGCACCCCCGGAGGCCAGGAAGGTCTGGGCAAGGCTGGCCAGGGGCAGGGGCCCTGCTGGGTCCTGCCCCTGGCCTGTGGGGCCTCTGAGCACAACCGGCCCTCTCCCGCTGGAAGACCTCCCCGGCTGCCTCCAAAGGCCGCTTTGCAAGCACTCTCGCCGGCTGTTCCCGCCAGCCGCGCACAACGCTCCTAAGCCCGGGAGAAAAGCGCTTCGGGGTGGTGCTCTCTCCCGGCCCTTGCCCCTGAGCCTGGGGGCCAGGCAGGCGGTCCACACTCCCAGGCCAAGGCAGAACCACATGCACACGTCTGTTCCTGCCCCCTGCACCGGCAGAGAGCTCGGGGGAGCCAGAGTCTGTCAGGCAGCTGCTGGGCTGGCCGCCTGTGTGGGAAGGGGCAGATCCGACCTAGGGGCACACTGGGCCTCTTGCTCTCCCTGCTGCCCTGAGGCTGCTGGGCCAAAGAGGTCTTGGGCATCCAGCCCCTTGCTGGTCCCTTCCCTCTGACGAGGCCCTCTGAGCTCCAGCACCTTGCAGTGTGGAGACAGCCCCTGCCAGCAACCTCCTCTCCAAGGAGGCCTCAAGCGAGGCCTAGGCCCAGGGGAAAGGCACCAGCGGGGATGAGCCTGGGGAGGCGCCCGGGCATGTCTGGACCCAGTCCCCGCAGCCTGCCCCTTGCTGGGGCAGCACCCCCGGAGGCCAGGAAGGTCTGGGCAAGGCTGGCCAGGGGCAGGGGCCCTGCTGGGTCCTGCCCCTGTCCTGTGGGGCCTCTGAGCACAACCGGCCCTCTCCCGCTGGAAGACCTCCCCGGCTGCCTCCAAAGGCCGCTTTGCAAGCACTCTCGCCGGCTGTTCCCGCCAGCCGCGCACAACGCTCCCAAGCCCGGGAGAAAAGCGCTTCGGGGTGGTGCTCTCTCCCGGCCCTTGCCCCTGAGCCTGGGGGCCAGGCAGGGGGTCCACACTCCCAGGCCAAGGCAGAACCACATGCACACGTCTGTTCCTGCCCCCTGCACCGGCAGAGAGCTCGGGGGAGCCAGAGTCTGTCAGGCAGCTGCTGGGCTGGCCGCCTGTGTGGGAAGGGGCAGAGCCGACCTAGGGGCACACTGGGCCTCTTGCTCTCCCTGCTGCCCTGAGGCTGCTGGGCCAAAGAGGTCTTGGGCATCCAGCCCCTTGCTGGTCCCTTCCCTCTGACGAGGCCCTCTGAGCTCCAGCACCTTGCAGTGTGGAGACAGCCCCTGCCAGCAACCTCCTCTCCAAGGAGGCCTCAAGCGAGGCCTAGGCCCAGGGGAAAGGCACCAGCGGGGATGAGCCTGGGGAGGCGCCCGGGCATGTCTGGACCCAGTCCCCGCAGCCTGCCCCTTGCTGGGGCAGCACCCCCAGAGGCCAGGAAGGTCTGGGCAAGGCTGGCCAGGGGCAGGGGCCCTGCTGGGTCCTGCCCCTGGCCTGTGGGGCCTCTGAGCACAACCGGCCCTCTCCCGCTGGAAGACCTCCCCGGCTGCCTCCAAAGGCCGCTTTGCAAGCACTCTCGCCAGCTGTTCCCGCCAGCCGCGCACAACGCTCCCAAGCCCGGGAGAAAAGCGCTTCGGGGTGGTGCTCTCTCCCGGCCCTTGCCCCTGAGCCTGGGGGCCAGGCAGGGGGTCCACACTTCCAGGCCAAGGCAGAACCACATGCACACGTCTGTTCCTGCCCCCTGCACCGGCAGAGAGCTCGGGGGAGCCAGAGTCTGTCAGGCAGCTGCTGGGCTGGCCGCCTGTGTGGGAAGGGGCAGAGCCGACCTAGGGGCACACTGGGCCTCTTGCTCTCCCTGCTGCCCTGAGGCTGCTGGGCCAAAGAGGTCTTGGGCATCCAGCCCCTTGCTGGTCCCTTCCCTCTGACGAGGCCCTCTGAGCTCCAGCACCTTGCAGTGTGGAGACAGCCCCTGCCAGCAACCTCCTCTCCAAGGAGGCCTCAAGCGAGGCCTAGGCCCAAGAGAAAGGCACCAGCGGGGATGAGCCTGGGGAGGCGCCCGGGCATGTCTGGACCCAGTCCCCGCAGCCTGCCCCTTGCTGGGGCAGCATCCCCAGAGGCCAGGAAGGTCTGGGCAAGGCTGGCCAGGGGCAGGGGCCCTGCTGGGTCCTGCCCCTGGCCTGTGGGGCCTCTGAGCACAAACGGCCCTCTCCCACTAGAAGACCTCCCCGGCTGCCTCCAAAGGCCGCTTTGCAAGCACTCTCGCCGGCTGTTCCCGCAGGCCGCGCACAACGCTCCCAAGCCCGGGAGAAAAGCGCTTCTGGGTGGTGCTCTCTCCCGGCCCTTGCCCCTGAGCCTGGGGGCCAGGCAGGGGGTCCACACTCCCAGGCCAAGGCAGAACCACATGCACACGTCTGTTCCTGCCCCCTGCACCGGCAGAGAGCTCGGGGGAGCCAGAGTCTGTCAGGCAGCTGCTGGGCTGGCCGCCTGTGTGGGAAGGGGCAGAGCCGACCTAGGGGCACACTGGGCCTCTTGCTCTCCCTGCTGCCCTGAGGCTGCTGGGCCAAAGAGGTCTTGGGCATCCAGCCCCTTGCTGGTCCCTTCCCTCTGACGAGGCCCTCTGAGCTCCAGCACCTTGCAGTGTGGAGACAGCCCCTGCCAGCAACCTCCTCTCCAAGGAGGCCTCAAGCGAGGCCTAGGCCCAGGGGAAAGGCACCAGCGGGGATGAGCCTGGGGAGGCGCCCGGGCATGTCTGGACCCAGTCCCCGCAGCCTGCCCCTTGCTGGGGCAGCACCCCCGGAGGCCAGGAAGGTCTGGGCAAGGCTGGCCAGGGGCAGGGGCCCTGCTGGGTCCTGCCCCTGGCCTGTGGGGCCTCTGAGCACAACCGGCCCTCTCCCGCTGGAAGACCTCCCCGGCTGCCTCCAAAGGCCGCTTTGCAAGCACTCTCGCCGGCTGTTCCCGCCAGCCGCGCACAACGCTCCCAAGCCCGGGAGAAAAGCGCTTCGGGGTGGTGCTCTCTCCCGGCCCTTGCCCCTGAGCCTGGGGGCCAGGCAGGGGGTCCACACTCCCAGGCCAAGGCAGAACCACATGCACACGTCTGTTCCTGCCCCCTGCACCGGCAGAGAGCTCGGGGGAGCCAGAGTCTGTCAGGCAGCTGCTGGGCTGGCCGCCTGTGTGGGAAGGGGCAGAGCCGACCTAGGGGCACACTGGGCCTCTTGCTCTCCCTGCTGCCCTGAGGCTGCTGGGCCAAAGAGGTCTTGGGCATCCAGCCCCTTGCTGGTCCCTTCCCTCTGACGAGGCCCTCTGAGCTCCAGCACCTTGCAGTGTGGAGACAGCCCCTGCCAGCAACCTCCTCTCCAAGGAGGCCTCAAGCGAGGCCTAGGCCCAGGGGAAAGGCACCAGCGGGGATGAGCCTGGGGAGGCGCCCGGGCATGTCTGGACCCAGTCCCCGCAGCCTGCCCCTTGCTGGGGCAGTACCCCCGGAGGCCAGGAAGGTCTGGGCAAGGCTGGCCAGGGGCAGGGGCCCTGCTGGGTCCTGCCCCTGGCCTGTGGGGCCTCTGAGCACAACCGGCCCTCTCCCGCTGGAAGACCTCCCCGGCTGCCTCCAAAGGCCGCTTTGCAAGCACTCTCGCCGGCTGTTCCCGCCAGCCGCGCACAACGCTCCCAAGCCCGGGAGAAAAGCGCTTCGGGGTGGTGCTCTCTCCCGGCCCTTGCCCCTGAGCCTGGGGGCCAGGCAGGGGGTCCACACTCCCAGGCCAAGGCAGAACCACATGCACACGTCTGTTCCTGCCCCCTGCACCGGCAGAGAGCTCGGGGGAGCCAGAGTCTGTCAGGCAGCTGCTGGGCTGGCCGCCTGTGTGGGAAGGGGCAGAGCCGACCTAGGGGCACACTGGGCCTCTTGCTCTCCCTGCTGCCCTGAGGCTGCTGGGCCAAAGAGGTCTTGGGCATCCAGCCCCTTGCTGGTCCCTTCCCTCTGACGAGGCCCTCTGAGCTCCAGCACCTTGCAGTGTGGAGACAGCCCCTGCCAGCAACCTCCTCTTCAAGGAGGCCTCAAGCGAGGCCTAGGCCCAGGGGAAAGGCACCAGCGGGGATGAGCCTGGGGAGGCGCCCGGGCATGTCTGGACCCAGTCCCCGCAGCCTGCCCCTTGCTGGGGCAGTACCCCCGGAGGCCAGGAAGGTCTGGGCAAGGCTGGCCAGGGGCAGGGGCCCTGCTGGGTCCTGCCCCTGGCCTGTGGGGCCTCTGAGCACAACCGGCCCTCTCCCGCTGGAAGACCTCCCCGGCTGCCTCCAAAGGCCGCTTTGCAAGCACTCTCGCCGGCTGTTCCCGCCAGCCGCGCACAACGCTCCCAAGCCCGGGAGAAAAGCGCTTCGGGGTGGTGCTCTCTCCCGGCCCTTGCCCCTGAGCCTGGGGGCCAGGCAGGGGGTCCACACTCCCAGGCCAAGGCAGAAGCACATGCACACGTCTGTTCCTGCCCCCTGCACCGGCAGAGAGCTCGGGGGAGCCAGACTCTGTCAGGCAGAGGCTGGGCTGGCCGCCTGTGTGGGAAGGGGCAGAGCCGACCTAGGGGCACACTGGGCCTCTTGCTCTCCCTGCTGCCCTGAGGCTGCTGGGCCAAAGAGGTCTTGGGCATCCAGCCCCTTGCTGGTCCCTTCCCTCTGACGAGGCCCTCTGAGCTCCAGCACCTTGCAGTGTGGAGACAGCCCCTGCCAGCAACCTCCTCTCCAAGGAGGCCTCAAGCGAGGCCTAGGCCCAGGGGAAAGGCACCAGCGGGGATGAGCCTGGGGAGGCGCCCGGGCATGTCTGGACCCAGTCCCCGCAGCCTGCCCCTTGCTGGGGCAGGACCCCCGGAGGCCAGGAAGGTCTGGGCAAGGCTGGCCAGGGGCAGGGGCCCTGCTGGGTCCTGCCCCTGGCCTGTGGGGCCTCTGAGCACAACCGGCCCTCTCCCGCTGGAAGACCTCCCCGGCTGCCTCCAAAGGCCGCTTTGCAAGCACTCTCGCCGGCTGTTCCCGCCAGCCGCGCACAACGCTCCCAAGCCCGGGAGAAAAGCGCTTCGGGGTGGTGCTCTCTCCCGGCCCTTGCCCCTGAGCCTGGGGGCCAGGCAGGGGGTCCACACTCCCAGGCCAAGGCAGAACCACATGCACACGTCTGTTCCTGCCCCCTGCACCGGCAGAGAGCTCGGGGGAGCCAGAGTCTGTCAGGCAGCTGCTGGGCTGGCCGCCTGTGTGGGAAGGGGCAGAGCCGACCTAGGGGCACACTGGGCCTCTTGCTCTCCCTGCTGCCCTGAGGCTGCTGGGCCAAAGAGGTCTTGGGCATCCAGCCCCTTGCTGGTCCCTTCCCTCTGACGAGGCCCTCTGAGCTCCAGCACCTTGCAGTGTGGAGACAGCCCCTGCCAGCAACCTCCTCTCCAAGGAGGCCTCAAGCGAGGCCTAGGCCCAGGGGAAAGGCACCAGCGGGGATGAGCCTGGGGAGGCGCCCGGGCATGTCTGGACCCAGTCCCCGCAGCCTGCCCCTTGCTGGGGCAGCACCCCCGGAGGCCAGGAAGGTCTGGGCAAGGCTGGCCAGGGGCAGGGGCCCTGCTGGGTCCTGCCCCTGGCCTGTGGGGCCTCTGAGCACAACCGGCCCTCTCCCGCTGGAAGACCTCCCCGGCTGCCTCCAAAGGCCGCTTTGCAAGCACTCTCGCCGGCTGTTCCCGCCAGCCGCGCACAACGCTCCCAAGCCCGGGAGAAAAGCGCTTCGGGGTGGTGCTCTCTCCCGGCCCTTGCCCCTGAGCCTGGGGGCCAGGCAGGGGGTCCACACTCCCAGGCCAAGGCAGAACCACATGCACACGTCTGTTCCTGCCCCCTGCACCGGCAGAGAGCTCGGGGGAGCCAGAGTCTGTCAGGCAGCTGCTGGGCTGGCCGCCTGTGTGGGAAGGGGCAGAGCCGACCTAGGGGCACACTGGGCCTCTTGCTCTCCCTGCTGCCCTGAGGCTGCTGGGCCAAAGAGGTCTTGGGCATCCAGCCCCTTGCTGGTCCCTTCCCTCTGACGAGGCCCTCTGAGCTCCAGCACCTTGCAGTGTGGAGACAGCCCCTGCCAGCAACCTCCTCTCCAAGGAGGCCTCAAGCGAGGCCTAGGCCCAGGGGAAAGGCACCAGCGGGGATGAGCCTGGGGAGGCGCCCGGGCATGTCTGGACCCAGTCCCCGCAGCCTGCCCCTTGCTGGGGCAGTACCCCCGGAGGCCAGGAAGGTCTGGGCAAGGCTGGCCAGGGGCAGGGGCCCTGCTGGGTCCTGCCCCTGGCCTGTGGGGCCTCTGAGCACAACCGGCCCTCTCCCGCTGGAAGACCTCCCCGGCTGCCTCCAAAGGCCGCTTTGCAAGCACTCTCGCCGGCTGTTCCCGCCAGCCGCGCACAACGCTCCCAAGCCCGGGAGAAAAGCACTTCGGGGTGGTGCTCTCTCCCGGCCCTTGCCCCTGAGCCTGGGGGCCAGGCAGGGGGTCCACACTCCCAGGCCAAGGCAGAACCACATGCACACGTCTGTTCCTGCCCCCTGCACCGGCAGAGAGCTCGGGGGAGCCAGAGTCTGTCAGGCAGCTGCTGGGCTGGCCGCCTGTGTGGGAAGGGGCAGAGCCGACCTAGGGGCACACTGGGCCTCTTGCTCTCCCTGCTGCCCTGAGGCTGCTGGGCCAAAGAGGTCTTGGGCATCCAGCCCCTTGCTGGTCCCTTCCCTCTGACGAGGCCCTCTGAGCTCCAGCACCTTGCAGTGTGGAGACAGCCCCTGCCAGCAACCTCCTCTCCAAGGAGGCCTCAAGCGAGGCCTAGGCCCAGGGGAAAGGCACCAGCGGGGATGAGCCTGGGGAGGCGCCCGGGCATGTCTGGACCCAGTCCCCGCAGCCTGCCCCTTGCTGGGGCAGTACCCCCGGAGGCCAGGAAGGTCTGGGCAAGGCTGGCCAGGGGCAGGGGCCCTGCTGGGTCCTGCCCCTGGCCTGTGGGGCCTCTGAGCACAACCGGCCCTCTCCCGCTGGAAGACCTCCCCGGCTGCCTCCAAAGGCCGCTTTGCAAGCACTCTTGCCGGCTGTTCCCGCCAGCCGCGAACAACGCTCCCAAGCCCGGGAGAAAAGCGCTTCGGGGTGGTGCTCTCTCCCGGCCCTTGCCCCTGAGCCTGGGGGCCAGGCAGGGGGTCCACACTCCCAGGCCAAGGCAGAACCACATGCACACGTCTGTTCCTGCCCCCTGCACCGGCAGAGAGCTCGGGGGAGCCAGAGTCTGTCAGGCAGCTGCTGGGCTGGCCGCCTGTGTGGGAAGGGGCAGAGCCGACCTAGGGGCACACTGGGCCTCTTGCTCTCCCTGCTGCCCTGAGGCTGCTGGGCCAAAGAGGTCTTGGGCATCCAGCCCCTTGCTGGTCCCTTCCCTCTGACGAGGCCCTCTGAGCTCCAGCACCTTGCAGTGTGGAGACAGCCCCTGGCAGCAACCTCCTCTCCAAGGAGGCCTCAAGCGAGGCCTAGGCCCAGGGGAAAGGCACCAGCGGGGATGAGCCTGGGGAGGCGCCCGGGCATGTCTGGACCCAGTCCCCGCAGCCTGCCCCTTGCTGGGGCAGTACCCCCGGAGGCCAGGAAGGTCTGGGCAAGGCTGGCCAGGGGCAGGGGCCCTGCTGGGTCCTGCCCCTGGCCTGTGGGGCCTCTGAGCACAACCGGCCCTCTCCCGCTGGAAGACCTCCCCGGCTGCCTCCAAAGGCCGCTTTGCAAGCACTCTCGCCGGCTGTTCCCGCAGGCCGCGCACAACGCTCTCAAGCCCGGGAGAAAAGCGCTTCGGGGTGGTGCTCTCTCCCGGCCCTTGCCCCTGAGCCTGGGGGCCAGGCAGGGGGTCCACACTCCCAGGCCAAGGCAGAACCACATGCACACGTCTGTTCCTGCCCCCTGCACCGGCAGAGAGCTCGGGGGAGCCAGAGTCTGTCAGGCAGCTGCTGGGCTGGCCGCCTGTGTGGGAAGGGGCAGAGCCGACCTAGGGGCACACTGGGCCTCTTGCTCTCCCTGCTGCCCTGAGGCTGCTGGGCCAAAGAGGTCTTGGGCATCCAGCCCCTTGCTGGTCCCTTCCCTCTGACGAGGCCCTCTGAGCTCCAGCACCTTGCAGTGTGGAGACAGCCCCTGCCAGCAACCTCCTCTCCAAGGAGGCCTCAAGCGAGGCCTAGGCCCAGGGGAAAGGCACCAGCGGGGATGAGCCTGGGGAGGCGCCCGGGCATGTCTGGACCCAGTCCCCGCAGCCTGCCCCTTGCTGGGGCAGCACCCCCGGAGGCCAGGAAGGTCTGGGCAAGGCTGGCCAGGGGCAGGGGCCCTGCTGGGTCCTGCCCCTGGCCTGTGGGGCCTCTGAGCACAACCGGCCCTCTCCCGCTGGAAGACCTCCCCGGCTGCCTCCAAAGGCCGCTTTGCAAGCACTCTCGCCGGCTGTTCCCGCCAGCCGCGCACAACGTTCCCAAGCCCGGGAGAAAAGCGCTTCGGGGTGGTGCTCTCTCCCGGCCCTTGCCCCTGAGCCTGGGGGCCAGGCAGGGGGTCCACACTCCCAGGCCAAGGCAGAACCACATGCACATGTCTGTTCCTGCCCCCTGCACCGGCAGAGAGCTCGGGGGAGCCAGAGTCTGTCAGGCAGCTGCTGGGCTGGCCGCCTGTGTGGGAAGGGGCAGAGCCGACCTAGGGGCACACTGGGCCTCTTGCTCTCCCTGCTGCCCTGAGGCTGCTGGGCCAAAGAGGTCTTGGGCATCCAGCCCCTTGCTGGTCCCTTCCCTCTGACGAGGCCCTCTGAGCTCCAGCACCTTGCAGTGTGGAGACAGCCCCTGCCAGCAACCTCCTCTCCAAGGAGGCCTCAAGCGAGGCCTAGGCCCAGGGGAAAGGCACCAGCGGGGATGAGCCTGGGGAGGCGCCCGGGCATGTCTGGACCCAGTCCCCGCAGCCTGCCCCTTGCTGGGGCAGTACCCCCGGAGGCCAGGAAGGTCTGGGCAAGGCTGGCCAGGGGCAGGGGCCCTGCTGGGTCCTGCCCCTGGCCTGTGGGGCCTCTGAGCACAACCGGCCCTCTCCCGCTGGAAGACCTCCCCGGCTGCCTCCAAAGGCCGCTTTGCAAGCACTCTCGCCGGCTCTTCCCGCCAGCCGCGCACAACGCTCCCAAGCCCGGGAGAAAAGCGCTTCGGGGTGGTGCTCTCTCCCGGCCCTTGCCCCTGAGCCTGGGGGCCAGGCAGGGGGTCCACACTCCCAGGCCAAGGCAGAACCACATGCACACGTCTGTTCCTGCCCCCTGCACCGGCAGAGAGCTCGGGGGAGCCAGAGTCTGTCAGGCAGCTGCTGGGCTGGCCGCCTGTGTGGGAAGGGGCAGAGCCGACCTAGGGGCACACTGGGCCTCTTGCTCTCCCTGCTGCCCTGAGGCTGCTGGGCCAAAGAGGTCTTGGGCATCCAGCCCCTTGCTGGTCCCTTCCCTCTGACGAGGCCCTCTGAGCTCCAGCACCTTGCAGTGTGGAGACAGCCCCTGCCAGCAACCTCCTCTCCAAGGAGGCCTCAAGCGAGGCCTAGGCCCAGGGGAAAGGCACCAGCGGGGATGAGCCTGGGGAGGCGCCCGGGCATGTCTGGACCCAGTCCCCGCAGCCTGCCCCTTGCTGGGGCAGTACCCCCGGAGGCCAGGAAGGTCTGGGCAAGGCTGGCCAGGGGCAGGGGCCCTGCTGGGTCCTGCCCCTGGCCTGTGGGGCCTCTGAGCACAACCGGCCCTCTCCCGCTGGAAGACCTCCCCGGCTGCCTCCAAAGGCCGCTTTGCAAGCACTCTCGCCGGCTGTTCCCGCAGGCCGCGCCCAACGCTCTCAAGCCCGGGAGAAAAGCGCTTCGGGGTGGTGCTCTCTCCCGGCCCTTGCCCCTGAGCCTGGGGGCCAGGCAGGGGGTCCACACTCCCAGGCCAAGGCAGAACCACATGCACACGTCTGTTCCTGCCCCCTGCACCGGCAGAGAGCTCGGGGGAGCCAGAGTCTGTCAGGCAGCTGCTGGGCTGGCCGCCTGTGTGGGAAGGGGCAGAGCCGACCTAGGGGCACACTGGGCCTCTTGCTCTCCCTGCTGCCCTGAGGCTGCTGGGCCAAAGAGGTCTTGGGCATCCAGCCCCTTGCTGGTCCCTTCCCTCTGACGAGGCCCTCTGAGCTCCAGCACCTTGCAGTGTGGAGACAGCCCCTGCCAGCAACCTCCTCTCCAAGGAGGCCTCAAGCGAGGCCTAGGCCCAGGGGAAAGGCACCAGCGGGGATGAGCCTGGGGAGGCGCCCGGGCATGTCTGGACCCAGTCCCCGCAGCCTGCCCCTTGCTGGGGCAGTACCCCCGGAGGCCAGGAAGGTCTGGGCAAGGCTGGCCAGGGGCAGGGGCCCTGCTGGGTCCTGCCCCTGGCCTGTGGGGCCTCTGAGCACAACCGGCCCTCTCCCGCTGGAAGACCTCCCCGGCTGCCTCCAAAGGCCGCTTTGCAAGCACTCTTGCCGGCTGTTCCCGCCAGCCGCGAACAACGCTCCCAAGCCCGGGAGAAAAGCGCTTCGGGGTGGTGCTCTCTCCCGGCCCTTGCCCCTGAGCCTGGGGGCCAGGCAGGGGGTCCACACTCCCAGGCCAAGGCAGAACCACATGCACACGTCTGTTCCTGCCCCCTGCACCGGCAGAGAGCTCGGGGGAGCCAGAGTCTGTCAGGCAGCTGCTGGGCTGGCCGCCTGTGTGGGAAGGGGCAGAGCCGACCTAGGGGCACACTGGGCCTCTTGCTCTCCCTGCTGCCCTGAGGCTGCTGGGCCAAAGAGGTCTTGGGCATCCAGCCCCTTGCTGGTCCCTTCCCTCTGACGAGGCCCTCTGAGCTCCAGCACCTTGCAGTGTGGAGACAGCCCCTGCCAGCAACCTCCTCTCCAAGGAGGCCTCAAGCGAGGCCTAGGCCCAGGGGAAAGGCACCAGCGGGGATGAGCCTGGGGAGGCGCCCGGGCATGTCTGGACCCAGTCCCCGCAGCCTGCCCCTTGCTGGGGCAGTACCCCCGGAGGCCAGGAAGGTCTGGGCAAGGCTGGCCAGGGGCAGGGGCCCTGCTGGGTCCTGCCCCTGGCCTGTGGGGCCTCTGAGCACAACCGGCCCTCTCCCGCTGGAAGACCTCCCCGGCTGCCTCCAAAGGCCGCTTTGCAAGCACTCTCGCCGGCTGTTCCCGCAGGCCGCGCACAACGCTCTCAAGCCCGGGAGAAAAGCGCTTCGGGGTGGTGCTCTCTCCCGGCCCTTGCCCCTGAGCCTGGGGGCCAGGCAGGGGGTCCACACTCCCAGGCCAAGGCAGAACCACATGCACACGTCTGTTCCTGCCCCCTGCACCGGCAGAGAGCTCGGGGGAGCCAGAGTCTGTCAGGCAGCTGCTGGGCTGGCCGCCTGTGTGGGAAGGGGCAGAGCCGACCTAGGGGCACACTGGGCCTCTTGCTCTCCCTGCTGCCCTGAGGCTGCTGGGCCAAAGAGGTCTTGGGCATCCAGCCCCTTGCTGGTCCCTTCCCTCTGACGAGGCCCTCTGAGCTCCAGCACCTTGCAGTGTGGAGACAGCCCCTGCCAGCAACCTCCTCTCCAAGGAGGCCTCAAGCGAGGCCTAGGCCCAGGGGAAAGGCACCAGCGGGGATGAGCCTGGGGAGGCGCCCGGGCATGTCTGGACCCAGTCCCCGCAGCCTGCCCCTTGCTGGGGCAGTACCCCCGGAGGCCAGGAAGGTCTGGGCAAGGCTGGCCAGGGGCAGGGGCCCTGCTGGGTCCTGCCCCTGGCCTGTGGGGCCTCTGAGCACAACCGGCCCTCTCCCGCTGGAAGACCTCCCCGGCTGCCTCCAAAGGCCGCTTTGCAAGCACTCTCGCCGGCTGTTCCCGCCAGCCGCGCACAACGTTCCCAAGCCCGGGAGAAAAGCGCTTCGGGGTGGTGCTCTCTCCCGGCCCTTGCCCCGGAGCCTGGGGGCCAGGCAGGGGGTCCACACTCCCAGGCCAAGGCAGAACCACATGCACATGTCTGTTCCTGCCCCCTGCACCGGCAGAGAGCTCGGGGGAGCCAGAGTCTGTCAGGCAGCTGCTGGGCTGGCCGCCTGTGTGGGAAGGGGCAGAGCCGACCTAGGGGCACACTGGGCCTCTTGCTCTCCCTGCTGCCCTGAGGCTGCTGGGCCAAAGAGGTCTTGGGCATCCAGCCCCTTGCTGGTCCCTTCCCTCTGACGAGGCCCTCTGAGCTCCAGCACCTTGCAGTGTGGAGACAGCCCCTGCCAGCAACCTCCTCTCCAAGGAGGCCTCAAGCGAGGCCTAGGCCCAGGGGAAAGGCACCAGCGGGGATGAGCCTGGGGAGGCGCCCGGGCATGTCTGGACCCAGTCCCCGCAGCCTGCCCCTTGCTGGGGCAGTACCCCCGGAGGCCAGGAAGGTCTGGGCAAGGCTGGCCAGGGGCAGGGGCCCTGCTGGGTCCTGCCCCTGGCCTGTGGGGCCTCTGAGCACAACCGGCCCTCTCCCGCTGGAAGACCTCCCCGGCTGCCTCCAAAGGCCGCTTTGCAAGCACTCTCGCCGGCTCTTCCCGCCAGCCGCGCACAACGCTCCCAAGCCCGGGAGAAAAGCGCTTCGGGGTGGTGCTCTCTCCCGGCCCTTGCCCCTGAGCCTGGGGGCCAGGCAGGGGGTCCACACTCCCAGGCCAAGGCAGAACCACATGCACACGTCTGTTCCTGCCCCCTGCACCGGCAGAGAGCTCGGGGGAGCCAGAGTCTGTCAGGCAGCTGCTGGGCTGGCCGCCTGTGTGGGAAGGGGCAGAGCCGACCTAGGGGCACACTGGGCCTCTTGCTCTCCCTGCTGCCCTGAGGCTGCTGGGCCAAAGAGGTCTTGGGCATCCAGCCCCTTGCTGGTCCCTTCCCTCTGACGAGGCCCTCTGAGCTCCAGCACCTTGCAGTGTGGAGACAGCCCCTGCCAGCAACCTCCTCTCCAAGGAGGCCTCAAGCGAGGCCTAGGCCCAGGGGAAAGGCACCAGCGGGGATGAGCCTGGGGAGGCGCCTGGGCATGTCTGGACCCAGTCCCCGCAGCCTGCCCCTTGCTGGGGCAGTACCCCCGGAGGCCAGGAAGGTCTGGGCAAGGCTGGCCAGGGGCAGGGGCCCTGCTGGGTCCTGCCCCTGGCCTGTGGGGCCTCTGAGCACAACCGGCCCTCTCCCGCTGGAAGACCTCCCCGGCTGCCTCCAAAGGCCGCTTTGCAAGCACTCTCGCCGGCTGTTCCCGCAGGCCGCGCCCAACGCTCTCAAGCCCGGGAGAAAAGCGCTTCGGGGTGGTGCTCTCTCCCGGCCCTTGCCCCTGAGCCTGGGGGCCAGGCAGGGGGTCCACACTCCCAGGCCAAGGCAGAACCACATGCACACGTCTGTTCCTGCCCCCTGCACCGGCAGAGAGCTCGGGGGAGCCAGAGTCTGTCAGGCAGCTGCTGGGCTGGCCGCCTGTGTGGGAAGGGGCAGAGCCGACCTAGGGGCACACTGGGCCTCTTGCTCTCCCTGCTGCCCTGAGGCTGCTGGGCCAAAGAGGTCTTGGGCATCCAGCCCCTTGCTGGTCCCTTCCCTCTGACGAGGCCCTCTGAGCTCCAGCACCTTGCAGTGTGGAGACAGCCCCTGCCAGCAACCTCCTCTCCAAGGAGGCCTCAAGCGAGGCCTAGGCCCAGGGGAAAGGCACCAGCGGGGATGAGCCTGGGGAGGCGCCCGGGCATGTCTGGACCCAGTCCCCGCAGCCTGCCCCTTGCTGGGGCAGCACCCCCGGAGGCCAGGAAAGTCTGGGCAAGGCTGGCCAGGGGCAGGGGCCCTGCTGGGTCCTGCCCCTGGCCTGTGGGGCCTCTGAGCACAACCGGCCCTCTCCCGCTGGAAGACCTCCCCGGCTGCCTCCAAAGGCCGCTTTGCAAGCACTCTCGCCGGCTGTTCCCGCCAGCCGCGCACAACGCTCCCAAGCCCGGGAGAAAAGCGCTTCGGGGTGGTGCTCTCTCCCGGCCCTTGCCCCTGAGCCTGGGGGCCAGGCAGGGGGTCCACACTCCCAGGCCAAGGCAGAACCACATGCACACGTCTGTTCCTGCCCCCTGCACCGGCAGAGAGCTCGGGGGAGCCAGAGTCTGTCAGGCAGCTGCTGGGCTGGCCGCCTGTGTGGGAAGGGGCAGAGCCGACCTAGGGGCACACTGGGCCTCTTGCTCTCCCTGCTGCCCTGAGGCTGCTGGGCCAAAGAGGTCTTGGGCATCCAGCCCCTTGCTGGTCCCTTCCCTCTGACGAGGCCCTCTGAGCTCCAGCACCTTGCAGTGTGGAGACAGCCCCTGCCAGCAACCTCCTCTCCAAGGAGGCCTCAAGCGAGGCCTAGGCCCAGGGGAAAGGCACCAGCGGGGATGAGGCTGGGGAGGCGCCCGGGCATGTCTGGACCCAGTCCCCGCAGCCTGCCCATTGCTGGGGCAGCACCCCCGGAGGCCAGGAAGGTCTGGGCAAGGCTGGCCAGGGGCAGGGCCCTGCTGGGTCCTGCCCCTGGCCTGTGGGGCCTCTGAGCACAACCGGCCCTCTCCCGCTGGAAGACCTCCCCGGCTGCCTCCAAAGGCCGCTTTGCAAGCACTCTCGCCGGCTGTTCCCGCCAGCCGCGCACAACGCTCCCAAGCCCGGGAGAAAAGCGCTTCGGGGTGGTGCTCTCTCCCGGCCCTTGCCCCTGAGCCTGGGGGCCAGGCAGGGGGTCCACACTCCCAGGCCAAGGCAGAACCACATGCACACGTCTGTTCCTGCCCCCTGCACCGGCAGAGAGCTCGGGGGAGCCAGAGTCTGTCAGGCAGCTGCTGGGCTGGCCGCCTGTGTGGGAAGGGGCAGAGCCGACCTAGGGGCACACTGGGCCTCTTGCTCTCCCTGCTGCCCTGAGGCTGCTGGGCCAAAGAGGTCTTGGGCATCCAGCCCCTTGCTGGTCCCTTCCCTCTGACGAGGCCCTCTGAGCTCCAGCACCTTGCAGTGTGGAGACAGCCCCTGCCACCAACCTCCTCTCCAAGGAGGCCTCAAGCGAGGCCTAGGCCCAGGGGAAAGGCACCAGCGGGGATGAGCCTGGGGAGGCGCCCGGGCATGTCTGGACCCAGTCCCCGCAGCCTGCCCCTTGCTGGGGCAGCACCCCCGGAGGCCAGGAAGGTCTGGGCAAGGCTGGCCAGGGGCAGGGGCCCTGCTGGGTCCTGCCCCTGGCCTGTGGGGCCTCTGAGCACAACCGGCCCTCTCCCGCTGGAAGACCTCCCCGGCTGCCTCCAAAGGCCGCTTTGCAAGCACTCTCGCCGGCTGTTCCCGCCAGCCGCGCACAACGCTCCCAAGCCCGGGAGAAAAGCGCTTCGGGGTGGTGCTCTCTCCCGGCCCTTGCCCCTGAGCCTGGGGGCCAGGCAGGGGGTCCACACTCCCAGGCCAAGGCAGAACCACATGCACACGTCTGTTCCTGCCCCCTGCACCGGCAGAGAGCTCGGGGGAGCCAGAGTCTGTCAGGCAGCTGCTGGGCTGGCCGCCTGTGTGGGAAGGGGCAGAGCCGACCTAGGGGCACACTGGGCCTCTTGCTCTCCCTGCTGCCCTGAGGCTGCTGGGCCAAAGAGGTCTTGGGCATCCAGCCCCTTGCTGGTCCCTTCCCTCTGACGAGGCCCTCTGAGCTCCAGCACCTTGCAGTGTGGAGACAGCCCCTGCCAGCAACCTCCTCTCCAAGGAGGCCTCAAGCGAGGCCTAGGCCCAGGGGAAAGGCACCAGCGGGGATGAGCCTGGGGAGGCGCCCGGGCATGTCTGGACCCAGTCCCCGCAGCCTGCCCATTGCTGGGGCAGCACCCCCGGAGGCCAGGAAGGTCTGGGCAAGGCTGGCCAGGGGCAGGACCCAGCAGGGCCCCTGCCCCTGGCCAGTGGGGCCTCTGAGCACAACCGGCCCTCTCCCGCTGGAAGACCTCCCCGGCTGCCTCCAAAGGCCGCTTTGCAAGCACTCTCGCCGGCTGTTCCCGCCAGCCGCGCACAACGCTCCCAAGCCCGGGAGAAAAGCGCTTCGGGGTGGTGCTCTCTCCCGGCCCTTGCCCCTGAGCCTGGGGGCCAGGCAGGGGGTCCACACTCCCAGGCCAAGGCAGAACCACATGCACACGTCTGTTCCTGCCCCCTGCACCGGCAGAGAGCTCGGGGGAGCCAGAGTCTGTCAGGCAGCTGCTGGGCTGGCCGCCTGTGTGGGAAGGGGCAGAGCCGACCTAGGGGCACACTGGGCCTCTTGCTCTCCCTGCTGCCCTGAGGCTGCTGGGCCAAAGAGGTCTTGGGCATCCAGCCCCTTGCTGGTCCCTTCCCTCTGACGAGGCCCTCTGAGCTCCAGCACCTTGCAGTGTGGAGACAGCCCCTGCCACCAACCTCCTCTCCAAGGAGGCCTCAAGCGAGGCCTAGGCCCAGGGGAAAGGCACCAGCGGGGATGAGCCTGGGGAGGCGCCCGGGCATGTCTGGACCCAGTCCCCGCAGCCTGCCCCTTGCTGGGGCAGCACCCCCGGAGGCCAGGAAGGTCTGGGCAAGGCTGGCCAGGGGCAGGGGCCCTGCTGGGTCCTGCCCCTGGCCTGTGGGGCCTCTGAGCACAACCGGCCCTCTCCCGCTGGAAGACCTCCCCGGCTGCCTCCAAAGGCCGCTTTGCAAGCACTCTCGCCGGCTGTTCCCGCCAGCCGCGCACAACGCTCCCAAGCCCGGGAGAAAAGCGCTTCGGGGTGGTGCTCTCTCCCGGCCCTTGCCCCTGAGCCTGGGGGCCAGGCAGGGGGTCCACACTCCCAGGCCAAGGCAGAACCACATGCACACGTCTGTTCCTGCCCCCTGCACCGGCAGAGAGCTCGGGGGAGCCAGAGTCTGTCAGGCAGCTGCTGGGCTGGCCGCCTGTGTGGGAAGGGGCAGAGCCGACCTAGGGGCACACTGGGCCTCTTGCTCTCCCTGCTGCCCTGAGGCTGCTGGGCCAAAGAGGTCTTGGGCATCCAGCCCCTTGCTGGTCCCTTCCCTCTGACGAGGCCCTCTGAGCTCCAGCACCTTGCAGTGTGGAGACAGCCCCTGCCAGCAACCTCCTCTCCAAGGAGGCCTCAAGCGAGGCCTAGGCCCAGGGGAAAGGCACCAGCGGGGATGAGCCTGGGGAGGCGCCCGGGCATGTCTGGACCCAGTCCCCGCAGCCTGCCCCTTGCTGGGGCAGCACCCCCGGAGGCCAGGAAGGTCTGGGCAAGGCTGGCCAGGGGCAGGGGCCCTGCTGGGTCCTGCCCCTGGCCTGTGGGGCCTCTGAGCACAACCGGCCCTCTCCCGCTGGAAGACCTCCCCGGCTGCCTCCAAAGGCCGCTTTGCAAGCACTCTCGCCGGCTGTTCCCGCCAGCCGTGCACAACGCTCCCAAGCCCGGGAGAAAAGCGCTTCGGGGTGGTGCTCTCTCCCGGCCCTTGCCCCTGAGCCTGGGGGCCAGGCAGGGGGTCCACACTCCCAGGCCAAGGCAGAACCACATGCACATGTCTGTTCCTGCCCCCTGCACCGGCAGAGAGCTCGGGGGAGCCAGAGTCTGTCAGGCAGCTGCTGGGCTGGCCGCCTGTGTGGGAAGGGGCAGAGCCGACCTAGGGGCACACTGGGCCTCTTGCTCTCCCTGCTGCCCTGAGGCTGCTGGGCCAAAGAGGTCTTGGGCATCCAGCCCCTTGCTGGTCCCTTCCCTCTGACGAGGCCCTCTGAGCTCCAGCACCTTGCAGTGTGGAGACAGCCCCTGCCAGCAACCTCCTCTCCAAGGAGGCCTCAAGCGAGGCCTAGGCCCAGGGGAAAGGCACCAGCGGGGATGAGCCTGGGGAGGCGCCCGGGCATGTCTGGACCCAGTCCCCGCAGCCTGCCCCTTGCTGGGGCAGTACCCCCGGAGGCCAGGAAGGTCTGGGCAAGGCTGGCCAGGGGCAGGGGCCCTGCTGGGTCCTGCCCCTGGCCTGTGGGGCCTCTGAGCACAACCGGCCCTCTCCCGCTGGAAGACCTCCCCGGCTGCCTCCAAAGGCCGCTTTGCAAGCACTCTCGCCGGCTCTTCCCGCCAGCCGCGCACAACGCTCCCAAGCCCGGGAGAAAAGCGCTTCGGGGTGGTGCTCTCTCCCGGCCCTTGCCCCTGAGCCTGGGGGCCAGGCAGGGGGTCCACACTCCCAGGCCAAGGCAGAACCACATGCACACGTCTGTTCCTGCCCCCTGCACCGGCAGAGAGCTCGGGGGAGCCAGAGTCTGTCAGGCAGCTGCTGGGCTGGCCGCCTGTGTGGGAAGGGGCAGAGCCGACCTAGGGGCACACTGGGCCTCTTGCTCTCCCTGCTGCCCTGAGGCTGCTGGGCCAAAGAGGTCTTGGGCATCCAGCCCCTTGCTGGTCCCTTCCCTCTGACGAGGCCCTCTGAGCTCCAGCACCTTGCAGTGTGGAGACAGCCCCTGCCAGCAACCTCCTCTCCAAGGAGGCCTCAAGCGAGGCCTAGGCCCAGGGGAAAGGCACCAGCGGGGATGAGCCTGGGGAGGCGCCCGGGCATGTCTCGACCCAGTCCCCGCAGCCTGCCCCTTGCTGGGGCAGTACCCCCGGAGGCCAGGAAGGTCTGGGCAAGGCTGGCCAGGGGCAGGGCCCTGCTGGGTCCTGCCCCTGGCCTGTGGGGCCTCTGAGCACAACCGGCCCTCTCCCGCTGGAAGACCTCCCCGGCTGCCTCCAAAGGCCGCTTTGCAAGCACTCTCGCCGGCTGTTCCCGCCAGCCGCGCACAACGCTCCCAAGCCCGGGAGAAAAGCGCTTCGGGGTGGTGCTCTCTCCCGGCCCTTGCCCCTGAGCCTGGGGGCCAGGCAGGGGGTCCACACTCCCAGGCCAAGGCAGAACCACATGCACACGTCTGTTCCTGCCCCCTGCACCGGCAGAGAGCTCAGGGGAGCCAGAGTCTGTCAGGCAGCTGCTGGGCTGGCCGCCTGTGTGGGAAGGGGCAGAGCCGACCTAGGGGCACACTGGGCCTCTTGCTCTCCCTGCTGCCCTGAGGCTGCTGGGCCAAAGAGGTCTTGGGCATCCAGCCCCTTGCTGGTCCCTTCCCTCTGACGAGGCCCTCTGAGCTCCAGCACCTTGCAGTGTGGAGACAGCCCCTGCCAGCAACCTCCTCTCCAAGGAGGCCTCAAGCGAGGCCTAGGCCCAGGGGAAAGGCACCAGCGGGGATGAGCCTGGGGAGGCGCCCGGGCATGTCTGGACCCAGTCCCCGCAGCCTACCCCTTGCTGGGGCAGCACCCCCGGAGGCCAGGAATGTCTGGGCAAGGCTGGCCAGGGGCAGGGGCCCTGCTGGGTCCTGCCCCTGGCCTGTGGGGCCTCTGAGCACAACCGGCCCTCTCCCGCTGGAAGACCTCCCCGGCTGCCTCCAAAGGCCGCTTTGCAAGCACTCTCGCCGGCTGTTCCCGCCAGCCGCGCACAACGCTCCCAAGCCCGGGAGAAAAGCGCTTCGCGGTGGTGCTCTCTCCCGGCCCTTGCCCCTGAGCCTGGGGGCCAGGCAGGGGGTCCACACTCCCAGGCCAAGGCAGAACCACATGCACACGTCTGTTCCTGCCCCCTGCACCGGCAGAGAGCTCGGGGGAGCCAGAGTCTGTCAGGCAGCTGCTGGACTGGCCGCCTGTGTGGGAAGGGGCAGAGCCGACCTAGGGGCACACTGGGCCTCTTGCTCTCCCTGCTGCCCTGAGGCTGCTGGGCCAAAGAGGTCTTGGGCATCCAGCCCCTTGCTGGTCCCTTCCCTCTGACGAGGCCCTCTGAGCTCCAGCACCTTGCAGTGTGGAGACAGCCCCTGCCAGCAACCTCCTCTCCAAGGAGGCCTCAAGCGAGGCCTAGGCCCAGGGGAAAGGCACCAGCGGGGATGAGCCTGGGGAGGCGCCCGGGCATGTCTGGACCCAGTCCCCGCAGCCTGCCCCTTGCTGGGGCAGCACCCCCGGAGGCCAGGAAGGTCTGGGCAAGGCTGGCCAGGGGCAGGGGCCCTGCTGGGTCCTGCCCCTGGCCTGTGGGGCCTCTGAGCACAACCGGCCCTCTCCCGCTGGAAGACCTCCCCGGCTGCCTCCAAAGGCCGCTTTGCAAGCACTCTCGCCGGCTCTTCCCGCCAGCCGCGCACAACGCTCCCAAGCCCGGGAGAAAAGCGCTTCGGGGTGGTGCTCTCTCCCGGCCCTTGCCCCTGAGCCTGGGGGCCAGGCAGGGGGTCCACACTCCCAGGCCAAGGCAGAACCACATGCACACGTCTGTTCCTGCCCCCTGCACCGGCAGAGAGCTCGGGGGAGCCAGAGTCTGTCAGGCAGCTGCTGGGCTGGCCGCCTGTGTGGGAAGGGGCAGAGCCGACCTAGGGGCACACTGGGCCTCTTGCTCTCCCTGCTGCCCTGAGGCTGCTGGGCCAAAGAGGTCTTGGGCATCCAGCCCCTTGCTGGTCCCTTCCCTCTGACGAGGCCCTCTGAGCTCCAGCACCTTGCAGTGTGGAGACAGCCCCTGCCAGCAACCTCCTCTCCAAGGAGGCCTCAAGCGAGGCCTAGGCCCAGGGGAAAGGCACCAGCGGGGATGAGCCTGGGGAGGCGCCCGGGCATGTCTGGACCCAGTCCCCGCAGCCTGCCCCTTGCTGGGGCAGTACCCCCCGGAGGCCAGGAAGGTCTGGGCAAGGCTGGCCAGGGGCAGGGGCCCTGCTGGGTCCTGCCCCTGGCCTGTGGGGCCTCTGAGCACAACCGGCCCTCTCCCGCTGGAAGACCTCCCCGGCTGCCTCCAAAGGCCGCTTTGCAAGCACTCTCGCCGGCTTTTCCCGCCAGCCGCGCACAACGCTCCCAAGCCCGGGAAAAAATCGCTTCGGGGTGGTGCTCTCTCCCGGCCCTTGCCCCTGAGCCTGGGGGCCAGGCGCTGGGTCCACACTCCCAGGCCAAGGCAGAACCACATGCACACGTCTGTTCCTGCCCCCTGCACTGGCAGAGAGCTCGGGGGAGCCAGAGTCTGTCAGGCAGCTGCTGGGCTGGCCGCCTGTGTGGGAAGGGGCAGAGCCGACCTAGGGGCACACTGGGCCTCTTGCTCTCCCTGCTGCCCTGAGGCTGCTGGGCCAAAGAGGTCTTGGGCATCCAGCCCCTTGCTGGTCCCTTCCCTCTGACGAGGCCCTCTGAGCTCCAGCACCTTGCAGTGTGGAGACAGCCCCTGCCAGCAACCTCCTCTCCAAGGAGGCCTCAAGCGAGGCCTAGGCCCAGGGGAAAGGCACCAGCGGGGATGAGGCTGGGGAGGCGCCCGGGCATGTCTGGACCCAGTCCCCGCAGCCTGCCCCTTGCTGGGGCAGCACCCCCGGAGGCCAGGAAGGTCTGGGCAAGGCTGGCCAGGGGCAGGACCCAGCAGGGCCCCTGCCCCTGGCCAGTGGGGCCTCTGAGCACAACCGGCCCTCTCCCGCTGGAAGACCTCCCCGGCTGCCTCCAAAGGCCGCTTTGCAAGCACTCTCGCCGGCTGTTCCCGCCAGCCGCGCACAACGCTCCCAAGCCCGGGAGAAAAGCGCTTCGGGGTGGTGCTCTCTCCCGGCCCTTGCCCCTGAGCCTGGGGGCCAGGCAGGGGGTCCACACTCCCAGGCCAAGGCAGAACCACATGCACACGTCTGTTCCTGCCCCCTGCACCGGCAGAGAGCTCGGGGGAGCCAGAGTCTGTCAGGCAGCTGCTGGGCTGGCCGCCTGTGTGGGAAGGGGCAGAGCCGACCTAGGGGCACACTGGGCCTCTTGCTCTCCCTGCTGCCCTGAGGCTGCTGGGCCAAAGAGGTCTTGGGCATCCAGCCCCTTGCTGGTCCCTTCCCTCTGACGAGGCCTTCTGAGCTCCAGCACCTTGCAGTGTGGAGACAGCCCCTGCCACCAACCTCCTCTCCAAGGAGGCCTCAAGCGAGGCCTAGGCCCAGGGGAAAGGCACCAGCGGGGATGAGCCTGGGGAGGCGCCCGGGCATGTCTGGACCCAGTCCCCGCAGCCTGCCCCTTGCTGGGGCAGCACCCCCGGAGGCCAGGAAGGTCTGGGCAAGGCTGGCCAGGGGCAGGGGCCCTGCTGGGTCCTGCCCCTGGCCTGTGGGGCCTCTGAGCACAACCGGCCCTCTCCCGCTGGAAGACCTCCCCGGCTGCCTACAAAGGCCGCTTTGCAAGCACTCTCGCCGGCTGTTCCCGCCAGCCGTGCACAACGCTCCCAAGCCCGGGAGAAAAGCGCTTCGGGGTGGTGCTCTCTCCCGGCCCTTGCCCCTGAGCCTGGGGGCCAGGCAGGGGGTCCACACTCCCAGGCCAAGGCAGAACCACATGCACATGTCTGTTCCTGCCCCCTGCACCGGCAGAGAGCTCGGGGGAGCCAGAGTCTGTCAGGCAGCTGCTGGGCTGGCCGCCTGTGTGGGAAGGGGCAGAGCCGACCTAGGGGCACACTGGGCCTCTTGCTCTCCCTGCTGCCCTGAGGCTGCTGGGCCAAAGAGGTCTTGGGCATCCAGCCCCTTGCTGGTCCCTTCCCTCTGACGAGGCCCTCTGAGCTCCAGCACCTTGCAGTGTGGAGACAGCCCCTGCCAGCAACCTCCTCTCCAAGGAGGCCTCAAGCGAGGCCTAGGCCCAGGGGAAAGGCACCAGCGGGGATGAGCCTGGGGAGGCGCCCGGGCATGTCTGGACCCAGTCCCCGCAGCCTACCCCTTGCTGGGGCAGCACCCCCGGAGGCCAGGAATGTCTGGGCAAGGCTGGCCAGGGGCAGGGGCCCTGCTGGGTCCTGCCCCTGGCCTGTGGGGCCTCTGAGCACAACCGGCCCTCTCCCGCTGGAAGACCTCCCCGGCTGCCTCCAAAGGCCGCTTTGCAAGCACTCTCGCCGGCTGTTCCCGCCAGCCGCGCACAACGCTCCCAAGCCCGGGAGAAAAGCGCTTCGCGGTGGTGCTATCTCCCGGCCCTTGCCCCTGAGCCTGGGGGCCAGGCAGGGGGTCCACACTCCCAGGCCAAGGCAGAACCACATGCACACGTCTGTTCCTGCCCCCTGCACCGGCAGAGAGCTCGGGGGAGCCAGAGTCTGTCAGGCAGCTGCTGGACTGGCCGCCTGTGTGGGAAGGGGCAGAGCCGACCTAGGGGCACACTGGGCCTCTTGCTCTCCCTGCTGCCCTGAGGCTGCTGGGCCAAAGAGGTCTTGGGCATCCAGCCCCTTGCTGGTCCCTTCCCTCTGACGAGGCCCTCTGAGCTCCAGCACCTTGCAGTGTGGAGACAGCCCCTGCCAGCAACCTCCTCTCCAAGGAGGCCTCAAGCGAGGCCTAGGCCCAGGGGAAAGGCACCAGCGGGGATGAGCCTGGGGAGGCGCCCGGGCATGTCTGGACCCAGTCCCCGCAGCCTGCCCCTTGCTGGGGCAGCACCCCCGGAGGCCAGGAAGGTCTGGGCAAGGCTGGCCAGGGGCAGGGGCCCTGCTGGGTCGTGCCCCTGGCCTGTGGGGCCTCTGAGCACAACCGGCCCTCTCCCGCTGGAAGACCTCCCCGGCTGCCTCCAAAGGCCGCTTTGCAAGCACTCTCGCCGGCTCTTCCCGCCAGCCGCGCACAACGCTCCCAAGCCCGGGAGAAAAGCGCTTCGGGGTGGTGCTCTCTCCCGGCCCTTGCCCCTGAGCCTGGGGGCCAGGCAGGGGGTCCACACTCCCAGGCCAAGGCAGAACCACATGCACACGTCTGTTCCTGCCCCCTGCACCGGCAGAGAGCTCGGGGGAGCCAGAGTCTGTCAGGCAGCTGCTGGGCTGGCCGCCTGTGTGGGAAGGGGCAGAGCCGACCTAGGGGCACACTGGGCCTCTTGCTCTCCCTGCTGCCCTGAGGCTGCTGGGCCAAAGAGGTCTTGGGCATCCAGCCCCTTGCTGGTCCCTTCCCTCTGACGAGGCCCTCTGAGCTCCAGCACCTTGCAGTGTGGAGACAGCCCCTGCCAGCAACCTCCTCTCCAAGGAGGCCTCAAGCGAGGCCTAGGCCCAGGGGAAAGGCACCGGCGGGGATGAGCCTGGGGCGGCGCCCGGGCATGTCTGGACCCAGTCCCCGCAGCCTGCCCCTTGCTGGGGCAGTACCCCCGGAGGCCAGGAAGGTCTGGGCAAGGCTGGCCAGGGGCAGGGGCCCTGCTGGGTCCTGCCCCTGGCCTGTGGGGCCTCTGAGCACAACCGGCCCTCTCCCGCTGGAAGACCTCCCCGGCTGCCTCCAAAGGCCGCTTTGCAAGCACTCTCGCCGGCTGTTCCCGCCAGCCGCGCACAACGCTCCCAAGCCCGGGAGAAAAGCGCTTCGGGGTGGTGCTCTCTCCCGGCCCTTGCCCCTGAGCCTGGGGGCCAGGCAGGGGGTCCACACTCCCAGGCCAAGGCAGAACCACATGCACACGTCTGTTCCTGCCCCCTGCACCGGCAGAGAGCTCGGGGGAGCCAGAGTCTGTCAGGCAGCTGCTGGGCTGGCCGCCTGTGTGGGAAGGGGCAGAGCCGACCTAGGGGCACACTGGGCCTCTTGCTCTCCCTGCTGCCCTGAGGCTGCTGGGCCAAAGAGGTCTTGGGCATCCAGCCCCTTGCTGGTCCCTTCCCTCTGACGAGGCCCTCTGAGCTCCAGCACCTTGCAGTGTGGAGACAGCCCCTGCCAGCAACCTCCTCTCCAAGGAGGCCTCAAGCGAGGCCTAGGCCCAGGGGAAAGGCACCAGCGGGGATGAGCCTGGGGAGGCGCCCGGGCATGTCTGGACCCAGTCCCCGCAGCCTGCCCCTTGCTGGGGCAGTACCCCCGGAGGCAAGGAAGGTCTGGGCAAGGCTGGCCAGGGGCAGGGGCCCTGCTGGGTCCTGCCCCTGGCCTGTGGGGCCTCTGAGCACAACCGGCCCTCTCCCGCTGGAAGACCTCCCCGGCTGCCTCCAAAGGCCGCTTTGCAAGCACTCTCGCCGGCTGTTCCCGCCAGCCGCGCACAACGCTCCCAAGCCCGGGAAAAAATCGCTTCGGGTTGGTGCTCTCTCCCGGCCCTTGCCCCTGAGCCTGGGGGCCAGGCGCTGGGTCCACACTCCCAGGCCAAGGCAGAACCACATGCACACGTCTGTTCCTGCCCCCTGCACTGGCAGAGAGCTCGGGGGAGCCAGAGTATGTCAGGCAGCTGCTGGGCTGGCCGCCTGTGTGGGAAGGGGCAGAGCCGACCTAGGGGCACACTGGGCCTCTTGCTCTCCCTGCTGCCCTGAGGCTGCTGGGCCAAAGAGGTCTTGGGCATCCAGCCCCTTGCTGGTCCCTTCCCTCTGACGAGGCCCTCTGAGCTCCAGCACCTTGCAGTGTGGAGACAGCCCCTGCCAGCAACCTCCTCTCCAAGGAGGCCTCAAGCGAGGCCTAGGCCCAGGGGAAAGGCACCAGCGGGGATGAGCCTGGGGAGGCGCCCGGGCATGTCTGGACCCAGTCCCCGCAGCCTGCCCCTTGCTGGGGCAGCACCCCCGGAGGCCAGGAAGGTCTGGGCAAGGCTGGCCAGGGGCAGGGCCCTGCTGGGTCCTGCCCCTGGCCTGTGGGGCCTCTGAGCACAACCGGCCCTCTCCCGCTGGAAGACCTCCCCGGCTGCCTCCAAAGGCCGCTTTGCAAGCACTCTCGCCGGCTGTTCCCGCCAGCCGTGCACAACGCTCCCAAGCCCGGGAGAAAAGCGCTTCGGGGTGGTGCTCTCTCCCGGCCCTTGCCCCTGAGCCTGGGGGCCAGGCAGGGGGTCCACACTCCCAGGCCAAGGCAGAACCACATGCACACGTCTGTTCCTGCCCCCTGCACCGGCAGAGAGCTCGGGGGAGCCAGAGTCTGTCAGGCAGCTGCTGGGCTGGCCGCCTGTGTGGGAAGGGGCAGAGCCGACCTAGGGGCACACTGGGCCTCTTGCTCTCCCTGCTGCCCTGAGGCTGCTGGGCCAAAGAGGTCTTGGGCATCCAGCCCCTTGCTGGTCCCTTCCCTCTGACGAGGCCCTCTGAGCTCCAGCACCTTGCAGTGTGGAGACAGCCCCTGCCAGCAACCTCCTCTCCAAGGAGGCCTCAAGCGAGGCCTAGGCCCAGGGGAAAGGCACCAGCGGGGATGAGCCTGGGGAGGCGCCCGGGCATGTCTGGACCCAGTCCCCGCAGCCTGCCCCTTGCTGGGGCAGTACCCCCGGAGGCCAGGAAGGTCTGGGCAAGGCTGGCCAGGGGCAGGGGCCCTGCTGGGTCCTGCCCCTGGCCTGTGGGGCCTCTGAGCACAACCGGCCCTCTCCCGCTGGAAGACCTCCCCGGCTGCCTCCAAAGGCCGCTTTGCAAGCACTCTCGCCGGCTGTTCCCGCCAGCCGCGCACAACGCTCCCAAGCCCGGGAGAAAAGCGCTTCGGGGTGGTGCTCTCTCCCGGCCCTTGCCCCTGAGCCTGGGGGCCAGGCAGGGGGTCCACACTCCCAGGCCAAGGCAGAACCACATGCACACGTCTGTTCCTGCCCCCTGCACCGGCAGAGAGCTCGGGGGAGCCAGAGTCTGTCAGGCAGCTGCTGGGCTGGCCGCCTGTGTGGGAAGGGGCAGAGCCGACCTAGGGGCACACTGGGCCTCTTGCTCTCCCTGCTGCCCTGAGGCTGCTGGGCCAAAGAGGTCTTGGGCATCCAGCCCCTTGCTGGTCCCTTCCCTCTGACGAGGCCCTCTGAGCTCCAGCACCTTGCAGTGTGGAGACAGCCCCTGCCAGCAACCTCCTCTCCAAGGAGGCCTCAAGCGAGGCCTAGGCCCAGGGGAAAGGCACCAGCGGGGATGAGCCTGGGGAGGCGCCCGGGCATGTCTGGACCCAGTCCCCGCAGCCTGCCCCTTGCTGGGGCAGTACCCCCGGAGGCCAGGAAGGTCTGGGCAAGGCTGGCCAGGGGCAGGGGCCCTGCTGGGTCCTGCCCCTGGCCTGTGGGGCCTCTGAGCACAACCGGCCCTCTCCCGCTGGAAGACCTCCCCGGCTGCCTCCAAAGGCCGCTTTGCAAGCACTCTCGCCGGCTGTTCCCGCCAGGCGCGCACAACGCTCCCAAGCCCGGGAGAAAAGCGCTTCGGGGTGGTGCTCTCTCCCGGCCCTTGCCCCTGAGCCTGGGGGCCAGGCAGGGGGTCCACACTCCCAGGCCAAGGCAGAACCACATGCACACGTCTGTTCCTGCCCCCTGCACCGGCAGAGAGCTCGGGGGTGCCAGAGTCTGTCAGGCAGCTGCTGGGCTGGCCGCCTGTGTGGGAAGGGGCAGAGCCGACCTAGGGGCACACTGGGCCTCTTGCTCTCCCTGCTGCCCTGAGGCTGCTGGGCCAAAGAGGTCTTGGGCATCCAGCCCCTTGCTGGTCCCTTCCCTCTGATGAGGCCCTCTGAGCTCCAGCACCTTGCAGTGTGGAGACAGCCCCTGCCAGCAACCTCCTCTCCAAGGAGGCCTCAAGCGAGGCCTAGGCCCAGGGGAAAGGCACCAGCGGGGATGAGCCTGGGGAGGCGCCCGGGCATGTCTGGACCCAGTCCCCGCAGCCTGCCCCTTGCTGGGGCAGCACCCCCGGAGGCCAGAAAGGTCTGGGCAAGGCTGGCCAGGGGCAGGGGCCCTGCTGGGTCCTGCCCCTGGCCTGTGGGGCCTCTGAGCACAACCGGCCCTCTCCCGCTGGAAGACCTCCCCGGCTGCCTCCAAAGGCCGCTTTGCAAGCACTCTCGCCGGCTGTTCCCACCAGCCGTGCACAACGCTCCCAAGCCCGGGAGAAAAGCGCTTCGGGGTGGTGCTCTCTCCCGGCCCTTGCCCCTGAGCCTGGGGGCCAGGCAGGGGGTCCACACTCCCAGGCCAAGGCAGAACCACATGCACATGTCTGTTCCTGCCCCCTGCACCGGCAGAGAGCTCGGGGGAGCCAGAGTCTGTCAGGCAGCTGCTGGGCTGGCCGCCTGTGTGGGAAGGGGCAGAGCCGACCTAGGGGCACACTGGGCCTCTTGCTCTCCCTGCTGCCCTGAGGCTGCTGGGCCAAAGAGGTCTTGGGCATCCAGCCCCTTGCTGGTCCCTTCCCTCTGACGAGGCCCTCTGAGCTCCAGCACCTTGCAGTGTGGAGACAGCCCCTGCCAGCAACCTCCTCTCCAAGGAGGCCTCAAGCGAGGCCTAGGCCCAGGGGAAAGGCACCAGCGGGGATGAGCCTGGGGAGGCGCCCGGGCATGTCTGGACCCAGTCCCCGCAGCCTGCCCCTTGCTGGGGCAGTACCCCCGGAGGCCAGGAAGGTCTGGGCAAGGCTGGCCAGGGGCAGGGGCCCTGCTGGGTCCTGCCCCTGGCCTGTGGGGCCTCTGAGCACAACCGGCCCTCTCCCGCTGGAAGACCTCCCCGGCTGCCTCCAAAGGCCGCTTTGCAAGCACTCTCGCCGGCTGTTCCCGCCAGCCGCGCACAACGCTCCCAAGCCCGGGAGAAAAGCGCTTCGGGGTGGTGCTCTCTCCCGGCCCTTGCCCCTGAGCCTGGGGGCCAGGCAGGGGGTCCACACTCCCAGGCCAAGGCAGAACCACATGCACACGTCTGTTCCTGCCCCCTGCACCGGCAGAGAGCTCGGGGGAGCCAGAGTCTGTCAGGCAGCTGCTGGGCTGGCCGCCTGTGTGGGAAGGGGCAGAGCCGACCTAGGGGCACACTGGGCCTCTTGCTCTCCCTGCTGCCCTGAGGCTGCTGGGCCAAAGAGGTCTTGGGCATCCAGCCCCTTGCTGGTCCCTTCCCTCTGACGAGGCCCTCTGAGCTCCAGCACCTTGCAGTGTGGAGACAGCCCCTGCCAGCAACCTCCTCTCCAAGGAGGCCTCAAGCGAGGCCTAGGCCCAGGGGAAAGGCACCAGCGGGGATGAGCCTGGGGAGGCGCCCGGGCATGTCTGGACCCAGTCCCCGCAGCCTGCCCCTTGCTGGGGCAGTACCCCCGGAGGCCAGGAAGGTCTGGGCAAGGCTGGCCAGGGGCAGGGGCCCTGCTGGGTCCTGCCCCTGGCCTGTGGGGCCTCTGAGCACAACCGGCCCTCTCCCGCTGGAAGACCTCCCCGGCTGCCTCCAAAGGCCGCTTTGCAAGCACTCTCGCCGGCTGTTCCCGCCAGCCGTGCACAACGCTCCCAAGCCCGGGAGAAAAGCGCTTCGGGGTGGTGCTCTCTCCCGGCCCTTGCCCCTGAGCCTGGGGGCCAGGCAGGGGGTCCACACTCCCAGGCCAAGGCAGAACCACATGCACACGTCTGTTCCTGCCCCCTGCACCGGCAGAGAGCTCGGGGGAGCCAGAGTCTGTCAGGCAGCTGCTGGGCTGGCCGCCTGTGTGGGAAGGGGCAGAGCCGACCTAGGGGCACACTGGGCCTCTTGCTCTCCCTGCTGCCCTGAGGCTGCTGGGCCAAAGAGGTCTTGGGCATCCAGCCCCTTGCTGGTCCCTTCCCTCTGACGAGGCCCTCTGAGCTCCAGCACCTTGCAGTGTGGAGACAGCCCCTGCCAGCAACCTCCTCTCCAAGGAGGCCTCAAGCGAGGCCTAGGCCCAGGGGAAAGGCACCAGCGGGGATGAGCCTGGGGAGGCGCCCGGGCATGTCTGGACCCAGTCCCCGCAGCCTGCCCCTTGCTGGGGCAGCACCCCCGGAGGCCAGGAAGGTCTGGGCAAGGCTGGCCAGGGGCAGGGGCCCTGCTGGGTCCTGCCCCTGGCCTGTGGGGCCTCTGAGCACAACCGGCCCTCTCCCGCTGGAAGACCTCCCCGGCTGCCTCCAAAGGCCGCTTTGCAAGCACTCTCGCCGGCTGTTCCCGCCAGCCGCGCACAACGCTCCCAAGCCCGGGAGAAAAGCGCTTCGGGGTGGTGCTCTCTCCCGGCCCTTGCCCCTGAGCCTGGGGGCCAGGCAGGGGGTCCACACTCCCAGGCCAAGGCAGAACCACATGCACACGTCTGTTCCTGCCCCCTGCACCGGCAGAGAGCTCGGGGGAGCCAGAGTCTGTCAGGCAGCTGCTGGGCTGGCCGCCTGTGTGGGAAGGGGCAGAGCCAACCTAGGGGCACACTGGGCCTCTTGCTCTCCCTGCTGCCCTGAGGCTGCTGGGCCAAAGAGGTCTTGGGCATCCAGCCCCTTGCTGGTCCCTTCCCTCTGACGAGGCCCTCTGAGCTCCAGCACCTTGCAGTGTGGAGACAGCCCCTGCCAGCAACCTCCTCTCCAAGGAGGCCTCAAGCGAGGCCTAGGCCCAGGGGAAAGGCACCAGCGGGGATGAGCCTGGGGAGGCGCCCGGGCATGTCTGGACCCAGTCCCCGCAGCCTGCCCCTTGCTGGGGCAGCACCCCCGGAGGCCAGGAAGGTCTGGGCAAGGCTGGCCAGGGGCAGGGGCCCTGCTGGGTCCTGCCCCTGGCCTGTGGGGCCTCTGAGCACAACCGGCCCTCTCCCGCTGGAAGACCTCCCCGGCTGCCTCCAAAGGCCGCTTTGCAAGCACTCTCGCCGGCTGTTCCCGCCAGCCGTGCACAACGCTCCCAAGCCCGGGAGAAAAGCGCTTCGGGGTGGTGCTCTCTCCCGGCCCTTGCCCCTGAGCCTGGGGGCCAGGCAGGGGGTCCACACTCCCAGGCCAAGGCAGAACCACATGCACATGTCTGTTCCTGCCCCCTGCACCGGCAGAGAGCTCGGGGGAGCCAGAGTCTGTCAGGCAGCTGCTGGGCTGGCCGCCTGTGTGGGAAGGGGCAGAGCTGACCTAGGGGCACACTGGGCCTCTTGCTCTCCCTGCTGCCCTGAGGCTGCTGGGCCAAAGAGGTCTTGGGCATCCAGCCCCTTGCTGGTCCCTTCCCTCTGACGAGGCCCTCTGAGCTCCAGCACCTTGCAGTGTGGAGACAGCCCCTGCCAGCAACCTCCTCTCCAAGGAGGCCTCAAGCGAGGCCTAGGCCCAGGGGAAAGGCACCAGCGGGGATGAGCCTGGGGAGGCGCCCGGGCATGTCTGGACCCAGTCCCCGCAGCCTGCCCCTTGCTGGGGCAGCACCCCCGGAGGCCAGGAAGGTCTGGGCAAGGCTGGCCAGGGGCAGGGGCCCTGCTGGGTCCTGCCCCTGGCCTGTGGGGCCTCTGAGCACAACCGGCCCTCTCCCACTGGAAGACCTCCCCGGCTGCCTCCAAAGGCCGCTTTGCAAGCACTCTCGCCGGCTGTTCCCGCAGGCCGCGCACAACGCTCTCAAGCCCGGGAGAAAAGCGCTTCGGGGTGGTGCTCTCTCCCGGCCCTTGCCCCTGAGCCTGGGGGCCAGGCAGGGGGTCCACACTCCCAGGCCAAGGCAGAACCACATGCACACGTCTGTTCCTGCCCCCTGCACCGACAGAGAGCTCGGGGGAGCCAGAGTCTGTCAGGCAGTTGCTGGGCTGGCCGCCTGTGTGGGAAGGGGCAGAGCCGACCTAGGGGCACACTGGGCCTCTTGCTCTCCCTGCTGCCCTGAGGCTGCTGGGCCAAAGAGTTCTTGGGCATCCAGCCCCTTGCTGGTCCCTTCCCTCTGACGAGGCCCTCTGAGCTCCAGCACCTTGCAGTGTGGAGACAGCCCCTGCCAGCAACCTCCTCTCCAAGGAGGCCTCAAGCGAGGCCTAGGCCCAGGGGAAAGGCACCAGCGGGGATGAGCCTGGGGAGGCGCCCGGGCATGTCTGGACCCAGTCCCCGCAGCCTGCCCCTTGCTGGGGCAGTACCCCCGGAGGCCAGGAAGGTCTGGGCAAGGCTGGCCAGGGGCAGGGGCCCTGCTGGGTCCTGCCCCTGGCCTGTGGGGCCTCTGAGCACAACCGGCCCTTTCCCGCTGGAAGACCTCCCCGGCTGCCTCCAAAGGCCGCTTTGCAAGCACTCTCGCCGGCTGTTCCCGCCAGCCGCGCACAACGCTCCCAAGCCCGGGAGAAAAGCGCTTCGGGGTGGTGCTCTCTCCCGGCCCTTGCCCCTGAGCCTGGGGGCCAGGCAGGGGGTCCACACTCCCAGGCCAAGGCAGAACCACATGCACACGTCTGTTCCTGCCCCCTGCACCGGCAGAGAGCTCGGGGGAGCCAGAGTCTGTCAGGCAGCTGCTGGGCTGGCCGCCTGTGTCGGAAGGGGCAGAGCCGACCTAGGGGCACACTGGGCCTCTTGCTCTCCCTGCTGCCCTGAGGCTGCTGGGCCAAAGAGGTCTTGGGCATCCAGCCCCTTGCTGGTCCCTTCCCTCTGACGAGGCCCTCTGAGCTCCAGCACCTTGCAGTGTGGAGACAGCCCCTGCCAGCAACCTCCTCTCCAAGGAGGCCTCAAGCGAGGCCTAGGCCCAGGGGAAAGGCACCAGCGGGGATGAGCCTGGGGAGGCGCCCGGGCATGTCTGGACCCAGTCCCCGCAGCCTGCCCCTTGCTGGGGCAGCACCCCCGGAGGCCAGGAAGGTCTGGGCAAGGCTGGCCAGGGGCAGGGGCCCTGCTGGGTCCTGCCCCTGGCCTGTGGGGCCTCTGAGCACAACCGGCCCTCTCCCGCTGGAAGACCTCCCCGGCTGCCTCCAAAGGCCGCTTTGCAAGCACTCTCGCCGGCTGTTCCCGCCAGCCGCGCACAACGCTCCCAAGCCATGGAAAAAAGCACTTCGGGGTGGTGCTCTCTCCCGGCCCTTGCCCCTGAGCCTGGGGGCCAGGCAGGGGGTCCACACTCCCAGGCCAAGGCAGAACCACATGCACACGTCTGTTCCTGCCCCCTGCACCGGCAGAGAGCTCGGGGGAGCCAGAGTCTGTCAGGCAGCTGCTGGGCTGGCCGCCTGTGTGGGAAGGGGCAGAGCCGACCTAGGGGCACACTGGGCCTCTTGCTCTCCCTGCTGCCCTGAGGCTGCTGGGCCAAAGAGGTCTTGGGCATCCAGCCCCTTGCTGGTCCCTTCCCTCTGACGAGGCCCTCTGAGCTCCAGCACCTTGCAGTGTGGAGACAGCCCCTGCCAGCAACCTCCTCTCCAAGGAGGCCTCAAGCGAGGCCTAGGCCCAGGGGAAAGGCACCAGCGGGGATGAGCCTGGGGAGGCGCCCGGGCATGTCTGGACCCAGTCCCCGCAGCCTGCCCCTTGCTGGGGCAGTACCCCCGGAGGCCAGGAAGGTCTGGGCAAGGCTGGCCAGGGGCAGGGGCCCTGCTGGGTCCTGCCCCTGGCCGGTGGGGCCTCTGAGCACAACCGGCCCTCTCCCGCTGGAAGACCTCCCCGGCTGCCTCCAAAGGCCGCTTTGCAAGCACTCTCGCCGGCTGTTCCCGCCAGCCGCGCACAACGCTCCCAAGCCCGGGAGAAAAGCGCTTCGGGGTGGTGCTCTCTCCCGGCCCTTGCCCCTGAGCCTGGGGGCCAGGCAGGGGGTCCACACTCCCAGGCCAAGGCAGAACCACATGCACACGTCTGTTCCTGCCCCCTGCACCGGCAGAGAGCTCGGGGGAGCCAGAGTCTGTCAGGCAGCTGCTGGGCTGGCCGCCTGTGTGGGAAGGGGCAGAGCCGACCTAGGGGCACACTGGGCCTCTTGCTCTCCCTGCTGCCCTGAGGCTGCTGGGCCAAAGAGGTCTTGGGCATCCAGCCCCTTGCTGGTCCCTTCCCTCTGACGAGGCCCTCTGAGCTCCAGCACCTTGCAGTGTGGAGACAGCCCCTGCCAGCAACCTCCTCTCCAAGGAGGCCTCAAGCGAGGCCTAGGCCCAGGGGAAAGGCACCAGGGGGGATGAGCCTCGGGAGGCGCCCGGGCATGTCTGGACCCAGTCCCCGCAGCCTGCCCCTTGCTGGGGCAGTACCCCCGGAGGCCAGGAAGGTCTGGGCAAGGCTGGCCAGGGGCAGGGGCCCTGCTGGGTCCTGCCCCTGGCCTGTGGGGCCTCTGAGCACAACCGGCCCTCTCCCGCTGGAAGACCTCCCCGGCTGCCTCCAAAGGCCGCTTTGCAAGCACTCTCGCCGGCTGTTCCCGCAGGCCGCGCACAACGCTCTCAAGCCCGGGAGAAAAGCGCTTCGGGGTGGTGCTCTCTCCCGGCCCTTGCCCCTGAGCCTGGGGGCCAGGCAGGGGGTCCACACTCCCCGGCCAAGGCAGAACCACATGCACACGTCTGTTCCTGCCCCCTGCACCGACAGAGAGCTCGGGGGAGCCAGAGTCTGTCAGGCAGCTGCTGGGCTGGCCGCCTGTGTGGGAAGGGGCAGAGCCGACCTAGGGGCACACTGGGCCTCTTGCTCTCCCTGCTGCCCTGAGGCTGCTGGGCCAAAGAGGTCTTGGGCATCCAGCCCCTTGCTGGTCCCTTCCCTCTGACGAGGCCCTCTGAGCTCCAGCACCTTGCAGTGTGGAGACAGCCCCTGCCAGCAACCTCCTCTCCAAGGAGGCCTCAAGCGAGGCCTAGGCCCAGGGGAAAGGCACCAGCGGGGATGAGCCTGGGGAGGCGCCCGGGCATGTCTGGACCCAGTCCCCGCAGCCTGCCCCTTGCTGGGGCAGCACCCCCGGAGGCCAGGAAGGTCTGGGCAAGGCTGGCCAGGGGCAGGGGCCCTGCTGGGTCCTGCCCCTGGCCTGTGGGGCCTCTGAGCACAACCGGCCCTCTCCCGCTGGAAGACCTCCCCGGCTGCCTCCAAAGGCCGCTTTGCAAGCACTCTCGCCGGCTGTTCCCGCCAGCCGCGCACAACGCTCCCAAGCCATGGAAAAAAGCACTTCGGGGTGGTGCTCTCTCCCGGCCCTTGCCCCTGAGCCTGGGGGCCAGGCAGGGGGTCCACACTCCCAGGCCAAGGCAGAACCACATGCACACGTCTGTTCCTGCCCCCTGCACCGGCAGAGAGCTCGGGGGAGCCAGAGTCTGTCAGGCAGCTGCTGGGCTGGCCGCCTGTGTGGGAAGGGGCAGAGCCGACCTAGGGGCACACTGGGCCTCTTGCTCTCCCTGCTGCCCTGAGGCTGCTGGGCCAAAGAGGTCTTGGGCATCCAGCCCCTTGCTGGTCCCTTCCCTCTGACGAGGCCCTCTGAGCTCCAGCACCTTGCAGTGTGGAGACAGCCCCTGCCAGCAACCTCCTCTCCAAGGAGGCCTCAAGCGAGGCCTAGGCCCAGGGGAAAGGCACCAGCGGGGATGAGCCTGGGGAGGCGCCCGGGCATGTCTGGACCCAGTCCCCGCAGCCTGCCCCTTGCTGGGGCAGCACCCCCGGAGGCCAGGAAGGTCTGGGCAAGGCTGGCCAGGGGCAGGGGCCCTGCTGGGTCCTGCCCCTGGCCGGTGGGGCCTCTGAGCACAACCGGCCCTCTCCCGCTGGAAGACCTCCCCGGCTGCCTCCAAAGGCCGCTTTGCAAGCACTCTCGCCGGCTGTTCCCGCCAGCCGCGCACAACGCTCCCAAGCCCGGGAGAAAAGCGCTTCGGGGTGGTGCTCTCTCCCGGCCCTTGCCCCTGAGCCTGGGGGCCAGGCAGGGGGTCCACACTCCCAGGCCAAGGCAGAACCACATGCACACGTCTGTTCCTGCCCCCTGCACCGGCAGAGAGCTCGGGGGAGCCAGAGTCTGTCAGGCAGCTGCTGGGCTGGCCGCCTGTGTGGGAAGGGGCAGAGCCGACCTAGGGGCACACTGGGCCTCTTGCTCTCCCTGCTGCCCTGAGGCTGCTGGGCCAAAGAGGTCTTGGGCATCCAGCCCCTTGCTGGTCCCTTCCCTCTGACGAGGCCCTCTGAGCTCCAGCACCTTGCAGTGTGGAGACAGCCCCTGCCAGCAAACTCCTCTCCAAGGAGGCCTCAAGCGAGGCCTAGGCCCAGGGGAAAGGCACCAGGGGGGATGAGCCTCGGGAGGCGCCCGGGCATGTCTGGACCCAGTCCCCGCAGCCTGCCCCTTGCTGGGGCAGTACCCCCGGAGGCCAGGAAGGTCTGGGCAAGGCTGGCCAGGGGCAGGGGCCCTGCTGGGTCCTGCCCCTGGCCTGTGGGGCCTCTGAGCACAACCGGGCCTCTCCCGCTGGAAGACCTCCCCGGCTGCCTCCAAAGGCCGCTTTGCAAGCACTCTCGCCGGCTGTTCCCGCAGGCCGCGCACAACGCTCTCAAGCCCGGGAGAAAAGCGCTTCGGGGTGGTGCTCTCTCCAGGCCCTTGCCCCTGAGCCTGGGGGCCAGGCAGGGGGTCCACACTCCCCGGCCAAGGCAGAACCACATGCACACGTCTGTTCCTGCCCCCTGCACCGACAGAGAGCTCGGGGGAGCCAGAGTCTGTCAGGCAGCTGCTGGGCTGGCCGCCTGTGTGGGAAGGGGCAGAGCCGACCTAGGGGCACACTGGGCCTCTTGCTCTCCCTGCTGCCCTGAGGCTGCTGGGCCAAAGAGTTCTTGGGCATCCAGCCCCTTGCTGGTCCCTTCCCTCTGACGAGGCCCTCTGAGCTCCAGCACCTTGCAGTGTGGAGACAGCCCCTGCCAGCAACCTCCTCTCCAAGGAGGCCTCAAGCGAGGCCTAGGCCCAGGGGAAAGGCACCAGCGGGAATGAGCCTGGGGAGGCGCCCGGGCATGTCTGGACCCAGTCCCCGCAGCCTGCCCCTTGCTTGGGCAGCACCCCCGGAGGCCAGGAAGGTCTGGGCAAGGCTGGCCAGGGGCAGGGGCCCTGCTGGGTCCTGCCCCTGGCCTGTGGGGCCTCTGAGCACAACCGGCCCTTTCCCGCTGGAAGACCTCCCCGGCTGCCTCCAAAGGCCGCTTTGCAAGCACTCTCGCCGGCTGTTCCCGCCAGCCGCGCACAACGCTCCCAAGCCCGGGAGAAAAGCGCTTCGGGGTGGTGCTCTCTCCCGGCCCTTGCCCCTGAGCCTGGGGGCCAGGCAGGGGGTCCACACTCCCAGGCCAAGGCAGAACCACATGCACACGTCTGTTCCTGCCCCCTGCACCGGCAGAGAGCTCGGGGGAGCCAGAGTCTGTCAGGCAGCTGCTGGGCTGGCCGCCTGTGTGGGAAGGGGCAGAGCCGACCTAGGGGCACACTGGGCCTCTTGCTCTCCCTGCTGCCCTGAGGCTGCTGGGCCAAAGAGGTCTTGGGCATCCAGCCCCTTGCTGGTCCCTTCCCTCTGACGAGGCCCTCTGAGCTCCAGCACCTTGCAGTGTGGAGACAGCCCCTGCCAGCAACCTCCTCTCCAAGGAGGCCTCAAGCGAGGCCTAGGCCCAGGGGAAAGGCACCAGGGGGGATGAGCCTCGGGAGGCGCCCGGGCATGTCTGGACCCAGTCCCCGCAGCCTGCCCCTTGCTGGGGCAGTACCCCCGGAGGCCAGGAAGGTCTGGGCAAGGCTGGCCAGGGGCAGGGGCCCTGCTGGGTCCTGCCCCTGGCCTGTGGGGCCTCTGAGCACAACCGGCCCTCTCCCGCTGGAAGACCTCCCCGGCTGCCTCCAAAGGCCGCTTTGCAAGCACTCTCGCCGGCTGTTCCCGCAGGCCGCGCACAACGCTCTCAAGCCCGGGAGAAAAGCGCTTCGGGGTGGTGCTCTCTCCCGGCCCTTGCCCCTGAGCCTGGGGGCCAGGCAGGGGGTCCACACTCCCCGGCCAAGGCAGAACCACATGCACACGTCTGTTCCTGCCCCCTGCACCGGCAGAGAGCTCGGGGGAGCCAGAGTCTGTCAGGCAGCTGCTGGGCTGGCCGCCTGTGTGGGAAGGGGCAGAGCCGACCTAGGGGCACACTGGGCCTCTTGCTCTCCCTGCTGCCCTGAGGCTGCTGGGCCAAAGAGGTCTTGGGCATCCAGCCCCTTGCTGGTCCCTTCCCTCTGACGAGGCCCTCTGAGCTCCAGCACCTTGCAGTGTGGAGACAGCCCCTGCCAGCAACCTCCTCTCCAAGGAGGCCTCAAGCGAGGCCTAGGCCCAGGGGAAAGGCACCAGCGGGGATGAGCCTGGGGAGGCGCCCGGGCATGTCTGGACCCAGTCCCCGCAGCCTGCCCCTTGCTGGGGCAGCACCCCCGGAGGCCAGGAAGGTCTGGGCAAGGCTGGCCAGGGGCAGGGGCCCTGCTGGGTCCTGCCCCTGGCCTGTGGGGCCTCTGAGCACAACCGGCCCTCTCCCGCTGGAAGACCTCCCCGGCTGCCTCCAAAGGCCGCTTTGCAAGCACTCTCGCCGGCTGTTCCCGCCAGCCGCGCACAACGCTCCCAAGCCATGGAAAAAAGCACTTCGGGGTGGTGCTCTCTCCCGGCCCTTGCCCCTGAGCCTGGGGGCCAGGCAGGGGGTCCACACTCCCAGGCCAAGGCAGAACCACATGCACACGTCTGTTCCTGCCCCCTGCACCGGCAGAGAGCTCGGGGGAGCCAGAGTCTGTCAGGCAGCTGCTGGGCTGGCCGCCTGTGTGGGAAGGGGCAGAGCCGACCTAGGGGCACACTGGGCCTCTTGCTCTCCCTGCTGCCCTGAGGCTGCTGGGCCAAAGAGGTCTTGGGCATCCAGCCCCTTGCTGGTCCCTTCCCTCTGACGAGGCCCTCTGAGCTCCAGCACCTTGCAGTGTGGAGACAGCCCCTGCCAGCAACCTCCTCTCCAAGGAGGCCTCAAGCGAGGCCTAGGCCCAGGGGAAAGGCACCAGCGGGGATGAGCCTGGGGAGGCGCCCGGGCATGTCTGGACCCAGTCCCCGCAGCCTGCCCCTTGCTGGGGCAGCACCCCCGGAGGCCAGGAAGGTCTGGGCAAGGCTGGCCAGGGGCAGGGGCCCTGCTGGGTCCTGCCCCTGGCCGGTGGGGCCTCTGAGCACAACCGGCCCTCTCCCGCTGGAAGACCTCCCCGGCTGCCTCCAAAGGCCGCTTTGCAAGCACTCTCGCCGGCTGTTCCCGCCAGCCGCGCACAACGCTCCCAAGCCCGGGAGAAAAGCGCTTCGGGGTGGTGCTCTCTCCCGGCCCTTGCCCCTGAGCCTGGGGGCCAGGCAGGGGGTCCACACTCCCAGGCCAAGGCAGAACCACATGCACACGTCTGTTCCTGCCCCCTGCACCGGCAGAGAGCTCGGGGGAGCCAGAGTCTGTCAGGCAGCTGCTGGGCTGGCCGCCTGTGTGGGAAGGGGCAGAGCCGACCTAGGGGCACACTGGGCCTCTTGCTCTCCCTGCTGCCCTGAGGCTGCTGGGCCAAAGAGGTCTTGGGCATCCAGCCCCTTGCTGGTCCCTTCCCTCTGACGAGGCCCTCTGAGCTCCAGCACCTTGCAGTGTGGAGACAGCCCCTGCCAGCAACCTCCTCTCCAAGGAGGCCTCAAGCGAGGCCTAGGCCCAGGGGAAAGGCACCAGGGGGGATGAGCCTCGGGAGGCGCCCGGGCATGTCTGGACCCAGTCCCCGCAGCCTGCCCCTTGCTGGGGCAGTACCCCCGGAGGCCAGGAAGGTCTGGGCAAGGCTGGCCAGGGGCAGGGGCCCTGCTGGGTCCTGCCCCTGGCCTGTGGGGCCTCTGAGCACAACCGGCCCTCTCCCGCTGGAAGACCTCCCCGGCTGCCTCCAAAGGCCGCTTTGCAAGCACTCTCGCCGGCTGTTCCCGCAGGCCGCGCACAACGCTCTCAAGCCCGGGAGAAAAGCGCTTCGGGGTGGTGCTCTCTCCCGGCCCTTGCCCCTGAGCCTGGGGGCCAGGCAGGGGGTCCACACTCCCCGGCCAAGGCAGAACCACATGCACACGTCTGTTCCTGCCCCCTGCACCGGCAGAGAGCTCGGGGGAGCCAGAGTCTGTCAGGCAGCTGCTGGGCTGGCCGCCTGTGTGGGAAGGGGCAGAGCCGACCTAGGGGCACACTGGGCCTCTTGCTCTCCCTGCTGCCCTGAGGCTGCTGGGCCAAAGAGGTCTTGGGCATCCAGCCCCTTGCTGGTCCCTTCCCTCTGACGAGGCCCTCTGAGCTCCAGCACCTTGCAGTGTGGAGACAGCCCCTGCCAGCAACCTCCTCTCCAAGGAGGCCTCAAGCGAGGCCTAGGCCCAGGGGAAAGGCACCAGCGGGGATGAGCCTGGGGAGGCGCCCGGGCATGTCTGGACCCAGTCCCCGCAGCCTGCCCCTTGCTGGGGCAGCACCCCCGGAGGCCAGGAAGGTCTGGGCAAGGCTGGCCAGGGGCAGGGGCCCTGCTGGGTCCTGCCCCTGGCCTGTGGGGCCTCTGAGCACAACCGGCCCTCTCCCGCTGGAAGACCTCCCCGGCTGCCTCCAAAGGCCGCTTTGCAAGCACTCTCGCCGGCTGTTCCCGCCAGCCGCGCACAACGCTCCCAAGCCATGGAAAAAAGCACTTCGGGGTGGTGCTCTCTCCCGGCCCTTGCCCCTGAGCCTGGGGGCCAGGCAGGGGGTCCACACTCCCAGGCCAAGGCAGAACCACATGCACACGTCTGTTCCTGCCCCCTGCACCGGCAGAGAGCTCGGGGGAGCCAGAGTCTGTCAGGCAGCTGCTGGGCTGGCCGCCTGTGTGGGAAGGGGCAGAGCCGACCTAGGGGCACACTGGGCCTCTTGCTCTCCCTGCTGCCCTGAGGCTGCTGGGCCAAAGAGGTCTTGGGCATCCAGCCCCTTGCTGGTCCCTTCCCTCTGACGAGGCCCTCTGAGCTCCAGCACCTTGCAGTGTGGAGACAGCCCCTGCCAGCAACCTCCTCTCCAAGGAGGCCTCAAGCGAGGCCTAGGCCCAGGGGAAAGGCACCAGCGGGGATGAGCCTGGGGAGGCGCCCGGGCATGTCTGGACCCAGTCCCCGCAGCCTGCCCCTTGCTGGGGCAGCACCCCCGGAGGCCAGGAAGGTCTGGGCAAGGCTGGCCAGGGGCAGGGGCCCTGCTGGGTCCTGCCCCTGGCCGGTGGGGCCTCTGAGCACAACCGGCCCCTCTCCCGCTGGAAGACCTCCCCGGCTGCCTCCAAAGGCCGCTTTGCAAGCACTCTCGCCGGCTGTTCCCGCCAGCCGCGCACAACGCTCCCAAGCCCGGGAGAAAAGCGCTTCGGGGTGGTGCTCTCTCCCGGCCCTTGCCCCTGAGCCTGGGGGCCAGGCAGGGGGTCCACACTCCCAGGCCAAGGCAGAACCACATGCACACGTCTGTTCCTGCCCCCTGCACCGGCAGAGAGCTCGGGGGAGCCAGAGTCTGTCAGGCAGCTGCTGGGCTGGCCGCCTGTGTGGGAAGGGGCAGAGCCGACCTAGGGGCACACTGGGCCTCTTGCTCTCCCTGCTGCCCTGAGGCTGCTGGGCCAAAGAGGTCTTGGGCATCCAGCCCCTTGCTGGTCCCTTCCCTCTGACGAGGCCCTCTGAGCTCCAGCACCTTGCAGTGTGGAGACAGCCCCTGCCAGCAACCTCCTCTCCAAGGAGGCCTCAAGCGAGGCCTAGGCCCAGGGGAAAGGCACCAGGGGGGATGAGCCTCGGGAGGCGCCCGGGCATGTCTGGACCCAGTCCCCGCAGCCTGCCCCTTGCTGGGGCAGTACCCCCGGAGGCCAGGAAGGTCTGGGCAAGGCTGGCCAGGGGCAGGGGCCCTGCTGGGTCCTGCCCCTGGCCTGTGGGGCCTCTGAGCACAACCGGCCCTCTCCCGCTGGAAGACCTCCCCGGCTGCCTCCAAAGGCCGCTTTGCAAGCACTCTCGCCGGCTGTTCCCGCAGGCCGCGCACAACGCTCTCAAGCCCGGGAGAAAAGCGCTTCGGGGTGGTGCTCTCTCCCGGCCCTTGCCCCTGAGCCTGGGGGCCAGGCAGGGGGTCCACACTCCCAGGCCAAGGCAGAACCACATGCACACGTCTGTTCCTGCCCCCTGCACCGACAGAGAGCTCGGGGGAGCCAGAGTCTGTCAGGCAGTTGCTGGGCTGGCCGCCTGTGTGGGAAGGGGCAGAGCCGACCTAGGGGCACACTGGGCCTCTTGCTCTCCCTGCTGCCCTGAGGCTGCTGGGCCAAAGAGTTCTTGGGCATCCAGCCCCTTGCTGGTCCCTTCCCTCTGACGAGGCCCTCTGAGCTCCAGCACCTTGCAGTGTGGAGACAGCCCCTGCCAGCAACCTCCTCTCCAAGGAGGCCTCAAGCGAGGCCTAGGCCCAGGGGAAAGGCACCAGCGGGGATGAGCCTGGGGAGGCGCCCGGGCATGTCTGGACCCAGTCCCCGCAGCCTGCCCCTTGCTGGGGCAGTACCCCCGGAGGCCAGGAAGGTCTGGGCAAGGCTGGCCAGGGGCAGGGGCCCTGCTGGGTCCTGCCCCTGGCCTGTGGGGCCTCTGAGCACAACCGGCCCTTTCCCGCTGGAAGACCTCCCCGGCTGCCTCCAAAGGCCGCTTTGCAAGCACTCTCGCCGGCTGTTCCCGCCAGCCGCGCACAACGCTCCCAAGCCCGGGAGAAAAGCGCTTCGGGGTGGTGCTCTCTCCCGGCCCTTGCCCCTGAGCCTGGGGGCCAGGCAGGGGGTCCACACTCCCAGGCCAAGGCAGAACCACATGCACACGTCTGTTCCTGCCCCCTGCACCGGCAGAGAGCTCGGGGGAGCCAGAGTCTGTCAGGCAGCTGCTGGGCTGGCCGCCTGTGTCGGAAGGGGCAGAGCCGACCTAGGGGCACACTGGGCCTCTTGCTCTCCCTGCTGCCCTGAGGCTGCTGGGCCAAAGAGGTCTTGGGCATCCAGCCCCTTGCTGGTCCCTTCCCTCTGACGAGGCCCTCTGAGCTCCAGCACCTTGCAGTGTGGAGACAGCCCCTGCCAGCAACCTCCTCTCCAAGGAGGCCTCAAGCGAGGCCTAGGCCCAGGGGAAAGGCACCAGCGGGGATGAGCCTGGGGAGGCGCCCGGGCATGTCTGGACCCAGTCCCCGCAGCCTGCCCCTTGCTGGGGCAGCACCCCCGGAGGCCAGGAAGGTCTGGGCAAGGCTGGCCAGGGGCAGGGGCCCTGCTGGGTCCTGCCCCTGGCCTGTGGGGCCTCTGAGCACAACCGGCCCTCTCCCGCTGGAAGACCTCCCCGGCTGCCTCCAAAGGCCGCTTTGCAAGCACTCTCGCCGGCTGTTCCCGCCAGCCGCGCACAACGCTCCCAAGCCATGGAAAAAAGCACTTCGTGGTGGTGCTCTCTCCCGGCCCTTGCCCCTGAGCCTGGGGGCCAGGCAGGGGGTCCACACTCCCAGGCCAAGGCAGAACCACATGCACACGTCTGTTCCTGCCCCCTGCACCGGCAGAGAGCTCGGGGGAGCCAGAGTCTGTCAGGCAGCTGCTGGGCTGGCCGCCTGTGTGGGAAGGGGCAGAGCCGACCTAGGGGCACACTGGGCCTCTTGCTCTCCCTGCTGCCCTGAGGCTGCTGGGCCAAAGAGGTCTTGGGCATCCAGCCCCTTGCTGGTCCCTTCCCTCTGACGAGGCCCTCTGAGCTCCAGCACCTTGCAGTGTGGAGACAGCCCCTGCCAGCAACCTCCTCTCCAAGGAGGCCTCAAGCGAGGCCTAGGCCCAGGGGAAAGGCACCAGGGGGGATGAGCCTCGGGAGGCGCCCGGGCATGTCTGGACCCAGTCCCCGCAGCCTGCCCCTTGCTGGGGCAGTACCCCCGGAGGCCAGGAAGGTCTGGGCAAGGCTGGCCAGGGGCAGGGGCCCTGCTGGGTCCTGCCCCTGGCCTGTGGGGCCTCTGAGCACAACCGGGCCTCTCCCGCTGGAAGACCTCCCCGGCTGCCTCCAAAGGCCGCTTTGCAAGCACTCTCGCCGGCTGTTCCCGCAGGCCGCGCACAACGCTCTCAAGCCCGGGAGAAAAGCGCTTCGGGGTGGTGCTCTCTCCAGGCCCTTGCCCCTGAGCCTGGGGGCCAGGCAGGGGGTCCACACTCCCCGGCCAAGGCAGAACCACATGCACACGTCTGTTCCTGCCCCCTGCACCGACAGAGAGCTCGGGGGAGCCAGAGTCTGTCAGGCAGCTGCTGGGCTGGCCGCCTGTGTGGGAAGGGGCAGAGCCGACCTAGGGGCACACTGGGCCTCTTGCTCTCCCTGCTGCCCTGAGGCTGCTGGGCCAAAGAGTTCTTGGGCATCCAGCCCCTTGCTGGTCCCTTCCCTCTGACGAGGCCCTCTGAGCTCCAGCACCTTGCAGTATGGAGACAGCCCCTGCCAGCAACCTCCTCTCCAAGGAGGCCTCAAGCGAGGCCTAGGCCCAGGGGAAAGGCACCAGCGGGAATGAGCCTGGGGAGGCGCCCGGGCATGTCTGGACCCAGTCCCCGCAGCCTGCCCCTTGCTTGGGCAGCACCCCCGGAGGCCAGGAAGGTCTGGGCAAGGCTGGCCAGGGGCAGGGGCCCTGCTGGGTCCTGCCCCTGGCCTGTGGGGCCTCTGAGCACAACCGGCCCTTTCCCGCTGGAAGACCTCCCCGGCTGCCTCCAAAGGCCGCTTTGCAAGCACTCTCGCCGGCTGTTCCCGCCAGCCGCGCACAACGCTCCCAAGCCCGGGAGAAAAGCGCTTCGGGGTGGTGCTCTCTCCCGGCCCTTGCCCCTGAGCCTGGGGGCCAGGCAGGGGGTCCACACTCCCAGGCCAAGGCAGAACCACATGCACACGTCTGTTCCTGCCCCCTGCACCGGCAGAGAGCTCGGGGGAGCCAGAGTCTGTCAGGCAGCTGCTGGGCTGGCCGCCTGTGTGGGAAGGGGCAGAGCCGACCTAGGGGCACACTGGGCCTCTTGCTCTCCCTGCTGCCCTGAGGCTGCTGGGCCAAAGAGGTCTTGGGCATCCAGCCCCTTGCTGGTCCCTTCCCTCTGACGAGGCCCTCTGAGCTCCAGCACCTTGCAGTGTGGAGACAGCCCCTGCCAGCAACCTCCTCTCCAAGGAGGCCTCAAGCGAGGCCTAGGCCCAGGAGAAAGGCACCAGCGGGGATGAGCCTGGGGAGGCGCCCGGGCATGTCTGGACCCAGTCCCCGCAGCCTGCCCCTTGCTGGGGCAGTACCCCCGGAGGCCAGGAAGGTCTGGGCAAGGCTGGCCAGGGGCAGGGGCCCTGCTGGGTCCTGCCCCTGGCCTGTGGGGCCTCTGAGCACAACCGGCCCTCTCCCGCTGGAAGACCTCCCCGGCTGCCTCCAAAGGCCGCTTTGCAAGCACTCTCGCCGGCTGTTCCCGCCAGCCGTGCACAACGCTCCCAAGCCCGGGAGAAAAGCGCTTCGGGGTGGTGCTCTCTCCCGGCCCTTGCCCCTGAGCCTGGGGGCCAGGCAGGGGGTCCACACTCCCAGGCCAAGGCAGAACCACATGCACACGTCTGTTCCTGCCCCCTGCACCGGCAGAGAGCTCGGGGGAGCCAGAGTCTGTCAGGCAGCTGCTGGGCTGGCCGCCTGTGTGGGAAGGGGCAGAGCCGACCTAGGGGCACACTGGGCCTCTTGCTCTCCCTGCTGCCCTGAGGCTGCTGGGCCAAAGAGGTCTTGGGCATCCAGCCCCTTGCTGGTCCCTTCCCTCTGACGAGGCCCTCTGAGCTCCAGCACCTTGCAGTGTGGAGACAGCCCCTGCCAGCAACCTCCTCTCCAAGGAGGCCTCAAGCGAGGCCTAGGCCCAGGGGAAAGGCACCAGCGGGGATGAGCCTGGGGAGGCGCCCGGGCATGTCTGGACCCAGTCCCCGCAGCCTGCCCCTTTCTGGGGTAGCACCCCCGGAGGCCAGGAAGGTCTGGGCAAGGCTGGCCAGGGGCAGGGGCCCTGCTGGGTCCTGCCCCTGGCCTGTGGGGCCTCTGAGCACAACCGGCCCTCTCCCGCTGGAAGACCTCCCCGGCTGCCTCCAAAGGCCGCTTTGCAAGCACTCTCGCCGGCTGTTCCCGCCAGCCGCGCACAACGCTCCCAAGCCCGGGAGAAAAGCGCTTCGGGGTGGTGCTCTCTCCCGGCCCTTGCCCCTGAGCCTGGGGGCCAGGCAGGGGGTCCACACTCCCAGGCCAAGGCAGAACCACATGCACACGTCTGTTCCTGCCCCCTGCACCGGCAGAGAGCTCGGGGGAGCCAGAGTCTGTCAGGCAGCTGCTGGGCTGGCCGCCTGTGTGGGAAGGGGCAGAGCCGACCTAGGGGCACACTGGGCCTCTTGCTCTCCCTGCTGCCCTGAGGCTGCTGGGCCAAAGAGGTCTTGGGCATCCAGCCCCTTGCTGGTCCCTTCCCTCTGACGAGGCCCTCTGAGCTCCAGCACCTTGCAGTGTGGAGACAGCCCCTGCCAGCAACCTCCTCTCCAAGGAGGCCTCAAGCGAGGCCTAGGCCCAGGGGAAAGGCACCAGGGGGGATGAGCCTCGGGAGGCGCCCGGGCATGTCTGGACCCAGTCCCCGCAGCCTGCCCCTTGCTGGGGCAGTACCCCCGGAGGCCAGGAAGGTCTGGGCAAGGCTGGCCAGGGGCAGGGGCCCTGCTGGGTCCTGCCCCTGGCCTGTGGGGCCTCTGAGCACAACCGGCCCTCTCCCGCTGGAAGACCTCCCCGGCTGCCTCCAAAGGCCGCTTTGCAAGCACTCTCGCCGGCTGTTCCCGCAGGCCGCGCACAACGCTCTCAAGCCCGGGAGAAAAGCGCTTCGGGGTGGTGCTCTCTCCAGGCCCTTGCCCCTGAGCCTGGGGGCCAGGCAGGGGGTCCACACTCCCCGGCCAAGGCAGAACCACATGCACACGTCTGTTCCTGCCCCCTGCACCGACAGAGAGCTCGGGGGAGCCAGAGTCTGTCAGGCAGCTGCTGGGCTGGCCGCCTGTGTGGGAAGGGGCAGAGCCGACCTAGGGGCACACTGGGCCTCTTGCTCTCCCTGCTGCCCTGAGGCTGCTGGGCCAAAGAGTTCTTGGGCATCCAGCCCCTTGCTGGTCCCTTCCCTCTGACGAGGCCCTCTGAGCTCCAGCACCTTGCAGTGTGGAGACAGCCCCTGCCAGCAACCTCCTCTCCAAGGAGGCCTCAAGCGAGGCCTAGGCCCAGGGGAAAGGCACCAGCGGGAATGAGCCTGGGGAGGCGCCCGGGCATGTCTGGACCCAGTCCCCGCAGCCTGCCCCTTGCTGGGGCAGCACCCCCGGAGGCCAGGAAGGTCTGGGCAAGGCTGGCCAGGGGCAGGGGCCCTGCTGGGTCCTGCCCCTGGCCTGTGGGGCCTCTGAGCACAACCGGCCCTCTCCCGCTGGAAGACCTCCCCGGCTGCCTCCAAAGGCCGCTTTGCAAGCACTCTCGCCGGCTGTTCCCGCCAGCCGTGCACAACGCTCCCAAGCCCGGGAGAAAAGCGCTTCGGGGTGGTGCTCTCTCCCGGCCCTTGCCCCTGAGCCTGGGGGCCAGGCAGGGGGTCCACACTCCCAGGCCAAGGCAGAACCACATGCACACGTCTGTTCCTGCCCCCTGCACCGGCAGAGAGCTCGGGGGAGCCAGAGTCTGTCAGGCAGCTGCTGGGCTGGCCGCCTGTGTGGGAAGGGGCAGAGCCGACCTAGGGGCACACTGGGCCTCTTGCTCTCCCTGCTGCCCTGAGGCTGCTGGGCCAAAGAGGTCTTGGGCATCCAGCCCCTTGCTGGTCCCTTCCCTCTGACGAGGCCCTCTGAGCTCCAGCACCTTGCAGTGTGGAGACAGCCCCTGCCAGCAACCTCCTCTCCAAGGAGGCCTCAAGCGAGGCCTAGGCCCAGGGGAAAGGCACCAGGGGGGATGAGCCTCGGGAGGCGCCCGGGCATGTCTGGACCCAGTCCCCGCAGCCTGCCCCTTGCTGGGGCAGTACCCCCGGAGGCCAGGAAGGTCTGGGCAAGGCTGGCCAGGGGCAGGGGCCCTGCTGGGTCCTGCCCCTGGCCTGTGGGGCCTCTGAGCACAACCGGCCCTCTCCCGCTGGAAGACCTCCCCGGCTGCCTCCAAAGGCCGCTTTGCAAGCACTCTCGCCGGCTGTTCCCGCAGGCCGCGCACAACGCTCTCAAGCCCGGGAGAAAAGCGCTTCGGGGTGGTGCTCTCTCCAGGCCCTTGCCCCTGAGCCTGGGGGCCAGGCAGGGGGTCCACACTCCCCGGCCAAGGCAGAACCACATGCACACGTCTGTTCCTGCCCCCTGCACCGACAGAGAGCTCGGGGGAGCCAGAGTCTGTCAGGCAGCTGCTGGGCTGGCCGCCTGTGTGGGAAGGGGCAGAGCCGACCTAGGGGCACACTGGGCCTCTTGCTCTCCCTGCTGCCCTGAGGCTGCTGGGCCAAAGAGTTCTTGGGCATCCAGCCCCTTGCTGGTCCCTTCCCTCTGACGAGGCCCTCTGAGCTCCAGCACCTTGCAGTGTGGAGACAGCCCCTGCCAGCAACCTCCTCTCCAAGGAGGCCTCAAGCGAGGCCTAGGCCCAGGGGAAAGGCACCAGCGGGAATGAGCCTGGGGAGGCGCCCGGGCATGTCTGGACCCAGTCCCCGCAGCCTGCCCCTTACTTGGGCAGCACCCCCGGAGGCCAGGAAGGTCTGGGCAAGGCTGGCCAGGGGCAGGGGCCCTGCTGGGTCCTGCCCCTGGCCGGTGGGGCCTCTGAGCACAACCGGCCCTTTCCCGCTGGAAGACCTCCCCGGCTGCCTCCAAAGGCCGCTTTGCAAGCACTCTCGCCGGCTGTTCCCGCCAGCCGCGCACAACGCTCCCAAGCCCGGGAGAAAAGCGCTTCGGGGTGGTGCTCTCTCCCGGCCCTTGCCCCTGAGCCTGGGGGCCAGGCAGGGGGTCCACACTCCCAGGCCAAGGCAGAACCACATGCACACGTCTGTTCCTGCCCCCTGCACCGGCAGAGAGCTCGGGGGAGCCAGAGTCTGTCAGGCAGCTGCTGGGCTGGCCGCCTGTGTGGGAAGGGGCAGAGCCGACCTAGGGGCACACTGGGCCTCTTGCTCTCCCTGCTGCCCTGAGGCTGCTGGGCCAAAGAGGTCTTGGGCATCCAGCCCCTTGCTGGTCCCTTCCCTCTGACGAGGCCCTCTGAGCTCCAGCACCTTGCAGTGTGGAGACAGCCCCTGCCAGCAACCTCCTCTCCAAGGAGGCCTCAAGCGAGGCCTAGGCCCAGGAGAAAGGCACCAGCGGGGATGAGCCTGGGGAGGCGCCTGGGCATGTCTGGACCCAGTCCCCGCAGCCTGCCCCTTGCTGGGGCAGTACCCCCGGAGGCCAGGAAGGTCTGGGCAAGGCTGGCCAGGGGCAGGGGCCCTGCTGGGTCCTGCCCCTGGCCTGTGGGGCCTCTGAGCACAACCGGCCCTCTCCCGCTGGAAGACCTCCCCGGCTGCCTCCAAAGGCCGCTTTGCAAGCACTCTCGCCGGCTGTTCCCGCCAGCCGTGCACAACGCTCCCAAGCCCGGGAGAAAAGCGCTTCGGGGTGGTGCTCTCTCCCGGCCCTTGCCCCTGAGCCTGGGGGCCAGGCAGGGGGTCCACACTCCCAGGCCAAGGCAGAACCACATGCACACGTCTGTTCCTGCCCCCTGCACCGGCAGAGAGCTCGGGGGAGCCAGAGTCTGTCAGGCAGCTGCTGGGCTGGCCGCCTGTGTGGGAAGGGGCAGAGCCGACCTAGGGGCACACTGGGCCTCTTGCTCTCCCTGCTGCCCTGAGGCTGCTGGGCCAAAGAGGTCTTGGGCATCCAGCCCCTTGCTGGTCCCTTCCCTCTGACGAGGCCCTCTGAGCTCCAGCACCTTGCAGTGTGGAGACAGCCCCTGCCAGCAACCTCCTCTCCAAGGAGGCCTCAAGCGAGGCCTAGGCCCAGGGGAAAGGCACCAGCGGGGATGAGCCTGGGGAGGCGCCCGGGCATGTCTGGACCCAGTCCCCGCAGCCTGCCCCTTGCTGGGGTAGCACCCCCGGAGGCCAGGAAGGTCTGGGCAAGGCTGGCCAGGGGCAGGGGCCCTGCTGGGTCCTGCCCCTGGCCTGTGGGGCCTCTGAGCACAACCGGCCCTCTCCCGCTGGAAGACCTCCCCGGCTGCCTCCAAAGGCCGCTTTGCAAGCACTCTCGCCGGCTGTTCCCGCCAGCCGCGCACAACGCTCCCAAGCCCGGGAGAAAAGCGCTTCGGGGTGGTGCTCTCTCCCGGCCCTTGCCCCTGAGCCTGGGGGCCAGGCAGGGGGTCCACACTCCCAGGCCAAGGCAGAACCACATGCACACGTCTGTTCCTGCCCCCTGCACCGGCAGAGAGCTCGGGGGAGCCAGAGTCTGTCAGGCAGCTGCTGGGCTGGCCGCCTGTGTGGGAAGAGGCAGAGCCAACCTAGGGGCACACTGGGCCTCTTGCTCTCCCTGCTGCCCTGAGGCTGCTGGGCCAAAGAGGTCTTGGGCATCCAGCCCCTTGCTGGTCCCTTCCCTCTGACGAGGCCCTCTGAGCTCCAGCACCTTGCAGTGTGGAGACAGCCCCTGCCAGCAACCTCCTCTCCAAGGAGGCCTCAAGCGAGGCCTAGGCCCAGGGGAAAGGCACCAGCGGGGATGAGCCTGGGGAGGCGCCCGGGCATGTCTGGACCCAGTCCCCGCAGCCTGCCCCTTGCTGGGGCAGTACCCCCGGAGGCCAGGAAGGTCTGGGCAAGGCTGGCCAGGGGCAGGGGCCCTGCTGGGTCCTGCCCCTGGCCTGTGGGGCCTCTGAGCACAACCGGCCCTCTCCCGCTGGAAGACCTCCCCGGCTGCCTACAAAGGCCGCTTTGCAAGCACTCTCGCCGGCTGTTCCCGCCAGCCGTGCACAACGCTCCCAAGCCCGGGAGAAAAGCGCTTCGGGGTGGTGCTCTCTCCCGGCCCTTGCCCCTGAGCCTGGGGGCCAGGCAGGGGGTCCACACTCCCAGGCCAAGGCAGAACCACATGCACATGTCTGTTCCTGCCCCCTGCACCGGCAGAGAGCTCGGGGGAGCCAGAGTCTGTCAGGCAGCTGCTGGGCTGGCCGCCTGTGTGGGAAGGGGCAGAGCCGACCTAGGGGCACACTGGGCCTCTTGCTCTCCCTGCTGCCCTGAGGCTGCTGGGCCAAAGAGGTCTTGGGCATCCAGCCCCTTGCTGGTCCCTTCCCTCTGACGAGGCCCTCTGAGCTCCAGCACCTTGCAGTGTGGAGACAGCCCCTGCCAGCAACCTCCTCTCCAAGGAGGCCTCAAGCGAGGCCTAGGCCCAGGGGAAAGGCACCAGCGGGGATGAGCCTGGGGAGGCGCCCGGGCATGTCTGGACCCAGTCCCCGCAGCCTGCCCCTTGCTGGGGCAGTACCCCCGGAGGCCAGGAAGGTCTGGGCAAGGCTGGCCAGGGGCAGGGGCCCTGCTGGGTCCTGCCCCTGGCCTGTGGGGCCTCTGAGCACAACCGGCCCTCTCCCGCTGGAAGACCTCCCCGGCTGCCTCCAAAGGCCGCTTTGCAAGCACTCTCGCCGGCTGTTCCCGCCAGCCGCGCACAACGCTCCCAAGCCCGGGAGAAAAGCGCTTCGGGGTGGTGCTCTCTCCCGGCCCTTGCCCCTGAGCCTGGGGGCCAGGCAGGGGGTCCACACTCCCAGGCCAAGGCAGAACCACATGCACACGTCTGTTCCTGCCCCCTGCACCGGCAGAGAGCTCGGGGGAGCCAGAGTCTGTCAGGCAGCTGCTGGGCTGGCCGCCTGTGTGGGAAGGGGCAGAGCCGACCTAGGGGCACACTGGGCCTCTTGCTCTCCCTGCTGCCCTGAGGCTGCTGGGCCAAAGAGGTCTTGGGCATCCAGCCCCTTGCTGGTCCCTTCCCTCTGACGAGGCCCTCTGAGCTCCAGCACCTTGCAGTGTGGAGACAGCCCCTGCCAGCAACCTCCTCTCCAAGGAGGCCTCAAGCGAGGCCTAGGCCCAGGGGAAAGGCACCAGGGGGGATGAGCCTCGGGAGGCGCCCGGGCATGTCTGGACCCAGTCCCCGCAGCCTGCCCCTTGCTGGGGCAGTACCCCCGGAGGCCAGGAAGGTCTGGGCAAGGCTGGCCAGGGGCAGGCGCCCTGCTGGGTCCTGCCCCTGGCCTGTGGGGCCTCTGAGCACAACCGGCCCTCTCCCACTGGAAGACCTCCCCGGCTGCCTCCAAAGGCCGCTTTGCAAGCACTCTCGCCGGCTGTTCCCGCCAGCCGCGCACAACGCTCTCAAGCCCGGGAGAAAAGCGCTTCGGGGTGGTGCTCTCTCCCGGCCCTTGCCCCTGAGCCTGGGGGCCAGGCAGGGGGTCCACACTCCCAGGCCAAGGCAGAACCACATGCACACGTCTGTTCCTGCCCCCTGCACCGACAGAGAGCTCGGGGGAGCCAGAGTCTGTCAGGCAGTTGCTGGGCTGGCCGCCTGTGTGGGAAGGGGCAGAGCCGACCTAGGGGCACACTGGGCCTCTTGCTCTCCCTGCTGCCCTGAGGCTGCTGGGCCAAAGAGTTCTTGGGCATCCAGCCCCTTGCTGGTCCCTTCCCTCTGACGAGGCCCTCTGAGCTCCAGCACCTTGCAGTGTGGAGACAGCCCCTGCCAGCAACCTCCTCTCCAAGGAGGCCTCAAGCGAGGCCTAGGCCCAGGGGAAAGGCACCAGCGGGAATGAGCCTGGGGAGGCGCCCGGGCATGTCTGGACCCAGTCCCCGCAGCCTGCCCCTTGCTGGGGCAGTACCCCCGGAGGCCAGGAAGGTCTGGGCAAGGCTGGCCAGGGGCAGGGGCCCTGCTGGGTCCTGCCCCTGGCCTGTGGGGCCTCTGAGCACAACCGGCCCTTTCCCGCTGGAAGACCTCCCCGGCTGCCTCCAAAGGCCGCTTTGCAAGCACTCTCGCCGGCTGTTCCCGCCAGCCGCGCACAACGCTCCCAAGCCCGGGAGAAAAGCGCTTCGGGGTGGTGCTCTCTCCCGGCCCTTGCCCCTGAGCCTGGGGGCCAGGCAGGGGGTCCACACTCCCAGGCCAAGGCAGAACCACATGCACACGTCTGTTCCTGCCCCCTGCACCGGCAGAGAGCTCGGGGGAGCCAGAGTCTGTCAGGCAGCTGATGGGCTGGCCGCCTGTGTGGGAAGGGGCAGAGCCGACCTAGGGGCACACTGGGCCTCTTGCTCTCCCTGCTGCCCTGAGGCTGCTGGGCCAAAGAGGTCTTGGGCATCCAGCCCCTTGCTGGTCCCTTCCCTCTGACGAGGCCCTCTGAGCTCCAGCCCCTTGCAGTGTGGAGACAGCCCCTGCCAGCAACCTCCTCTCCAAGGAGGCCTCAAGCGAGGCCTAGGCCCAGGGGAAAGGCACCAGCGGGGATGAGCCTGGGGAGGCGCCCGGGCATGTCTGGACCCAGTCCCCGCAGCCTGCCCCTTGCTGGGGCAGCACCCCCGGAGGCCAGGAAGGTCTGGGCAAGGCTGGCCAGGGGCAGGGGCCCTGCTGGGTCCTGCCCCTGGCCTGTGGGGCCTCTGAGCACAACCGGCCCTCTCCCGCTGGAAGACCTCCCCGGCTGCCTCCAAAGGCCGCTTTGCAAGCACTCTCGCCGGCTGTTCCCGCCAGCCGCGCACAACGCTCCCAAGCCATGGAAAAAAGCACTTCGGGGTGGTGCTCTCTCCCGGCCCTTGCCCCTGAGCCTGGGGGCCAGGCAGGGGGTCCACACTCCCAGGCCAAGGCAGAACCACATGCACACGTCTGTTCCTGCCCCCTGCACCGGCAGAGAGCTCGGGGGAGCCAGAGTCTGTCAGGCAGCTGCTGGGCTGGCCGCCTGTGTGGGAAGGGGCAGAGCCGACCTAGGGGCACACTGGGCCTCTTGCTCTCCCTGCTGCCCTGAGGCTGCTGGGCCAAAGAGGTCTTGGGCATCCAGCCCCTTGCTGGTCCCTTCCCTCTGACGAGGCCCTCTGAGCTCCAGCACCTTGCAGTGTGGAGACAGCCCCTGCCAGCAACCTCCTCTCCAAGGAGGCCTCAAGCGAGGCCTAGGCCCAGGGGAAAGGCACCAGCGGGGATGAGCCTGGGGAGGCGCCCGGGCATGTCTGGACCCAGTCCCCGCAGCCTGCCCCTTGCTGGGGCAGCACCCCCGGAGGCCAGGAAGGTCTGGGCAAGGCTGGCCAGGGGCAGGGGCCCTGCTGGGTCCTGCCCCTGGCCGGTGGGGCCTCTGAGCACAACCGGCCCTCTCCCGCTGGAAGACCTCCCCGGCTGCCTCCAAAGGCCGCTTTGCAAGCACTCTCGCCGGCTGTTCCCGCCAGCCGCGCACAACGCTCCCAAGCCCGGGAGAAAAGCGCTTCGGGGTGGTGCTCTCTCCCGGCCCTTGCCCCTGAGCCTGGGGGCCAGGCAGGGGGTCCACACTCCCAGGCCAAGGCAGAACCACATGCACACGTCTGTTCCTGCCCCCTGCACCGGCAGAGAGCTCGGGGGAGCCAGAGTCTGTCAGGCAGCTGCTGGGCTGGCCGCCTGTGTGGGAAGGGGCAGAGCCGACCTAGGGGCACACTGGGCCTCTTGCTCTCCCTGCTGCCCTGAGGCTGCTGGGCCAAAGAGGTCTTGGGCATCCAGCCCCTTGCTGGTCCCTTCCCTCTGACGAGGCCCTCTGAGCTCCAGCACCTTGCAGTGTGGAGACAGCCCCTGCCAGCAACCTCCTCTCCAAGGAGGCCTCAAGCGAGGCCTAGGCCCAGGGGAAAGGCACCAGGGGGGATGAGCCTCGGGAGGCGCCCGGGCATGTCTGGACCCAGTCCCCGCAGCCTGCCCCTTGCTGGGGCAGTACCCCCGGAGGCCAGGAAGGTCTGGGCAAGGCTGGCCAGGGGCAGGGGCCCTGCTGGGTCCTGCCCCTGGCCTGTGGGGCCTCTGAGCACAACCGGCCCTCTCCCACTGGAAGACCTCCCCGGCTGCCTCCAAAGGCCGCTTTGCAAGCACTCTCGCCGGCTGTTCCCGCCAGCCGCGCACAACGCTCTCAAGCCCGGGAGAAAAGCGCTTCGGGGTGGTGCTCTCTCCCGGCCCTTGCCCCTGAGCCTGGGGGCCAGGCAGGGGGTCCACACTCCCAGGCCAAGGCAGAACCACATGCACACGTCTGTTCCTGCCCCCTGCACCGACAGAGAGCTCGGGGGAGCCAGAGTCTGTCAGGCAGCTGCTGGGCTGGCCGCCTGTGTGGGAAGGGGCAGAGCCGACCTAGGGGCACACTGGGCCTCTTGCTCTCCCTGCTGCCCTGAGGCTGCTGGGCCAAAGAGTTCTTGGGCATCCAGCCCCTTGCTGGTCCCTTCCCTCTGACGAGGCCCTCTGAGCTCCAGCACCTTGCAGTGTGGAGACAGCCCCTGCCAGCAACCTCCTCTCCAAGGAGGCCTCAAGCGAGGCCTAGGCCCAGGGGAAAGGCACCAGCGGGAATGAGCCTGGGGAGGCGCCCGGGCATGTCTGGACCCAGTCCCCGCAGCCTGCCCCTTGCTGGGGCAGTACCCCCGGAGGCCAGGAAGGTCTGGGCAAGGCTGGCCAGGGGCAGGGGCCCTGCTGGGTCCTGCCCCTGGCCTGTGGGGCCTCTGAGCACAACCGGCCCTTTCCCGCTGGAAGACCTCCCCGGCTGCCTCCAAAGGCCGCTTTGCAAGCACTCTCGCCGGCTGTTCCCGCCAGCCGCGCACAACGCTCCCAAGCCCGGGAGAAAAGCGCTTCGGGGTGGTGCTCTCTCCCGGCCCTTGCCCCTGAGCCTGGGGGCCAGGCAGGGGGTCCACACTCCCAGGCCAAGGCAGAACCACATGCACACGTCTGTTCCTGCCCCCTGCACCGGCAGAGAGCTCGGGGGAGCCAGAGTCTGTCAGGCAGCTGATGGGCTGGCCGCCTGTGTGGGAAGGGGCAGAGCCGACCTAGGGGCACACTGGGCCTCTTGCTCTCCCTGCTGCCCTGAGGCTGCTGGGCCAAAGAGGTCTTGGGCATCCAGCCCCTTGCTGGTCCCTTCCCTCTGACGAGGCCCTCTGAGCTCCAGCCCCTTGCAGTGTGGAGACAGCCCCTGCCAGCAACCTCCTCTCCAAGGAGGCCTCAAGCGAGGCCTAGGCCCAGGGGAAAGGCACCAGCGGGGATGAGCCTGGGGAGGCGCCCGGGCATGTCTGGACCCAGTCCCCGCAGCCTGCCCCTTGCTGGGGCAGCACCCCCGGAGGCCAGGAAGGTCTGGGCAAGGCTGGCCAGGGGCAGGGGCCCTGCTGGGTCCTGCCCCTGGCCTGTGGGGCCTCTGAGCACAACCGGCCCTCTCCCGCTGGAAGACCTCCCCGGCTGCCTCCAAAGGCCGCTTTGCAAGCACTCTCGCCGGCTGTTCCCGCCAGCCGCGCACAACGCTCCCAAGCCATGGAAAAAAGCACTTCGGGGTGGTGCTCTCTCCCGGCCCTTGCCCCTGAGCCTGGGGGCCAGGCAGGGGGTCCACACTCCCAGGCCAAGGCAGAACCACATGCACACGTCTGTTCCTGCCCCCTGCACCGGCAGAGAGCTCGGGGGAGCCAGAGTCTGTCAGGCAGCTGCTGGGCTGGCCGCCTGTGTGGGAAGGGGCAGAGCCGACCTAGGGGCACACTGGGCCTCTTGCTCTCCCTGCTGCCCTGAGGCTGCTGGGCCAAAGAGGTCTTGGGCATCCAGCCCCTTGCTGGTCCCTTCCCTCTGACGAGGCCCTCTGAGCTCCAGCACCTTGCAGTGTGGAGACAGCCCCTGCCAGCAACCTCCTCTCCAAGGAGGCCTCAAGCGAGGCCTAGGCCCAGGGGAAAGGCACCAGCGGGGATGAGCCTGGGGAGGCGCCCGGGCATGTCTGGACCCAGTCCCCGCAGCCTGCCCCTTGCTGGGGCAGCACCCCCGGAGGCCAGGAAGGTCTGGGCAAGGCTGGCCAGGGGCAGGGGCCCTGCTGGGTCCTGCCCCTGGCCGGTGGGGCCTCTGAGCACAACCGGCCCTCTCCCGCTGGAAGACCTCCCCGGCTGCCTCCAAAGGCCGCTTTGCAAGCACTCTCGCCGGCTGTTCCCGCCAGCCGCGCACAACGCTCCCAAGCCCGGGAGAAAAGCGCTTCGGGGTGGTGCTCTCTCCCGGCCCTTGCCCCTGAGCCTGGGGGCCAGGCAGGGGGTCCACACTCCCAGGCCAAGGCAGAACCACATGCACACGTCTGTTCCTGCCCCCTGCACCGGCAGAGAGCTCGGGGGAGCCAGAGTCTGTCAGGCAGCTGCTGGGCTGGCCGCCTGTGTGGGAAGGGGCAGAGCCGACCTAGGGGCACACTGGGCCTCTTGCTCTCCCTGCTGCCCTGAGGCTGCTGGGCCAAAGAGGTCTTGGGCATCCAGCCCCTTGCTGGTCCCTTCCCTCTGACGAGGCCCTCTGAGCTCCAGCACCTTGCAGTGTGGAGACAGCCCCTGCCAGCAACCTCCTCTCCAAGGAGGCCTCAAGCGAGGCCTAGGCCCAGGGGAAAGGCACCAGGGGGGATGAGCCTCGGGAGGCGCCCGGGCATGTCTGGACCCAGTCCCCGCAGCCTGCCCCTTGCTGGGGCAGTACCCCCGGAGGCCAGGAAGGTCTGGGCAAGGCTGGCCAGGGGCAGGGGCCCTGCTGGGTCCTGCCCCTGGCCTGTGGGGCCTCTGAGCACAACCGGCCCTCTCCCACTGGAAGACCTCCCCGGCTGCCTCCAAAGGCCGCTTTGCAAGCACTCTCGCCGGCTGTTCCCGCAAGCCGCGCACAACGCTCTCAAGCCCGGGAGAAAAGCGCTTCGGGGTGGTGCTCTCTCCCGGCCCTTGCCCCTGAGCCTGGGGGCCAGGCAGGGGGTCCACACTCCCCGGCCAAGGCAGAACCACATGCACACGTCTGTTCCTGCCCCCTGCACCGACAGAGAGCTCGGGGGAGCCAGAGTCTGTCAGGCAGTTGCTGGGCTGGCCGCCTGTGTGGGAAGGGGCAGAGCCGACCTAGGGGCACACTGGGCCTCTTGCTCTCCCTGCTGCCCTGAGGCTGCTGGGCCAAAGAGGTCTTGGGCATCCAGCCCCTTGCTGGTCCCTTCCCTCTGACGAGGCCCTCTGAGCTCCAGCACCTTGCAGTGTGGAGACAGCCCCTGCCAGCAACCTCCTCTCCAAGGAGGCCTCAAGCGAGGCCTAGGCCCAGGGGAAAGGCACCAGCGGGAATGAGCCTGGGGAGGCGCCCGGGCATGTCTGGACCCAGTCCCCGCAGCCTGCCCCTTGCTGGGGCAGCACCCCCGGAGGCCAGGAAGGTCTGGGCAAGGCTGGCCAGGGGCAGGGGCCCTGCTGGGTCCTGCCCCTGGCCTGTGGGGCCTCTGAGCACAACCGGCCCTTTCCCGCTGGAAGACCTCCCCGGCTGCCTCCAAAGGCCGCTTTGCAAGCACTCTCGCCGGCTGTTCCCGCCAGCCGCGCACAACGCTCCCAAGCCCGGGAGAAAAGCGCTTCGGGGTGGTGCTCTCTCCCGGCCCTTGCCCCTGAGCCTGGGGGCCAGGCAGGGGGTCCACACTCCCAGGCCAAGGCAGAACCACATGCACACGTCTGTTCCTGCCCCCTGCACCGGCAGAGAGCTCGGGGGAGCCAGAGTCTGTCAGGCAGCTGCTGGGCTGGCCGCCTGTGTGGGAAGGGGCAGAGCCGACCTAGGGGCACACTGGGCCTCTTGCTCTCCCTGCTGCCCTGAGGCTGCTGGGCCAAAGAGGTCTTGGGCATCCAGCCCCTTGCTGGTCCCTTCCCTCTGACGAGGCCCTCTGAGCTCCAGCACCTTGCAGTGTGGAGACAGCCCCTGCCAGCAACCTCCTCTCCAAGGAGGCCTCAAGCGAGGCCTAGGCCCAGGGGAAAGGCACCAGCGGGGATGAGCCTGGGGAGGCGCCCGGGCATGTCTGGACCCAGTCCCCGCAGCCTGCCCCTTACTGGGGCAGCACCCCCGGAGGCCAGGAAGGTCTGGGCAAGGCTGGCCAGGGGCAGGGGCCCTGCTGGGTCCTGCCCCTGGCCTGTGGGGCCTCTGAGCACAACCGGCCCTCTCCCGCTGGAAGACCTCCCCGGCTGCCTCCAAAGGCCGCTTTGCAAGCACTCTCGCCGGCTGTTCCCGCCTGCCGCGCACAACGCTCCCAAGCCCGGGAGAAAAGCGCTTCGGGGTGGTGCTCTCTCCCGGCCCTTGCCCCTGAGCCTGGGGGCCAGGCAGGGGGTCCACACTCCCAGGCCAAGGCAGAACCACATGCACACGTCTGTTCCTGCCCCCTGCACCGGCAGAGAGCTCGGGGGAGCCAGAGTCTGTCAGGCAGCTGCTGGGCTGGCCGCCTGTGTGGGAAGGGGCAGAGCCGACCTAGGGGCACACTGGGCCTCTTGCTCTCCCTGCTGCCCTGAGGCTGCTGGGCCAAAGAGGTCTTGGGCATCCAGCCCCTTGCTGGTCCCTTCCCTCTGACGAGGCCCTCTGAGCTCCAGCACCTTGCAGTGTGGAGACAGCCCCTGCCAGCAACCTCCTCTCCAAGGAGGCCTCAAGCGAGGCCTAGGCCCAGGGGAAAGGCACCAGCGGGGATGAGCCTGGGGAGGCGCCCGGGCATGTCTGGACCCAGTCCCCGCAGCCTGCCCCTTGCTGGGGCAGCACCCCCGGAGGCCAGGAAGGTCTGGGCAAGGCTGGCCAGGGGCAGGGGCCCTGCTGGGTCCTGCCCCTGGCCTGTGGGGCCTCTGAGCACAACCGGCCCTCTCCCGCTGGAAGACCTCCCCGGCTGCCTCCAAAGGCCGCTTTGCAAGCACTCTCGCCGGCTGTTCCCGCCAGCCGCGCACAACGCTCCCAAGCCCGGGAGAAAAGCGCTTCGGGGTGGTGCTCTCTCCCGGCCCTTGCCCCTGAGCCTGGGGGCCAGGCAGGGGGTCCACACTCCCAGGCCAAGGCAGAACCACATGCACACGTCTGTTCCTGCCCCCTGCACCGGCAGAGAGCTCGGGGGAGCCAGAGTCTGTCAGGCAGCTGCTGGGCTGGCCGCCTGTGTGGGAAGGGGCAGAGCCGACCTAGGGGCACACTGGGCCTCTTGCTCTCCCTGCTGCCCTGAGGCTGCTGGGCCAAAGAGGTCTTGGGCATCCAGCCCCTTGCTGGTCCCTTCCCTCTGACGAGGCCCTCTGAGCTCCAGCACCTTGCAGTGTGGAGACAGCCCCTGCCAGCAACCTCCTCTCCAAGGAGGCCTCAAGCGAGGCCTAGGCCCAGGGGAAAGGCACCAGCGGGGATGAGCCTGGGGAGGCGCCCGGGCATGTCTGGACCCAGTCCCCACAGCCTGCCCCTTGCTGGGGCAGTACCCCCGGAGGCCAGGAAGGTCTGGGCAAGGCTGGCCAGGGGCAGGGGCCCTGCTGGGTCCTGCCCCTGGCCTGTGGGGCCTCTGAGCACAACCGGCCCTCTCCCGCTGGAAGACCTCCCCGGCTGCCTACAAAGGCCGCTTTGCAAGCACTCTCGCCGGCTGTTCCCGCCAGCCGCGCACAACGCTCCCAAGCCCGGGAGAAAAGTGCTTCGGGGTGGTGCTCTCTCCCGGCCCTTGCCCCTGAGCCTGGGGGCCAGGCAGGGGGTCCACACTCCCAGGCCAAGGCAGAACCACATGCACATGTCTGTTCCTGCCCCCTGCACCGGCAGAGAGCTCGGGGGAGCCAGAGTCTGTCAGGCAGCTGCTGGGCTGGCCGCCTGTGTGGGAAGGGGCAGAGCCGACCTAGGGGCACACTGGGCCTCTTGCTCTCCCTGCTGCCCTGAGGCTGCTGGGCCAAAGAGGTCTTGGGCATCCAGCCCCTTGCTGGTCCCTTCCCTCTGACGAGGCCCTCTGAGCTCCAGCACCTTGCAGTGTGGAGACAGCCCCTGCCAGCAACCTCCTCTCCAAGGAGGCCTCAAGCGAGGCCTAGGCCCAGGGGAAAGGCACCAGCGGGGATGAGCCTGGGGAGGCGCCCGGGCATGTCTGGACCCAGTCCCCGCAGCCTGCCCCTTGCTGGGGCAGTACCCCCGGAGGCCAGGAAGGTCTGGGCAAGGCTGGCCAGGGGCAGGGGCCCTGCTGGGTCCTGCCCCTGGCCTGTGGGGCCTCTGAGCACAACCGGCCCTCTCCCGCTGGAAGACCTCCCCGGCTGCCTCCAAAGGCCGCTTTGCAAGCACTCTCGCCGGCTGTTCCCGCCAGCCGCGCACAACGCTCCCAAGCCATGGAAAAAAGCACTTCGGGGTGGTGCTCTCTCCCGGCCCTTGCCCCTGAGCCTGGGGGCCAGGCAGGGGGTCCACACTCCCAGGCCAAGGCAGAACCACATGCACACGTCTGTTCCTGCCCCCTGCACCGGCAGAGAGCTCGGGGGAGCCAGAGTCTGTCAGGCAGCTGCTGGGCTGGCCGCCTGTGTGGGAAGGGGCAGAGCCGACCTAGGGGCACACTGGGCCTCTTGCTCTCCCTGCTGCCCTGAGGCTGCTGGGCCAAAGAGGTCTTGGGCATCCAGCCCCTTGCTGGTCCCTTCCCTCTGACGAGGCCCTCTGAGCTCCAGCACCTTGCAGTGTGGAGACAGCCCCTGCCAGCAACCTCCTCTCCAAGGAGGCCTCAAGCGAGGCCTAGGCCCAGGGGAAAGGCACCAGTGGGGATGAGCCTGGGGAGGCGCCCGGGCATGTCTGGACCCAGTCCCCGCAGCCTGCCCCTTGCTGGGGCAGCACCCCCGGAGGCCAGGAAGGTCTGGGCAAGGCTGGCCAGGGGCAGGGGCCCTGCTGGGTCCTGCCCCTGGCCGGTGGGGCCTCTGAGCACAACCGGCCCTCTCCCGCTGGAAGACCTCCCCGGCTGCCTCCAAAGGCCGCTTTGCAAGCACTCTCGCCGGCTGTTCCCGCCAGCCGCGCACAACGCTCCCAAGCCCGGGAGAAAAGCGCTTCGGGGTGGTGCTCTCTCCCGGCCCTTGCCCCTGAGCCTGGGGGCCAGGCAGGGGGTCCACACTCCCAGGCCAAGGCAGAACCACATGCACACGTCTGTTCCTGCCCCCTGCACCGGCAGAGAGCTCGGGGGAGCCAGAGTCTGTCAGGCAGCTGCTGGGCTGGCCGCCTGTGTGGGAAGGGGCAGAGCCGACCTAGGGGCACACTGGGCCTCTTGCTCTCCCTGCTGCCCTGAGGCTGCTGGGCCAAAGAGGTCTTGGGCATCCAGCCCCTTGCTGGTCCCTTCCCTCTGACGAGGCCCTCTGAGCTCCAGCACCTTGCAGTGTGGAGACAGCCCCTGCCAGCAACCTCCTCTCCAAGGAGGCCTCAAGCGAGGCCTAGGCCCAGGGGAAAGGCACCAGGGGGGATGAGCCTCGGGAGGCGCCCGGGCATGTCTGGACCCAGTCCCCGCAGCCTGCCCCTTGCTGGGGCAGTACCCCCGGAGGCCAGGAAGGTCTGGGCAAGGCTGGCCAGGGGCAGGGGCCCTGCTGGGTCCTGCCCCTGGCTTGTGGGGCCTCTGAGCACAACCGGCCCTCTCCCACTGGAAGACCTCCCCGGCTGCCTCCAAAGGCCGCTTTGCAAGCACTCTCGCCGGCTGTTCCCGCAGGCCGCGCACAACGCTCTCAAGCCCGGGAGAAAAGCGCTTCGGGGTGGTGCTCTCTCCAGGCCCTTGCCCCTGAGCCTGGGGGCCAGGCAGGGGGTCCACACTCCCCGGCCAAGGCAGAACCACATGCACACGTCTCTTCCTGCCCCCTGCACCGACAGAGAGCTCGGGGGAGCCAGAGTCTGTCAGGCAGTTGCTGGGCTGGCCGCCTGTGTGGGAAGGGGCAGAGCCGACCTAGGGGCACACTGGGCCTCTTGCTCTCCCTGCTGCCCTGAGGCTGCTGGGCCAAAGAGTTCTTGGGCATCCAGCCCCTTGCTGGTCCCTTCCCTCTGACGAGGCCCTCTGAGCTCCAGCACCTTGCAGTGTGGAGACAGCCCCTGCCAGCAACCTCCTCTCCAAGGAGGCCTCAAGCGAGGCCTAGGCCCAGGGGAAAGGCACCAGCGGGAATGAGCCTGGGGAGGCGCCCGGGCATGTCTGGACCCAGTCCCCGCAGCCTGCCCCTTGCTGGGGCAGCACCCCCGGAGGCCAGGAAGGTCTGGGCAAGGCTGGCCAGGGGCAGGGGCCCTGCTGGGTCCTGCCCCTGGCCGGTGGGGCCTCTGAGCACAACCGGCCCTCTCCCGCTGGAAGACCTCCCCGGCTGCCTCCAAAGGCCGCTTTGCAAGCACTCTCGCCGGCTGTTCCCGCCAGCCGCGCACAACGCTCCCAAGCCCGGGAGAAAAGCGCTTCGGGGTGGTGCTCTCTCCCGGCCCTTGCCCCTGAGCCTGGGGGCCAGGCAGGGGGTCCACACTCCCAGGCCAAGGCAGAACCACATGCACACGTCTGTTCCTGCCCCCTGCACCGGCAGAGAGCTCGGGGGAGCCAGAGTCTGTCAGGCAGCTGCTGGGCTGGCCGCCTGTGTGGGAAGGGGCAGAGCCGACCTAGGGGCACACTGGGCCTCTTGCTCTCCCTGCTGCCCTGAGGCTGCTGGGCCAAAGAGGTCTTGGGCATCCAGCCCCTTGCTGGTCCCTTCCCTCTGACGAGGCCCTCTGAGCTCCAGCACCTTGCAGTGTGGAGACAGCCCCTGCCAGCAACCTCCTCTCCAAGGAGGCCTCAAGCGAGGCCTAGGCCCAGGGGAAAGGCACCAGTGGGGATGAGCCTGGGGAGGCGCCCGGGCATGTCTGGACCCAGTCCCCACAGCCTGCCCCTTGCTGGGGCAGTACCCCCGGAGGCCAGGAAGGTCTGGGCAAGGCTGGCCAGGGGCAGGGGCCCTGCTGGGTCCTGCCCCTGGCCTGTGGGGCCTCTGAGCACAACCGGCCCTCTCCCGCTGGAAGACCTCCCCGGCTGCCTACAAAGGCCGCTTTGCAAGCACTCTCGCCGGCTGTTCCCGCCAGCCGTGCACAACGCTCCCAAGCCCGGGAGAAAAGCGCTTCGGGGTGGTGCTCTCTCCCGGCCCTTGCCCCTGAGCCTGGGGGCCAGGCAGGGGGTCCACACTCCCAGGCCAAGGCAGAACCACATGCACATGTCTGTTCCTGCCCCCTGCACCGGCAGAGAGCTCGGGGGAGCCAGAGTCTGTCAGGCAGCTGCTGGGCTGGCCGCCTGTGTGGGAAGGGGCAGAGCCGACCTAGGGGCACACTGGGCCTCTTGCTCTCCCTGCTGCCCTGAGGCTGCTGGGCCAAAGAGGTCTTGGGCATCCAGCCCCTTGCTGGTCCCTTCCCTCTGACGAGGCCCTCTGAGCTCCAGCACCTTGCAGTGTGGAGACAGCCCCTGCCAGCAACCTCCTCTCCAAGGAGGCCTCAAGCGAGGCCTAGGCCCAGGGGAAAGGCACCAGCGGGGATGAGCCTGGGGAGGCGCCCGGGCATGTCTGGACCCAGTCCCCGCAGCCTGCCCCTTGCTGGGGCAGTACCCCCGGAGGCCAGGAAGGTCTGGGCAAGGCTGGCCAGGGGCAGGGGCCCTGCTGGGTCCTGCCCCTGGCCTGTGGGGCCTCTGAGCACAACCGGCCCTCTCCCGCTGGAAGACCTCCCCGGCTGCCTCCAAAGGCCGCTTTGCAAGCACTCTCGCCGGCTGTTCCCGCCAGCCGCGCACAACGCTCCCAAGCCCGGGAGAAAAGCGCTTCGGGGTGGTGCTCTCTCCCGGCCCTTGCCCCTGAGCCTGGGGGCCAGGCAGGGGGTCCACACTCCCAGGCCAAGGCAGAACCACATGCACACGTCTGTTCCTGCCCCCTGCACCGGCAGAGAGCTCGGGGGAGCCAGAGTCTGTCAGGCAGCTGCTGGGCTGGCCGCCTGTGTGGGAAGGGGCAGAGCCGACCTAGGGGCACACTGGGCCTCTTGCTCTCCCTGCTGCCCTGAGGCTGCTGGGCCAAAGAGGTCTTGGGCATCCAGCCCCTTGCTGGTCCCTTCCCTCTGACGAGGCCCTCTGAGCTCCAGCACCTTGCAGTGTGGAGACAGCCCCTGCCAGCAACCTCCTCTCCAAGGAGGCCTCAAGCGAGGCCTAGGCCCAGGGGAAAGGCACCAGGGGGGATGAGCCTCGGGAGGCGCCCGGGCATGTCTGGACCCAGTCCCCGCAGCCTGCCCCTTGCTGGGGCAGTACCCCCGGAGGCCAGGAAGGTCTGGGCAAGGCTGGCCAGGGGCAGGGGCCCTGCTGGGTCCTGCCCCTGGCCTGTGGGGCCTCTGAGCACAACCGGCCCTCTCCCACTGGAAGACCTCCCCGGCTGCCTCCAAAGGCCGCTTTGCAAGCACTCTCGCCGGCTGTTCCCGCAGGCCGCGCACAACGCTCTCAAGCCCGGGAGAAAAGCGCTTCGGGGTGGTGCTCTCTCCCGGCCCTTGCCCCTGAGCCTGGGGGCCAGGCAGGGGGTCCACACTCCCAGGCCAAGGCAGAACCACATGCACACGTCTGTTCCTGCCCCCTGCACCGACAGAGAGCTCGGGGGAGCCAGAGTCTGTCAGGCAGTTGCTGGGCTGGCCGCCTGTGTGGGAAGGGGCAGAGCCGACCTAGGGGCACACTGGGCCTCTTGCTCTCCCTGCTGCCCTGAGGCTGCTGGGCCAAAGAGGTCTTGGGCATCCAGCCCCTTGCTGGTCCCTTCCCTCTGACGAGGCCCTCTGAGCTCCAGCACCTTGCAGTGTGGAGACAGCCCCTGCCAGCAACCTCCTCTCCAAGGAGGCCTCAAGCGAGGCCTAGGCCCAGGGGAAAGGCACCAGCGGGAATGAGCCTGGGGAGGCGCCCGGGCATGTCTGGACCCAGTCCCCGCAGCCTGCCCCTTGCTGGGGCAGTACCCCCGGAGGCCAGGAAGGTCTGGGCAAGGCTGGCCAGGGGCAGGGGCCCTGCTGGGTCCTGCCCCTGGCCTGTGGGGCCTCTGAGCACAACCGGCCCTTTCCCGCTGGAAGACCTCCCCGGCTGCCTCCAAAGGCCGCTTTGCAAGCACTCTCGCCGGCTGTTCCCGCCAGCCGCGCACAACGCTCCCAAGCCCGGGAGAAAAGCGCTTCGGGGTGGTGCTCTCTCCCGGCCCTTGCCCCTGAGCCTGGGGGCCAGGCAGGGGGTCCACACTCCCAGGCCAAGGCAGAACCACATGCACACGTCTGTTCCTGCCCCCTGCACCGGCAGAGAGCTCGGGGGAGCCAGAGTCTGTCAGGCAGCTGATGGGCTGGCCGCCTGTGTGGGAAGGGGCAGAGCCGACCTAGGGGCACACTGGGCCTCTTGCTCTCCCTGCTGCCCTGAGGCTGCTGGGCCAAAGAGGTCTTGGGCATCCAGCCCCTTGCTGGTCCCTTCCCTCTGACGAGGCCCTCTGAGCTCCAGCACCTTGCAGTGTGGAGACAGCCCCTGCCAGCAACCTCCTCTCCAAGGAGGCCTCAAGCGAGGCCTAGGCCCAGGGGAAAGGCACCAGCGGGGATGAGCCTGGGGAGGCGCCCGGGCATGTCTGGACCCAGTCCCCGCAGCCTGCCCCTTGCTGGGGCAGCACCCCCGGAGGCCAGGAAGGTCTGGGCAAGGCTGGCCAGGGGCAGGGGCCCTGCTGGGTCCTGCCCCTGGCCTGTGGGGCCTCTGAGCACAACCGGCCCTCTCCCGCTGGAAGACCTCCCCGGCTGCCTCCAAAGGCCGCTTTGCAAGCACTCTCGCCGGCTGTTCCCGCCAGCCGCGCACAACGCTCCCAAGCCATGGAAAAAAGCACTTCGGGGTGGTGCTCTCTCCCGGCCCTTGCCCCTGAGCCTGGGGGCCAGGCAGGGGGTCCACACTCCCAGGCCAAGGCAGAACCACATGCACACGTCTGTTCCTGCCCCCTGCACCGGCAGAGAGCTCGGGGGAGCCAGAGTCTGTCAGGCAGCTGCTGGGCTGGCCGCCTGTGTGGGAAGGGGCAGAGCCGACCTAGGGGCACACTGGGCCTCTTGCTCTCCCTGCTGCCCTGAGGCTGCTGGGCCAAAGAGGTCTTGGGCATCCAGCCCCTTGCTGGTCCCTTCCCTCTGACGAGGCCCTCTGAGCTCCAGCACCTTGCAGTGTGGAGACAGCCCCTGCCAGCAACCTCCTCTCCAAGGAGGCCTCAAGCGAGGCCTAGGCCCAGGGGAAAGGCACCAGCGGGGATGAGCCTGGGGAGGCGCCCGGGCATGTCTGGACCCAGTCCCCGCAGCCTGCCCCTTGCTGGGGCAGCACCCCCGGAGGCCAGGAAGGTCTGGGCAAGGCTGGCCAGGGGCAGGGGCCCTGCTGGGTCCTGCCCCTGGCCGGTGGGGCCTCTGAGCACAACCGGCCCTCTCCCGCTGGAAGACCTCCCCGGCTGCCTCCAAAGGCCGCTTTGCAAGCACTCTCGCCGGCTGTTCCCGCCAGCCGCGCACAACGCTCCCAAGCCCGGGAGAAAAGCGCTTCGGGGTGGTGCTCTCTCCCGGCCCTTGCCCCTGAGCCTGGGGGCCAGGCAGGGGGTCCACACTCCCAGGCCAAGGCAGAACCACATGCACACGTCTGTTCCTGCCCCCTGCACCGGCAGAGAGCTCGGGGGAGCCAGAGTCTGTCAGGCAGCTGCTGGGCTGGCCGCCTGTGTGGGAAGGGGCAGAGCCGACCTAGGGGCACACTGGGCCTCTTGCTCTCCCTGCTGCCCTGAGGCTGCTGGGCCAAAGAGGTCTTGGGCATCCAGCCCCTTGCTGGTCCCTTCCCTCTGACGAGGCCCTCTGAGCTCCAGCACCTTGCAGTGTGGAGACAGCCCCTGCCAGCAACCTCCTCTCCAAGGAGGCCTCAAGCGAGGCCTAGGCCCAGGGGAAAGGCACCAGGGGGGATGAGCCTCGGGAGGCGCCCGGGCATGTCTGGACCCAGTCCCCGCAGCCTGCCCCTTGCTGGGGCAGTACCCCCGGAGGCCAGGAAGGTCTGGGCAAGGCTGGCCAGGGGCAGGGGCCCTGCTGGGTCCTGCCCCTGGCCTGTGGGGCCTCTGAGCACAACCGGCCCTCTCCCACTGGAAGACCTCCCCGGCTGCCTCCAAAGGCCGCTTTGCAAGCACTCTCGCCGGCTGTTCCCGCAGGCCGCGCACAACGCTCTCAAGCCCGGGAGAAAAGCGCTTCGGGGTGGTGCTCTCTCCAGGCCCTTGCCCCTGAGCCTGGGGGCCAGGCAGGGGGTCCACACTCCCCGGCCAAGGCAGAACCACATGCACACGTCTCTTCCTGCCCCCTGCACCGACAGAGAGCTCGGGGGAGCCAGAGTCTGTCAGGCAGTTGCTGGGCTGGCCGCCTGTGTGGGAAGGGGCAGAGCCGACCTAGGGGCACACTGGGCCTCTTGCTCTCCCTGCTGCCCTGAGGCTGCTGGGCCAAAGAGTTCTTGGGCATCCAGCCCCTTGCTGGTCCCTTCCCTCTGACGAGGCCCTCTGAGCTCCAGCACCTTGCAGTGTGGAGACAGCCCCTGCCAGCAACCTCCTCTCCAAGGAGGCCTCAAGCGAGGCCTAGGCCCAGGGGAAAGGCACCAGCGGGAATGAGCCTGGGGAGGCGCCCGGGCATGTCTGGACCCAGTCCCCGCAGCCTGCCCCTTGCTGGGGCAGCACCCCCGGAGGCCAGGAAGGTCTGGGCAAGGCTGGCCAGGGGCAGGGGCCCTGCTGGGTCCTGCCCCTGGCCTGTGGGGCCTCTGAGCACAACCGGCCCTTTCCCGCTGGAAGACCTCCCCGGCTGCCTCCAAAGGCCGCTTTGCAAGCACTCTCGCCGGCTGTTCCCGCCAGCCGCGCACAACGCTCCCAAGCCCGGGAGAAAAGCGCTTCGGGGTGGTGCTCTCTCCCGGCCCTTGCCCCTGAGCCTGGGGGCCAGGCAGGGGGTCCACACTCCCAGGCCAAGGCAGAACCACATGCACACGTCTGTTCCTGCCCCCTGCACCGGCAGAGAGCTCGGGGGAGCCAGAGTCTGTCAGGCAGCTGATGGGCTGGCCGCCTGTGTGGGAAGGGGCAGAGCCGACCTAGGGGCACACTGGGCCTCTTGCTCTCCCTGCTGCCCTGAGGCTGCTGGGCCAAAGAGGTCTTGGGCATCCAGCCCCTTGCTGGTCCCTTCCCTCTGACGAGGCCCTCTGAGCTCCAGCACCTTGCAGTGTGGAGACAGCCCCTGCCAGCAACCTCCTCTCCAAGGAGGCCTCAAGCGAGGCCTAGGCCCAGGAGAAAGGCACCAGCGGGGATGAGCCTGGGGAGGCGCCCGGGCATGTCTGGACCCAGTCCCCGCAGCCTGCCCCTTGCTGGGGCAGCACCCCCGGAGGCCAGGAAGGTCTGGGCAAGGCTGGCCAGGGGCAGGGGCCCTGCTGGGTCCTGCCCCTGGCCTGTGGAGCCTCTGAGCACAACCGGCCCTCTCCCGCTGGAAGACCTCCCCGGCTGCCTCCAAAGGCCGCTTTGCAAGCACTCTCGCCGGCTGTTCCCGCCAGCCGCGCACAACGCTCCCAAGCCCGGGAGAAAAGCGCTTCGGGGTGGTGCTCTCTCCCGGCCCTTGCCCCTGAGCCTGGGGGCCAGGCAGGGGGTCCACACTCCCAGGCCAAGGCAGAACCACATGCACACGTCTGTTCCTGCCCCCTGCACCGGCAGAGAGCTCGGGGGAGCCAGAGTCTGTCAGGCAGCTGCTGGGCTGGCCGCCTGTGTGGGAAGGGGCAGAGCCGACCTAGGGGCACACTGGGCCTCTTGCTCTCCCTGCTGCCCTGAGGCTGCTGGGCCAAAGAGGTCTTGGGCATCCAGCCCCTTGCTGGTCCCTTCCCTCTGACGAGGCCCTCTGAGCTCCAGCACCTTGCAGTGTGGAGACAGCCCCTGCCAGCAACCTCCTCTCCAAGGAGGCCTCAAGCGAGGCCTAGGCCCAGGGGAAAGACACCAGCGGGGATGAGCCTGGGGAGGCGCCCGGGCATGTCTGGACCCAGTCCCCGCAGCCTGCCCCTTGCTGGGGCAGCACCCCCGGAGGCCAGGAAGGTCTGGGCAAGGCTGGCCAGGGGCAGGGGCCCTGCTGGGTCCTGCCCCTGGCCGGTGGGGCCTCTGAGCACAACCGGCCCTCTCCCGCTGGAAGACCTCCCCGGCTGCCTCCAAAGGCCGCTTTGCAAGCACTCTCGCCGGCTGTTCCCGCCAGCCGCGCACAACGCTCCCAAGCCCGGGAGAAAAGCGCTTCGGGGTGGTGCTCTCTCCCGGCCCTTGCCCCTGAGCCTGGGGGCCAGGCAGGGGGTCCACACTCCCAGGCCAAGGCAGAACCACATGCACACGTCTGTTCCTGCCCCCTGCACCGGCAGAGAGCTCGGGGGAGCCAGAGTCTGTCAGGCAGCTGCTGGGCTGGCCGCCTGTGTGGGAAGGGGCAGAGCCGACCTAGGGGCACACTGGGCCTCTTGCTCTCCCTGCTGCCCTGAGGCTGCTGGGCCAAAGAGGTCTTGGGCATCCAGCCCCTTGCTGGTCCCTTCCCTCTGACGAGGCCCTCTGAGCTCCAGCACCTTGCAGTGTGGAGACAGCCCCTGCCAGCAACCTCCTCTCCAAGGAGGCCTCAAGCGAGGCCTAGGCCCAGGGGAAAGGCACCAGCGGGGATGAGCCTGGGGAGGCGCCCGGGCATGTCTGGACCCAGTCCCCGCAGCCTGCCCCTTGCTGGGGCAGCACCCTCGGAGGCCAGGAAGGTCTGGGCAAGGCTGGCCAGGGGCAGGGGCCCTGCTGGGTCCTGCCCCTGGCCGGTGGGGCCTCTGAGCACAACCGGCCCTCTCCCGCTGGAAGACCTCCCCGGCTGCCTCCAAAGGCCGCTTTGCAAGCACTCTCGCCGGCTGTTCCCGCCAGCCGCGCACAACGCTCCCAAGCCCGGGAGAAAAGTGCTTCGGGGTGGTGCTCTCTCCCGGCCCTTGCCCCTGAACCTGGGGGCCAGGCAGGGGGTCCACACTCCCAGGCCAAGGCAGAACCACATGCACACGTCTGTTCCTGCCCCCTGCACCGGCAGAGAGCTCGGGGGAGCCAGAGTCTGTCAGGCAGCTGCTGGGCTGGCCGCCTGTGTGGGAAGGGGCAGAGCCGACCTAGGGGCACACTGGGCCTCTTGCTCTCCCTGCTGCCCTGAGGCTGCTGGGCCAAAGAGGTCTTGGGCATCCAGCCCCTTGCTGGTCCCTTCCCTCTGACGAGGCCCTCTGAGCTCCAGCACCTTGCAGTGTGGAGACAGCCCCTGCCAGCAACCTCCTCTCCAAGGAGGCCTCAAGCGAGGCCTAGGCCCAGGGGAAAGGCACCAGCGGGGATGAGCCTGGGGAGGCGCCCGGGCATGTCTGGACCCAGTCCCCGCAGCCTGCCCCTTGCTGGGGCAGCACCCCCGGAGGCAAGGAAGGTCTGGGCAAGGCTGGCCAGGGGCAGGGGCCCTGCTGGGTCCTGCCCCTGGCCTGTGGGGCCTCTGAGCACAACCGGCCCTCTCCCGCTGGAAGACCTCCCCGGCTGCCTCCAAAGGCCGCTTTGCAAGCACTCTCGCCGGCTGTTCCCGCCAGCCGCGCACAACGCTCCCAAGCCCGGGAGAAAAGCGCTTCGGGGTGGTGCTCTCTCCCGGCCCTTGCCCCTGAGCCTGGGGGCCAGGCAGGGGGTCCACACTCCCAGGCCAAGGCAGAACCACATGCACACGTCTGTTCCTGCCCCCTGCACCGGCAGAGAGCTCGGGGGGAGCCAGAGTCTGTCAGGCAGCTGCTGGGCTGGCCGCCTGTGTGGGAAGGGGCAGAGCCGACCTAGGGGCACACTGGGCCTCTTGCTCTCCCTGCTGCCCTGAGGCTGCTGGGCCAAAGAGGTCTTGGGCATCCAGCCCCTTGCTGGTCCCTTCCCTCTGACGAGGCCCTCTGAGCTCCAGCACCTTGCAGTGTGGAGACAGCCCCTGCCAGCAACCTCCTCTCCAAGGAGGCCTCAAGCGAGGCCTAGGCCCAGGGGAAATGCACCAGCGGGGATGAGCCTGGGGAGGCGCCCGGGCATGTCTGGACCCAGTCCCCGCAGCCTGCCCCTTGCTGGGGCAGCACCCCCGGAGGCCAGGAAGGTCTGGGCAAGGCTGGCCAGGGGCAGGGGCCCTGCTGGGTCCTGCCCCTGGCCTGTGGGGCCTCTGAGCACAACCGGCCCTCTCCCGCTGGAAGACCTCCCCGGCTGCCTCCAAAGGCCGCTTTGCAAGCACTCTCGCCGGCTGTTCCCGCCAGCCGCGCACAACGCTCCCAAGCCCGGGAGAAAAGCGCTTCGGGGTGGTGCTCTCTCCCGGCCCTTGCCCCTGAGCCTGGGGGCCAGGCAGGGGGTCCACACTCCCAGGCCAAGGCAGAACCACATGCACACGTCTGTTCCTGCCCCCTGCACCGGCAGAGAGCTCGGGGGAGCCAGAGTCTGTCAGGCAGCTGCTGGGCTGGCCGCCTGTGTGGGAAGGGGCAGAGCCGACCTAGGGGCACACTGGGCCTCTTGCTCTCCCTGCTGCCCTGAGGCTGCTGGGCCAAAGAGGTCTTGGGCATCCAGCCCCTTGCTGGTCCCTTCCCTCTGACGAGGCCCTCTGAGCTCCAGCACCTTGCAGTGTGGAGACAGCCCCTGCCAGCAACCTCCTCTCCAAGGAGGCCTCAAGCGAGGCCTAGGCCCAGGGGAAAGGCACCAGCGGGGATGAGCCTGGGGAGGCGCCCGGGCATGTCTGGACCCAGTCCCCGCAGCCTGCCCCTTGCTGGGGCAGCACCCCCGGAGGCAAAGAAGGTCTGGGCAAGGCTGGCCAGGGGCAGGGGCCCTGCTGGGTCCTGCCCCTGGCCTGTGGGGCCTCTGAGCACAACCGGCCCTCTCCCGCTGGAAGACCTCCCCGGCTGCCTCCAAAGGCCGCTTTGCAAGCACTCTCGCCGGCTGTTCCCGCCAGCCGCGCACAACGCTCCCAAGCCCGGGAAAAAAGCGCTTCGGGGTGGTGCTCTCTCCCGGCCCTTGCCCCTGAGCCTGGGGGCCAGGCAGGGGGTCCACACTCCCAGGCCAAGGCAGAACCACATGCACACGTCTGTTCCTGCCCCCTGCACCGGCAGAGAGCTCGGGGGAGCCAGAGTCTGTCAGGCAGCTGATGGGCTGGCCGCCTGTGTGGGAAGGGGCAGAGCCGACCTAGGGGCACACTGGGCCTCTTGCTCTCCCTGCTGCCCTGAGGCTGCTGGGCCAAAGAGGTCTTGGGCATCCAGCCCCTTGCTGGTCCCTTCCCTCTGACGAGGCCCTCTGAGCTCCAGCACCTTGCAGTGTGGAGACAGCCCCTGCCAGCAACCTCCTCTCCAAGGAGGCCTCAAGCGAGGCCTAGGCCCAGGGGAAAGGCACCAGCGGGGATGAGCCTGGGGAGGCGCCCGGGCATGTCTGGACCCAGTCCCCGCAGCCTGCCCCTTGCTGGGGCAGCACCCCCGGAGGCCAGGAAGGTCTGGGCAAGGCTGGCCAGGGGCAGGGGCCCTGCTGGCTCCTGCCCCTGGCCTGTGGGGCCTCTGAGCACAACCGGCCCTCTCCCGCTGGAAGACCTCCCCGGCTGCCTCCAAAGGCCGCTTTGCAAGCACTCTCGCCGGCTGTTCCCGCCAGCCGCGCACAACGCTCCCGAGCCCTGGAAAAAAGCGCTTCGGGGTGGTGCTCTCTCCCGGCCCTTGCCCCTGAGCCTGGGGGCCAGGCAGGGGGTCCACACTCCCAGGCCAAGGCAGAACCACATGCACACGTCTGTTCCTGCCCCCTGCACCGGCAGAGAGCTCGGGGGAGCCAGAGTCTGTCAGGCAGCTGCTGGGCTGGCCGCCTGTGTGGGAAGGGGCAGAGCCGACCTAGGGGCACACTGGGCCTCTTGCTCTCCCTGCTGCCCTGAGGCTGCTGGGCCAAAGAGGTCTTGGGCATCCAGCCCCTTGTTGGTCCCTTCCCTCTGACGAGGCCCTCTGAGCTCCAGCACCTTGCAGTGTGGAGACAGCCCCTGCCAGCAACCTCCTCTCCAAGGAGGCCTCAAGCGAGGCCTAGGCCCAGGGGAAAGGCACCAGCGGGGATGAGCCTGGGGAGGCGCCCGGGCATGTCTGGACCCAGTCCCCGCAGCCTGCCCCTTGCTGGGGCAGCACCCCCGGAGGCCAGGAAGGTCTGGGCAAGGCTGGCCAGGGGCAGGGGCCCTGCTGGGTCCTGCCCCTGGCCTGTGGGGCCTCTGAGCACAACCGGCCCTCTCCCGCTGGAAGACCTCCCCGGCTGCCTCCAAAGGCCGCTTTGCAAGCACTCTCGCCGGCTCTTCCCGCCAGCCGCGCACAACGCTCCCAAGCCCGGGAGAAAAGCGCTTCGGGGTGGTGCTCTCTCCCGGCCCTTGCCCCTGAGCCTGGGGGCCAGGCAGGGGGTCCACACTCCCAGGCCAAGGCAGAACCACATGCACACGTCTGTTCCTGCCCCCTGCACCGGCAGAGAGCTCGGGGGAGCCAGAGTCTGTCAGGCAGCTGCTGGGCTAGCCGCCTGTGTGGGAAGGGGCAGAGCCGACCTAGGGGCACACTGGGCCTCTTGCTCTCCCTGCTGCCCTGAGGCTGCTGGGCCAAAGAGGTCTTGGGCATCCAGCCCCTTGCTGGTCCCTTCCCTCTGACGAGGCCCTCTGAGCTCCAGCACCTTGCAGTGTGGAGACAGCCCCTGCCAGCAACCTCCTCTCCAAGGAGGCCTCAAGCGAGGCCTAGGCCCAGGGGAAAGGCACCAGCGGGGATGAGCCTGGGGAGGCGCCCGGGCATGTCTGGACCCAGTCCCCGCAGCCTGCCCCTTGCTGGGGCAGTACCCCCGGAGGCCAGGAAGGTCTGGGCAAGGCTGGCCAGGAGCAGGGGCCCTGCTGGTTCCTGCCCCTGGCCTGTGGGGCCTCTGAGCACAACCGGCCCTCTCCCGCTGGAAGACCTCCCCGGCTGCCTCCAAAGGCCGCTTTGCAAGCACTCTCGCCGGCTGTTCCCGCAGGCCGCGCACAACGCTCTCAAGCCCGGGAGAAAAGCGCTTCGGGGTGGTGCTCTCTCCCGGCCCTTCCCCTGAGCCTGGGGGCCAGGCAGGGGGTCCAAACCCCCAGGCCAAGGCAGAACCACATGCACACGTCTGTTCCTGCCCCCTGCACCGGCAGAGAGCTCGGGGGAGCCAGAGTCTGTCAGGCAGCTGCTGGGCTGGCCGCCTGTGTGGGAAGGGGCAGAGCCGACCTAGGGGCACACTGGGCCTCTTGCTCTCCCTGCTGCCCTGAGGCTGCTGGGCCAAAGAGGTCTTGGGCATCCAGCCCCTTGCTGGTCCCTTCCCTCTGACGAGGCCCTCTGAGCTCCAGCACCTTGCAGTGTGGAGACAGCCCCTGCCAGCAACCTCCTCTCCAAGGAGGCCTCAAGCGAGGCCTAGGCCCAGGGGAAAGGCACCAGCGGGGATGAGCCTGGGGAGGCGCCCGGGCATGTCTGGACCCAGTCCTCGCAGCCTGCCCCTTGCTGGGGCAGTATCCCCGGAGGCCAGGAAGGTCTGGGCAAGGCTGGCCAGGGGCAGGGGCCCTGCTGGGTCCTGCCCCTGGCCTGTGGGGCCTCTGAGCACAACCGGCCCTCTCCCGCTGGAAGACCTCCCCGGCTGCCTCCAAAGGCCGCTTTGCAAGCACTCTCGCCGGCTGTTCCTGCCAGCCGCGCACAACGCTCCCAAGCCCGGGAGAAAAGCGCTTCGGGGTGGTGCTCTCTCCCGGCCCTTGCCCCTGAGCCTGGGGGCCAGGCAGGGCGTCCACACTCCCAGGCCAAGGCAAAACCACATGCACACGTCTGTTCCTGCCCCCTGCACCGGCAGAGAGCTCGGGGGAGCCAGAGTCTGTCAGGCAGCTGCTGGGCTGGCCGCCTGTGTGGGAAGGGGCAGAGCCGACCTAGGGGCACACTGGGCCTCTTGCTCTCCCTGCTGCCCTGAGGCTGCTGGGCCAAAGAGGTCTTGGGCATCCAGCCCCTTGCTGGTCCCTTCCCTCTGACGAGGCCCTCTGAGCTCCAGCACCTTGCAGTGTGGAGACAGCCCCTGCCAGCAACCTCCTCTCCAAGGAGGCCTCAAGCGAGGCCTAGGCCCAGGGGAAAGGCACCAGGGGGGATGAGCCTCGGGAGGCGCCCGGGCATGTCTGGACCCAGTCCCCGCAGCCTGCCCCTTGCTGGGGCAGTACCCCCGGAGGCCAGGAAGGTCTGGGCAAGGCTGGCCAGGGGCAGGGGCCCTGCTGGGTCCTGCCCCTGGCCTGTGGGGCCTCTGAGCACAACCGGCCCTCTCCCACTGGAAGACCTCCCCGGCTGCCTCCAAAGGCCGCTTTGCAAGCACTCTCGCCGGCTGTTCCCGCAGGCCGCGCACAACGCTCTCAAGCCCGGGAGAAAAGCGCTTCGGGGTGGTGCTCTCTCCAGGCCCTTGCCCCTGAGCCTGGGGGCCAGGCAGGGGGTCCACACTCCCCGGCCAAGGCAGAACCACATGCACACGTCTCTTCCTGCCCCCTGCACCGACAGAGAGCTCGGGGGAGCCAGAGTCTGTCAGGCAGTTGCTGGGCTGGCCGCCTGTGTGGGAAGGGGCAGAGCCGACCTAGGGGCACACTGGGCCTCTTGCTCTCCCTGCTGCCCTGAGGCTGCTGGGCCAAAGAGTTCTTGGGCATCCAGCCCCTTGCTGGTCCCTTCCCTCTGACGAGGCCCTCTGAGCTCCAGCACCTTGCAGTGTGGAGACAGCCCCTGCCAGCAACCTCCTCTCCAAGGAGGCCTCAAGCGAGGCCTAGGCCCAGGGGAAAGGCACCAGCGGGAATGAGCCTGGGGAGGCGCCCGGGCATGTCTGGACCCAGTCCCCGCAGCCTGCCCCTTGCTGGGGCAGCACCCCCGGAGGCCAGGAAGGTCTGGGCAAGGCTGGCCAGGGGCAGGGGCCCTGCTGGGTCCTGCCCCTGGCCTGTGGGGCCTCTGAGCACAACCGGCCCTTTCCCGCTGGAAGACCTCCCCGGCTGCCTCCAAAGGCCGCTTTGCAAGCACTCTCGCCGGCTGTTCCCGCCAGCCGCGCACAACGCTCCCAAGCCCGGGAGAAAAGCGCTTCGGGGTGGTGCTCTCTCCCGGCCCTTGCCCCTGAGCCTGGGGGCCAGGCAGGGGGTCCACACTCCCAGGCCAAGGCAGAACCACATGCACACGTCTGTTCCTGCCCCCTGCACCGGCAGAGAGCTCGGGGGAGCCAGAGTCTGTCAGGCAGCTGATGGGCTGGCCGCCTGTGTGGGAAGGGGCAGAGCCGACCTAGGGGCACACTGGGCCTCTTGCTCTCCCTGCTGCCCTGAGGCTGCTGGGCCAAAGAGGTCTTGGGCATCCAGCCCCTTGCTGGTCCCTTCCCTCTGACGAGGCCCTCTGAGCTCCAGCACCTTGCAGTGTGGAGACAGCCCCTGCCAGCAACCTCCTCTCCAAGGAGGCCTCAAGCGAGGCCTAGGCCCAGGAGAAAGGCACCAGCGGGGATGAGCCTGGGGAGGCGCCCGGGCATGTCTGGACCCAGTCCCCGCAGCCTGCCCCTTGCTGGGGCAGCACCCCCGGAGGCCAGGAAGGTCTGGGCAAGGCTGGCCAGGGGCAGGGGCCCTGCTGGGTCCTGCCCCTGGCCTGTGGAGCCTCTGAGCACAACCGGCCCTCTCCCGCTGGAAGACCTCCCCGGCTGCCTCCAAAGGCCGCTTTGCAAGCACTCTCGCCGGCTGTTCCCGCCAGCCGCGCACAACGCTCCCAAGCCCGGGAGAAAAGCGCTTCGGGGTGGTGCTCTCTCCCGGCCCTTGCCCCTGAGCCTGGGGGCCAGGCAGGGGGTCCACACTCCCAGGCCAAGGCAGAACCACATGCACACGTCTGTTCCTGCCCCCTGCACCGGCAGAGAGCTCGGGGGAGCCAGAGTCTGTCAGGCAGCTGCTGGGCTGGCCGCCTGTGTGGGAAGGGGCAGAGCCGACCTAGGGGCACACTGGGCCTCTTGCTCTCCCTGCTGCCCTGAGGCTGCTGGGCCAAAGAGGTCTTGGGCATCCAGCCCCTTGCTGGTCCCTTCCCTCTGACGAGGCCCTCTGAGCTCCAGCACCTTGCAGTGTGGAGACAGCCCCTGCCAGCAACCTCCTCTCCAAGGAGGCCTCAAGCGAGGCCTAGGCCCAGGGGAAAGACACCAGCGGGGATGAGCCTGGGGAGGCGCCCGGGCATGTCTGGACCCAGTCCCCGCAGCCTGCCCCTTGCTGGGGCAGCACCCCCGGAGGCCAGGAAGGTCTGGGCAAGGCTGGCCAGGGGCAGGGGCCCTGCTGGGTCCTGCCCCTGGCCGGTGGGGCCTCTGAGCACAACCGGCCCTCTCCCGCTGGAAGACCTCCCCGGCTGCCTCCAAAGGCCGCTTTGCAAGCACTCTCGCCGGCTGTTCCCGCCAGCCGCGCACAACGCTCCCAAGCCCGGGAGAAAAGCGCTTCGGGGTGGTGCTCTCTCCCGGCCCTTGCCCCTGAGCCTGGGGGCCAGGCAGGGGGTCCACACTCCCAGGCCAAGGCAGAACCACATGCACACGTCTGTTCCTGCCCCCTGCACCGGCAGAGAGCTCGGGGGAGCCAGAGTCTGTCAGGCAGCTGCTGGGCTGGCCGCCTGTGTGGGAAGGGGCAGAGCCGACCTAGGGGCACACTGGGCCTCTTGCTCTCCCTGCTGCCCTGAGGCTGCTGGGCCAAAGAGGTCTTGGGCATCCAGCCCCTTGCTGGTCCCTTCCCTCTGACGAGGCCCTCTGAGCTCCAGCACCTTGCAGTGTGGAGACAGCCCCTGCCAGCAACCTCCTCTCCAAGGAGGCCTCAAGCGAGGCCTAGGCCCAGGGGAAAGGCACCAGCGGGGATGAGCCTGGGGAGGCGCCCGGGCATGTCTGGACCCAGTCCCCGCAGCCTGCCCCTTGCTGGGGCAGCACCCTCGGAGGCCAGGAAGGTCTGGGCAAGGCTGGCCAGGGGCAGGGGCCCTGCTGGGTCCTGCCCCTGGCCGGTGGGGCCTCTGAGCACAACCGGCCCTCTCCCGCTGGAAGACCTCCCCGGCTGCCTCCAAAGGCCGCTTTGCAAGCACTCTCGCCGGCTGTTCCCGCCAGCCGCGCACAACGCTCCCAAGCCCGGGAGAAAAGTGCTTCGGGGTGGTGCTCTCTCCCGGCCCTTGCCCCTGAACCTGGGGGCCAGGCAGGGGGTCCACACTCCCAGGCCAAGGCAGAACCACATGCACACGTCTGTTCCTGCCCCCTGCACCGGCAGAGAGCTCGGGGGAGCCAGAGTCTGTCAGGCAGCTGCTGGGCTGGCCGCCTGTGTGGGAAGGGGCAGAGCCGACCTAGGGGCACACTGGGCCTCTTGCTCTCCCTGCTGCCCTGAGGCTGCTGGGCCAAAGAGGTCTTGGGCATCCAGCCCCTTGCTGGTCCCTTCCCTCTGACGAGGCCCTCTGAGCTCCAGCACCTTGCAGTGTGGAGACAGCCCCTGCCAGCAACCTCCTCTCCAAGGAGGCCTCAAGCGAGGCCTAGGCCCAGGGGAAAGGCACCAGCGGGGATGAGCCTGGGGAGGCGCCCGGGCATGTCTGGACCCAGTCCCCGCAGCCTGCCCCTTGCTGGGGCAGCACCCCCGGAGGCAAGGAAGGTCTGGGCAAGGCTGGCCAGGGGCAGGGGCCCTGCTGGGTCCTGCCCCTGGCCTGTGGGGCCTCTGAGCACAACCGGCCCTCTCCCGCTGGAAGACCTCCCCGGCTGCCTCCAAAGGCCGCTTTGCAAGCACTCTCGCCGGCTGTTCCCGCCAGCCGCGCACAACGCTCCCAAGCCCGGGAGAAAAGCGCTTCGGGGTGGTGCTCTCTCCCGGCCCTTGCCCCTGAGCCTGGGGGCCAGGCAGGGGGTCCACACTCCCAGGCCAAGGCAGAACCACATGCACACGTCTGTTCCTGCCCCCTGCACCGGCAGAGAGCTCGGGGGAGCCAGAGTCTGTCAGGCAGCTGCTGGGCTGGCCGCCTGTGTGGGAAGGGGCAGAGCCGACCTAGGGGCACACTGGGCCTCTTGCTCTCCCTGCTGCCCTGAGGCTGCTGGGCCAAAGAGGTCTTGGGCATCCAGCCCCTTGCTGGTCCCTTCCCTCTGACGAGGCCCTCTGAGCTCCAGCACCTTGCAGTGTGGAGACAGCCCCTGCCAGCAACCTCCTCTCCAAGGAGGCCTCAAGCGAGGCCTAGGCCCAGGGGAAATGCACCAGCGGGGATGAGCCTGGGGAGGCGCCCGGGCATGTCTGGACCCAGTCCCCGCAGCCTGCCCCTTGCTGGGGCAGCACCCCCGGAGGCCAGGAAGGTCTGGGCAAGGCTGGCCAGGGGCAGGGGCCCTGCTGGGTCCTGCCCCTGGCCTGTGGGGCCTCTGAGCACAACCGGCCCTCTCCCGCTGGAAGACCTCCCCGGCTGCCTCCAAAGGCCGCTTTGCAAGCACTCTCGCCGGCTGTTCCCGCCAGCCGCGCACAACGCTCCCAAGCCCGGGAGAAAAGCGCTTCGGGGTGGTGCTCTCTCCCGGCCCTTGCCCCTGAGCCTGGGGGCCAGGCAGGGGGTCCACACTCCCAGGCCAAGGCAGAACCACATGCACACGTCTGTTCCTGCCCCCTGCACCGGCAGAGAGCTCGGGGGAGCCAGAGTCTGTCAGGCAGCTGCTGGGCTGGCCGCCTGTGTGGGAAGGGGCAGAGCCGACCTAGGGGCACACTGGGCCTCTTGCTCTCCCTGCTGCCCTGAGGCTGCTGGGCCAAAGAGGTCTTGGGCATCCAGCCCCTTGCTGGTCCCTTCCCTCTGACGAGGCCCTCTGAGCTCCAGCACCTTGCAGTGTGGAGACAGCCCCTGCCAGCAACCTCCTCTCCAAGGAGGCCTCAAGCGAGGCCTAGGCCCAGGGGAAAGGCACCAGCGGGGATGAGCCTGGGGAGGCGCCCGGGCATGTCTGGACCCAGTCCCCGCAGCCTGCCCCTTGCTGGGGCAGCACCCCCGGAGGCAAAGAAGGTCTGGGCAAGGCTGGCCAGGGGCAGGGGCCCTGCTGGGTCCTGCCCCTGGCCTGTGGGGCCTCTGAGCACAACCGGCCCTCTCCCGCTGGAAGACCTCCCCGGCTGCCTCCAAAGGCCGCTTTGCAAGCACTCTCGCCGGCTGTTCCCGCCAGCCGCGCACAACGCTCCCAAGTCCGGGAAAAAAGCGCTTCGGGGTGGTGCTCTCTCCCGGCCCTTGCCCCTGAGCCTGGGGGCCAGGCAGGGGGTCCACACTCCCAGGCCAAGGCAGAACCACATGCACACGTCTGTTCCTGCCCCCTGCACCGGCAGAGAGCTCGGGGGAGCCAGAGTCTGTCAGGCAGCTGATGGGCTGGCCGCCTGTGTGGGAAGGGGCAGAGCCGACCTAGGGGCACACTGGGCCTCTTGCTCTCCCTGCTGCCCTGAGGCTGCTGGGCCAAAGAGGTCTTGGGCATCCAGCCCCTTGCTGGTCCCTTCCCTCTGACGAGGCCCTCTGAGCTCCAGCACCTTGCAGTGTGGAGACAGCCCCTGCCAGCAACCTCCTCTCCAAGGAGGCCTCAAGCGAGGCCTAGGCCCAGGGGAAAGGCACCAGCGGGGATGAGCCTGGGGAGGCGCCCGGGCATGTCTGGACCCAGTCCCCGCAGCCTGCCCCTTGCTGGGGCAGCACCCCCGGAGGCCAGGAAGGTCTGGGCAAGGCTGGCCAGGGGCAGGGGCCCTGCTGGGTCCTGCCCCTGGCCTGTGGGGCCTCTGAGCACAACCGGCCCTCTCCCGCTGGAAGACCTCCCCGGCTGCCTCCAAAGGCCGCTTTGCAAGCACTCTCGCCGGCTGTTCCCGCCAGCCGCGCACAACGCTCCCGAGCCCTGGAAAAAAGCGCTTCGGGGTGGTGCTCTCTCCCGGCCCTTGCCCCTGAGCCTGGGGGCCAGGCAGGGGGTCCACACTCCCAGGCCAAGGCAGAACCACATGCACACGTCTGTTCCTGCCCCCTGCACCGGCAGAGAGCTCGGGGGAGCCAGAGTCTGTCAGGCAGCTGCTGGGCTGGCCGCCTGTGTGGGAAGGGGCAGAGCCGACCTAGGGGCACACTGGGCCTCTTGCTCTCCCTGCTGCCCTGAGGCTGCTGGGCCAAAGAGGTCTTGGGCATCCAGCCCCTTGTTGGTCCCTTCCCTCTGACGAGGCCCTCTGAGCTCCAGCACCTTGCAGTGTGGAGACAGCCCCTGCCAGCAACCTCCTCTCCAAGGAGGCCTCAAGCGAGGCCTAGGCCCAGGGGAAAGGCACCAGCGGGGATGAGCCTGGGGAGGCGCCCGGGCATGTCTGGACCCAGTCCCCGCAGCCTGCCCCTTGCTGGGGCAGCACCCCCGGAGGCCAGGAAGGTCTGGGCAAGGCTGGCCAGGGGCAGGGGCCCTGCTGGGTCCTGCCCCTGGCCTGTGGGGCCTCTGAGCACAACCGGCCCTCTCCCGCTGGAAGACCTCCCCGGCTGCCTCCAAAGGCCGCTTTGCAAGCACTCTCGCCGGCTCTTCCCGCCAGCCGCGCACAACGCTCCCAAGCCCGGGAGAAAAGCGCTTCGGGGTGGTGCTCTCTCCCGGCCCTTGCCCCTGAGCCTGGGGGCCAGGCAGGGGGTCCACACTCCCAGGCCAAGGCAGAACCACATGCACACGTCTGTTCCTGCCCCCTGCACCGGCAGAGAGCTCGGGGGAGCCAGAGTCTGTCAGGCAGCTGCTGGGCTAGCCGCCTGTGTGGGAAGGGGCAGAGCCGACCTAGGGGCACACTGGGCCTCTTGCTCTCCCTGCTGCCCTGAGGCTGCTGGGCCAAAGAGGTCTTGGGCATCCAGCCCCTTGCTGGTCCCTTCACTCTGACGAGGCCCTCTGAGCTCCAGCACCTTGCAGTGTGGAGACAGCCCCTGCCAGCAACCTCCTCTCCAAGGAGGCCTCAAGCGAGGCCTAGGCCCAGGGGAAAGGCACCAGCGGGGATGAGCCTGGGGAGGCGCCCGGGCATGTCTGGACCCAGTCCCCGCAGCCTGCCCCTTGCTGGGGCAGTACCCCCGGAGGCCAGGAAGGTCTGGGCAAGGCTGGCCAGGAGCAGGGGCCCTGCTGGTTCCTGCCCCTGGCCTGTGGGGCCTCTGAGCACAACCGGCCCTCTCCCGCTGGAAGACCTCCCCGGCTGCCTCCAAAGGCCGCTTTGCAAGCACTCTCGCCGGCTGTTCCCGCAGGCCGCGCACAACGCTCTCAAGCCCGGGAGAAAAGCGCTTCGGGGTGGTGCTCTCTCCCGGCCCTTCCCCTGAGCCTGGGGGCCAGGCAGGGGGTCCAAACCCCCAGGCCAAGGCAGAACCACATGCACACGTCTGTTCCTGCCCCCTGCACCGGCAGAGAGCTCGGGGGAGCCAGAGTCTGTCAGGCAGCTGCTGGGCTGGCCGCCTGTGTGGGAAGGGGCAGAGCCGACCTAGGGGCACACTGGGCCTCTTGCTCTCCCTGCTGCCCTGAGGCTGCTGGGCCAAAGAGGTCTTGGGCATCCAGCCCCTTGCTGGTCCCTTCCCTCTGACGAGGCCCTCTGAGCTCCAGCACCTTGCAGTGTGGAGACAGCCCCTGCCAGCAACCTCCTCTCCAAGGAGGCCTCAAGCGAGGCCTAGGCCCAGGGGAAAGGCACCAGCGGGGATGAGCCTGGGGAGGCGCCCGGGCATGTCTGGACCCAGTCCTCGCAGCCTGCCCCTTGCTGGGGCAGTATCCCCGGAGGCCAGGAAGGTCTGGGCAAGGCTGGCCAGGGGCAGGGGCCCTGCTGGGTCCTGCCCCTGGCCTGTGGGGCCTCTGAGCACAACCGGCCCTCTCCCGCTGGAAGACCTCCCCGGCTGCCTCCAAAGGCCGCTTTGCAAGCACTCTCGCCGGCTGTTCCTGCCAGCCGCGCACAACGCTCCCAAGCCCGGGAGAAAAGTGCTTCGGGGTGGTGCTCTCTCCCGGCCCTTGCCCCTGAGCCTGGGGGCCAGGCAGGGCGTCCACACTCCCAGGCCAAGGCAAAACCACATGCACACGTCTGTTCCTGCCCCCTGCACCGGCAGAGAGCTCGGGGGAGCCAGAGTCTGTCAGGCAGCTGCTGGGCTGGCCGCCTGTGTGGGAAGGGGCAGAGCCGACCTAGGGGCACACTGGGCCTCTTGCTCTCCCTGCTGCCCTGAGGCTGCTGGGCCAAAGAGGTCTTGGGCATCCAGCCCCTTGCTGGTCCCTTCCCTCTGACGAGGCCCTCTGAGCTCCAGCACCTTGCAGTGTGGAGACAGCCCCTGCCAGCAACCTCCTCTCCAAGGAGGCCTCAAGCGAGGCCTAGGCCCAGGGGAAAGGCACCAGCGGGGATGAGCCTGGGGAGGCGCCCGGGCATGTCTGGACCCAGTCCCTGCAGCCTGGCCCTTGCTGGGGCAGTACCCCCGGAGGCCAGGAAGGTCTGGGCAAGGCTGGCCAGGGGCAGGGGCCCTGCTGGGTCCTGCCCCTGGCCTGTGGGGCCTCTGAGCACAACCGGCCCTCTCCCGCTGGAAGACCTCCCCGGCTGCCTCCAAAGGCCGCTTTGCAAGCACTCTCGCCGGCTGTTCCCGCAGGCCGCGCACAACGCTCTCAAGCCCGGGAGAAAAGCGCTTCGGGGTGGTGCTCTCTCCCGGCCCTTGCCCCTGAGCCTCGGGGCCAGGCAGGGGGTCCACACTCCCAGGCCAAGGCAGAACCACATGCACACGTCTGTTCCTGCCCCCTGCACCGGCAGAGAGCTCGGAGGAGCCAGAGTCTGTCAGGCAGCTGCTGGGCTGGCCGCCTGTGTGGGAAGGGGCAGAGCCGACCTAGGGGCACACTGGGCCTCTTGCTCTCCCTGCTGCCCTGAGGCTGCTGGGCCAAAGAGGTCTTGGGCATCCAGCCCCTTGCTGGTCCCTTCCCTCTGACGAGGCCCTCTGAGCTCCAGCACCTTGCAGTGTGGAGACAGCCCCTGCCAGCAACCTCCTCTCCAAGGAGGCCTCAAGCGAGGCCTAGGCCCAGGGGAAAGGCACCAGCGGGGATGAGCCTGGGGAGGTGCCCGTGCATGTCTGGACCCAGTCCCCGCAGCCTGCCCCTTGCTTGGGCAGTAGCCCCGGAGGCCAGGAAGGTCTGGGCAAGGCTGGCCAGGGGCAGGGGCCCTGCTGGGTCCTGCCCCTGGCCTGTGGGGCCTCTGAGCACAACCGGCCCTCTCCCGCTGGAAGACCTCCCCGGCTGCCTCCAAAGGCCGCTTTGCAAGCACTCTCGCCGGCTGTTCCCGCCAGCCGCGCACAACGCTCCCAAGCCCGGGAGAAAAGCGCTTCGGGGTGGGGCTCTCTCCCGGCCCTTGCCCCTGAGCCTGGGGGCCAGGCAGGGCGTCCACACTCCCAGGCCAAGGCAGAACCACATGCACACGTCTGTTCCTGCCCCCTGCACCAGCAGAGAGCTTGGGGGAGCCAGAGTCTGTCAGGCAGCTGCTGGGCTAGCCGCCTGTGTGGGAAGGGGCAGAGCCGACCTAGGGGCACACTGGGCCTCTTGCTCTCCCTGCTGCCCTGAGGCTGCTGGGCCAAAGAGGTCTTGGGCATCCAGCCCCTTGCTGGTCCCTTCCCTCTGACGAGGCCCTCTGAGCTCCAGCACCTTGCAGTGTGGAGACAGCCCCTGCCAGCAACCTCCTCTCCAAGGAGGCCTCAAGCGAGGCCTAGGCCCAGGGGAAAGGCACCAGCGGGGATGAGCCTGGGGAGGCGCCCGGGCATGTCTGGACCCAGTCCCCGCAGCCTGCCCCTTGCTGGGGCAGCACCCCCGGAGGCCAGGAAGGTCTGGGCAAGGCTGGCCAGGGGCAGGGGCCCTGCTGGGTCCTGCCCCTGGCCGGTGGGGCCTCTGAGCACAACCGGCCCTCTCCCGCTGGAAGACCTCCCCGGCTGCCTCCAAAGGCCGCTTTGCAAGCACTCTCGCCGGCTGTTCCCGCCAGCCGCGCACAACGTTCCCAAGCACGGGAGAAAAGCGCTTCGGGGTGGTGCTCTCTCCCGGCCCTTGCCCCTGAGCCTGGGGGCCAGGCAGGGGGTCCACACTCCCAGGCCAAGGCAGAACCACATGCACACGTCTGTTCCTGCCCCCTGCACCGGCAGAGAGCTCGGGGGAGCCAGAGTCTGTCAGGCAGCTGCTGGGCTAGCCGCCTGTGTGGGAAGGGGCAGAGCCGACCTAGGGGCACACTGGGCCTCTTGCTCTCCCTGCTGCCCTGAGGCTGCTGGGCCAAAGAGGTCTTGGGCCTCCAGCCCCTTGCTGGTCCCTTCCCTCTGACGAGGCCCTCTGAGCTCCAGCACCTTGCAGTGTGGAGACAGCCCTTGCCAGCAACCTCCTCTCCAAGGAGGCCTCAAGCGAGGCCTAGGCCCAGGGGAAAGGCACCAGCGGGGATGAGCCTGGGGAGGCGCCCGGGCATGTCTGGACCCAGTCCCCGCAGCCTGCCCCTTGCTGGGGCAGCACCCTCGGAGGCCAGGAAGGTCTGGGCAAGGCTGGCCAGGGGCAGGGGCCCTGCTGGGTCCTGCCCCTGGCCGGTGGGGCCTCTGAGCACAACCGGCCCTCTCCCGCTGGAAGACCTCCCCGGCTGCCTCCAAAGGCCGCTTTGCAAGCACTCTCGCCGGCTGTTCCCGCCAGCCGCGCACAACGCTCCCAAGCCCGGGAGAAAAGTGCTTCGGGGTGGTGCTCTCTCCCGGCCCTTGCCCCTGAGCCTGGGGGCCAGGCAGGGGGTCCACACTCCCAGGCCAAGGCAGAACCACATGCACACGTCTGTTCCTGCCCCGTGCACCGGCAGAGAGCTCGGGGGAGCCAGAGTCTGTCAGGCAGCTGCTGGGCTGGCCGCCTGTGTGGGAAGGGGCAGAGCCGACCTAGGGGCACACTGGGCCTCTTGCTCTCCCTGCTGCCCTGAGGCTGCTGGGCCAAAGAGGTCTTGGGCATCCAGCCCCTTGCTGGTCCCTTCCCTCTGACGAGGCCCTCTGAGCTCCAGCACCTTGCAGTGTGGAGACAGCCCCTGCCAGCAACCTCCTCTCCAAGGAGGCCTCAAGCGAGGCCTAGGCCCAGGGGAAAGGCACCAGCGGGGATGAGCCTGGGGAGGCGCCCGGGCATGTCTGGACCCAGTCCCCGCAGCCTGCCCCTTGCTGGGGCAGCACCCCCGGAGGCCAGGAAGGTCTGGGCAAGGCTGGCCAGGGGCAGGGGCCCTGCTGGGTCCTGCCCCTGGCCTGTGGGGCCTCTGAGCACAACCGGCCCTCTCCCGCTGGAAGACCTCCCCGGCTGCCTCCAAAGGCCGCTTTGCAAGCACTCTCGCCGGCTGTTCCCGCCAGCCGCGCACAACGCTCCCAAGCCCGGGAGAAAAGCGCTTCGGGGTGGTGCTCTCTCCCGGCCCTTGCCCCTGAGCCTGGGGGCCAGGCAGGGGGTCCACACTCCCAGGCCAAGGCAGAACCACATGCACACGTCTGTTCCTGCCCCCTGCACCGGCAGAGAGCTCGGGGGAGCCAGAGTCTGTCAGGCAGCTGCTGGGCTGGCCGCCTGTGTGGGAAGGGGCAGAGCCGACCTAGGGGCACACTGGGCCTCTTGCTCTCCCTGCTGCCCTGAGGCTGCTGGGCCAAAGAGGTCTTGGGCATCCAGCCCCTTGCTTGTCCCTTCCCTCTGACGAGGCCCTCTGAGCTCCAGCACCTTGCAGTGTGGAGACAGCCCCTGCCAGCAACCTCCTCTCCAAGGAGGCCTCAAGCGAGGCCTAGGCCCAGGGGAAAGGCACCAGCGGGGATGAGCCTGGGGAGGCGCCCGGGCATGTCTGGACCCAGTCCCCGCAGCCTGCCCCTTGCTGGGGCAGCACCCCCGGAGGCAAAGAAGGTCTGGGCAAGGCTGGCCAGGGGCAGGGGCCCTGCTGGGTCCTGCCCCTGGCCTGTGGGGCCTCTGAGCACAACCGGCCCTCTCCCGCTGGAAGACCTCCCCGGCTGCCTCCAAAGGCCGCTTTGCAAGCACTCTCGCCGGCTGTTCCCGCCAGCCGCGCACAACGCTCCCAAGCCCGGGAAAAAAGCGCTTCGGGGTGGTGCTCTCTCCCGGCCCTTGCCCCTGAGCCTGGGGGCCAGGCAGGGGGTCCACACTCCCAGGCCAAGGCAGAACCACATGCACACGTCTGTTCCTGCCCCCTGCACCGGCAGAGAGCTCGGGGGAGCCAGAGTCTGTCAGGCAGCTGATGGGCTGGCCGCCTGTGTGGGAAGGGGCAGAGCCGACCTAGGGGCACACTGGGCCTCTTGCTCTCCCTGCTGCCCTGAGGCTGCTGGGCCAAAGAGGTCTTGGGCATCCAGCCCCTTGCTGGTCCCTTCCCTCTGACGAGGCCCTCTGAGCTCCAGCACCTTGCAGTGTGGAGACAGCCCCTGCCAGCAACCTCCTCTCCAAGGAGGCCTCAAGCGAGGCCTAGGCCCAGGGGAAAGGCACCAGCGGGGATGAGCCTGGGGAGGCGCCCGGGCATGTCTGGACCCAGTCCCCGCAGCCTGCCCCTTGCTGGGGCAGCACCCCCGGAGGCCAGGAAGGTCTGGGCAAGGCTGGCCAGGGGCAGGGGCCCTGCTGGGTCCTGCCCCTGGCCGGTGGGGCCTCTGAGCACAACCGGCCCTCTCCCGCTGGAAGACCTCCCCGGCTGCCTCCAAAGGCCGCTTTGCAAGCACTCTCGCCGGCTGTTCCCGCCAGCCGCGCACAACGCTCCCAAGCCCGGGAGAAAAGCGCTTCGGGGTGGTGCTCTCTCCCGGCCCTTGCCCCTGAGCCTGGGGGCCAGGCAGGGGGTCCACACTCCCAGGCCAAGGCAGAACCACATGCACACGTCTGTTCCTGCCCCCTGCACCGGCAGAGAGCTCGGGGGAGCCAGAGTCTGTCAGGCAGCTGCTGGGCTAGCCGCCTGTGTGGGAAGGGGCAGAGCCGACCTAGGGGCACACTGGGCCTCTTGCTCTCCCTGCTGCCCTGAGGCTGCTGGGCCAAAGAGGTCTTAGGCCTCCAGCCCCTTGCTGGTCCCTTCCCTCTGATGAGGCCCTCTGAGCTCCAGCACCTTGCAGTGTGGAGACAGCCCCTGCCAGCAACCTCCTCTCCAAGGAGGCCTCAAGCGAGGCCTAGGCCCAGGGGAAAGGCACCAGCGGGGATGAGCCTGGGGAGGCGCCCGGGCATGTCTGGACCCAGTCCCCGCAGCCTGGCCCTTGCTGGGGCAGTACCCCCGGAGGCCAGGAAGGTCTGGGCAAGGCTGGCCAGGGGCAGGGGCCCTGCTGGTCCCTGCCCCTGGCCTGTGGGGCCTCTGAGCACAACCGGCCCTCTCCCGCTGGAAGACCTCCCCGGCTGCCTCCAAAGGCCGCTTTGCAAGCACTCTCGCCGGCTGTTCCCGCAGGCCGCGCACAACGCTCCCAAGCCCGGGAGAAAAGCGCTTTGGGGTGGTGCTCTCTCCCGGCCCTTCCCCTGAGCCTGGGGGCCAGGCAGGGGGTCCAAACCCCCAGGCCAAGGCAGAACCACATGCACACGTCTGTTCCTGCCCCCTGCACCGGCAGAGAGCTCGGGGGAGCCAGAGTCTGTCAGGCAGCTGCTGGGCTGGCCGCCTGTGTGGGAAGGGGCAGAGCCGACCTAGGGGCACACTGGGCCTCTTGCTCTCCCTGCTGCCCTGAGGCTGCTGGGCCAAAGAGGTCTTGGGCATCCAGCCCCTTGCTGGTCCCTTCCCTCTGACGAGGCCCTCTGAGCTCCAGCACCTTGCAGTGTGGAGACAGCCCCTGCCAGCAACCTCCTCTCCAAGGAGGCCTCAAGCGAGGCCTAGGCCCAGGGGAAAGGCACCAGCGGGGATGAGCCTGGGGAGGCGCCCGGGCATGTCTGGACCCAGTCCCCGCAGCCTGCCCCTTGCTGGGGCAGCACCCCCGGAGGCCAGGAAGGTCTGGGCAAGGCTGGCCAGGGGCAGGGGCCCTGCTGGGTCCTGCCCCTGGCCTGTGGGGCCTCTGAGCACAACCGGCCCTCTCCCGCTGGAAGACCTCCCCGGCTGCCTCCAAAGGCCGCTTTGCAAGCACTCTCGCCGGCTGTTCCCGCCAGCCGCGCACAACGCTCCCAAGCCCGGGAGAAAAGCGCTTCGGGGTGGTGCTCTCTCCCGGCCCTTGCCCCTGAGCCTGGGGGCCAGGCAGGGGGTCCACACTCCCAGGCCAAGGCAGAACCACAAGCACACGTCTGTTCCTGCCCCCTGCACCGGCAGAGAGCTCGGGGGAGCCAGAGTCTGTCAGGCAGCTGCTGGGCTGGCCGCCTGTGTGGGAAGGGGCAGAGCCGACCTAGGGGCACACTGGGCCTCTTGCTCTCCCTGCTGCCCTGAGGCTGCTGGGCCAAAGAGGTCTTGGGCATCCAGCCCCTTGCTGGTCCCTTCCCTCTGACGAGGCCCTCTGAGCTCCAGCACCTTGCAGTGTGGAGACAGCCCCTGCCAGCAACCTCCTCTCCAAGGAGGCCTCAAGCGAGGCCTAGGCCCAGGGGAAAGGCACCAGCGGGGATGAGCCTGGGGAGGCGCCCGGGCATGTCTGGACCCAGTCCCCGCAGCCTGCCCCTTGCTGGGGCAGCACCCCCGGAGGCCAGGAAGGTCTGGGCAAGGCTGGCCAGGGGCAGGGGCCCTGCTGGGTCCTGCCCCTGGCCGGTGGGGCCTCTGAGCACAACCGGCCCTCTCCCGCTGGAAGACCTCCCCGGCTGCCTCCAAAGGCCGCTTTGCAAGCACTCTCGCCGGCTGTTCCCGCCAGCCGCGCACAACGCTCCCAAGCCCGGGAGAAAAGCGCTTCGGGGTGGTGCTCTCTCCCGGCCCTTGCCCCTGAGCCTGGGGGCCAGGCAGGGGGTCCACACTCCCAGGCCAAGGCAGAACCACATGCACACGTCTGTTCCTGCCCCCTGCACCGGCAGAGAGCTCGGGGGAGCCAGAGTCTGTCAGGCAGCTGCTGGGCTGGCCGCCTGTGTGGGAAGGGGCAGAGCCGACCTAGGGGCACACTGGGCCTCTTGCTCTCCCTGCTGCCCTGAGGCTGCTGGGCCAAAGAGGTCTTGGGCATCCAGCCCCTTGCTGGTCCCTTCCCTCTGACGAGGCCCTCTGAGCTCCAGCACCTTGCAGTGTGGAGACAGCCCCTGCCAGCAACCTCCTCTCCAAGGAGGCCTCAAGCGAGGCCTAGGCCCAGGGGAAAGGCACCAGCGGGGATGAGCCTGGGGAGGCGCCCGGGCATGTCTGGACCCAGTCCCCGCAGCCTGCCCCTTGCTGGGGCAGCACCCCCGGAGGCAAAGAAGGTCTGGGCAAGGCTGGCCAGGGGCAGGGGCCCTGCTGGGTCCTGCCCCTGGCCTGTGGGGCCTCTGAGCACAACCGGCCCTCTCCCGCTGGAAGACCTCCCCGGCTGCCTCCAAAGGCCGCTTTGCAAGCACTCTCGCCGGCTGTTCCCGCCAGCCGCGCACAACGCTCCCAAGCCCGGGAAAAAAGCGCTTCGGGGTGGTGCTCTCTCCCGGCCCTTGCCCCTGAGCCTGGGGGCCAGGCAGGGGGTCCACACTCCCAGGCCAAGGCAGAACCACATGCACACGTCTGTTCCTGCCCCCTGCACCGGCAGAGAGCTCGGGGGAGCCAGAGTCTGTCAGGCAGCTGATGGGCTGGCCGCCTGTGTGGGAAGGGGCAGAGCCGACCTAGGGGCACACTGGGCCTCTTGCTCTCCCTGCTGCCCTGAGGCTGCTGGGCCAAAGAGGTCTTGGGCATCCAGCCCCTTGCTGGTCCCTTCCCTCTGACGAGGCCCTCTGAGCTCCAGCACCTTGCAGTGTGGAGACAGCCCCTGCCAGCAACCTCCTCTCCAAGGAGGCCTCAAGCGAGGCCTAGGCCCAGGGGAAAGGCACCAGCGGGGATGAGCCTGGGGAGGCGCCCGGGCATGTCTGGACCCAGTCCCCGCAGCCTGCCCCTTGCTGGGGCAGCACCCCCGGAGGCCAGGAAGGTCTGGGCAAGGCTGGCCAGGGGCAGGGGCCCTGCTGGGTCCTGCCCCTGGCCGGTGGGGCCTCTGAGCACAACCGGCCCTCTCCCGCTGGAAGACCTCCCCGGCTGCCTCCAAAGGCCGCTTTGCAAGCACTCTCGCCGGCTGTTCCCGCCAGCCGCGCACAACGCTCCCAAGCACGGGAGCAAAGCGCTTCGGGGTGGTGCTCTCTCCCGGCCCTTGCCCCTGAGCCTGGGGGCCAGGCAGGGGGTCCACACTCCCAGGCCAAGGCAGAACCACATGCACACGTCTGTTCCTGCCCCCTGCACCGGCAGAGAGCTCGGGGGAGCCAGAGTCTGTCAGGCAGCTGCTGGGCTAGCCGCCTGTGTGGGAAGGGGCAGAGCCGACCTAGGGGCACACTGGGCCTCTTGCTCTCCCTGCTGCCCTGAGGCTGCTGGGCCAAAGAGGTCTTGGGCCTCCAGCCCCTTGCTGGTCCCTTCCCTCTGACGAGGCCCTCTGAGCTCCAGCACCTTGCAGTGTGGAGACAGCCCCTGCCAGCAACCTCCTCTCCAAGGAGGCCTCAAGCGAGGCCTAGGCCCAGGGGAAAGGCACCAGCGGGGATGAGCCTGGGGAGGCGCCCGGGCATGTCTGGACCCAGTCCCCGCAGCCTGCCCCTTGCTGGGGCAGCACCCCCGGAGGCCAGGAAGGTCTGGGCAAGGCTGGCCAGGGGCAGGGGCCCTGCTGGGTCCTGCCCCTGGCCTGTGGGGCCTCTGAGCACAACCGGCCCTCTCCCGCTGGAAGACCTCCCCGGCTGCCTCCAAAGGCCGCTTTGCAAGCACTCTCGCCGGCTGTTCCCGCCAGCCGCGCACAACGCTCCCAAGCCCGGGAGAAAAGCGCTTCGGGGTGGTGCTCTCTCCCGGCCCTTGCCCCTGAGCCTGGGGGCCAGGCAGGGGGTCCACACTCCCAGGCCAAGGCAGAACCACATGCACACGTCTGTTCCTGCCCCCTGCACCGGCAGAGAGCTCGGGGGAGCCAGAGTCTGTCAGGCAGCTGCTGGGCTGGCCGCCTGTGTGGGAAGGGGCAGAGCCGACCTAGGGGCACACTGGGCCTCTTGCTCTCCCTGCTGCCCTGAGGCTGCTGGGCCAAAGAGGTCTTGGGCATCCAGCCCCTTGCTGGTCCCTTCCCTCTGACGAGGCCCTCTGAGCTCCAGCACCTTGCAGTGTGGAGACAGCCCCTGCCAGCAACCTCCTCTCCAAGGAGGCCTCAAGCGAGGCCTAGGCCCAGGGGAAAGGCACCAGCGGGGATGAGCCTGGGGAGGCGCCCGGGCATGTCTGGACCCAGTCCCCGCAGCCTGCCCCTTGCTGGGGCAGCACCCCCGGAGGCCAGGAAGGTCTGGGCAAGGCTGGCCAGGGGCAGGGGCCCTGCTGGGTCCTGCCCCTGGCCTGTGGGGCCTCTGAGCACAACCGGCCCTCTCCCGCTGGAAGACCTCCCCGGCTGCCTCCAAAGGCCGCTTTGCAAGCACTCTCGCCGGCTGTTCCCGCCAGCCGCGCACAACGCTCCCAAGCCCGGGAGAAAAGCGCTTCGGGGTGGTGCTCTCTCCCGGCCCTTGCCCCTGAGCCTGGGGGCCAGGCAGGGGGTCCACACTCCCAGGCCAAGGCAGAACCACATGCACACGTCTGTTCCTGCCCCCTGCACCGGCAGAGAGCTCGGGGGAGCCAGAGTCTGTCAGGCAGCTGCTGGGCTGGCCGCCTGTGTGGGAAGGGGCAGAGCCGACCTAGGGGCACACTGGGCCTCTTGCTCTCCCTGCTGCCCTGAGGCTGCTGGGCCAAAGAGGTCTTGGGCATCCAGCCCCTTGCTGGTCCCTTCCCTCTGACGAGGCCCTCTGAGCTCCAGCACCTTGCAGTGTGGAGACAGCCCCTGCCAGCAACCTCCTCTCCAAGGAGGCCTCAAGCGAGGCCTAGGCCCAGGGGAAAGGCACCAGCGGGGATGAGCCTGGGGAGGCGCCCGGGCATGTCTGGACCCAGTCCCCGCAGCCTGCCCCTTGCTGGGGCAGCACCCCCGGAGGCAAAGAAGGTCTGGGCAAGGCTGGCCAGGGGCAGGGGCCCTGCTGGGTCCTGCCCCTGGCCTGTGGGGCCTCTGAGCACAACCGGCCCTCTCCCGCTGGAAGACCTCCCCGGCTGCCTCCAAAGGCCGCTTTGCAAGCACTCTCGCCGGCTGTTCCCGCCAGCCGCGCACAACGCTCCCAAGCCCGGGAAAAAAGCGCTTCGGGGTGGTGCTCTCTCCCGGCCCTTGCCCCTGAGCCTGGGGGCCAGGCAGGGGGTCCACACTCCCAGGCCAAGGCAGAACCACATGCACACGTCTGTTCCTGCCCCCTGCACCGGCAGAGAGCTCGGGGGAGCCAGAGTCTGTCAGGCAGCTGATGGGCTGGCCGCCTGTGTGGGAAGGGGCAGAGCCGACCTAGGGGCACACTGGGCCTCTTGCTCTCCCTGCTGCCCTGAGGCTGCTGGGCCAAAGAGGTCTTGGGCATCCAGCCCCTTGCTGGTCCCTTCCCTCTGACGAGGCCCTCTGAGCTCCAGCACCTTGCAGTGTGGAGACAGCCCCTGCCAGCAACCTCCTCTCCAAGGAGGCCTCAAGCGAGGCCTAGGCCCAGGGGAAAGGCACCAGCGGGGATGAGCCTGGGGAGGCGCCCGGGCATGTCTGGACCCAGTCCCCGCAGCCTGCCCCTTGCTGGGGCAGCACCCCCGGAGGCCAGGAAGGTCTGGGCAAGGCTGGCCAGGGGCAGGGGCCCTGCTGGGTCCTGCCCCTGGCCGGTGGGGCCTCTGAGCACAACCGGCCCTCTCCCGCTGGAAGACCTCCCCGGCTGCCTCCAAAGGCCGCTTTGCAAGCACTCTCGCCGGCTGTTCCCGCCAGCCGCGCACAACGCTCCCAAGCACGGGAGAAAAGCGCTTCGGGGTGGTGCTCTCTCCCGGCCCTTGCCCCTGAGCCTGGGGGCCAGGCAGGGGGTCCACACTCCCAGGCCAAGGCAGAACCACATGCACACGTCTGTTCCTGCCCCCTGCACCGGCAGAGAGCTCGGGGGAGCCAGAGTCTGTCAGGCAGCTGCTGGGCTAGCCGCCTGTGTGGGAAGGGGCAGAGCCGACCTAGGGGCACACTGGGCCTCTTGCTCTCCCTGCTGCCCTGAGGCTGCTGGGCCAAAGAGGTCTTGGGCCTCCAGCCCCTTGCTGGTCCCTTCCCTCTGACGAGGCCCTCTGAGCTCCAGCACCTTGCAGTGTGGAGACAGCCCCTGCCAGCAACCTCCTCTCCAAGGAGGCCTCAAGCGAGGCCTAGGCCCAGGGGAAAGGCACCAGCGGGGATGAGCCTGGGGAGGCGCCCGGGCATGTCTGGACCCAGTCCCCGCAGCCTGCCCCTTGCTGGGGCAGTACCCCCGGAGGCCAGGAAGGTCTGGGCAAGGCTGGCCAGGGGCAGGGGCCCTGCTGGTTCCTGCCCCTGGCCTGTGGGGCCTCTGAGCACAACCGGCCCTCTCCCGCTGGAAGACCTCCCCGGCTGCCTCCAAAGGCCGCTTTGCAAGCACTCTCGCCGGCTGTTCCCGCAGGCCGCGCACAACGCTCTCAAGCCCGGGAGAAAAGCGCTTCGGGGTGGTGCTCTCTCCCGGCCCTTCCCCTGAGCCTGGGGGCCAGGCAGGGGGTCCAAACCCCCAGGCCAAGGCAGAACCACATGCACACGTCTGTTCCTGCCCCCTGCACCGGCAGAGAGCTCGGGGGAGCCAGAGTCTGTCAGGCAGCTGCTGGGCTGGCCGCCTGTGTGGGAAGGGGCAGAGCCGACCTAGGGGCACACTGGGCCTCTTGCTCTCCCTGCTGCCCTGAGGCTGCTGGGCCAAAGAGGTCTTGGGCATCCAGCCCCTTGCTGGTCCCTTCCCTCTGACGAGGCCCTCTGAGCTCCAGCACCTTGCAGTGTGGAGACAGCCCCTGCCAGCAACCTCCTCTCCAAGGAGGCCTCAAGCGAGGCCTAGGCCCAGGGGAAAGGCACCAGCGGGGATGAGCCTGGGGAGGCGCCCGGGCATGTCTGGACCCAGTCCCCGCAGCCTGCCCCTTGCTGGGGCAGTACCCCCGGAGGCCAGGAAGGTCTGGGCAAGGCTGGCCAGGGGCAGGGGCCCTGATGGGTCCTGCCCCTGGCCTGTGGGGCCTCTGAGCACAACCGGCCCTCTCCCGCTGGAAGACCTCCCCGGCTGCCTCCAAAGGCCGCTTTGCAAGCACTCTCGCCGGCTGTACCCGCCAGCCGCGCACAACGCTCCCAAGCCCGGGAGAAAAGCGCTTCGGGGTGGTGCTCTCTCCCGGCCCTTGCCCCTGAGCCTGGGGGCCAGGCAGGGGGTCCACACTCCCAGGCCAAGGCAGAACCACATGCACACGTCTGTTCCTGCCCCCTGCACCAGAAGAGAGCTCGGGGGAGCCAGAGTCTGTCAGGCAGCTGCTGGGCTGGCCGCCTGTGTGGGAAGGGGCAGAGCCAACCTAGGGGCACACTGGGCCTCTTGCTCTCCCTGGTGCCCTGAGGCTGCTGGGCCAAAGAGTTCTTGGGCATCCAGCCCCTTGCTGGTCCCTTCCCTCTGACGAGGCCCTCTGAGATCCAGCACCTTGCAGTGTGGAGACAGCCCCTGCAAGCAACCTCCTCTCCAAGGAGGCCTCAAGCGAGGCCTAGGCCCAGGGGAAAGGCACCAGCGGGGATGAGCCTGGGGAGGCGCCCGGGCATGTCTGGACCCAGTCCCCGCAGCCTGCCCCTTGCTGGGGCAGTATCCCCGGAGGCCAGGAAGGTCTGGGCAAGGCTGGCCAGGGGCAGGGGCCCTGCTGGGTCCTGCCCCTGGCCTGTGGGGCCTCTGAGCACAACCGGCCCTCTCCCGCTGGAAGACCTCCCCGGCTGCCTCCAAAGGCCGCTTTGCAAGCACTCTCGCCGGCTGTTCCCGCCAGCCGCGCACAACGCTCCCAAGCCCGGGAGAAAAGCGCTTCGGGGTGGTGCTCTCTCCCGGCCCTTGCCCCTGAGCCTGGGGGCCAGGCAGGGGGTCCACACTCCCAGGCCAAGGCAGAACCACATGCACACGTCTGTTCCTGCCCCCTGCACCGGCAGAGAGCTCGGGGGAGCCAGAGTCTGTCAGGCAGCTGCTGGGCTGGCCGCCTGTGTGGGAAGGGGCAGAGCCGACCTAGGGGCACACTGGGCCTCTTGCTCTCCCTGCTGCCCTGAGGCTGCTGGGCCAAAGAGGTCTTGGGCATCCAGCCCCTTGCTGGTCCCTTCCCTCTGACGAGGCCCTCTGAGCTCCAGCACCTTGCAGTGTGGAGACAGCCCCTGCCAGCAACCTCCTCTCCAAGGAGGCCTCAAGCGAGGCCTAGGCCCAGGGGAAAGGCACCAGCGGGGATGAGCCTGGGGAGGCGCCCGGGCATGTCTGGACCCAGTCCCCGCAGCCTGCCCCTTGCTGGGGCAGCACCCCCGGAGGCAAAGAAGGTCTGGGCAAGGCTGGCCAGGGGCAGGGGCCCTGCTGGGTCCTGCCCCTGGCCTGTGGGGCCTCTGAGCACAACCGGCCCTCTCCCGCTGGAAGACCTCCCCGGCTGCCTCCAAAGGCCGCTTTGCAAGCACTCTCGCCGGCTGTTCCCGCCAGCCGCGCACAACGCTCCCAAGCCCGGGAAAAAAGCGCTTCGGGGTGGTGCTCTCTCCCGGCCCTTGCCCCTGAGCCTGGGGGCCAGGCAGGGGGTCCACACTCCCAGGCCAAGGCAGAACCACATGCACACGTCTGTTCCTGCCCCCTGCACCGGCAGAGAGCTCGGGGGAGCCAGAGTCTGTCAGGCAGCTGATGGGCTGGCCGCCTGTGTGGGAAGGGGCAGAGCCGACCTAGGGGCACACTGGGCCTCTTGCTCTCCCTGCTGCCCTGAGGCTGCTGGGCCAAAGAGGTCTTGGGCATCCAGCCCCTTGCTGGTCCCTTCCCTCTGACGAGGCCCTCTGAGCTCCAGCACCTTGCAGTGTGGAGACAGCCCCTGCCAGCAACCTCCTCTCCAAGGAGGCCTCAAGCGAGGCCTAGGCCCAGGGGAAAGGCACCAGCGGGGATGAGCCTGGGGAGGCGCCCGGGCATGTCTGGACCCAGTCCCCGCAGCCTGCCCCTTGCTGGGGCAGCACCCCCGGAGGCCAGGAAGGTCTGGGCAAGGCTGGCCAGGGGCAGGGGCCCTGCTGGGTCCTGCCCCTGGCCGGTGGGGCCTCTGAGCACAACCGGCCCTCTCCCGCTGGAAGACCTCCCCGGCTGCCTCCAAAGGCCGCTTTGCAAGCACTCTCGCCGGCTGTTCCCGCCAGCCGCGCACAACGCTCCCAAGCACGGGAGAAAAGCGCTTCGGGGTGGTGCTCTCTCCCGGCCCTTGCCCCTGAGCCTGGGGGCCAGGCAGGGGGTCCACACTCCCAGGCCAAGGCAGAACCACATGCACACGTCTGTTCCTGCCCCCTGCACCGGCAGAGAGCTCGGGGGAGTCAGAGTCTGTCAGGCAGCTGCTGGGCTAGCCGCCTGTGTGGGAAGGGGCAGAGCCGACCTAGGGGCACACTGGGCCTCTTGCTCTCCCTGCTGCCCTGAGGCTGCTGGGCCAAAGAGGTCTTGGGCCTCCAGCCCCTTGCTGGTCCCTTCCCTCTGACGAGGCCCTCTGAGCTCCAGCACCTTGCAGTGTGGAGACAGCCCCTGCCAGCAACCTCCTCTCCAAGGAGGCCTCAAGCGAGGCCTAGGCCCAGGGGAAAGGCACCAGCGGGGATGAGCCTGGGGAGGCGCCCGGGCATGTCTGGACCCAGTCCCCGCAGCCTGCCCCTTGCTGGGGCAGTACCCCCGGAGGCCAGGAAGGTCTGGGCAAGGCTGGCCAGGGGCAGGGGCCCTGCTGGTTCCTGCCCCTGGCCTGTGGGGCCTCTGAGCACAACCGGCCCTCTCCCGCTGGAAGACCTCCCCGGCTGCCTCCAAAGGCCGCTTTGCAAGCACTCTCGCCGGCTGTTCCCGCCAGCCGCGCACAACGCTCCCAAGCCCGGGAGAAAAGCGCTTCGGGGTGGTGCTCTCTCCCGGCCCTTGCCCCTGAGCCTGGGGGCCAGGCAGGGGGTCCACACTCCCAGGCCAAGGCAGAACCACATGCACACGTCTGTTCCTGCCCCCTGCACCGGCAGAGAGCTCGGGGGAGCCAGAGTCTGTCAGGCAGCTGCTGGGCTGGCCGCCTGTGTGGGAAGGGGCAGAGCCGACCTAGGGGCACACTGGGCCTCTTGCTCTCCCTGCTGCCCTGAGGCTGCTGGGCCAAAGAGGTCTTGGGCATCCAGCCCCTTGCTGGTCCCTTCCCTCTGACGAGGCCCTCTGAGCTCCAGCACCTTGCAGTGTGGAGACAGCCCCTGCCAGCAACCTCCTCTCCAAGGAGGCCTCAAGCGAGGCCTAGGCCCAGGGGAAAGGCACCAGCGGGGATGAGCCTGGGGAGGCGCCCGGGCATGTCTGGACCCAGTCCCCGCAGCCTGCCCCTTGCTGGGGCAGCACCCCCGGAGGCAAAGAAGGTCTGGGCAAGGCTGGCCAGGGGCAGGGGCCCTGCTGGGTCCTGCCCCTGGCCTGTGGGGCCTCTGAGCACAACCGGCCCTCTCCCGCTGGAAGACCTCCCCGGCTGCCTCCAAAGGCCGCTTTGCAAGCACTCTCGCCGGCTGTTCCCGCCAGCCGCGCACAACGCTCCCAAGCCCGGGAAAAAAGCGCTTCGGGGTGGTGCTCTCTCCCGGCCCTTGCCCCTGAGCCTGGGGGCCAGGCAGGGGGTCCACACTCCCAGGCCAAGGCAGAACCACATGCACACGTCTGTTCCTGCCCCCTGCACCGGCAGAGAGCTCGGGGGAGCCAGAGTCTGTCAGGCAGCTGATGGGCTGGCCGCCTGTGTGGGAAGGGGCAGAGCCGACCTAGGGGCACACTGGGCCTCTTGCTCTCCCTGCTGCCCTGAGGCTGCTGGGCCAAAGAGGTCTTGGGCATCCAGCCCCTTGCTGGTCCCTTCCCTCTGACGAGGCCCTCTGAGCTCCAGCACCTTGCAGTGTGGAGACAGCCCCTGCCAGCAACCTCCTCTCCAAGGAGGCCTCAAGCGAGGCCTAGGCCCAGGGGAAAGGCACCAGCGGGGATGAGCCTGGGGAGGCGCCCGGGCATGTCTGGACCCAGTCCCCGCAGCCTGCCCCTTGCTGGGGCAGCACCCCCGGAGGCCAGGAAGGTCTGGGCAAGGCTGGCCAGGGGCAGGGGCCCTGCTGGGTCCTGCCCCTGGCCGGTGGGGCCTCTGAGCACAACCGGCCCTCTCCCGCTGGAAGACCTCCCCGGCTGCCTCCAAAGGCCGCTTTGCAAGCACTCTCGCCGGCTGTTCCCGCCAGCCGCGCACAACGCTCCCAAGCACGGGAGAAAAGCGCTTCGGGGTGGTGCTCTCTCCCGGCCCTTGCCCCTGAGCCTGGGGGCCAGGCAGGGGGTCCACACTCCCAGGCCAAGGCAGAACCACATGCACACGTCTGTTCCTGCCCCCTGCACCGGCAGAGAGCTCGGGGGAGCCAGAGTCTGTCAGGCAGCTGCTGGGCTGGCCGCCTGTGTGGGAAGGGGCAGAGCCGACCTAGGGGCACACTGGGCCTCTTGCTCTCCCTGCTGCCCTGAGGCTGCTGGGCCAAAGAGGTCTTGGGCCTCCAGCCCCTTGCTGGTCCCTTCCCTCTGACGAGGCCCTCTGAGCTCCAGCACCTTGCAGTGTGGAGACAGCCCCTGCCAGCAACCTCCTCTCCAAGGAGGCCTCAAGCGAGGCCTAGGCCCAGGGGAAAGGCACCAGCGGGGATGAGCCTGGGGAGGCGCCCGGGCATGTCTGGACCCAGTCCCCGCAGCCTGCCCCTTGCTGGGGCAGTACCCCCGGAGGCCAGGAAGGTCTGGGCAAGGCTGGCCAGGGGCAGGGGCCCTGCTGGTTCCTGCCCCTGGCCTGTGGGGCCTCTGAGCACAACCGGCCCTCTCCCGCTGGAAGACCTCCCCGGCTGCCTCCAAAGGCCGCTTTGCAAGCACTCTCGCCGGCTGTTCCCGCAGGCCGCGCACAACGCTCTCAAGCCCGGGAGAAAAGCGCTTCGGGGTGGTGCTCTCTCCCGGCCCTTCCCCTGAGCCTGGGGGCCAGGCAGGGGGTCCAAACCCCCAGGCCAAGGCAGAACCACATGCACACGTCTGTTCCTGCCCCCTGCACCGGCAGAGAGCTCGGGGGAGCCAGAGTCTGTCAGGCAGCTGCTGGGCTGGCCGCCTGTGTGGGAAGGGGCAGAGCCGACCTAGGGGCACACTGGGCCTCTTGCTCTCCCTGCTGCCCTGAGGCTGCTGGGCCAAAGAGGTCTTGGGCATCCAGCCCCTTGCTGGTCCCTTCCCTCTGACGAGGCCCTCTGAGCTCCAGCACCTTGCAGTGTGGAGACAGCCCCTGCCAGCAACCTCCTCTCCAAGGAGGCCTCAAGCGAGGCCTAGGCCCAGGGGAAAGGCACCAGCGGGGATGAGCCTGGGGAGGCGCCCGGGCATGTCTGGACCCAGTCCCCGCAGCCTGCCCCTTGCTGGGGCAGTACCCCCGGAGGCCAGGAAGGTCTGGGCAAGGCTGGCCAGGGGCAGGGGCCCTGATGGGTCCTGCCCCTGGCCTGTGGGGCCTCTGAGCACAACCGGCCCTCTCCCGCTGGAAGACCTCCCCGGCTGCCTCCAAAGGCCGCTTTGCAAGCACTCTCGCCGGCTGTACCCGCCAGCCGCGCACAACGCTCCCAAGCCCGGGAGAAAAGCGCTTCGGGGTGGTGCTCTCTCCCGGCCCTTGCCCCTGAGCCTGGGGGCCAGGCAGGGGGTCCACACTCCCAGGCCAAGGCAGAACCACATGCACACGTCTGTTCCTGCCCCCTGCACCAGAAGAGAGCTCGGGGGAGCCAGAGTCTGTCAGGCAGCTGCTGGGCTGGCCGCCTGTGTGGGAAGGGGCAGAGCCAACCTAGGGGCACACTGGGCCTCTTGCTCTCCCTGGTGCCCTGAGGCTGCTGGGCCAAAGAGTTCTTGGGCATCCAGCCCCTTGCTGGTCCCTTCCCTCTGACGAGGCCCTCTGAGATCCAGCACCTTGCAGTGTGGAGACAGCCCCTGCAAGCAACCTCCTCTCCAAGGAGGCCTCAAGCGAGGCCTAGGCCCAGGGGAAAGGCACCAGCGGGGATGAGCCTGGGGAGGCGCCCGGGCATGTCTGGACCCAGTCCCCGCAGCCTGCCCCTTGCTGGGGCAGTATCCCCGGAGGCCAGGAAGGTCTGGGCAAGGCTGGCCAGGGGCAGGGGCCCTGCTGGGTCCTGCCCCTGGCCTGTGGGGCCTCTGAGCACAACCGGCCCTCTCCCGCTGGAAGACCTCCCCGGCTGCCTCCAAAGGCCGCTTTGCAAGCACTCTCGCCGGCTGTTCCCGCCAGCCGCGCACAACGCTCCCAAGCCCGGGAGAAAAGCGCTTCGGGGTGGTGCTCTCTCCCGGCCCTTGCCCCTGAGCCTGGGGGCCAGGCAGGGGGTCCACACTCCCAGGCCAAGGCAGAACCACATGCACACGTCTGTTCCTGCCCCCTGCACCGGCAGAGAGCTCGGGGGAGCCAGAGTCTGTCAGGCAGCTGCTGGGCTGGCCGCCTGTGTGGGAAGGGGCAGAGCCGACCTAGGGGCACACTGGGCCTCTTGCTCTCCCTGCTGCCCTGAGGCTGCTGGGCCAAAGAGGTCTTGGGCATCCAGCCCCTTGCTGGTCCCTTCCCTCTGACGAGGCCCTCTGAGCTCCAGCACCTTGCAGTGTGGAGACAGCCCCTGCCAGCAACCTCCTCTCCAAGGAGGCCTCAAGCGAGGCCTAGGCCCAGGGGAAAGGCACCAGCGGGGATGAGCCTGGGGAGGCGCCCGGGCATGTCTGGACCCAGTCCCCGCAGCCTGCCCCTTGCTGGGGCAACACCCCCGGAGGCCAGGAAGGTCTGGGCAAGGCTGGCCAGGGGCAGGGGCCCTGCTGGGTCCTGCCCCTGGCCTGTGGGGCCTCTGAGCACAACCGGCCCTCTCCCGCTGGAAGACCTCCCCGGCTGCCTCCAAAGGCCGCTTTGCAAGCACTCTCGCCGGCTGTTCCCGCCAGCCGCGCACAACGCTCCCAAGCCCGGGAGAAAAGCGCTTCGGGGTGGTGCTCTCTCCCGGCCCTTGCCCCTGAGCCTGGGGGCCAGGCAGGGGGTCCACACTCCCAGGCCAAGGCAGAACCACATGCACACGTCTGTTCCTGCCCCCTGCACCGGCAGAGAGCTCGGGGGAGCCAGAGTCTATCAGGCAGCTGCTGGGCTGGCCGCCTGTGTGGGAAGGGGCAGAGCCGACCTAGGGGCACACTGGGCCTCTTGCTCTCCCTGCTGCCCTGAGGCTGCTGGGCCAAAGAGGTCTTGGGCATCCAGCCCCTTGCTGGTCCCTTCCCTCTGACGAGGCCCTCTGAGCTCCAGCACCTTGCAGTGTGGAGACAGCCCCTGCCAGCAACCTCCTCTCCAAGGAGGCCTCAAGCGAGGCCTAGGCCCAGGGGAAAGGCACCAGCGGGGATGAGCCTGGGGAGGTGCCCGTGCATGTCTGGACCCAGTCCCCGCAGCCTGCCCCTTGCTTGGGCAGTAGCCCCGGAGGCCAGGAAGGTCTGGGCAAGGCTGGCCAGGGGCAGGGGCCCTGCTGGGTCCTGCCCCTGGCCTGTGGGGCCTCTGAGCACAACCGGCCCTCTCCCGCTGGAAGACCTCCCCGGCTGCCTCCAAAGGCCGCTTTGCAAGCACTCTCGCCGGCTGTTCCCGCCAGCCGCGCACAACGCTCCCAAGCCCGGGAGAAAAGCGCTTCGGGGTGGGGCTCTCTCCCGGCCCTTGCCCCTGAGCCTTGGGGCCAGGCAGGGCGTCCACACTCCCAGGCCAAGGCAGAACCACATGCACACGTCTGTTCCTGCCCCCTGCACCGGCAGAGAGCTTGGGGGAGCCAGAGTCTGTCAGGCAGCTGCTGGGCTAGCCGCCTGTGTGGGAAGGGGTAGAGCCGACCTAGGGGCACACTGGGCCTCTTGCTCTCCCTGCTGCCCTGAGGCTGCTGGGCCAAAGAGGTCTTGGGCATCCAGCCCCTTGCTGGTCCCTTCCCTCTGACGAGGCCCTCTGAGCTCCAGCACCTTGCAGTGTGGAGACAGCCCCTGCCAGCAACCTCCTCTCCAAGGAGGCCTCAAGCGAGGCCTAGGCCCAGGGGAAAGGCACCAGCGGGGATGAGCCTGGGGAGGCGCCCGGGCATGTCTGGACCCAGTCCCCGCAGCCTGCCCCTTGCTGGGGCAGCACCCCCGGAGGCCAGGAAGGTCTGGGCAAGGCTGGCCAGGGGCAGGGGCCCTGCTGGGTCCTGCCCCTGGCCGGTGGGGCCTCTGAGCACAACCGGCCCTCTCCCGCTGGAAGACCTCCCCGGCTGCCTCCAAAGGCCGCTTTGCAAGCACTCTCGCCGGCTGTTCCCGCCAGCCGCGCACAACGCTCCCAAGCACGGGAGAAAAGCGCTTCGGGGTGGTGCTCTCTCCCGGCCCTTGCCCCTGAGCCTGGGGGCCAGGCAGGGGGTCCACACTCCCAGGCCAAGGCAGAACCACATGCACACGTCTGTTCCTGCCCCCTGCACCGGCAGAGAGCTCGGGGGAGCCAGAGTCTGTCAGGCAGCTGCTGGGCTAGCCGCCTGTGTGGGAAGGGGCAGAGCCGACCTAGGGGCACACTGGGCCTCTTGCTCTCCCTGCTGCCCTGAGGCTGCTGGGCCAAAGAGGTCTTGGGCCTCCAGCCCCTTGTTGGTCCCTTCCCTCTGACGAGGCCCTCTGAGCTCCAGCACCTTGCAGTGTGGAGACAGCCCCTGCCAGCAACCTCCTCTCCAAGGAGGCCTCAAGCGAGGCCTAGGCCCAGGGGAAAGGCACCAGCGGGGATGAGCCTGGGGAGGCGCCCGGGCATGTCTGGACCCAGTCCCCGCAGCCTGCCCCTTGCTGGGGCAGTACCCCCAGAGGCCAGGAAGGTCTGGGCAAGGCTGGCCAGGGGCAGGGGCCCTGCTGGGTCCTGCCCCTGGCCTGTGGGGCCTCTGAGCACAACCGGCCCTCTCCCGCTGGAAGACCTCCCCGGCTGCCTCCAAAGGCCGCTTTGCAAGCACTCTCGCCGGCTGTTCCCGCAGGCCGCGCACAACGCTCTCAAGCCCGGGAGAAAAGCGCTTCGGGGTGGTGCTCTCTCCCGGCCCTTCCCCTGAGCCTGGGGGCCAGGCAGGGGGTCCAAACCCCCAGGCCAAGGCAGAACCACATGCACACGTCTGTTCCTGCCCCCTGCACCGGCAGAGAGCTCGGGGGAGCCAGAGTCTGTCAGGCAGCTGCTGGGCTGGCCGCCTGTGTGGGAAGGGGCAGAGCCGACCTAGGGGCACACTGGGCCTCTTGCTCTCCCTGCTGCCCTGAGGCTGCTGGGCCAAAGAGGTCTTGGGCATCCAGCCCCTTGCTGGTCCCTTCCCTCTGACGAGGCCCTCTGAGCTCCAGCCCCTTGCAGTGTGGAGACAGCCCCTGCCAGCAACCTCCTCTCCAAGGAGGCCTCAAGCGAGGCCTAGGCCCAGGGGAAAGGCACCAGCGGGGATGAGCCTGGGGAGGCGCCCGGGCATGTCTGGACCCAGTCCCCGCAGCCTGCCCCTTGCTGGGGCAGTACCCCCGGAGGCCAGGAAGGTCTGGGCAAGGCTGGCCAGGGGCAGGGGCCCTGATGGGTCCTGCCCCTGGCCTGTGGGGCCTCTGAGCACAACCGGCCCTCTCCCGCTGGAAGACCTCCCCGGCTGCCTCCAAAGGCCGCTTTGCAAGCACTCTCGCCGGCTGTACCCGCCAGCCGCGCACAACGCTCCCAAGCCCGGGAGAAAAGCGCTTCGGGGTGGTGCTCTCTCCCGGCCCTTGCCCCTGAGCCTGGGGGCCAGGCAGGGGGTCCACACTCCCAGGCCAAGGCAGAACCACATGCACACGTCTGTTCCTGCCCCCTGCACCAGAAGAGAGCTCGGGGGAGCCAGAGTCTGTCAGGCAGCTGCTGGGCTGGCCGCCTGTGTGGGAAGGGGCAGAGCCAACCTAGGGGCACACTGGGCCTCTTGCTCTCCCTGGTGCCCTGAGGCTGCTGGGCCAAAGAGTTCTTGGGCATCCAGCCCCTTGCTGGTCCCTTCCCTCTGACGAGGCCCTCTGAGATCCAGCACCTTGCAGTGTGGAGACAGCCCCTGCAAGCAACCTCCTCTCCAAGGAGGCCTCAAGCGAGGCCTAGGCCCAGGGGAAAGGCACCAGCGGGGATGAGCCTGGGGAGGCGCCCGGGCATGTCTGGACCCAGTCCCCGCAGCCTGCCCCTTGCTGGGGCAGTATCCCCGGAGGCCAGGAAGGTCTGGGCAAGGCTGGCCAGGGGCAGGGGCCCTGCTGGGTCCTGCCCCTGGCCTGTGGGGCCTCTGAGCACAACCGGCCCTCTCCCGCTGGAAGACCTCCCCGGCTGCCTCCAAAGGCCGCTTTGCAAGCACTCTCGCCGGCTGTTCCCGCCAGCCGCGCACAACGCTCCCAAGCCCGGGAGAAGAGTGCTTCGGGGTGGTGCTCTCTCCCGGCCCTTGCCCCTGAGCCTGGGGGCCAGGCAGGGCGTCCACACTCCCAGGCCAAGGCAAAACCACATGCACACGTCTGTTCCTGCCCCCTGCACCGGCAGAGAGCTCGGGGGAGCCAGAGTCTGTCAGGCAGCTGCTGGGCTGGCCGCCTGTGTGGGAAGGGGCAGAGCCGACCTAGGGGCACACTGGGCCTCTTGCTCTCCCTGCTGCCCTGAGGCTGCTGGGCCAAAGAGGTCTTGGGCATCCAGCCCCTTGCTGGTCCCTTCCCTCTGACGAGGCCCTCTGAGCTCCAGCACCTTGCAGTGTGGAGACAGCCCCTGCCAGCAACCTCCTCTCCAAGGAGGCCTCAAGCGAGGCCTAGGCCCAGGGGAAAGGCACCAGCGGGGATGAGCCTGGGGAGGCGCCCGGGCATGTCTGGACCCAGTCCCCGCAGCCTGCCCCTTGCTGGGGCAGCACCCCCGGAGGCCAGGAAGGTCTGGGCAAGGCTGGCCAGGGGCAGGGGCCCTGCTGGGTCCTGCCCCTGGCCTGTGGGGCCTCTGAGCACAACCGGCCCTCTCCCGCTGGAAGACCTCCCCGGCTGCCTCCAAAGGCCGCTTTGCAAGCACTCTCGCCGGCTGTTCCCGCCAGCCGCGCACAACGCTCCCAAGCCCGGGAGAAAAGCGCTTCGGGGTGGTGCTCTCTCCCGGCCCTTGCCCCTGAGCCTGGGGGCCAGGCAGGGGGTCCACACTCCCAGGCCAAGGCAGAACCACATGCACACGTCTGTTCCTGCCCCCTGCACCGGCAGAGAGCTCGGGGGAGCCAGAGTCTGTCAGGCAGCTGCTGGGCTGGCCGCCTGTGTGGGAAGGGGCAGAGCCGACCTAGGGGCACACTGGGCCTCTTGCTCTCCCTGCTGCCCTGAGGCTGCTGGGCCAAAGAGGTCTTGGGCATCCAGCCCCTTGCTGGTCCCTTCCCTCTGACGAGGCCCTCTGAGCTCCAGCACCTTGCAGTGTGGAGACAGCCCCTGCCAGCAACCTCCTCTCCAAGGAGGCCTCAAGCGAGGCCTAGGCCCAGGGGAAAGGCACCAGCGGGGATGAGCCTGGGGAGGTGCCCGTGCATGTCTGGACCCAGTCCCCGCAGCCTGCCCCTTGCTTGGGCAGTAGCCCCGGAGGCCAGGAAGGTCTGGGCAAGGCTGGCCAGGGGCAGGGGCCCTGCTGGGTCCTGCCCCTGGCCTGTGGGGCCTCTGAGCACAACCGGCCCTCTCCCGCTGGAAGACCTCCCCGGCTGCCTCCAAAGGCCGCTTTGCAAGCACTCTCGCCGGCTGTTCCCGCCAGCCGCGCACAACGCTCCCAAGCCCGGGAGAAAAGCGCTTCGGGGTGGGGCTCTCTCCCGGCCCTTGCCCCTGAGCCTGGGGGCCAGGCAGGGCGTCCACACTCCCAGGCCAAGGCAGAACCACATGCACACGTCTGTTCCTGCCCCCTGCACCGGCAGAGAGCTTGGGGGAGCCAGAGTCTGTCAGGCAGCTGCTGGGCTGGCCGCCTGTGTGGGAAGGGGCAGAGCCGACCTAGGGGCACACTGGGCCTCTTGCTCTCCCTGCTGCCCTGAGGCTGCTGGGCCAAAGAGGTCTTGGGCATCCAGCCCCTTGCTGGTCCCTTCCCTCTGACGAGGCCCTCTGAGCTCCAGCACCTTGCAGTGTGGAGACAGCCCCTGCCAGCAACCTCCTCTCCAAGGAGGCCTCAAGCGAGGCCTAGGCCCAGGGGAAAGGCACCAGCGGGGATGAGCCTGGGGAGGCGCCCGGGCATGTCTGGACCCAGTCCCCGCAGCCTGCCCCTTGCTGGGGCAGTACCCCCGGAGGCCAGGAAGGTCTGGGCAAGGCTGGCCAGGGGCAGGGGCCCTGCTGGGTCCTGCCCCTGGCCTGTGGGGCCTCTGAGCACAACCGGCCCTCTCCCGCTGGAAGACCTCCCCGGCTGCCTCCAAAGGCCGCTTTGCAAGCACTCTCGCCGGCTGTTCCCGCCAGCCGCGCACAACGCTCCCAAGCCCGGGAGAAAAGCGCTTCGGGGTGGTGCTCTCTCCCGGCCCTTGCCCCTGAGCCTGGGGGCCAGGCAGGGGGTCCACACTCCCAGGCCAAGGCAGAACCACATGCACACGTCTGTTCCTGCCCCCTGCACCGGCAGAGAGCTCGGGGGAGCCAGAGTCTGTCAGGCAGCTGCTGGGCTGGCCGCCTGTGTGGGAAGGGGCAGAGCCGACCTAGGGGCACACTGGGCCTCTTGCTCTCCCTGCTGCCCTGAGGCTGCTGGGCCAAAGAGGTCTTGGGCATCCAGCCCCTTGCTGGTCCCTTCCCTCTGACGAGGCCCTCTGAGCTCCAGCACCTTGCAGTGTGGAGACAGCCCCTGCCAGCAACCTCCTCTCCAAGGAGGCCTCAAGCGAGGCCTAGGCCCAGGGGAAAGGCACCAGGGGGGATGAGCCTCGGGAGGCGCCCGGGCATGTCTGGACCCAGTCCCCGCAGCCTGCCCCTTGCTGGGGCAGTACCCCCGGAGGCCAGGAAGGTCTGGGCAAGGCTGGCCAGGGGCAGGGGCCCTGCTGGGTCCTGCTCCTGGCCTGTGGGGCCTCTGAGCACAACCGGCCCTCTCCCACTGGAAGACCTCCCCGGCTGCCTCCAAAGGCCGCTTTGCAAGCACTCTCGCCGGCTGTTCCCGCAGGCCGCGCACAACGCTCTCAAGCCCGGGAGAAAAGCGCTTCGGGGTGGTGCTCTCTCCCGGCCCTTGCCCCTGAGCCTGGGGGCCAGGCAGGGGGTCCACACTCCCAGGCCAAGGCAGAACCACATGCACACGTCTGTTCCTGCCCCCTGCACCGACAGAGAGCTCGGGGGAGCCAGAGTCTGTCAGGCAGTTGCTGGGCTGGCCGCCTGTGTGGGAAGGGGCAGAGCCGACCTAGGGGCACACTGGGCCTCTTGCTCTCCCTGCTGCCCTGAGGCTGCTGGGCCAAAGAGTTCTTGGGCATCCAGCCCCTTGCTGGTCCCTTCCCTCTGACGAGGCCCTCTGAGCTCCAGCACCTTGCAGTGTGGAGACAGCCCCTGCCAGCAACCTCCTCTCCAAGGAGGCCTCAAGCGAGGCCTAGGCCCAGGGGAAAGGCACCAGCGGGAATGAGCCTGGGGAGGCGCCCGGGCATGTCTGGACCCAGTCCCCGCAGCCTGCCCCTTGCTGGGGCAGTACCCCCGGAGGCCAGGAAGGTCTGGGCAAGGCTGGCCAGGGGCAGGGGCCCTGCTGGGTCCTGCCCCTGGCCTGTGGGGCCTCTGAGCACAACCGGCCCTCTCCCGCTGGAAGACCTCCCCGGCTGCCTCCAAAGGCCGCTTTGCAAGCACTCTCGCCGGCTGTTCCCGCCAGCCGCGCACAACGCTCCCAAGCCCGGGAGAAAAGCGCTTCGGGGTGGTGCTCTCTCCCGGCCCTTGCCCCTGAGCCTGGGGGCCAGGCAGGGGGTCCACACTCCCAGGCCAAGGCAGAACCACATGCACACGTCTGTTCCTGCCCCCTGCACCGGCAGAGAGCTCGGGGGAGCCAGAGTCTGTCAGGCAGCTGCTGGGCTGGCCGCCTGTGTGGGAAGGGGCAGAGCCGACCTAGGGGCACACTGGGCCTCTTGCTCTCCCTGCTGCCCTGAGGCTGCTGGGCCAAAGAGGTCTTGGGCATCCAGCCCCTTGCTGGTCCCTTCCCTCTGACGAGGCCCTCTGAGCTCCAGCACCTTGCAGTGTGGAGACAGCCCCTGCCAGCAACCTCCTCTCCAAGGAGGCCTCAAGCGAGGCCTAGGCCCAGGGGAAAGGCACCAGCGGGGATGAGCCTGGGGAGGCGCCCGGGCATGTCTGGACCCAGTCCCCGCAGCCTGCCCCTTGCTGGGGCAGCACCCCCGGAGGCCAGGAAGGTCTGGGCAAGGCTGGCCAGGGGCAGGGGCCCTGCTGGCTCCTGCCCCTGGCCTGTGGGGCCTCTGAGCACAACCGGCCCTCTCCCGCTGGAAGACCTCCCCGGCTGCCTCCAAAGGCCGCTTTGCAAGCACTCTCGCCGGCTGTTCCCGCCAGCCGCGCACAACGCTCCCAAGCCCGGGAGAAAAGCGCTTCGGGGTGGTGCTCTCTCCCGGCCCTTGCCCCTGAGCCTGGGGTCCAGGCAGGGGGTCCACACTCCCAGGCCAAGGCAGAACCACATGCACACGTCTGTTCCTGCCCCCTGCACCGGCAGAGAGCTCGGGGGAGCCAGAGTCTGTCAGGCAGCTGCTGGGCTGGCCGCCTGTGTGGGAAGGGGCAGAGCCGACCTAGGGGCACACTGGGCCTCTTGCTCTCCCTGCTGCCCTGAGGCTGCTGGGCCAAAGAGGTCTTGGGCATCCAGCCCCTTGCTGGTCCCTTCCCTCTGACGAGGCCCTCTGAGCTCAAGCACCTTGCAGTGTGGAGACAGCCCCTGCCAGCAACCTCCTCTCCAAGGAGGCCTCAAGCGAGGCCTAGGCCCAGGGGAAAGGCACCAGCGGGGATGAGCCTGGGGAGGCGCCCGGGCATGTCTGGACCCAGTCCCCGCAGCCTGCCCCTTGCTGGGGCAGCACCCCCGGAGGCCAGGAAGGTCTGGGCAAGGCTGGCCAGGGGCAGGGGCCCTGCTGGCTCCTGCCCCTGGCCTGTGGGGCCTCTGAGCACAACCGGCCCTCTCCCGCTGGAAGACCTCCCCGGCTGCCTCCAAAGGCCGCTTTGCAAGCACTCTCGCCGGCTGTTCCCGCCAGCCGCGCACAACGCTCCCAAGCCATGGAAAAAAGCACTTCGGGGTGGTGCTCTCTCCCGGCCCTTGCCCCTGAGCCTGGGGGCCAGGCAGGGGGTCCACACTCCCAGGCCAAGGCAGAACCACATGCACACGTCTGTTCCTGCCCCCTGCACCGGCAGAGAGCTCGGGGGAGCCAGAGTCTGTCAGGCAGCTGCTGGGCTGGCCGCCTGTGTGGGAAGGGGCAGAGCCGACCTAGGGGCACACTGGGCCTCTTGCTCTCCCTGCTGCCCTGAGGCTGCTGGGCCAAAGAGGTCTTGGGCATCCAGCCCCTTGCTGGTCCCTTCCCTCTGACGAGGCCCTCTGAGCTCCAGCACCTTGCAGTGTGGAGACAGCCCCTGCCAGCAACCTCCTCTCCAAGGAGGCCTCAAGCGAGGCCTAGGCCCAGGGGAAAGGCAGCAGCGGGGATGAGCCTGGGGAGGCGCCCGGGCATGTCTGGACCCAGTCCCCGCAGCCTGCCCCTTGCTGGGGCAGTACCCCCGGAGGCCAGGAAGGTCTGGGCAAGGCTGGCCAGGGGCAGGGGCCCTGCTGGGTCCTGCCCCTGGCCTGTGGGGCCTCTGAGCACAACCGGCCCTCTCCCGCTGGAAGACCTCCCCGGCTGCCTCCAAAGGCCGCTTTGCAAGCACTCTCGCCGGCTGTTCCCGCCAGCCGTGCACAACGCTCCCAAGCCCGGGAGAAAAGCGCTTCGGGGTGGTGCTCTCTCCCGGCCCTTGCCCCTGAGCCTGGGGGCCAGGCAGGGGGTCCACACTCCCAGGCCAAGGCAGAACCACATGCACACGTCTGTTCCTGCCCCCTGCACCGGCAGAGAGCTCGGGGGAGCCAGAGTCTGTCAGGCAGCTGCTGGGCTGGCCGCCTGTGTGGGAAGGGGCAGAGCCGACCTAGGGGCACACTGGGCCTCTTGCTCTCCCTGCTGCCCTGAGGCTGCTGGGCCAAAGAGGTCTTGGGCATCCAGCCCCTTGCTGGTCCCTTCCCTCTGACGAGGCCCTCTGAGCTCCACCACCTTGCAGTGTGGAGACAGCCCCTGCCAGCAACCTCCTCTCCAAGGAGGCCTCAAGCGAGGCCTAGGCCCAGGGGAAAGGCACCAGCGGGGATGAGCCTGGGGAGGCGCCCGGGCATGTCTGGACCCAGTCCCCGCAGCCTGCCCCTTGCTGGGGTAGCACCCCCGGAGGCCAGGAAGGTCTGGGCAAGGCTGGCCAGGGGCAGGGGCCCTGCTGGGTCCTGCCCCTGGCCTGTGGGGCCTCTGAGCACAACCGGCCCTCTCCCGCTGGAAGACCTCCCCGGCTGCCTCCAAAGGCCGCTTTGCAAGCACTCTCGCCGGCTGTTCCCGCCAGCCGTGCACAACGCTCCCAAGCCCGGGAGAAAAGCGCTTCGGGGTGGTGCTCTCTCCCGGCCCTTGCCCCTGAGCCTGGGGGCCAGGCAGGGGGTCCACACTCCCAGGCCAAGGCAGAACCACATGCACACGTCTGTTCCTGCCCCCTGCACCGGCAGAGAGCTCGGGGGAGCCAGAGTCTGTCAGGCAGCTGCTGGGCTGGCCGCCTGTGTGGGAAGGGGCAGAGCCAACCTAGGGGCACACTGGGCCTCTTGCTCTCCCTGCTGCCCTGAGGCTGCTGGGCCAAAGAGGTCTTGGGCATCCAGCCCCTTGCTGGTCCCTTCCCTCTGACGAGGCCCTCTGAGCTCCAGCACCTTGCAGTGTGGAGACAGCCCCTGCCAGCAACCTCCTCTCCAAGGAGGCCTCAAGCGAGGCCTAGGCCCAGGGGAAAGGCACCAGCGGGGATGAGCCTGGGGAGGCGCCCGGGCATGTCTGGACCCAGTCCCCGCAGCCTGCCCCTTGCTGGGGCAGTACCCCCGGAGGCCAGGAAGGTCTGGGCAAGGCTGGCCAGGGGCAGGGGCCCTGCTGGGTCCTGCCCCTGGCCTGTGGGGCCTCTGAGCACAACCGGCCCTCTCCCGCTGGAAGACCTCCCCGGCTGCCTACAAAGGCCGCTTTGCAAGCACTCTCGCCGGCTGTTCCCGCCAGCCGTGCACAACGCTCCCAAGCCCGGGAGAAAAGCGCTTCGGGGTGGTGCTCTCTCCCGGCCCTTGCCCCTGAGCCTGGGGGCCAGGCAGGGGGTCCACACTCCCAGGCCAAGGCAGAACCACATGCACATGTCTGTTCCTGCCCCCTGCACCGGCAGAGAGCTCGGGGGAGCCAGAGTCTGTCAGGCAGCTGCTGGGCTGGCCGCCTGTGTGGGAAGGGGCAGAGCCGACCTAGGGGCACACTGGGCCTCTTGCTCTCCCTGCTGCCCTGAGGCTGCTGGGCCAAAGAGGTCTTGGGCATCCAGCCCCTTGCTGGTCCCTTCCCTCTGACGAGGCCCTCTGAGCTCCAGCACCTTGCAGTGTGGAGACAGCCCCTGCCAGCAACCTCCTCTCCAAGGAGGCCTCAAGCGAGGCCTAGGCCCAGGGGAAAGGCACCAGCGGGGATGAGCCTGGGGAGGCGCCCGGGCATGTCTGGACCCAGTCCCCGCAGCCTGCCCCTTGCTGGGGCAGTACCCCCGGAGGCCAGGAAGGTCTGGGCAAGGCTGGCCAGGGGCAGGGGCCCTGCTGGGTCCTGCCCCTGGCCTGTGGGGCCTCTGAGCACAACCGGCCCTCTCCCGCTGGAAGACCTCCCCGGCTGCCTCCAAAGGCCGCTTTGCAAGCACTCTCGCCGGCTGTTCCCGCAGGCCGCGCACAACGCTCCCAAGCCCGGGAGAAAAGCGCTTCGGGGTGGTGCTCTCTCCCGGCCCTTGCCCCTGAGCCTGGGGGCCAGGCAGGGGGTCCACACTCCCAGGCCAAGGCAGAACCACATGCACACGTCTGTTCCTGCCCCCTGCACCGGCAGAGAGCTCGGGGGAGCCAGAGTCTGTCAGGCAGCTGCTGGGCTGGCCGCCTGTGTGGGAAGGGGCAGAGCCGACCTAGGGGCACACTGGGCCTCTTGCTCTCCCTGCTGCCCTGAGGCTGCTGGGCCAAAGAGGTCTTGGGCATCCAGCCCCTTGCTGGTCCCTTCCCTCTGACGAGGCCCTCTGAGCTCCAGCACCTTGCAGTGTGGAGACAGCCCCTGCCAGCAACCTCCTCTCCAAGGAGGCCTCAAGCGAGGCCTAGGCCCAGGGGAAAGGCACCAGGGGGGATGAGCCTCGGGAGGCGCCCGGGCATGTCTGGACCCAGCCCCGCAGCCTGCCCCTTGCTGGGGCAGTACCCCCGGAGGCCAGGAAGGTCTGGGCAAGGCTGGCCAGGGGCAGGGGCCCTGCTGGGTCCTGCCCCTGGCCTGTGGGGCCTCTGAGCACAACCGGCCCTCTCCCACTGGAAGACCTCCCCGGCTGCCTCCAAAGGCCGCTTTGCAAGCACTCTCGCCGGCTGTTCCCGCAGGCCGCGCACAACGCTCTCAAGCCCGGGAGAAAAGCGCTTCGGGGTGGTGCTCTCTCCCGGCCCTTGCCCCTGAGCCTGGGGGCCAGGCAGGGGGTCCACACTCCCAGGCCAAGGCAGAACCACATGCACACGTCTGTTCCTGCCCCCTGCACCGACAGAGAGCTCGGGGGAGCCAGAGTCTGTCAGGCAGTTGCTGGGCTGGCCGCCTGTGTGGGAAGGGGCAGAGCCGACCTAGGGGCACACTGGGCCTCTTGCTCTCCCTGCTGCCCTGAGGCTGCTGGGCCAAAGAGTTCTTGGGCATCCAGCCCCTTGCTGGTCCCTTCCCTCTGACGAGGCCCTCTGAGCTCCAGCACCTTGCAGTGTGGAGACAGCCCCTGCCAGCAACCTCCTCTCCAAGGAGGCCTCAAGCGAGGCCTAGGCCCAGGGGAAAGGCACCAGCGGGGATGAGCCTGGGGAGGCGCCCGGGCATGTCTGGACCCAGTCCCCGCAGCCTGCCCCTTGCTGGGGCAGTACCCCCGGAGGCCAGGAAGGTCTGGGCAAGGCTGGCCAGGGGCAGGGGCCCTGCTGGGTCCTGCCCCTGGCCTGTGGGGCCTCTGAGCACAACCGGCCCTCTCCCGCTGGAAGACCTCCCCGGCTGCCTACAAAGGCCGCTTTGCAAGCACTCTCGCCGGCTGTTCCCGCCAGCCGTGCACAACGCTCCCAAGCCCGGGAGAAAAGCGCTTCGGGGTGGTGCTCTCTCCCGGCCCTTGCCCCTGAGCCTGGGGGCCAGGCAGGGGGTCCACACTCCCAGGCCAAGGCAGAACCACATGCACATGTCTGTTCCTGCCCCCTGCACCGGCAGAGAGCTCGGGGGAGCCAGAGTCTGTCAGGCAGCTGCTGGGCTGGCCGCCTGTGTGGGAAGGGGCAGAGCCGACCTAGGGGCACACTGGGCCTCTTGCTCTCCCTGCTGCCCTGAGGCTGCTGGGCCAAAGAGGTCTTGGGCATCCAGCCCCTTGCTGGTCCCTTCCCTCTGACGAGGCCCTCTGAGCTCCAGCACCTTGCAGTGTGGAGACAGCCCCTGCCAGCAACCTCCTCTCCAAGGAGGCCTCAAGCGAGGCCTAGGCCCAGGGGAAAGGCACCAGCGGGGATGAGCCTGGGGAGGCGCCCGGGCATGTCTGGACCCAGTCCCCGCAGCCTGCCCCTTGCTGGGGCAGTACCCCCGGAGGCCAGGAAGGTCTGGGCAAGGCTGGCCAGGGGCAGGGGCCCTGCTGGGTCCTGCCCCTGGCCTGTGGGGCCTCTGAGCACAACCGGCCCTCTCCCGCTGGAAGACCTCCCCGGCTGCCTCCAAAGGCCGCTTTGCAAGCACTCTCGCCGGCTGTTCCCGCCAGCCGCGCACAACGCTCCCAAGCCCGGGAGAAAAGCGCTTCGGGGTGGTGCTCTCTCCCGGCCCTTGCCCCTGAGCCTGGGGGCCAGGCAGGGGGTCCACACTCCCAGGCCAAGGCAGAACCACATGCACACGTCTGTTCCTGCCCCCTGCACCGGCAGAGAGCTCGGGGGAGCCAGAGTCTGTCAGGCAGCTGCTGGGCTGGCCGCCTGTGTGGGAAGGGGCAGAGCCGACCTAGGGGCACACTGGGCCTCTTGCTCTCCCTGCTGCCCTGAGGCTGCTGGGCCATAGAGGTCTTGGGCATCCAGCCCCTTGCTGGTCCCTTCCCTCTGACGAGGCCCTCTGAGCTCCAGCACCTTGCAGTGTGGAGACAGCCCCTGCCAGCAACCTCCTCTCCAAGGAGGCCTCAAGCGAGGCCTAGGCCCAGGGGAAAGGCACCAGGGGGGATGAGCCTCGGGAGGCGCCCGGGCATGTCTGGACCCAGTCCCCGCAGCCTGCCCCTTGCTGGGGCAGTACCCCCGGAGGCCAGGAAGGTCTGGGCAAGGCTGGCCAGGGGCAGGGGCCCTGCTGGGTCCTGCCCCTGGCCTGTGGGGCCTCTGAGCACAACCGGCCCTCTCCCACTGGAAGACCTCCCCGGCTGCCTCCAAAGGCCGCTTTGCAAGCACTCTCGCCGGCTGTTCCCGCAGGCCGCGCACAACGCTCTCAAGCCCGGGAGAAAAGCGCTTCGGGGTGGTGCTCTCTCCCGGCCCTTGCCCCTGAGCCTGGGGGCCAGGCAGGGGGTCCACACTCCCAGGCCAAGGCAGAACCACATGCACACGTCTGTTCCTGCCCCCTGCACCGACAGAGAGCTCGGGGGAGCCAGAGTCTGTCAGGCAGTTGCTGGGCTGGCCGCCTGTGTGGGAAGGGGCAGAGCCGACCTAGGGGCACACTGGGCCTCTTGCTCTCCCTGCTGCCCTGAGGCTGCTGGGCCAAAGAGTTCTTGGGCATCCAGCCCCTTGCTGGTCCCTTCCCTCTGACGAGGCCCTCTGAGCTCCAGCACCTTGCAGTGTGGAGACAGCCCCTGCCAGCAACCTCCTCTCCAAGGAGGCCTCAAGCGAGGCCTAGGCCCAGGGGAAAGGCACCAGCGGGAATGAGCCTGGGGAGGCGCCCGGGCATGTCTGGACCCAGTCCCCGCAGCCTGCCCCTTGCTGGGGCAGTACCCCCGGAGGCCAGGAAGGTCTGGGCAAGGCTGGCCAGGGGCAGGGGCCCTGCTGGGTCCTGCCCCTGGCCTGTGGGGCCTCTGAGCACAACCGGCCCTTTCCCGCTGGAAGACCTCCCCGGCTGCCTCCAAAGGCCGCTTTGCAAGCACTCTCGCTGGCTGTTCCCGCCAGCCGCGCACAACGCTCCCAAGCCCGGGAGAAAAGCGCTTCAGGGTGGTGCTCTCTCCCGGCCCTTGCCCCTGAGCCTGGGGGCCAGGCAGGGGGTCCACACTCCCAGGCCAAGGCAGAACCACATGCACACGTCTGTTCCTGCCCCCTGCACCGGCAGAGAGCTCGGGGGAGCCAGAGTCTGTCAGGCAGCTGCTGGGCTGGCCGCCTGTGTGGGAAGGGGCAGAGCCGACCTAGGGGCACACTGAGCCTCTTGCTCTCCCTGCTGCCCTGAGGCTGCTGGGCCAAAGAGGTCTTGGGCATCCAGCCCCTTGCTGGTCCCTTCCCTCTGACGAGGCCCTCTGAGCTCCAGCACCTTGCAGTGTGGAGACAGCCCCTGCCAGCAACCTCCTCTCCAAGGAGGCCTCAAGCGAGGCCTAGGCCCAGGGGAAAGGCACCAGCGGGGATGAGCCTGGGGAGGCGCCCGGGCATGTCTGGACCCAGTCCCCGCAGCCTGCCCCTTGCTGGGGCAGCACCCCCGGAGGCCAGGAAGGTCTGGGCAAGGCTGGCCAGGGGCAGGGGCCCTGCTGGGTCCTGCCCCTGGCCTGTGGGGCCTCTGAGCACAACCGGCCCTCTCCCGCTGGAAGACCTCCCCGGCTGCCTCCAAAGGCCGCTTTGCAAGCACTCTCGCCGGCTGTTCCCGCCAGCCGCGCACAACGCTCCCAAGCCATGGAAAAAAGCACTTCGGGGTGGTGCTCTCTCCCGGCCCTTGCCCCTGAGCCTGGGGGCCAGGCAGGGGGTCCACACTCCCAGGCCAAGGCAGAACCACATGCACACGTCTGTTCCTGCCCCCTGCACCGGCAGAGAGCTCGGGGGAGCCAGAGTCTGTCAGGCAGCTGCTGGGCTGGCCGCCTGTGTGGGAAGGGGCAGAGCCGACCTAGGGGCACACTGGGCCTCTTGCTCTCCCTGCTGCCCTGAGGCTGCTGGGCCAAAGAGGTCTTGGGCATCCAGCCCCTTGCTGGTCCCTTCCCTCTGACGAGGCCCTCTGAGCTCCAGCACCTTGCAGTGTGGAGACAGCCCCTGCCAGCAACCTCCTCTCCAAGGAGGCCTCAAGCGAGGCCTAGGCCCAGGGGAAAGGCACCAGGGGGGATGAGCCTCGGGAGGCGCCCGGGCATGTCTGGACCCAGTCCCCGCAGCCTGCCCCTTGCTGGGGCAGTACCCCCGGAGGCCAGGAAGGTCTGGGCAAGGCTGGCCAGGGGCAGGGGCCCTGCTGGGTCCTGCCCCTGGCCTGTGGGGCCTCTGAGCACAACCGGCCCTCTCCCACTGGAAGACCTCCCCGGCTGCCTCCAAAGGCCGCTTTGCAAGCACTCTCGCCGGCTGTTCCCGCAGGCCGCGCACAACGCTCTCAAGCCCGGGAGAAAAGCGCTTCGGGGTGGTGCTCTCTCCAGGCCCTTGCCCCTGAGCCTGGGGGCCAGGCAGGGGGTCCACACTCCCCGGCCAAGGCAGAACCAGATGCACACGTCTGTTCCTGCCCCCTGCACCGACAGAGAGCTCGGGGGAGCCAGAGTCTGTCAGGCAGCTGCTGGGCTGGCCGCCTGTGTGGGAAGGGGCAGAGCCGACCTAGGGGCACACTGGGCCTCTTGCTCTCCCTGCTGCCCTGAGGCTGCTGGGCCAAAGAGTTCTTGGGCATCCAGCCCCTTGCTGGTCCCTTCCCTCTGACGAGGCCCTCTGAGCTCCAGCACCTTGCAGTGTGGAGACAGCCCCTGCCAGCAACCTCCTCTCCAAGGAGGCCTCAAGCGAGGCCTAGGCCCAGGGGAAAGGCACCAGCGGGAATGAGCCTGGGGAGGCGCCCGGGCATGTCTGGACCCAGTCCCCGCAGCCTGCCCCTTGCTGGGGCAGCACCCCCGGAGGCCAGGAAGGTCTGGGCAAGGCTGGCCAGGGGCAGGGGCCCTGCTGGGTCCTGCCCCTGGCCTGTGGGGCCTCTGAGCACAACCGGCCCTCTCCCGCTGGAAGACCTCCCCGGCTGCCTCCAAAGGCCGCTTTGCAAGCACTCTCGCCGGCTGTTCCCGCCAGCCGCGCACAACGCTCCCAAGCCCGGGAGAAAAGCGCTTCGGGGTGGTGCTCTCTACCGGCCCTTGCCCCTGAGCCTGGGGGCCAGGCAGGGGGTCCACACTCCCAGGCCAAGGCAGAACCACATGCACACGTCTGTTCCTGCCCCCTGCACCGGCAGAGAGCTCGGGGGAGCCAGAGTCTGTCAGGCAGCTGATGGGCTGGCCGCCTGTGTGGGAAGGGGCAGAGCCGACCTAGGGGCACACTGGGCCTCTTGCTCTCCCTGCTGCCCTGAGGCTGCTGGGCCAAAGAGGTCTTGGGCATCCAGCCCCTTGCTGGTCCCTTCCCTCTGACGAGGCCCTCTGAGCTCCAGCACCTTGCAGTGTGGAGACAGCCCCTGCCAGCAACCTCCTCTCCAAGGAGGCCTCAAGCGAGGCCTAGGCCCAGGAGAAAGGCACCAGCGGGGATGAGCCTGGGGAGGCGCCCGGGCATGTCTGGACCCAGTCCCCGCAGCCTGCCCCTTGCTGGGGCAGCACCCCCGGAGGCCAGGAAGGTCTGGGCAAGGCTGGCCAGGGGCAGGGGCCCTGCTGGGTCCTGCCCCTGGCCTGTGGGGCCTCTGAGCACAACCGGCCCTCTCCCGCTGGAAGACCTCCCCGGCTGCCTCCAAAGGCCGCTTTGCAAGCACTCTCGCCGGCTGTTCCCGCCAGCCGTGCACAACGCTCCCAAGCCCGGGAGAAAAGCGCTTCGGGGTGGTGCTCTCTCCCGGCCCTTGCCCCTGAGCCTGGGGGCCAGGCAGGGGGTCCAAACTCCCAGGCCAAGGCAGAACCACATGCACACGTCTGTTCCTGCCCCCTGCACCGGCAGAGAGCTCGGGGGAGCCAGAGTCTGTCAGGCAGCTGCTGGGCTGGCCGCCTGTGTGGGAAGGGGCAGAGCCGACCTAGGGGCACACTGGGCCTCTTGCTCTCCCTGCTGCCCTGAGGCTGCTGGGCCAAAGAGGTCTTGGGCATCCAGCCCCTTGCTGGTCCCTTCCCTCTGACGAGGCCCTCTGAGCTCCAGCACCTTGCAGTGTGGAGACAGCCCCTGCCAGCAACCTCCTCTCCAAGGAGGCCTCAAGCGAGGCCTAGGCCCAGGGGAAAGGCACCAGCGGGGATGAGCCTGGGGAGGCGCCCGGGCATGTCTGGACCCAGTCCCCGCAGCCTGCCCCTTGCTGGGGTAGCACCCCCGGAGGCCAGGAAGGTCTGGGCAAGGCTGGCCAGGGGCAGGGGCCCTGCTGGGTCCTGCCCCTGGCCTGTGGGGCCTCTGAGCACAACCGGCCCTCTCCCGCTGGAAGACCTCCCCGGCTGCCTCCAAAGGCCGCTTTGCAAGCACTCTCGCCGGCTGTTCCCGCCAGCCGCGCACAACGCTCCCAAGCCCGGGAGAAAAGCGCTTCGGGGTGGTGCTCTCTCCCGGCCCTTGCCCCTGAGCCTGGGGGCCAGGCAGGGGGTCCACACTCCCAGGCCAAGGCAGAACCACATGCACACGTCTGTTCCTGCCCCCTGCACCGGCAGAGAGCTCGGGGGAGCCAGAGTCTGTCAGGCAGCTGCTGGGCTGGCCGCCTGTGTGGGAAGGGGCAGAGCCGACCTAGGGGCACACTGGGCCTCTTGCTCTCCCTGCTGCCCTGAGGCTGCTGGGCCAAAGAGGTCTTGGGCATCCAGCCCCTTGCTGGTCCCTTCCCTCTGACGAGGCCCTCTGAGCTCCAGCACCTTGCAGTGTGGAGACAGCCCCTGCCAGCAACCTCCTCTCCAAGGAGGCCTCAAGCGAGGCCTAGGCCCAGGGGAAAGGCACCAGCGGGGATGAGCCTGGGGAGGCGCCCGGGCATGTCTGGACCCAGTCCCCGCAGCCTGCCCCTTGCTGGGGCAGTACCCCCGGAGGCCAGGAAGGTCTGGGCAAGGCTGGCCAGGGGCAGGGGCCCTGCTGGGTCCTGCCCCTGGCCTGTGGGGCCTCTGAGCACAACCGGCCCTCTCCCGCTGGAAGACCTCCCCGGCTGCCTCCAAAGGCCGCTTTGCAAGCACTCTCGCCGGCTGTTCCCGCCAGCCGCGCACAACGCCCCCAAGCCCGGGAGAAAAGCGCTTCGGGGTGGTGCTCTCTCCCGGCCCTTGCCCCTGAGCCTGGGGGCCAGGCAGGGGGTCCACACTCCCAGGCCAAGGCAGAACCACATGCACATGTCTGTTCCTGCCCCCTGCACCGGCAGAGAGCTCGGGGGAGCCAGAGTCTGTCAGGCAGCTGCTGGGCTGGCCGCCTGTGTGGGAAGGGGCAGAGCCGACCTAGGGGCACACTGGGCCTCTTGCTCTCCCTGCTGCCCTGAGGCTGCTGGGCCAAAGAGTTCTTGGGCATCCAGCCCCTTGCTGGTCCCTTCCCTCTGACGAGGCCCTCTGAGCTCCAGCACCTTGCAGTGTGGAGACAGCCCCTGCCAGCAACCTCCTCTCCAAGGAGGCCTCAAGCGAGGCCTAGGCCCAGGGGAAAGGCACCAGCGGGGATGAGCCTGGGGAGGCGCCCGGGCATGTCTGGACCCAGTCCCCGCAGCCTGCCCCTTGCTGGGGCAGTACCCCCGGAGGCCAGGAAGGTCTGGGCAAGGCTGGCCAGGGGCAGGGGCCCTGCTGGGTCCTGCCCCTGGCCTGTGGGGCCTCTGAGCACAACCGGCCCTCTCCCGCTGGAAGACCTCCCCGGCTGCCTCCAAAGGCCGCTTTGCAAGCACTCTCGCCGGCTGTTCCCGCCAGCCGCGCACAACGCTCCCAAGCCCGGGAGAAAAGCGCTTCGGGGTGGTGCTCTCTCCCGGCCCTTGCCCCTGAGCCTGGGGGCCAGGCAGGGGGTCCACACTCCCAGGCCAAGGCAGAACCACATGCACACGTCTGTTCCTGCCCCCTGCACCGGCAGAGAGCTCGGGGGAGCCAGAGTCTGTCAGGCAGCTGCTGGGCTGGCCGCCTGTGTGGGAAGGGGCAGAGCCGACCTAGGGGCACACTGGGCCTCTTGCTCTCCCTGCTGCCCTGAGGCTGCTGGGCCAAAGAGGTCTTGGGCATCCAGCCCCTTGCTGGTCCCTTCCCTCTGACGAGGCCCTCTGAGCTCCAGCACCTTGCAGTGTGGAGACAGCCCCTGCCAGCAACCTCCTCTCCAAGGAGGCCTCAAGCGAGGCCTAGGACCAGGGGAAAGGCACCAGGGGGGATGAGCCTGGGGAGGCGCCCGGGCATGTCTGGACCCAGTCCCCGCAGCCTGCCCCTTGCTGGGGCAGTACCCCCGGAGGCCAGGAAGGTCTGGGCAAGGCTGGCCAGGGGCAGGGGCCCTGCTGGGTCCTGCCCCTGGCCTGTGGGGCCTCTGAGCACAACCGGCCCTCTCCCACTGGAAGACCTCCCCGGCTGCCTCCAAAGGCCGCTTTGCAAGCACTCTCGCCGGCTGTTCCCGCAGGCCGCGCACAACGCTCTCAAGCCCGGGAGAAAAGCGCTTCGGGGTGGTGCTCTCTCCCGGCCCTTGCCCCTGAGCCTGGGGGCCAGGCAGGGGGTCCACACTCCCAGGCCAAGGCAGAACCACATGCACACGTCTGTTCCTGCCCCCTGCACCGACAGAGAGCTCGGGGGAGCCAGAGTCTGTCAGGCAGTTGCTGGGCTGGCCGCCTGTGTGGGAAGGGGCAGAGCCGACCTAGGGGCACACTGGGCCTCTTGCTCTCCCTGCTGCCCTGAGGCTGCTGGGCCAAAGAGTTCTTGGGCATCCAGCCCCTTGCTGGTCCCTTCCCTCTGACGAGGCCCTCTGAGCTCCAGCACCTTGCAGTGTGGAGACAGCCCCTGCCAGCAACCTCCTCTCCAAGGAGGCCTCAAGCGAGGCCTAGGCCCAGGGGAAAGGCACCAGCGGGAATGAGCCTGGGGAGGCGCCCGGGCATGTCTGGACCCAGTCCCCGCAGCCTGCCCCTTGCTGGGGCAGTACCCCCGGAGGCCAGGAAGGTCTGGGCAGGGCTGGGCAGGGGCAGGGGCCCTGCTGGGTCCTGCCCCTGGCCTGTGGGGCCTCTGAGCACAACCGGCCCTTTCCCCTGGAAGACCTCCCCGGCTGCCTCCAAAGGCCGCTTTGCAAGCACTCTCGCCGGCTGTTCCCGCCAGCCGCGCACAACGCTCCCAAGCCCGGGAGAAAAGCGCTTCGGGGTGGTGCTCTCTCCCGGCCCTTGCCCCTGAGCCTGTGGGCCAGGCAGGAGGTCCACACTCCCAGGCCAAGGCAGAACCACATGCACACGTCTGTTCCTGCCCCCTGCACCGGCAGAGAGCTCGGGGGAGCCAGAGTCTGTCAGGCAGCTGATGGGCTGGCCGCCTGTGTGGGAAGGGGCAGAGCCGACCTAGGGGCACACTGGGCCTCTTGCTCTCCCTGCTGCCCTGAGGCTGCTGGGCCAAAGAGGTCTTGGGCATCCAGCCCCTTGCTGGTCCCTTCCCTCTGACGAGGCCCTCTGAGCTCCAGCACCTTGCAGTGTGGAGACAGCCCCTGCCAGCAACCTCCTCTCCAAGGAGGCCTCAAGCGAGGCCTAGGCCCAGGGGAAAGGCACCAGCGGGGATGAGCCTGGGGAGGCGCCCGGGCATGTCTGGACCCAGTCCCCGCAGCCTGCCCCTTGCTGGGGCAGCACCCCCGGAGGCCAGGAAGGTCTGGGCAAGGCTGGCCAGGGGCAGGGGCCCTGCTGGGTCCTGCCCCTGGCCTGTGGGGCCTCTGAGCACAACCGGCCCTCTCCCGCTGGAAGACCTCCCCGGCTGCCTCCAAAGGCCGCTTTGCAAGCACTCTCGCCGGCTGTTCCCGCCAGCCGCGCACAACGCTCCCAAGCCATGGAAAAAAGCACTTCGGGGTGGTGCTCTCTCCCGGCCCTTGCCCCTGAGCCTGGGGGCCAGGCAGGGGGTCCACACTCCCAGGCCAAGGCAGAACCACATGCACACGTCTGTTCCTGCCCCCTGCACCGGCAGAGAGCTCGGGGGAGCCAGAGTCTGTCAGGCAGCTGCTGGGCTGGCCGCCTGTGTGGGAAGGGGCAGAGCCGACCTAGGGGCACACTGGGCCTCTTGCTCTCCCTGCTGCCCTGAGGCTGCTGGGCCAAAGAGGTCTTGGGCATCCAGCCCCTTGCTGGTCCCTTCCCTCTGACGAGGCCCTCTGAGCTCCAGCACCTTGCAGTGTGGAGACAGCCCCTGCCAGCAACCTCCTCTCCAAGGAGGCCTCAAGCGAGGCCTAGGCCCAGGGGAAAGGCACCAGCGGGGATGAGCCTGGGGAGGCGCCCGGGCATGTCTGGACCCAGTCCCCGCAGCCTGCCCCTTGCTGGGGCAGCACCCCCGGAGGCCAGGAAGGTCTGGGCAAGGCTGGCCAGGGGCAGGGGCCCTGCTGGGTCCTGCCCCTGGCCGGTGGGGCCTCTGAGCACAACCGGCCCTCTCCCGCTGGAAGACCTCCCCGGCTGCCTCCAAAGGCCGCTTTGCAAGCACTCTCGCCGGCTGTTCCCGCCAGCCGCGCACAACGCTCCCAAGCCCGGGAGAAAAGCGCTTCGGGGTGGTGCTCTCTCCCGGCCCTTGCCCCTGAGCCTGGGGGCCAGGCAGGGGGTCCACACTCCCAGGCCAAGGCAGAACCACATGCACACGTCTGTTCCTGCCCCCTGCACCGGCAGAGAGCTCGGGGGAGCCAGAGTCTGTCAGGCAGCTGCTGGGCTGGCCGCCTGTGTGGGAAGGGGCAGAGCCGACCTAGGGGCACACTGGGCCTCTTGCTCTCCCTGCTGCCCTGAGGCTGCTGGGCCAAAGAGGTCTTGGGCATCCAGCCCCTTGCTGGTCCCTTCCCTCTGACGAGGCCCTCTGAGCTCCAGCACCTTGCAGTGTGGAGACAGCCCCTGCCAGCAACCTCCTCTCCAAGGAGGCCTCAAGCGAGGCCTAGGCCCAGGGGAAAGGCACCAGGGGGGATGAGCCTCGGGAGGCGCCCGGGCATGTCTGGACCCAGTCCCCGCAGCCTGCCCCTTGCTGGGGCAGTACCCCCGGAGGCCAGGAAGGTCTGGGCAAGGCTGGCCAGGGGCAGGGGCCCTGCTGGGTCCTGCCCCTGGCCTGTGGGGCCTCTGAGCACAACCGGCCCTCTCCCGCTGGAAGACCTCCCCGGCTGCCTCCAAAGGCCGCTTTGCAAGCACTCTCGCCGGCTGTTCCCGCAGGCCGCGCACAACGCTCTCAAGCCCGGGAGAAAAGCGCTTCGGGGTGGTGCTCTCTCCAGGCCCTTGCCCCTGAGCCTGGGGGCCAGGCAGGGGGTCCACACTCCCCGGCCAAGGCAGAACCACATGCACACGTCTGTTCCTGCCCCCTGCACCGACAGAGAGCTCGGGGGAGCCAGAGTCTGTCAGGCAGTTGCTGGGCTGGCCGCCTGTGTGGGAAGGGGCAGAGCCGACCTAGGGGCACACTGGGCCTCTTGCTCTCCCTGCTGCCCTGAGGCTGCTGGGCCAAAGAGTTCTTGGGCATCCAGCCCCTTGCTGGTCCCTTCCCTCTGACGAGGCCCTCTGAGCTCCAGCACCTTGCAGTGTGGAGACAGCCCCTGCCAGCAACCTCCTCTCCAAGGAGGCCTCAAGCGAGGCCTAGGCCCAGGGGAACGGCACCAGCGGGAATGAGCCTGGGGAGGCGCCCGGGCATGTCTGGACCCAGTCCCCGCAGCCTGCCCCTTGCTGGGGCAGCACCCCCGGAGGCCAGGAAGGTCTGGGCAAGGCTGGCCAGGGGCAGGGGCCCTGCTGGGTCCTGCCCCTGGCCTGTGGGGCCTCTGAGCACAACCGGCCCTTTCCCGCTGGAAGACCTCCCCGGCTGCCTCCAAAGGCCGCTTTGCAAGCACTCTCGCCGGCTGTTCCCGCCAGCCGCGCACAACGCTCCCAAGCCCGGGAGAAAAGCGCTTCGGGGTGGTGCTCTCTCCCGGCCCTTGCCCCTGAGCCTGGGGGCCAGGCAGGGGGTCCACACTCCCAGGCCAAGGCAGAACCACATGCACACGTCTGTTCCTGCCCCCTGCACCGGCAGAGAGCTCGGGGGAGCCAGAGTCTGTCAGGCAGCTGCTGGGCTGGCCGCCTGTGTGGGAAGGGGCAGAGCCGACCTAGGGGCACACTGGGCCTCTTGCTCTCCCTGCTGCCCTGAGGCTGCTGGGCCAAAGAGGTCTTGGGCATCCAGCCCCTTGCTGGTCCCTTCCCTCTGACGAGGCCCTCTGAGCTCCAGCACCTTGCAGTGTGGAGACAGCCCCTGCCAGCAACCTCCTCTCCAAGGAGGCCTCAAGCGAGGCCTAGGCCCAGGAGAAAGGCACCAGCGGGGATGAGCCTGGGGAGGCGCCCGGGCATGTCTGGACCCAGTCCCCGCAGCCTGCCCCTTGCTGGGGCAGCACCCCCGGAGGCCAGGAAGGTCTGGGCAAGGCTGGCCAGGGGCAGGGGCCCTGCTGGGTCCTGCCCCTGGCCGGTGGGGCCTCTGAGCACAACCGGCCCTCTCCCGCTGGAAGACCTCCCCGGCTGCCTCCAAAGGCCGCTTTGCAAGCACTCTCGCCGGCTGTTCCCGCCAGCCGCGCACAACGCTCCCAAGCCCGGGAGAAAAGCGCTTCGGGGTGGTGCTCTCTCCCGGCCCTTGCCCCTGAGCCTGGGGGCCAGGCAGGGGGTCCACACTCCCAGGCCAAGGCAGAACCACATGCACACGTCTGTTCCTGCCCCCTGCACCGGCAGAGAGCTCGGGGGAGCCAGAGTCTGTCAGGCAGCTGCTGGGCTGGCCACCTGTGTGGGAAGGGGCAGAGCCGACCTAGGGGCACACTGGGCCTCTTGCTCTCCCTGCTGCCCTGAGGCTGCTGGGCCAAAGAGGTCTTGGGCATCCAGCCCCTTGCTGGTCCCTTCCCTCTGACGAGGCCCTCTGAGCTCCAGCACCTTGCAGTGTGGAGACAGCCCCTGCCAGCAACCTCCTCTCCAAGGAGGCCTCAAGCGAGGCCTAGGCCCAGGGGAAAGGCACCAGCGGGGATGAGCCTGGGGAGGCGCCCGGGCATGTCTGGACCCAGTCCCCGCAGCCTGCCCCTTGCTGGGGCAGCACCCCCGGAGGCCAGTAAGGTCTGGGCAAGGCTGGCCAGGGGCAGGGGCCCTGCTGGGTCCTGCCCCTGGCCGGTGGGGCCTCTGAGCACAACCGGCCCTCTCCCGCTGGAAGACCTCCCCGGCTGCCTCCAAAGGCCGCTTTGCAAGCACTCTCGCCGGCTGTTCCCGCCAGCCGCGCACAACGCTCCCAAGCCCGGGAGAAAAGCGCTTCGGGGTGGTGCTCTCTCCCGGCCCTTGCCCCTGAGCCTGGGGGCCAGGCAGGGGGTCCACACTCCCAGGCCAAGGCAGAACCACATGCACACGTCTGTTCCTGCCCCCTGCACCGGCAGAGAGCTCGGGGGAGCCAGAGTCTGTCAGGCAGCTGCTGGGCTGGCCGCCTGTGTGGGAAGGGGCAGAGCCGACCTAGGGGCACACTGGGCCTCTTGCTCTCCCTGCTGCCCTGAGGCTGCTGGGCCAAAGAGGTCTTGGGCATCCAGCCCCTTGCGGATCCCTTCCCTCTGACGAGGCCCTCTGAGCTCCAGCACCTTGCAGTGTGGAGACAGCCCCTGCCAGCAACCTCCTCTCCAAGGAGGCCTCAAGCGAGGCCTAGGCCCAGGGGAAAGGCACCAGCGGGGATGAGCCTGGGGAGGCGCCCGGGCATGTCTGGACCCAGTCCCCGCAGCCTGCCCCTTGCTGGGGCAGTACCCCCGGAGGCCAGGAAGGTCTGGGCAAGGCTGGCCAGGGGCAGGGGCCCTGCTGGGTCCTGCCCCTGGCCTGTGGGGCCTCTGAGCACAACCGGCCCTCTCCCGCTGGAAGACCTCCCCGGCTGCCTCCAAAGGCCGCTTTGCAAGCACTCTCGCCGGCTGTTCCCGCCAGCCGCGCACAACGCTCCCAAGCCCGGGAAAAAAGCGCTTCGGGGTGGTGCTCTCTCCCGGCCCTTGCCCCTGAGCCTGGGGGCCAGGCAGGGGGTCCACACTCCCAGGCCAAGGCAGAACCACATGCACACGTCTGTTCCTGCCCCCTGCACCGGCAGAGAGCTCGGGGGAGCCAGAGTCTGTCAGGCAGCTGCTGGGCTGGCCGCCTGTGTGGGAAGGGGCAGAGCCGACCTAGGGGCACACTGGGCCTCTTGCTCTCCCTGCTGCCCTGAGGCTGCTGGGCCAAAGAGGTCTTGGGCATCCAGCCCCTTGCTGGTCCCTTCCCTCTGACGAGGCCCTCTGAGCTCCAGCACCTTGCAGTGTGGAGACAGCCCCTGCCAGCAACCTCCTCTCCAAGGAGGCCTCAAGCGAGGCCTAGGCCCAGGGGAAAGGCACCAGCGGGGATGAGCCTGGGGAGGCGCCCGGGCATGTCTGGACCCAGTCCCCGCAGCCTGCCCCTTGCTGGGGCAGCACCCCCGGAGGCCAGGAAGGTCTGGGCAAGGCTGGCCAGGGGCAGGGGCCCTGCTGGGTCCTGCCCCTGGCCTGTGGGGCCTCTGAGCACAACCGGCCCTCTCCCGCTGGAAGACCTCCCCGGCTGCCTCCAAAGGCCGCTTTGCAAGCACTCTCGCCGGCTGTTCCCGCCAGCCGCGCACAACGCTCCCAAGCCCGGGAGAAAAGCGCTTCGGGGTGGTGCTCTCTCCCGGCCCTTGCCCCTGAGCCTGGGGGCCAGGCAGGGGGTCCACACTCCCAGGCCAAGGCAGAACCGCATGCACACGTCTGTTCCTGCCCCCTGCACCGGCAGAGAGCTCGGGGGAGCTAGAGTCTGTCAGGCAGCTGCTGGGCTGGCCGCCTGTGTGGGAAGGGGCAGAGCCGACCTAGGGGCACACTGGGCCTCTTGCTCTCCCTGCTGCCCTGAGGCTGCTGGGCCAAAGAGGTCTTGGGCATCCAGCCCCTTGCGGATCCCTTCCCTCTGACGAGGCCCTCTGAGCTCCAGCACCTTGCAGTGTGGAGACAGCCCCTGCCAGCAACCTCCTCTCCAAGGAGGCCTCAAGCGAGGCCTAGGCCCAGGGGAAAGGCACCAGCGGGGATGAGCCTGGGGAGGCGCCCGGGCATGTCTGGACCCAGTCCCCGCAGCCTGCCCCTTGCTGGGGCAGTACCCCCGGAGGCCAGGAAGGTCTGGGCAAGGCTGGCCAGGGGCAGGGGCCCTGCTGGGTCCTGCCCCTGGCCTGTGGGGCCTCTGAGCACAACCGGCCCTCTCCCGCTGGAAGACCTCCCCGGCTGCCTCCAAAGGCCGCTTTGCAAGCACTCTCGCCGGCTGTTCCCGCCAGCCGCGCACAACGCTCCCAAGCCCGGGAAAAAAGCGCTTCGGGGTGGTGCTCTCTCCCGGCCCTTGCCCCTGAGCCTGGGGGCCAGGCAGGGGGTCCACACTCCCAGGCCAAGGCAGAACCACATGCACACGTCTGTTCCTGCCCCCTGCACCGGCAGAGAGCTCGGGGGAGCCAGAGTCTGTCAGGCAGCTGCTGGGCTGGCCGCCTGTGTGGGAAGGGGCAGAGCCGACCTAGGGGCACACTGGGCCTCTTGCTCTCCCTGCTGCCCTGAGGCTGCTGGGCCAAAGAGGTCTTGGGCATCCAGCCCCTTGCTGGTCCCTTCCCTCTGACGAGGCCCTCTGAGCTCCAGCACCTTGCAGTGTGGAGACAGCCCCTGCCAGCAACCTCCTCTCCAAGGAGGCCTCAAGCGAGGCCTAGGCCCAGGGGAAAGGCACCAGCGGGGATGAGCCTGGGGAGGCGCCCGGGCATGTCTGGACCCAGTCCCCGCAGCCTGCCCCTTGCTGGGGCAGCACCCCCGGAGGCCAGGAAGGTCTGGGCAAGGCTGGCCAGGGGCAGGGGCCCTGCTGGGTCCTGCCCCTGGCCTGTGGGGCCTCTGAGCACAACCGGCCCTCTCCCGCTGGAAGACCTCCCCGGCTGCCTCCAAAGGCCGCTTTGCAAGCACTCTCGCCGGCTGTTCCCGCCAGCCGCGCACAACGCTCCCAAGCCCGGGAGAAAAGCGCTTCGGGGTGGTGCTCTCTCCCGGCCCTTGCCCCTGAGCCTGGGGGCCAGGCAGGGGGTCCACACTCCCAGGCCAAGGCAGAACCGCATGCACACGTCTGTTCCTGCCCCCTGCACCGGCAGAGAGCTCGGGGGAGCTAGAGTCTGTCAGGCAGCTGCTGGGCTGGCCGCCTGTGTGGGAAGGGGCAGAGCCGACCTAGGGGCACACTGGGCCTCTTGCTCTCCCTGCTGCCCTGAGGCTGCTGGGCCAAAGAGGTCTTGGGCATCCAGCCCCTTGCTGGTCCCTTCCCTCTGACGAGGCCCTCTGAGCTCCAGCACCTTGCAGTGTGGAGACAGCCCCTGCCAGCAACCTCCTCTCCAAGGAGGCCTCAAGCGAGGCCTAGGCCCAGGGGAAAGGCACCAGCGGGGATGAGCCTGGGGAGGCGCCCGGGCATGTCTGGACCCAGTCCCCGCAGCCTGCCCCTTGCTGGGGCAGTACCCCCGGAGGCCAGGAAGGTCTGGGCAAGGCTGGCCAGGGGCAGGGGCCCTGCTGGGTCCTGCCCCTGGCCTGTGGGGCCTCTGAGCACAACCGGCCCTCTCCCGCTGGAAGACCTCCCCGGCTGCCTCCAAAGGCCGCTTTGCAAGCACTCTCGCCGGCTGTTCCCGCCAGCCGCGCACAACGCTCCCAAGCCCGGGAAAAAAGCGCTTCGGGGTTGTGCTCTCTCCCGGCCCTTGCCCCTGAGCCTGGGGGCCAGGCAGGGGGTCCACACTCCCAGGCCAAGGCAGAACCACATGCACACGTCTGTTCCTGCCCCCTGCACCGGCAGAGAGCTCGGGGGAGCCAGAGTCTGTCAGGCAGCTGCTGGGCTGGCCGCCTGTGTGGGAAGGGGCAGAGCCGACCTAGGGGCACCCTGGGCCTCTTGCTCTCCCTGCTGCCCTGAGGCTGCTGGGCCAAAGAGGTCTTGGGCATCCAGCCCCTTGCTGGTCCCTTCCCTCTGACGAGGCCCTCTGAGCTCCAGCACCTTGCAGTGTGGAGACAGCCCCTGCCAGCAACCTCCTCTCCAAGGAGGCCTCAAGCGAGGCCTAGGCCCAGGGGAAAGGCACCAGCGGGGATGAGCCTGGGGAGGCGCCCGGGCATGTCTGGACCCAGTCCCCGCAGCCTGCCCCTTGTTGGGGCAGAACCCCCGGAGGCCAGGAAGGTCTGGGCAAGGCTGGCCAGGGGCAGGGGCCCTGCTGGGTCCTGCCCCTGGCCGGTGGGGCCTCTGAGCACAACCGGCCCTCTCCCGCTGGAAGACCTCCCCGGCTGCCTCCAAAGGCCGCTTTGCAAGCACTCTCGCCGGCTGTTCCCGCAGGCCGCGCACAACGCTCTCAAGCCCGGGAGAAAAGCGCTTCGGGGTGGTGCTCTCTCCCGGCCCTTGCCCCTGAGCCTGGGGGCCAGGCAGGGGGTCCACACTCCCAGGCCAAGGCAGAACCACATGCACACGTCTGTTCCTGCCCCCTGCACCGGCAGAGAGCTCGGGGGAGCCAGAGTCTGTCAGGCAGCTGCTGGGCTGGCCGCCTGTGTGGGAACCGGTAGAGCCGACCTAGGGGCACACTGGGCCTCTTGCTCTCCCTGCTGCCCTGAGGCTGCTGGGCCAAAGAGGTCTTGGGCATCCAGCCCCTTGCTGGTCCCTTCCCTCTGACGAGGCCCTCTGAGCTCCAGCACCTTGCAGTGTGGAGACAGCCCCTGCCAGCAACCTCCTCTCCAAGGAGGCCTCAAGCGAGGCCTAGGCCCAGGGGAAAGGCACCAGCGGGGATGAGCCTGGGGAGGCGCCTGGGCATGTCTGGACCCAGTCCCCGCAGCCTGCCCCTTGCTGGGGCAGCACCCCCGGAGGCCAGGAAGGTCTGGGCAAGGCTGGCTAGGGGCAGGGGCCCTGCTGGGTCCTGCCCCTGGCCGGTGGGGCCTCTGAGCACAACCGGCCCTCTCCCGCTGGAAGACCTCCCCGGCTGCCTCCAAAGGCCGCTTTGCAAGCACTCTCGCCGGCTGTTCCCGCCAGCCGCGCACAACGCTCCCAAGCCCGGGAGAAAAGCGCTTCGGGGTGGTGCTCTCTCCCGGCCCTTGCCCCTGAGCCTGGGGGCCAGGCAGGGGGTCCACACTCCCAGGCCAAGGCAGAACCACATGCACACGTCTGTTCCTGCCCCCTGCACCGGCAGAGAGCTCGGGGGAGCCAGAGTCTGTCAGGCAGCTGCTGGGCTGGCCGCCTGTGTGGGAAGGGGCAGAGCCGACCTAGGGGCACACTGGGCCTCTTGCTCTCCCTGCTGCCCTGAGGCTGCTGGGCCAAAGAGGTCTTGGGCATCCAGCCCCTTGCTGGTCCCTTCCCTCTGACGAGGCCCTCTGAGCTCCAGCACCTTGCAGTGTGGAGACAGCCCGTGCCAGCAACCTCCTCTCCAAGGAGGCCTCAAGCGAGGCCTAGGCCCAGGGGAAAGGCACCAGCGGGGATGAGCCTGGGGAGGCGACCGGGCATGTCTGGACCCAGTCCCCGCAGCCTGCCCCTTGCTGGGGCAGCACCCCCGGAGGCCAGGAAGGTCTGGGCAAGGCTGGCCAGGGGCAGGGGCCCTGCTGGGTCCTGCCCCTGGCCTGTGGGGCCTCTGAGCACAACCGGCCCTCTCCCGCTGGAAGACCTCCCCGGCTGCCTCCAAAGGCCGCTTTGCAAGCACTCTCACCGGCTGTTCCCGCAGGCCGCGCACAACGCTCTCAAGCCCGGGAGAAAAGCGCTTCGGGGTGGTGCTCTCTCCCGGCCCTTGCCCCTGAGCCTGGGGGCCAGGCAGGGGGTCCAAACTCCCAGGCCAAGGCAGAACCACATGCACACGTCTGTTCCTGCCCCCTGCACCGGCAGAGAGCTCGGGGGAGCCAGAGTCTGTCAGGCAGCTGCTGGGCTGGCCGCCTGTGTGGGAAGGGGCAGAGCCGACCTAGGGGCACACTGGGCCTCTTGCTCTCCCTGCTGCCCTGAGGCTGCTGGGCCAAAGAGGTCTTGGGCATCCAGCCCCTTGCTGGTCCCTTCCCTCTGACGAGGCCCTCTGAGCTCCAGCACCTTGCAGTGTGGAGACAGCCCCTGCCAGCAACCTCCTCTCCAAGGAGGCCTCAAGCGAGGCCTAGGCCCAGGGGAAAGGCACCAGCGGGGATGAGCCTGGGGAGGCGCCCGGGCATGTCTGGACCCAGTCCCCGCAGCCTGCCCCTTGCTGGGGCAGTACCCCCGGAGGCCAGGAAGGTCTGGGCAAGGCGGGCCAGGGGCAGGGGCCCTGCTGGGTCCTGCCCCTGGCCTGTGGGGCCTCTGAGCACAACCGGCCCTCTCCCGCTGGAAGACCTCCCCGGCTGCCTCCAAAGGCCGCTTTGCAAGCACTCTCGCCGGCTGTTCCCGCCAGCCGCGCACAACGCTCCCAAGCCCGGGAGAAAAGCGCTTCGGGGTGGTGCTCTCTCCCGGCCCTTGCCCCTGAGCCTTGGGGCCAGGCAGGGGGTCCACACTCCCAGGCCAAGGCAGAACCACATGCACACGTCTGTTCCTGCCCCCTGCACCGGCAGAGAGCTCGGGGGAGCCAGAGTCTGTCAGGCAGCTGCTGGGCTGGCCGCCTGTGTGGGAAGGGGCAGAGCCGACCTAGGGGCACACTGGGCCTCTTGCTCTCCCTGCTGCCCTGAGGCTGCTGGGCCAAAGAGGTCTTGGGCATCCAGCCCCTTGCTGGTCCCTTCCCTCTGACGAGGCCCTCTGAGCTCCAGCACCTTGCAGTGTGGAGACAGCCCCTGCCAGCAACCTCCTCTCCAAGGAGGCCTCAAGCGAGGCCTAGGCCCAGGGGAAAGGCACCAGCGGGGATGAGCCTGGGGAGGCGCCCGGGCATGTCTGGACCCAGTCCCCGCAGCCTGCCCCTTGCTGGGGCAGTACCCCCGGAGGCCAGGAAGGTCTGGGCAAGGCTGGCCAGGGGCAGGGGCCCTGCTGGGTCCTGCCCCTGGCCTGTGGGGCCTCTGAGCACAACCGGCCCTCTCCCGCTGGAAGACCTCCCCGGCTGCCTCCAAAGGCCGCTTTGCAAGCACTCTCGCCGGCTGTTCCCGCCAGCCGCGCACAACGCTCCCAAGCCCGGGAGAAAAGCGCTTCGGGGTGGTGCTCTCTCCCGGCCCTTGCCCCTGAGCCTGGGGGCCAGGCAGGGGGTCCACACTCCCAGGCCAAGGCAGAACCACATGCACACGTCTGTTCCTGCCCCCTGCACCGGCAGAGAGCTCGGGGGAGCCAGAGTCTGTCAGGCAGCTGCTGGGCTGGCCGCCTGTGTGGGAAGGGGCAGAGCCGACCTAGGGGCACCCTGGGCCTCTTGCTCTCCCTGCTGCCCTGAGGCTGCTGGGCCAAAGAGGTCTTGGGCATCCAGCCCCTTGCTGGTCCCTTCCCTCTGACGAGGCCCTCTGAGCTCCAGCACCTTGCAGTGTGGAGACAGCCCCTGCCAGCAACCTCCTCTCCAAGGAGGCCTCAAGCGAGGCCTAGGCCCAGGGGAAAGGCACCAGCGGGGATGAGCCTGGGGAGGCGCCCGGGCATGTCTGGACCCAGTCCCCGCAGCCTGCCCCTTGTTGGGGCAGAACCCCCGGAGGCCAGGAAGGTCTGGGCAAGGCTGGCCAGGGGCAGGGGCCCTGCTGGGTCCTGCCCCTGGCCGGTGGGGCCTCTGAGCACAACCGGCCCTCTCCCGCTGGAAGACCTCCCCGGCTGCCTCCAAAGGCCGCTTTGCAAGCACTCTCGCCGGCTGTTCCCGCAGGCCGCGCACAACGCTCTCAAGCCCGGGAGAAAAGCGCTTCGGGGTGGTGCTCTCTCCCGGCCCTTGCCCCTGAGCCTGGGGGCCAGGCAGGGGGTCCACACTCCCAGGCCAAGGCAGAACCACATGCACACGTCTGTTCCTGCCCCCTGCACCGGCAGAGAGCTCGGGGGAGCCAGAGTCTGTCAGGCAGCTGCTGGGCTGGCCGCCTGTGTGGGAACCGGTAGAGCCGACCTAGGGGCACACTGGGCCTCTTGCTCTCCCTGCTGCCCTGAGGCTGCTGGGCCAAAGAGGTCTTGGGCATCCAGCCCCTTGCTGGTCCCTTCCCTCTGACGAGGCCCTCTGAGCTCCAGCACCTTGCAGTGTGGAGACAGCCCCTGCCAGCAACCTCCTCTCCAAGGAGGCCTCAAGCGAGGCCTAGGCCCAGGGGAAAGGCACCAGCGGGGATGAGCCTGGGGAGGCGCCTGGGCATGTCTGGACCCAGTCCCCGCAGCCTGCCCCTTGCTGGGGCAGCACCCCCGGAGGCCAGGAAGGTCTGGGCAAGGCTGGCTAGGGGCAGGGGCCCTGCTGGGTCCTGCCCCTGGCCGGTGGGGCCTCTGAGCACAACCGGCCCTCTCCCGCTGGAAGACCTCCCCGGCTGCCTCCAAAGGCCGCTTTGCAAGCACTCTCGCCGGCTGTTCCCGCCAGCCGCGCACAACGCTCCCAAGCCCGGGAGAAAAGCGCTTCGGGGTGGTGCTCTCTCCCGGCCCTTGCCCCTGAGCCTGGGGGCCAGGCAGGGGGTCCACACTCCCAGGCCAAGGCAGAACCACATGCACACGTCTGTTCCTGCCCCCTGCACCGGCAGAGAGCTCGGGGGAGCCAGAGTCTGTCAGGCAGCTGCTGGGCTGGCCGCCTGTGTGGGAAGGGGCAGAGCCGACCTAGGGGCACACTGGGCCTCTTGCTCTCCCTGCTGCCCTGAGGCTGCTGGGCCAAAGAGGTCTTGGGCATCCAGCCCCTTGCTGGTCCCTTCCCTCTGACGAGGCCCTCTGAGCTCCAGCACCTTGCAGTGTGGAGACAGCCCGTGCCAGCAACCTCCCCTCCAAGGAGGCCTCAAGCGAGGCCTAGGCCCAGGGGAAAGGCACCAGCGGGGATGAGCCTGGGGAGGCGACCGGGCATGTCTGGACCCAGTCCCCGCAGCCTGCCCCTTGCTGGGGCAGCACCCCCGGAGGCCAGGAAGGTCTGGGCAAGGCTGGCCAGGGGCAGGGGCCCTGCTGGGTCCTGCCCCTGGCCTGTGGGGCCTCTGAGCACAACCGGCCCTCTCCCGCTGGAAGACCTCCCCGGCTGCCTCCAAAGGCCGCTTTGCAAGCACTCTCACCGGCTGTTCCCGCAGGCCGCGCACAACGCTCTCAAGCCCGGGAGAAAAGCGCTTCGGGGTGGTGCTCTCTCCCGGCCCTTGCCCCTGAGCCTGGGGGCCAGGCAGGGGGTCCAAACTCCCAGGCCAAGGCAGAACCACATGCACACGTCTGTTCCTGCCCCCTGCACCGGCAGAGAGCTCGGGGGAGCCAGAGTCTGTCAGGCAGCTGCTGGGCTGGCCGCCTGTGTGGGAAGGGGCAGAGCCGACCTAGGGGCACACTGGGCCTCTTGCTCTCCCTGCTGCCCTGAGGCTGCTGGGCCAAAGAGGTCTTGGGCATCCAGCCCCTTGCTGGTCCCTTCCCTCTGACGAGGCCCTCTGAGCTCCAGCACCTTGCAGTGTGGAGACAGCCCCTGCCAGCAACCTCCTCTCCAAGGAGGCCTCAAGCGAGGCCTAGGCCCAGGGGAAAGGCACCAGCGGGGATGAGCCTGGGGAGGCGCCCGGGCATGTCTGGACCCAGTCCCCGCAGCCTGCCCCTTGCTGGGGCAGTACCCCCGGAGGCCAGGAAGGTCTGGGCAAGGCGGGCCAGGGGCAGGGGCCCTGCTGGGTCCTGCCCCTGGCCTGTGGGGCCTCTGAGCACAACCGGCCCTCTCCCGCTGGAAGACCTCCCCGGCTGCCTCCAAAGGCCGCTTTGCAAGCACTCTCGCCGGCTGTTCCCGCCAGCCGCGCACAACGCTCCCAAGCCCGGGAGAAAAGCGCTTCGGGGTGGTGCTCTCTCCCGGCCCTTGCCCCTGAGCCTTGGGGCCAGGCAGGGGGTCCACACTCCCAGGCCAAGGCAGAACCACATGCACACGTCTGTTCCTGCCCCCTGCACCGGCAGAGAGCTCGGGGGAGCCAGAGTCTGTCAGGCAGCTGCTGGGCTGGCCGCCTGTGTGGGAAGGGGCAGAGCCGACCTAGGGGCACACTGGGCCTCTTGCTCTCCCTGCTGCCCTGAGGCTGCTGGGCCAAAGAGGTCTTGGGCATCCAGCCCCTTGCTGGTCCCTTCCCTCTGACGAGGCCCTCTGAGCTCCAGCACCTTGCAGTGTGGAGACAGCCCCTGCCAGCAACCTCCTCTCCAAGGAGGCCTCAAGCGAGGCCTAGGCCCAGGGGAAAGGCACCAGCGGGGATGAGCCTGGGGAGGCGCCCGGGCATGTCTGGACCCAGTCCCCGCAGCCTGCCCCTTGCTGGGGCAGTACCCCCGGAGGCCAGGAAGGTCTGGGCAAGGCTGGCCAGGGGCAGGGGCCCTGCTGGGTCCTGCCCCTGGCCTGTGGGGCCTCTGAGCACAACCGGCCCTCTCCCGCTGGAAGCCCTCCCCGGCTGCCTCCAAAGGCCGCTTTGCAAGCACTCTCGCCGGCTGTTCCCGCCAGCCGCGCACAACGCTCCCAAGCCCGGGAGAAAAGCGCTTCGGGGTGGTGCTCTCTCCCGGCCCTTGCCCCTGAGCCTGGGGGCCAGGCAGGGGGTCCACACTCCCAGGCCAAGGCAGAACCACATGCACACGTCTGTTCCTGCCCCCTGCACCGGCAGAGAGCTCGGGGGAGCCAGAGTCTGTCAGGCAGCTGCTGGGCTGGCCGCCTGTGTGGGAAGGGGCAGAGCCGACCTAGGGGCACACTGGGCCTCTTGCTCTCCCTGCTGCCCTGAGGCTGCTGGGCCAAAGAGGTCTTGGGCATCCAGCCCCTTGCTGGTCCCTTCCCTCTGACGAGGCCCTCTGAGCTCCAGCACCTTGCAGTGTGGAGACAGCCCCTGCCAGCAACCTCCTCTCCAAGGAGGCCTCAAGCGAGGCCTAGGCCCAGGGGAAAGGCACCAGTGGGAATGAGCCTGGGGAGGCGCCCGGGCATGTCTGGACCCAGTCCCCGCAGCCTGCCCCTTGCTGGGGCAGTACCCCCGGAGGCCAGGAAGGTCTGGGCAAGGCTGACCAGGGGCAGGGGCCCTGCTGGGTCCTGCCCCTGGCCTGTGGGGCCTCTGAGCACAACCGGCCCTCTCCCGCTGGAAGACCTCCCCGGCTGCCTCCAAAGGCCGCTTTGCAAGCACTCTCGCCGGCTGTTCCCGCAGGCCGCGCACAACGCTCTCAAGCCCGGGAGAAAAGCGCTTCGGGGTGGTGCTCTCTCCCGGCCCTTGCCCCTGAGCCTGGGGGCCAGGCAGGGGGTCCAAACTCCCAGGCCAAGGCAGAACCACATGCACACGTCTGTTCCTGCCCCCTGCACCGGCAGAGAGCTCGGGGGAGCCAGAGTCTGTCAGGCAGCTGCTGGGCTGGCCGCCTGTGTGGGAAGGGGCAGAGCCGACCTAGGGGCACACTGGGCCTCTTGCTCTCCCTGCTGCCCTGAGGCTGCTGGGCCAAAGAGGTCTTGGGCATCCAGCCCCTTGCTGGTCCCTTCCCTCTGACGAGGCCCTCTGAGCTCCAGCACCTTGCAGTGTGGAGACAGCCCCTGGCAGCAACCTCCTCTCCAAGGAGGCCTCAAGCGAGGCCTAGGCCCAGGGGAAAGGCACCAGCGGGGATGAGCCTGGGGAGGCGCCCGGGCATGTCTGGACCCAGTCCCCGCAGCCTGCCCCTTGTTGGGGCAGAACCCCCGGAGGCCAGGAAGGTCTGGGCAAGGCTGGCCAGGGGCAGGGGCCCTGCTGGGTCCTGCCCCTGGCCTGTGGGGCCTCTGAGCACAACCGGCCCTCTCCCGCTGGAAGACCTCCCCGGCTGCCTCCAAAGGCCGCTTTGCAAGCACTCTCGCCGGCTGTTCCCGCAGGCCGCGCACAACGCTCTCAAGCCCGGGAGAAAAGCGCTTCGGGGTGGTGCTCTCTCCCGGCCCTTGCCCCTGAGCCTGGGGGCCAGGCAGGGGGTCCACACTCCCAGGCCAAGGCAGAACCACATGCACACGTCTGTTCCTGCCCCCTGCACCGGCAGAGAGCTCGGGGGAGCCAGAGTCTGTCAGGCAGCTGCTGGGCTGGCCGCCTGTGTGGGAAGGGGTAGAGCCGACCTAGGGGCACACTGGGCCTCTTGCTCTCCCTGCTGCCCTGAGGCTGCTGGGCCAAAGAGGTCTTGGGCATCCAGCCCCTTGCTGGTCCCTTCCCTCTGACGAGGCCCTCTGAGCTCCAGCACCTTGCAGTGTGGAGACAGCCCCTGCCAGCAACCTCCTCTCCAAGGAGGCCTCAAGCGAGGCCTAGGCCCAGGGGAAAGGCACCAGCGGGGATGAGCCTGGGGAGGCGCCCGGGCATGTCTGGACCCAGTCCCCGCAGCCTGCCCCTTGCTGGGGCAGCACCCCCGGAGGCCAGGAAGGTCTGGGCAAGGCTGGCCAGGGGCAGGGGCCCTGCTGGGTCCTGCCCCTGGCCGGTGGGGCCTCTGAGCACAACCGGCCCTCTCCCGCTGGAAGACCTCCCCGGCTGCCTCCAAAGGCCGCTTTGCAAGCACTCTCGCCGGCTGTTCCCGCCAGCCGCGCACAACGCTCCCAAGCCTGGGAGAAAAGCGCTTCGGGGTGGTGCTCTCTCCCGGCCCTTGCCCCTGAGCCTGGGGGCCAGGCAGGGGGTCCACACTCCCAGGCCAAGGCAGAACCACATGCACACGTCTGTTCCTGCCCCCTGCACCGGCAGAGAGCTCGGGGGAGCCAGAGTCTGTCAGGCAGCTGCTGGGCTGGCCGCCTGTGTGGGAAGGGGCAGAGCCGACCTAGGGGCACACTGGGCCTCTTGCTCTCCCTGCTGCCCTGAGGCTGCTGGGCCAAAGAGGTCTTGGGCATCCAGCCCCTTGCTGGTCCCTTCCCTCTGACGAGGCCCTCTGAGCTCCAGCACCTTGCAGTGTGGAGACAGCCCCTGCCAGCAACCTCCTCTCCAAGGAGGCCTCAAGCGAGGCCTAGGCCCAGGGGAAAGGCACCAGCGGGGATGAGCCTGGGGAGGCGCCCGGGCATGTCTGGACCCAGTCCCCGCAGCCTGCCCCTTGCTGGGGCAGCACCCCCAGAGGCCAGGAAGGTCTGGGCAAGGCTGGCCAGGGGCAGGGGCCCTGCTGGGTGTTGCCCCTGGCCTGTGGGGCCTCTGAGCACAACCGGCCCTCTCCCGCTGGAAGACCTCCCCGGCTGCCTCCAAAGGCCGCTTTGCAAGCACTCTCGCCGGCTGTTCCCGCCAGCCGCGCACAACGCTCCCAAGCCCGGGAGAAAAGCGCTTCGGGGTGGTGCTCTCTCCCGGCCCTTGCCCCTGAGCCTGGGGGCCAGGCAGGGCGTCCACACTCCCAGGCCAAGGCAGAACCACATGCACACGTCTGTTCCTGCCCCCTGCACCGGCAGAGAGCTCGGGGGAGCCAGAGTCTGTCAGGCAGCTGCTGGGCTGGCCGCCTGTGTGGGAAGGGGCAGAGCCGACCTAGGGGCACACTGGGCCTCTTGCTCTCCCTGCTGCCCTGAGGCTGCTGGGCCAAAGAGGTCTTGGGCATCCAGCCCCTTGCTGGTCCCTTCCCTCTGACGAGGCCCTCTGAGCTCCAGCACCTTGCAGTGTGGAGACAGCCCCTGCCAGCAACCTCCTCTCCAAGGAGGCCTCAAGCGAGGCCTAGGCCCAGGGGAAAGGCACCAGCGGGGATGAGCCTGGGGAGGCGCCCGGGCATGTCTGGACCCAGTCCCCACAGCCTGCCCCTTGCTGGGGCAGCACCCCCGGAGGCCAGGAAGGTCTGGGCAAGGCTGGCCAGGGGCAGGGGCCCTGCTGGGTCCTGCCCCTGGCCTGTGGGGCCTCTGAGCACAACCGGCCCTCTCCCGCTGGAAGACCTCCCCGGCTGCCTCCAAAGGCCGCTTTGCAAGCACTCTCGCCGGCTGTTCCCGCCAGCCGCGCACAACGCTCCCAAGCCCGGGAGAAAAGCGCTTCGGGGTGGTGCTCTCTCCCGGCCCTTGCCCCTGAGCCTGGGGGCCAGGCAGGGGGTCCACACTCCCAGGCCAAGGCAGAACCGCATGCACACGTCTGTTCCTGCCCCCTGCACCGGCAGAGAGCTCGGGGGAGCCAGAGTCTGTCAGGCAGCTGCTGGGCTGGCCGCCTGTGTGGGAAGGGGCAGAGCCGACCTAGGGGCACACTGGGCCTCTTGCTCTCCCTGCTGCCCTGAGGCTGCTGGGCCAAAGAGGTCTTGGGCATCCAGCCACTTGCTGGTCCCTTCCCTCTGACGAGGCCCTCTGAGCTCCAGCACCTTGCAGTGTGGAGACAGCCCCTGCCAGCAACCTCCTCTCCAAGGAGGCCTCAAGCGAGGCCTAGGCCCAGGGGAAAGGCACCAGCGGGGATGAGCCTGGGGAGGCGCCCGGGCATGTCTGGACCCAGTCCCCGCAGCCTGCCCCTTGCTGGGGCAGCACCCCCGGAGGCCAGGAAGGTCTGGGCAAGGCTGGCCAGGGGCAGGGGCCCTGCTGGGTCGTGCCCCTGGCCTGTGGGGCCTCTGAGCACAACCGGCCCTCTCCCGCTGGAAGACCTCCCCGGCTGCCTCCAAAGGCCGCTTTGCAAGCACTCTCGCCGGCTGTTCCCGCAGGCCGCGCACAACGCTCTCAAGCCCGGGAGAAAAGCGCTTCGGGGTGGTGCTCTCTCCCGGCCCTTGCCCCTGAGCCTGGGGGCCAGGCAGGGGGTCCAAACTCCCAGGCCAAGGCAGAACCACATGCACACGTCTGTTCCTGCCCCCTGCACCGGCAGAGAGCTCGGGGGAGCCAGAGTCTGTCAGGCAGCTGCTGGGCTGGCCGCCTGTGTGGGAAGGGGCAGAGCCGACCTAGGGGCACACTGGGCCTCTTGCTCTCCCTGCTGCCCTGAGGCTGCTGGGCCAAAGAGGTCTTGGGCATCCAGCCCCTTGCTGGTCCCTTCCCTCTGACGAGGCCCTCTGAGCTCCAGCACCTTGCAGTGTGGAGACAGCCCCTGCCAGCAACCTCCTCTCCAAGGAGGCCTCAAGCGAGGCCTAGGCCCAGGGGAAAGGCACCAGCGGGGATGAGCCTGGGGAGGCGCCCGGGCATGTCTGGACCCAGTCCCCGCAGCCTGCCCCTTGCTGGGGCAGTACCCCCGGAGGCCAGGAAGGTCTGGGCAAGGCTGGCCAGGGGCAGGGGCCCTGCTGGGTCCTGCCCCTGGCCTGTGGGGCCTCTGAGCACAACCGGCCCTCTCCCGCTGGAAGACCTCCCCGGCTGCCTCCAAAGGCCGCTTTGCAACCACTCTCGCCGGCTGTTCCCGCCAGCCGCGCACAACGCTCCCAAGCCCGGGAGAAAAGCGCTTCGGGGTGGTGCTCTCTCCCGGCCCTTGCCCCTGAGCCTGGGGGCCAGGCAGGGGGTCCACACTCCCAGGCCAAGGCAGAACCACATGCACACGTCTGTTCCTGCCCCCTGCACCGGCAGAGAGCTCGGGGGAGCCAGAGTCTGTCAGGCAGCTGCTGGGCTGGCCGCTTGTGTGGGAAGGGGCAGAGCCGACCTAGGGGCACACTGGGCCTCTTGCTCTCCCTGCTGCCCTGAGGCTGCTGGGCCAAAGAGGTCTTGGGCATCCAGCCCCTTGCTGGTCCCTTCCCTCTGACGAGGCCCTCTGAGCTCCAGCACCTTGCAGTGTGGAGACAGCCCCTGCCAGCAACCTCCTCTCCAAGGAGGCCTCAAGCGAGGCCTAGGCCCAGGGGAAAGGCACCAGCGGGGATGAGCCTGGGGAGGCGCCCGGGCATGTCTGGACCCAGTCCCCGCAGCCTGCCCCTTGCTGGGGCAGTACCCCCGGAGGCCAGGAAGGTCTGGGCAAGGCTGGCCAGGGGCAGGGGCCCTGCTGGGTCCTGCCCCTGGCCTGTGGGGCCTCTGAGCACAACCGGCCCTCTCCCGCTGGAAGACCTCCCCGGCTGCCTCCAAAGGCCGCTTTGCAAGCACTCTCGCCGGCTGTTCCCGCAGGCCGCGCACAACGCTCTCAAGCCCGGGAGAAAAGCGCTTCGGGGTGGTGCTCTCTCCCGGCCCTTGCCCCTGAGCCTGGGGGCCAGGCAGGGGGTCCACACTCCCAGGCCAAGGCAGAACCACATGCACACGTCTGTTCCTGCCCCTTGCACCGGCAGAGAGCTCGGGGGAGCCAGAGTCTGTCAGGCAGTTGCTGGGCTGGACGCCTGTGTGGGAAGGGGCAGAGCCGACCTAGGGGCACACTGGGCCTCTTGCTCTCCCTGCTGCCCTGAGGCTGCTGGGCCAAAGAGGTCTTGGGCATCCAGCCCCTTGCTGGTCCCTTCCCTCTGACGAGGCCCTCTGAGCTCCAGCACCTTGCAGTGTGGAGACAGCCCCTGCCAGCAACCTCCTCTCCAAGGAGGCCTTAAGCGAGGCCTAGGCCCAGGGGAAAGGCACCAGCGGGGATGAGCCTGGGGAGGCGCCCGGGCATGTCTGGACCCAGTCCCCGCAGCCTGCCCCTTGCTGGGGCAGCACCCCCGGAGGCCAGGAAGGTCTGGGCAAGGCTGGCCAGGGGCAGGGGCCCTGCTGGGTCCTGCCCCTGGCCTGTGGGGCCTCTGAGCACAACCGGCCCTCTCCCGCTGGAAGACCTCCCCGGCTGCCTCCAAAGGCCGCTTTGCAAGCACTCTCGCCGGCTGTTCCCGCCAGCCGCGCACAACGCTCCCAAGCCCGGGAGAAAAGCGCTTCGGGGTGGTGCTCTCTCCCGGCCCTTGCCCCTGAGCCTGGGGGCCAGGCAGGGGGTCCACACTCCCAGGCCAAGGCAGAACCACATGCACACGTCTGTTCCTGCCCCCTGCACCGGCAGAGAGCTCGGGGGAGCCAGAGTCTGTCAGACAGCTGCTGGGCTGGCCGCCTGTGTGGGAAGGGGCAGAGCCGACCTAGGGGCACACTGGGCCTCTTGCTCTCCCTGCTGCCCTGAGGCTGCTGGGCCAAAGAGGTCTTGGGCATCCAGCCCCTTGCTGGTCCCTTCCCTCTGACGAGGCCCTCTGAGCTCCAGCTCCTTGCAGTGTGGAGACAGCCCCTGCCAGCAACCTCCTCTCCAAGGAGGCCTCAAGCGAGGCCTAGGCCCAGGGGAAAGGCACCAGCGGGGATGAGCCTGGGGAGGCGCCCGGGCATGTCTGGACCCAGTCCCCGCAGCCTGCCCCTTGCTGGGGCAGTACCCCCGGAGGCCAGGAAGGTCTGGGCAAGGCTGGCCAGGGGCAGGGGCCCTGCTGTGTCCTGCCCCTGGCCTGTGGGGCCTCTGAGCACAACCGGCCCTCTCCCGCTGGAAGACCTCCCCGGCTGCCTCCAAAGGCCGCTTTGCAAGCACTCTCGCCGGCTGTTCCCGCCAGCCGCGCACAACGCTCCCAAGCCCGGGAGAAAAGCGCTTCGGGGTGGTGCTCTCTCCCGGCCCTTGCCCCTGAGCCTGGGGGCCAGGCAGGGCGTCCACACTCCCAGGCCAAGGCAGAACCACATGCACACGTCTGTTCCTGCCCCCTGCACCGGCAGAGAGCTCAGGGGAGCCAGAGTCTGTCAGGCAGCTCCTGGGCTGGCCGCCTGTGTGGGAAGGGGCAGAGCCGACCTAGGGGCACACTGGGCCTCTTGCTCTCCCTGCTGCCCTGAGGCTGCTGGGCCAAAGAGGTCTTGGGCATCCAGCCCCTTGCTGGTCCCTTCCCTCTGACGAGGCCCTCTGAGCTCCAGCACCTTGCAGTGTGGAGACAGCCCCTGCCAGCAACCTCCTCTCCAAGGAGGCCTCAAGCGAGGCCTAGGCCCAGGGGAAAGGCACCAGCGGGGATGAGCCTGGGGAGGCGCCCGGGCATGTCTGGACCCAGTCCCCGCAGCCTGCCCCTTGCTGGGGCAGCACCCCCGGAGGCCAGGAAGGTCTGGGCAAGGCTGGCCAGGGGCAGGGGCCCTGCTGGGTCCTGCCCCTGGCCTGTGGGGCCTCTGAGCACAACCGGCCCTCTCCCGCTGGAAGACCTCCCCGGCTGCCTCCAAAGGCCGCTTTGCAAGCACTCTCGCCGGCTGTTCCCGCCAGCCGCGCACAACGCTCCCAAGCCCGGGAGAAAAGCGCTTCGGGGTGGTGCTCTCTCCCGGCCCTTGCCCCTGAGCCTGGGGGCCAGGCAGGGGGTCCACACTCCCAGGCCAAGGCAGAACCACATGCACACGTCTGTTCCTGCCCCCTGCACCGGCAGAGAGCTCGGGGGAGCCAGAGTCTGTCAGGCAGCTGCTGGGCTGGCCGCCTGTGTGGGAAGGGGCAGAGCCGACCTAGGGGCACACTGGGCCTCTTGCTCTCCCTGCTGCCCTGAGGCTGCTGGGCCAAAGAGGTCTTGGGCATCCAGCCCCTTGCTGGTCCCTTCCCTCTGACGAGGCCCTCTGAGCTCCAGCACCTTGCAGTGTGGAGACAGCCCCTGCCAGCAACCTCCTCTCCAAGGAGGCCTCAAGCGAGGCCTAGGCCCAGGGGAAAGGCACCAGCGGGGATGAGCCTGGGGAGGCGCCCGGGCATGTCTGGACCCAGTCCCCGCAGCCTGCCCCTTGCTGGGGCAGCACCCCCGGAGGCCAGGAAGGTCTGGGCAAGGCTGGCCAGGGGCAGGGGCCCTGCTGGGTCCTGCCCCTGGCCTGTGGGGCCTCTGAGCACAACCGGCCCTCTCCCGCTGGAAGACCTCCCCGGCTGCCTCCAAAGGCCGCTTTGCAAGCACTCTCGCCGGCTGTTCCCGCAGGCCGCGCACAACGCTCTCAAGCCCGGGAGAAAAGCGCTTCGGGGTGGTGCTCTCTCCCGGCCCTTGCCCCTGAGCCTGGGGGCCAGGCAGGGGGTCCAAACTCCCAGGCCAAGGCAGAACCACATGCACACGTCTGTTCCTGCCCCCTGCACCGGCAGAGAGCTCGGGGGAGCCAGAGTCTGTCAGGCAGCTGCTGGGCTGGCCGCCTGTGTGGGAAGGGGCAGAGCCGACCTAGGGGCACACTGGGCCTCTTGCTCTCCCTGCTGCCCTGAGGCTGCTGGGCCAAAGAGGTCTTGGGCATCCAGCCCCTTGCTGGTCCCTTCCCTCTGACGAGGCCCTCTGAGCTCCAGCACCTTGCAGTGTGGAGACAGCCCCTGCCAGCAACCTCCTCTCCAAGGAGGCCTCAAGCGAGGCCTAGGCCCAGGGGAAAGGCACCAGCGGGGATGAGCCTGGGGAGGCGCCCGGGCATGTCTGGACCCAGTCCCCGCAGCCTGCCCCTTGCTGGGGCAGTACCCCCGGAGGCCAGGAAGGTCTGGGCAAGGCTGGCCAGGGGCAGGGGCCCTGCTGGGTCCTGCCCCTGGCCTGTGGGGCCTCTGAGCACAACCGGCCCTCTCCCGCTGGAAGACCTCCCCGGCTGCCTCCACAGGCCGCTTTGCAAGCACTCTCGCCGGCTGTTCCCGCCAGCCGCGCACAATGCTCCCAAGCCCGGGAGAAAAGCGCTTCGGGGTGGTGCTCTCTCCCGGCCCTTGCCCCTGAGCCTGGGGGCCAGGCAGGGGGTCCACACTCCCAGGCCAAGGCAGAACCACATGCACACGTCTGTTCCTGCCCCCTGCACCGGCAGAGAGCTCGGGGGAGCCAGAGTCTGTCAGGCAGCTGCTGGGCTGGCCGCTTGTGTGGGAAGGGGCAGAGCCGACCTAGGGGCACACTGGGCCTCTTGCTCTCCCTGCTGCCCTGAGGCTGCTGGGCCAAAGAGGTCTTGGGCATCCAGCCCCTTGCTGGTCCCTTCCCTCTGACGAGGCCCTCTGAGCTCCAGCACCTTGCAGTGTGGAGACAGCCCCTGCCAGCAACCTCCTCTCCAAGGAGGCCTCAAGCGAGGCCTAGGCCCAGGGGAAAGGCACCAGCGGGGATGAGCCTGGGGAGGCGCCCGGGCATGTCTGGACCCAGTCCCCGCAGCCTGCCCCTTGCTGGGGCAGTACCCCCGGAGGCCAGGAAGGTCTGGGCAAGGCTGGCCAGGGGCAGGGGCCCTGCTGGGTCCTGCCCCTGGCCGGTGGGGCCTCTGAGCACAACCGGCCCTCTCCCGCTGGAAGACCTCCCCGGCTGCCTCCACAGGCCGCTTTGCAAGCACTCTCGCCGGCTGTACCCGCCAGCCGCGCACAACGCTCCCAAGCCCGGGAGAAAAGCGCTTCGGGGTGGTGCTCTCTCCCGGCCCTTGCCCCTGAGCCTGGGGGCCAGGCAGGGGGTCCACACTCCCAGGCCAAGGCAGAACCACATGCACACGTCTGTTCCTGCCCCCTGCACCGGCAGAGAGCTCGGGGGAGCCAGAGTCTGTCAGGCAGCTGCTGGGCTGGCCGCTTGTGTGGGAAGGGGCAGAGCCGACCTAGGGGCACACTGGGCCTCTTGCTCTCCCTGCTGGCCTGAGGCTGCTGGGCCAAAGAGGTCTAGGGCATCCAGCCCCTTGCTGGTCCCTTCCCTCTGACGAGGCCCTCTGAGCTCCAGCACCTTGCAGTGTGGAGACAGCCCCTGCCAGCAACCTCCTCTCCAAGGAGGCCTCAAGCGAGGCCTAGGCCCAGGGGAAAGGCACCAGCGGGGATGAGCCTGGGGAGGCGCCCGGGCATGTCTGGACCCAGTCCCCGCAGCCTGCCCCTTGCTGGGGCAGTACCCCCGGAGGCCAGGAAGGTCTGGGCAAGGCTGGCCAGGGGCAGGGGCCCTGCTGGGTCCTGCCCCTGGCCTGTGGGGCCTCTGAGCACAACCGGCCCTCTCCCGCTGGAAGACCTCCCCGGCTGCCTCCAAAGGCCGCTTTGCAAGCACTCTCGCCGGCTGTTCCCGCCAGCCGCGCACAACGCTCCCAAGCCCGGGAGAAAAGCGCTTCGGGGTGGTGCTCTCTCCTGGCCCTTGCACCTGAGCCTGGGGGCCAGGCAGGGGGTCCACACTCCCAGGCCAAGGCAGAACCACATGCACACGTCTGTTCCTGCCCCCTGCACCGGCAGAGAGCTCGGGGGAGCCAGTGTCTGTCAGGCAGCTGCTGGGCTGGCCGCCTGTGTGGGAAGGGGCAGAGCCGACCTAGGGGCACACTGGGCCTCTTGCTCTCCCTGCTGCCCTGAGGCTGCTGGGCCAAAGAGGTCTTGGGCATCCAGCCCCTTGCTGGTCCCTTCCCTCTGACGAGGCCCTCTGAGCTCCAGCACCTTGCAGTGTGGAGACAGCCCCTGCCAGCAACCTCCTCTCCAAGGAGGCCTCAAGCGAGGCCTAGGCCCAGGGGAAAGGCACCAGCGGGGATGAGCCTGGGGAGGCGCCCGGGCATGTCTGGACCCAGTCCCCGCAGCCTGCCCCTTGCTGGGGCAGTACCCCCGGAGGCCAGGAAGGTCTGGGCAAGGCTGGCCAGGGGCAGGGGCCCTGCTGGGTCCTGCCCCTGGCCTGTGGGGCCTCTGAGCACAACCGGCCCTCTCCCGCTGGAAGACCTCCCCGGCTGCCTCCAAAGGCCGCTTTGCAAGCACTCTCGCCGGCTGTTCCCGCCAGCCGCGCACAACGCTCCCAAGCCCGGGAGAAAAGCGCTTCGGGGTGGTGCTCTCTCCCGGCCCTTGCCCCTGAGCCTGGGGGCCAGGCAGGGGGTCCACACTCCCAGGCCAAGGCAGAACCACATGCACACGTCTGTTCCTGCCCCCTGCACCGGCAGAGAGCTCGGGGGAGCCAGAGTCTGTCAGGCAGCTGCTGGGCTGGCCGCCTGTGTGGGAAGGGGCAGAGCCGACCTAGGGGCACACTGGGCCTCTTGCTCTCCCTGCTGCCCTGAGGCTGCTGGGCCAAAGAGGTCTTGGGCATCCAGCCCCTTGCTGGTCCCTTCCCTCTGACGAGGCCCTCTGAGCTCCAGCACCTTGCAGTGTGGAGACAGCCCCTGCCAGCAACCTCCTCTCCAAGGAGGCCTCAAGCGAGGCCTAGGCCCAGGGGAAAGGCACCAGCGGGGATGAGCCTGGGGAGGCGCCCGGGCATGTCTGGACCCAGTCCCCGCAGCCTGCCCCTTGCTGGGGCAGTACCCCCGGAGGCCAGGAAGGTCTGGGCAAGGCTGGCCAGGGGCAGGGGCCCTGCTGGGTCCTGCCCCTGGCCGGTGGGGCCTCTGAGAACAACCGGCCCTCTCCCGCTGGAAGACCTCCCCGGCTGCCTCCAAAGGCCGCTTTGCAAGCACTCTCGCCGGCTGTACCCGCCAGCCGCGCACAACGCTCCCAAGCCCGGGAGAAAAGCGCTTCGGGGTGGTGCTCTCTCCCGGCCCTTGCCCCTGAGCCTGGGGGCCAGGCAGGGGGTCCACACTCCCAGGCCAAGGCAGAACCACATGCACACGTCTGTTCCTGCCCCCTGCACCGGCAGAGAGCTCGGGGGAGCCAGAGTCTGTCAGGCAGCTGCTGGGCTGGCCGCCTGTGTGGGAAGGGGCAGAGCCGACCTAGGGGCACATTGGGCCTCTTGCTCTCCCTGCTGCCCTGAGGCTGCTGGGCCAAAGAGGTCTTGGGCATCCAGCCCCTTGCTGGTCCCTTCCCTCTGACGAGGCCCTCTGAGCTCCAGCACCTTGCAGTGTGGAGACAGCCCCTGCCAGCAACCTCCTCTCCAAGGAGGCCTCAAGCGAGGCCTAGGCCCAGGGGAAAGGCACCAGCGGGGATGAGCCTGGGGAGGCGCCCGGGCATGTCTGGACCCAGTCCCTGCAGCCTGCCCCTTCCTGGGGCAGTACCCCCGGAGGCCAGGAAGGTCTGGGCAAGGCTGGCCAGGGGCAGGGGCCCTGCTGGGTCCTGCCCCTGGCCTGTGGGGCCTCTGAGCACAACCGGCCCTCTCCCGCTGGAAGACCTTCCCGGCTGCCTCCAAAGGCCGCTTTGCAAGCACTCTCGCCGGCTGTTCCCGCCAGCCGCGCACAACGCTCCCAAGCCCGGGAGAAAAGCGCTTCGGGGTGGTGCTCTCTCCCGGCCCTTGCCCCTGAGCCTGGGGGCCAGGCAGGGGGTCCACACTCCCAGGCCAAGGCAGAACCACATGCACACGTCTGTTCCTGCCCCCTGCACCGGCAGAGAGCTCGGGGGAGCTAGAGTCTGTCAGGCAGCTGCTGGGCTGGCCGCCTGTGTGGGAAGGGGCAGAGCCGACCTAGGGGCACACTGGGCCTCTTGCTCTCCCTGCTGCCCTGAGGCTGCTGGGCCAAAGAGGTCTTGGGCATCCAGCCCCTTGCTGGTTCCTTCCCTCTGACGAGGCCCTCTGAGCTCCAGCACCTTGCAGTGTGGAGACAGCCCCTGGCAGCAACCTCCTCTCCAAGGAGGCCTCAAGCGAGGCCTAGGCCCAGGGGAAAGGCACCAGCGGGGATGAGCCTGGGGAGGCGCCCGGGCATGTCTGGACCCAGTCCCCGCAGCCTGCCCCTTGCTGGGGCAGTACCCCCGGAGGCCAGGAAGGTCTGGGCAAGGCTGGCCAGGGGCAGGGGCCCTGCTGGGTCCTGCCCCTGGCCTGTGGGTCCTCTGAGCACAACCGGCCCTCTCCCGCTGGAAGACCTCCCCGGCTGCCTCCAAAGGCCGCTTTGCAAGCACTCTCGCCGGCTGTTCCCGCCAGCCGCGCACAACGCTCCCAAGCCCGGGAAAAAAGCGCTTCGGGGTGGTGCTCTCTCCCGGCCCTTGCCCCTGAGCCTGGGGGCCAGGCAGGGGGTCCACACTCCCAGGCCAAGGCAGAACCACATGCACACGTCTGTTCCTGCCCCCTGCACCGGCAGAGAGCTCGGGGGAGCCAGAGTCTGTCAGGCAGCTGCTGGGCTGGCCGCCTGTGTGGGAAGGGGCAGAGCCGACCTAGGGGCACACTGGGCCTCTTGCTCTCCCTGCTGCCCTGAGGCTGCTGGGCCAAAGAGGTCTTGGGCATCCAGCCCCTTGCTGGTCCCTTCCCTCTGACGAGGCCCTCTGAGCTCCAGCACCTTGCAGTGTGGAGACAGCCCCTGCCAGCAACCTCCTCTCCAAGGAGGCCTAGAGCGAGGCCTAGGCCCAGGGGAAAGGCACCAGCGGGGATGAGCCTGGGGAGGCGCCCGGGCATGTCTGGACCCAGTCCCCGCAGCCTGCCCCTTGTTGGGGCAGAACCCCCGGAGGCCAGGAAGGTCTGGGCAAGGCTGGCCAGGGGCAGGGGCCCTGCTGGGTCCTGCCCCTGGCCGGTGGGGCCTCTGAGCACAACCGGCCCTCTCCCGCTGGAAGACCTCCCCGGCTGCCTCCAAAGGCCGCTTTGCAAGCACTCTCGCCGGCTGTTCCCGCAGGCCACGCACAACGCTCTCAAGCCCGGGAGAAAAGCGCTTCGGGGTGGTGCTCTCTCCCGGCCCTTGCCCCTGAGCCTGGGGGCCAGGCAGGGGGTCCACACTCCCAGGCCAAGGCAGAACCACATGCACACGTCTGTTCCTGCCCCCTGCACCGGCAGAGAGCTCGGGGGAGCCAGAGTCTGTCAGGCAGCTGCTGGGCTGGCCGCCTGTGTGGGAAGGGGTAGAGCCGACCTAGGGGCACACTGGGCCTCTTGCTCTCCCTGCTGCCCTGAGGCTGCTGGGCCAAAGAGGTCTTGGGCATCCAGCCCCTTGCTGGTCCCTTGCCTCTGACGAGGCCCTCTGAGCTCCAGCACCCTGCAGTGTGGAGACAGCCCCTGCCAGCAACCTCCTCTCCAAGGAGGCCTCAAGCGAGGCCTAGGCCCAGGGGAAAGGCACCAGCGGGGATGAGCCTGGGGAGGCGCCCGGGCATGTCTGGACCCAGTCCCCGCAGCCTGCCCCTTGCTGGGGCAGCACCCCCGGAGGCCAGGAAGGTCTGGGCAAGGCTGGCCAGGGGCAGGGGCCCTGCTGGGTCCTGCCCCTGGCCGGTGGGGCCTCTGAGCACAACCGGCCCTCTCCCGCTGGAAGACCTCCCCGGCTGCCTCCAAAGGCCGCTTTGCAAGCACTCTCGCCGGCTGTTCCCGCCAGCCGCGCACAACGCTCCCAAGCCTGGGAGAAAAGCGCTTCGGGGTGGTGCTCTCTCCCGGCCCATGCCCCTGAGCCTGGGGGCCAGGCAGGGGGTCCACACTCCCAGGCCAAGGCAGAACCACATGCACACGTCTGTTCCTGCCCCCTGCACCGGCAGAGAGCTCGGGGGAGCCAGAGTCTGTCAGGCAGCTGCTGGGCTGGCCGCCTGTGTGGGAAGGGGCAGAGCCGACCTAGGGGCACACTGGGCCTCTTGCTCTCCCTGCTGCCCTGAGGCTGCTGGGCCAAAGAGGTCTTGGGCATCCAGCCCCTTGCTGGTCCCTTCCCTCTGACGAGGCCCTCTGAGCTCCAGCCCCTTGCAGTGTGGAGACAACCCCTGCCAGCAACCTCCTCTCCAAGGAGGCCTCAAGCGAGGCCTAGGCCCAGGGGAAAGGCACCAGCGGGGATGAGCCTGGGGCGGCGCCCGGGCATGTCTGGACCCAGTCCCCGCAGCCTGCCCCTTGCTGGGGCAGTACCCCCGGAGGCCAGGAAGGTCTGGGCAAGGCTGGCCAGGGGCAGGGGCCCTGCTGGGTCCTGCCCCTGGCCTGTGGGGCCTCTGAGCACAACCGGCCCTCTCCCGCTGGAAGACCTCCCCGGCTGCCTCCAAAGGCCGCTTTGCAAGCACTCTCGCCGGCTGTTCCCGCCAGCCGCGCACAACGCTCCCAAGCCCGGGAGAAAAGCGCTTCGGGGTGGTGCGCTCTCCCGGCCCTTGCCCCTGAGCCTGGGGGCCAGGCAGGGCGTCCACACTCCCAGGCCAAGGCAGAACCACATGCACACGTCTGTTCCTGCCCCCTGCACCGGCAGAGAGCTCGGGGGAGCCAGAGTCTGTCAGGCAGCTGCTGGGCTGGCCGCCTGTGTGGGAAGGGGCAGAGCCGACCTAGGGGCACACTGGGCCTCTTGCTCTCCCTGCTGCCCTGAGGCTGCTGGGCCAAAGAGGTCTTGGGCATCCAGCCCCTTGCTGGTCCCTTCCCTCTGACGAGGCCCTCTGAGCTCCAGCACCTTGCAGTGTGGAGACAGCCCCTGCCAGCAACCTCCTCTCCAAGGAGGCCTCAAGCGAGGCCTAGGCCCAGGGGAAAGGCACCAGCGGGGATGAGCCTGGGGAGGCGCCCGGGCATGTCTGGACCCAGTCCCCGCAGCCTGCCCCTTGCTGGGGCAGTACCCCCGGAGGCCAGGAAGGTCTGGGCAAGGCTGGCCAGGGGCAGGGGCCCTGCTGGGTCCTGCCCCTGGCCGGTTGGGCCTCTGAGCACAACCGGCCCTCTCCCCCTGGAAGACCTCCCCGGCTGCCTCCAAAGGCCGCTTTGCAAGCACTCTCGCTGGCTGTTCCCGCCAGCCGCGCACAACGCTCCCAAGCCCGGGAGAAAAGCGCTTCGGGGTGGTGCTCTCTCCCGGCCCTTGCCCCTGAGCCTGGGGGCCAGGCAGGGGGTCCACACTCCCAGGCCAAGGCAGAACCACATGCACACGTCTGTTCCTGCCCCCTGCACCGGCAGAGAGCTCGGGGGAGCCAGAGTCTGTCAGGCAGCTGCTGGGCTGGCCGCCTGTGTGGGAAGGGGCAGAGCCGACCTAGGGGCACACTGGGCCTCTTGCTCTCCCTGCTGCCCTGAGGCTGCTGGGCCAAAGAGGTCTTGGGCCTCCAGCCCCTTGCTGGTCCCTTCCCTCTGACGAGGCCCTCTGAGCTCCAGCACCTTGCAGTATGGAGACAGCCCCTGCCAGCAACCTCCTCTCCAAGGAGGCCTCAAGCGAGGCCTAGGCCCAGGGGAAAGGCACCAGCGGGGATGAGCCTGGGGAGGCGCCCGGGCATGTCTGGACCCAGTCCCCGCAGCCTGCCCCTTGCTGGGGCAGTACCCCCGGAGGCCAGGAAGGTCTGGGCAAGGCTGGCCAGGGGCAGGGGCCCTGCTGGGTCCTGCCCCTGGCCTGTGGGGCCTCTGAGCACAACCGGCCCTCTCCCGCTGGAAGACCTCCCCGGCTGCCTCCAAAGGCCGCTTTGCAAGCACTCTCGCCGGCTGTTCCCGCAGGCCACGCACAACTTTCTCAAGCCCGGGAGAAAAGCGCTTCGGGGTGGTGCTCTCTCCCGGCCCTTCCCCTGAGCCTGGGGGCCAGGCAGGGTTTCCAAACCCCCAGGCCAAGGCAGAACCACATGCACACGTCTGTTCCTGCCCCCTGCACCAGCAGAGAGCTCGGGGGAGCCAGAGTCTGTCAGGCAGCTGCTGGGCTGGCCGCCTGTGTGGGAAGGGGCAGAGCCGACCTAGGGGCACACTGGGCCTCTTGCTCTCCCTGCTGCCCTGAGGCTGCTGGGCCAAAGAGGTCTTGGGCATCCAGCCCCTTGCTGGTCCCTTCCCTCTGACGAGGCCCTCTGAGCTCCAGCACCTTGCAGTGTGGAGACAGCCCCTGCCAGCAACCTCCTCTCCAAGGAGGCCTCAAGCGAGGCCTAGGCCCAGGGGAAAGGCACCAGCGGGGATGAGCCTGGGGAGGCGCCCGGGCATGTCTGGACCCAGTCCCCGCAGCCTGCCCCTTGCTGGGGCAGTACCCCCGGAGGCCAGGAAGGTCTGGGCAAGGCTGGCCAGGGGCAGGGGCCCTGCTGGGTCCTGCCCCTGGCCTGTGGGGCCTCTGAGCACAACCGGCCCTCTCCCGCTGGAAGACCTCCCCGGCTGCCTCCAAAGGCCGCTTTGCAAGCACTCTCGCCGGCTGTTCCCGGTAGCCGCGCACAACGCTCCCAAGCCCGGGAAAAAAGCGCTTCGGGGTGGTGCTCTCTCCCGGCCCTTGCCCCTGAGCCTGGGGGCCAGGCAGGGGGTCCACACTCCCAGGCCAAGGCAGAACCACATGCACACGTCTGTTCCTGCCCCCTGCACCGGCAGAGAGCTCGGGGGAGCCAGAGTCTGTCAGGCAGCTGCTGGGCTGGCCGCCTGTGTGGGAAGGGGCAGAGCCGACCTAGGGGCACACTGGGCCTCTTGCTCTCCCTGCTGCCCTGAGGCTGCTGGGCCAAAGAGGTCTTGGGCATCCAGCCCCTTGCTGGTCCCTTCCCTCTGACGAGGCCCTCTGAGCTCCAGCACCTTGCAGTGTGGAGACAGCCCCTGCCAGCAACCTCCTCTCCAAGGAGGCCTCAAGCGAGGCCTAGGCCCAGGGGAAAGGCACCAGCGGGGATGAGCCTGGGGAGGCGCCCGGGCATGTCTGGACCCAGTCCCCGCAGCCTGCCCCTTGCTGGGGCAGCACCCCCGGAGGCCAGGAAGGTCTGGGCAAGGCTGGCCAGGGGCAGGGGCCCTGCTGGGTCCTGCCCCTGGCCTGTGGGGCCTCTGAGCACAACCGGCCCTCTCCCGCTGGAAGACCTCCCCGGCTGCCTCCAAAGGCCGCTTTGCAAGCACTCTCGCCGGCTGTTCCCGCCAGCCGCGCACAACGCTCCCAAGCCCGGGAGAAAAGCGCTTCGGGGTGGTGCTCTCTCCCGGCCCTTGCCCCTGAGCCTGGGGGCCAGGCAGGGGGTCCACACTCCCAGGCCAAGGCAGAACCACATGCACACGTCTGTTCCTGCCCCCTGCACCGGCAGAGAGCTCGGGGGAGCCAGAGTCTGTCAGGCAGCTGCTGGGCTGGCCGCCTGTGTCGGAAGGGGCAGAGCCGACCTAGGGGCACACTGGGCCTCTTGCTCTCCCTGCTGCCCTGAGGCTGCTGGGCCAAAGAGGTCTTGGGCATCCAGCCCCTTGCTGGTCCCTTCCCTCTGACGAGGCCCTCTGAGCTCCAGCACCTTGCAGTGTGGAGACAGCCCCTGCCAGCAACCTCCTCTCCAAGGAGGCCTCAAGCGAGGCTTAGGCCCAGGGGAAAGGCACCAGCGGGGATGAGCCTGGGGAGGCGCCCGGGCATGTCTGGACCCAGTCCCCGCAGCCTGCCCCTTGCTGGGGCAGCACCCCCGGAGGCCAGGAAGGTCTGGGCAAGGCTGGCCAGGGGCAGGGGCCCTGCTGGGTCCTGCCCCTGGCCTGTGGGGCCTCTGAGCACAACCGGCCCTCTCCCGCTGGAAGACCTCCCCGGCTGCCTCCAAAGGCCGCTTTGCAAGCACTCTCGCCGGCTGTTCCCGCCAGCCGCGCACAACGCTCCCAAGCCCGGGAGAAAAGCGCTTCGGGGTGGTGCTCTCTCCCGGCCCTTGCCCCTGAGCCTGGGGGCCAGGCAGGGGGTCCACACTCCCAGGCCAAGGCAGAACCACATGCACACGTCTGTTCCTGCCCCCTGCACCGGCAGAGAGCTCGGGGGAGCCAGAGTCTGTCAGGCAGCTGCTGGGCTGGCCGCCTGTGTGGGAAGGGGCAGAGCCGACCTAGGGGCACACTGGGCCTCTTGCTCTCCCTGCTGCCCTGAGGCTGCTGGGCCAAAGAGGTCTTGGGCATCCAGCCCCTTGCTGGTCCCTTCCCTCTGACGAGGCCCTCTGAGCTCCAGCACCTTGCAGTGTGGAGACAGCCCCTGCCAGCAACCTCCTCTCCAAGGAGGCCTCAAGCGAGGCCTAGGCCCAGGGGAAAGGCACCAGCGGGGATGAGCCTGGGGAGGCGCCCGGGCATGTCTGGACCCAGTCCCCGCAGCCTGCCCCTTCCTGGGGCAGTACCCCCGGAGGCCAGGAAGGTCTGGGCAAGGCTGGCCAGGGGCAGGGGCCCTGCTGGGTCCTGCCCCTGGCCTGTGGGGCCTCTGAGCACAACCGGCCCTCTCCCGCTGGAAGACCTTCCCGGCTGCCTCCAAAGGCCGCTTTGCAAGCACTCTCGCCGGCTGTTCCCGCCAGCCGCGCACAACGCTCCCAAGCCCGGGAGAAAAGCGCTTCGGGGTGGTGCTCTCTCCCGGCCCTTGCCCCTGAGCCTGGGGGCCAGGCAGGGGGTCCACACTCCCAGGCCAAGGCAGAACCACATGCACACGTCTGTTCCTGCCCCCTGCACCGGCAGAGAGCTCGGGGGAGCTAGAGTCTGTCAGGCAGCTGCTGGGCTGGCCGCCTGTGTGGGAAGGGGCAGAGCCGACCTAGGGGCACACTGGGCCTCTTGCTCTCCCTGCTGCCCTGAGGCTGCTGGGCCAAAGAGGTCTTGGGCATCCAGCCCCTTGCTGGTTCCTTCCCTCTGACGAGGCCCTCTGAGCTCCAGCACCTTGCAGTGTGGAGACAGCCCCTGGCAGCAACCTCCTCTCCAAGGAGGCCTCAAGCGAGGCCTAGGCCCAGGGGAAAGGCACCAGCGGGGATGAGCCTGGGGAGGCGCCCGGGCATGTCTGGACCCAGTCCCCGCAGCCTGCCCCTTGCTGGGGCAGTACCCCCGGAGGCCAGGAAGGTCTGGGCAAGGCTGGCCAGGGGCAGGGGCCCTGCTGGGTCCTGCCCCTGGCCTGTGGGGCCTCTGAGCACAACCGGCCCTCTCCCGCTGGAAGACCTCCCCGGCTGCCTCCAAAGGCCGCTTTGCAAGCACTCTCGCCGGCTGTTCCCGCCAGCCGCGCACAACGCTCCCAAGCCCGGGAAAAAAGCGCTTCGGGGTGGTGCTCTCTCCCGGCCCTTGCCCCTGAGCCTGGGGGCCAGGCAGGGGGTCCACACTCCCAGGCCAAGGCAGAACCACATGCACACGTCTGTTCCTGCCCCCTGCACCGGCAGAGAGCTCGGGGGAGCCAGAGTCTGTCAGGCAGCTGCTGGGCTGGCCGCCTGTGTGGGAAGGGGCAGAGCCGACCTAGGGGCACACTGGGCCTCTTGCTCTCCCTGCTGCCCTGAGGCTGCTGGGCCAAAGAGGTCTTGGGCATCCAGCCCCTTGCTGGTCCCTTCCCTCTGACGAGGCCCTCTGAGCTCCAGCACCTTGCAGTGTGGAGACAGCCCCTGCCAGCAACCTCCTCTCCAAGGAGGCCTAGAGCGAGGCCTAGGCCCAGGGGAAAGGCACCAGCGGGGATGAGCCTGGGGAGGCGCCCGGGCATGTCTGGACCCAGTCCCCGCAGCCTGCCCCTTGTTGGGGCAGAACCCCCGGAGGCCAGGAAGGTCTGGGCAAGGCTGGCCAGGGGCAGGGGCCCTGCTGGGTCCTGCCCCTGGCCGGTGGGGCCTCTGAGCACAACCGGCCCTCTCCCGCTGGAAGACCTCCCCGGCTGCCTCCAAAGGCCGCTTTGCAAGCACTCTCGCCGGCTGTTCCCGCAGGCCACGCACAACGCTCTCAAGCCCGGGAGAAACGCGCTTCGGGGTGGTGCTCTCTCCCGGCCCTTGCCCCTGAGCCTGGGGGCCAGGCAGGGGGTCCACACTCCCAGGCCAAGGCAGAACCACATGCACACGTCTGTTCCTGCCCCCTGCACCGGCAGAGAGCTCGGGGGAGCCAGAGTCTGTCAGGCAGCTGCTGGGCTGGCCGCCTGTGTGGGAAGGGGTAGAGCCGACCTAGGGGCACACTGGGCCTCTTGCTCTCCCTGCTGCCCTGAGGCTGCTGGGCCAAAGAGGTCTTGGGCATCCAGCCCCTTGCTGGTCCCTTCCCTCTGACGAGGCCCTCTGAGCTCCAGCACCTTGCAGTGTGGAGACAGCCCCTGCCAGCAACCTCCTCTCCAAGGAGGCCTCAAGCGAGGCCTAGGCCCAGGGGAAAGGCACCAGCGGGGATGAGCCTGGGGAGGCGCCCGGGCATGTCTGGACCCAGTCCCCGCAGCCTGCCCCTTGCTGGGGCAGTACCCCCGGAGGCCAGGAAGGTCTGGGCAAGGCTGGCCAGGGGCAGGGGCCCTGCTGGGTCCTGCCCCTGGCCGGTTGGGCCTCTGAGCACAACCGGCCCTCTCCCCCTGGAAGACCTCCCCGGCTGCCTCCAAAGGCCGCTTTGCAAGCACTCTCGCTGGCTGTTCCCGCCAGCCGCGCACAACGCTCCCAAGCCCGGGAGAAAAGCGCTTCGGGGTGGTGCTCTCTCCCGGCCCTTGCCCCTGAGCCTGGGGGCCAGGCAGGGGGTCCACACTCCCAGGCCAAGGCAGAACCACATGCACACGTCTGTTCCTGCCCCCTGCACCGGCAGAGAGCTCGGGGGAGCCAGAGTCTGTCAGGCAGCTGCTGGGCTGGCCGCCTGTGTGGGAAGGGGCAGAGCCGACCTAGGGGCACACTGGGCCTCTTGCTCTCCCTGCTGCCCTGAGGCTGCTGGGCCAAAGAGGTCTTGGGCCTCCAGCCCCTTGCTGGTCCCTTCCCTCTGACGAGGCCCTCTGAGCTCCAGCACCTTGCAGTATGGAGACAGCCCCTGCCAGCAACCTCCTCTCCAAGGAGGCCTCAAGCGAGGCCTAGGCCCAGGGGAAAGGCACCAGCGGGGATGAGCCTGGGGAGGCGCCCGGGCATGTCTGGACCCAGTCCCCGCAGCCTGCCCCTTGCTGGGGCAGTACCCCCGGAGGCCAGGAAGGTCTGGGCAAGGCTGGCCAGGGGCAGGGGCCCTGCTGGGTCCTGCCCCTGGCCTGTGGGGCCTCTGAGCACAACCGGCCCTCTCCCGCTGGAAGACCTCCCCGGCTGCCTCCAAAGGCCGCTTTGCAAGCACTCTCGCCGGCTGTTCCCGCAGGCCACGCACAACTTTCTCAAGCCCGGGAGAAAAGCGCTTCGGGGTGGTGCTCTCTCCCGGCCCTTCCCCTGAGCCTGGGGGCCAGGCAGGGTTTCCAAACCCCCAGGCCAAGGCAGAACCACATGCACACGTCTGTTCCTGCCCCCTGCACCAGCAGAGAGCTCGGGGGAGCCAGAGTCTGTCAGGCAGCTGCTGGGCTGGCCGCCTGTGTGGGAAGGGGCAGAGCCGACCTAGGGGCACACTGGGCCTCTTGCTCTCCCTGCTGCCCTGAGGCTGCTGGGCCAAAGAGGTCTTGGGCATCCAGCCCCTTGCTGGTCCCTTCCCTCTGACGAGGCCCTCTGAGCTCCAGCACCTTGCAGTGTGGAGACAGCCCCTGCCAGCAACCTCCTCTCCAAGGAGGCCTCAAGCGAGGCCTAGGCCCAGGGGAAAGGCACCAGCGGGGATGAGCCTGGGGAGGCGCCCGGGCATGTCTGGACCCAGTCCCCGCAGCCTGCCCCTTGCTGGGGCAGTACCCCCGGAGGCCAGGAAGGTCTGGGCAAGGCTGGCCAGGGGCAGGGGCCCTGCTGGGTCCTGCCCCTGGCCTGTGGGGCCTCTGAGCACAACCGGCCCTCTCCCGCTGGAAGACCTCCCCGGCTGCCTCCAAAGGCCGCTTTGCAAGCACTCTCGCCGGCTGTTCCCGGCAGCCGCGCACAACGCTCCCAAGCCCGGGAAAAAAGCGCTTCGGGGTGGTGCTCTCTCCCGGCCCTTGCCCCTGAGCCTGGGGGCCAGGCAGGGGGTCCACACTCCCAGGCCAAGGCAGAACCACATGCACACGTCTGTTCCTGCCCCCTGCACCGGCAGAGAGCTCGGGGGAGCCAGAGTCTGTCAGGCAGCTGCTGGGCTGGCCGCCTGTGTGGGAAGGGGCAGAGCCGACCTAGGGGCACACTGGGCCTCTTGCTCTCCCTGCTGCCCTGAGGCTGCTGGGCCAAAGAGGTCTTGGGCATCCAGCCCCTTGCTGGTCCCTTCCCTCTGACGAGGCCCTCTGAGCTCCAGCACCTTGCAGTGTGGAGACAGCCCCTGCCAGCAACCTCCTCTCCAAGGAGGCCTCAAGCGAGGCCTAGGCCCAGGGGAAAGGCACCAGCGGGGATGAGCCTGGGGAGGCGCCCGGGCATGTCTGGACCCAGTCCCCGCAGCCTGCCCCTTGCTGGGGCAGCACCCCCGGAGGCCAGGAAGGTCTGGGCAAGGCTGGCCAGGGGCAGGGGCCCTGCTGGGTCCTGCCCCTGGCCTGTGGGGCCTCTGAGCACAACCGGCCCTCTCCCGCTGGAAGACCTCCCCGGCTGCCTCCAAAGGCCGCTTTGCAAGCACTCTCGCCGGCTGTTCCCGCCAGCCGCGCACAACGCTCCCAAGCCCGGGAGAAAAGCGCTTCGGGGTGGTGCTCTCTCCCGGCCCTTGCCCCTGAGCCTGGGGGCCAGGCAGGGGGTCCACACTCCCAGGCCAAGGCAGAACCACATGCACACGTCTGTTCCTGCCCCCTGCACCGGCAGAGAGCTCGGGGGAGCCAGAGTCTGTCAGGCAGCTGCTGGGCTGGCCGCCTGTGTGGGAAGGGGCAGAGCCGACCTAGGGGCACACTGGGCCTCTTGCTCTCCCTGCTGCCCTGAGGCTGCTGGGCCAAAGAGGTCTTGGGCATCCAGCCCCTTGCTGGTCCCTTCCCTCTGACGAGGCCCTCTGAGCTCCAGCACCTTGCAGTGTGGAGACAGCCCCTGCCAGCAACCTCCTCTCCAAGGAGGCCTCAAGCGAGGCTTAGGCCCAGGGGAAAGGCACCAGCGGGGATGAGCCTGGGGAGGCGCCCGGGCATGTCTGGACCCAGTCCCCGCAGCCTGCCCCTTGCTGGGGCAGCACCCCCGGAGGCCAGGAAGGTCTGGGCAAGGCTGGCCAGGGGCAGGGGCCCTGCTGGGTCCTGCCCCTGGCCTGTGGGGCCTCTGAGCACAACCGGCCCTCTCCCGCTGGAAGACCTCCCCGGCTGCCTCCAAAGGCCGCTTTGCAAGCACTCTCGCCGGCTGTTCCCGCCAGCCGCGCACAACGCTCCCAAGCCCGGGAGAAAAGCGCTTCGGGGTGGTGCTCTCTCCCGGCCCTTGCCCCTGAGCCTGGGGGCCAGGCAGGGGGTCCACACTCCCAGGCCAAGGCAGAACCACATGCACACGTCTGTTCCTGCCCCCTGCACCGGCAGAGAGCTCGGGGGAGCCAGAGTCTGTCAGGCAGCTGCTGGGCTGGCCGCCTGTGTGGGAAGGGGCAGAGCCGACCTAGGGGCACACTGGGCCTCTTGCTCTCCCTGCTGCCCTGAGGCTGCTGGGCCAAAGAGGTCTTGGGCATCCAGCCCCTTGCTGGTCCCTTCCCTCTGACGAGGCCCTCTGAGCTCCAGCACCTTGCAGTGTGGAGACAGCCCCTGCCAGCAACCTCCTCTCCAAGGAGGCCTCAAGCGAGGCCTAGGCCCAGGGGAAAGGCACCAGCGGGGATGAGCCTGGGGAGGCGCCCGGGCATGTCTGGACCCAGTCCCCGCAGCCTGCCCCTTCCTGGGGCAGTACCCCCGGAGGCCAGGAAGGTCTGGGCAAGGCTGGCCAGGGGCAGGGGCCCTGCTGGGTCCTGCCCCTGGCCTGTGGGGCCTCTGAGCACAACCGGCCCTCTCCCGCTGGAAGACCTCCCCGGCTGCCTCCAAAGGCCGCTTTGCAAGCACTCTCGCCGGCTGTTCCCGCCAGCCGCGCACAACGCTCCCAAGCCCGGGAGAAAAGCGCTTCGGGGTGGTGCTCTCTCCCGGCCCTTGCCCCTGAGCCTGGGGGCCAGGCAGGGGGTCCACACTCCCAGGCCAAGGCAGAACCACATGCACACGTCTGTTCCTGCCCCCTGCACCGGCAGAGAGCTCGGGGGAGATAGAGTCTGTCAGGCAGCTGCTGGGCTGGCCGCCTGTGTGGGAAGGGGCAGAGCCGACCTAGGGGCACACTGGGCCTCTTGCTCTCCCTGCTGCCCTGAGGCTGCTGGGCCAAAGAGGTCTTGGGCATCCAGCCCCTTGCTGGTTCCTTCCCTCTGACGAGGCCCTCTGAGCTCCAGCACCTTGCAGTGTGGAGACAGCCCCTGGCAGCAACCTCCTCTCCAAGGAGGCCTCAAGCGAGGCCTAGGCCCAGGGGAAAGGCACCAGCGGGGATGAGCCTGGGGAGGCGCCCGGGCATGTCTGGACCCAGTCCCCGCAGCCTGCCCCTTGCTGGGGCAGTACCCCCGGAGGCCAGGAAGGTCTGGGCAAGGCTGGCCAGGGGCAGGGGCCCTGCTGGGTCCTGCCCCTGGCCTGTGGGGCCTCTGAGCACAACCGGCCCTCTCCCGCTGGAAGACCTCCCCGGCTGCCTCCAAAGGCCGCTTTGCAAGCACTCTCGCCGGCTGTTCCCGCCAGCCGCGCACAACGCTCCCAAGCCCGGGAAAAAAGCGCTTCGGGGTGGTGCTCTCTCCCGGCCCTTGCCCCTGAGCCTGGGGGCCAGGCAGGGGGTCCACACTCCCAGGCCAAGGCAGAACCACATGCACACGTCTGTTCCTGCCCCCTGCACCGGCAGAGAGCTCGGGGGAGCCAGAGTCTGTCAGGCAGCTGCTGGGCTGGCCGCCTGTGTGGGAAGGGGCAGAGCCGACCTAGGGGCACACTGGGCCTCTTGCTCTCCCTGCTGCCCTGAGGCTGCTGGGCCAAAGAGGTCTTGGGCATCCAGCCCCTTGCTGGTCCCTTCCCTCTGACGAGGCCCTCTGAGCTCCAGCACCTTGCAGTGTGGAGACAGCCCCTGCCAGCAACCTCCTCTCCAAGGAGGCCTAGAGCGAGGCCTAGGCCCAGGGGAAAGGCACCAGCGGGGATGAGCCTGGGGAGGCGCCCGGGCATGTCTGGACCCAGTCCCCGCAGCCTGCCCCTTGTTGGGGCAGAACCCCCGGAGGCCAGGAAGGTCTGGGCAAGGCTGGCCAGGGGCAGGGGCCCTGCTGGGTCCTGCCCCTGGCCGGTGGGGCCTCTGAGCACAACCGGCCCTCTCCCGCTGGAAGACCTCCCCGGCTGCCTCCAAAGGCCGCTTTGCAAGCACTCTCGCCGGCTGTTCCCGCAGGCCACGCACAACGCTCTCAAGCCCGGGAGAAAAGCGCTTCGGGGTGGTGCTCTCTCCCGGCCCTTGCCCCTGAGCCTGGGGGCCAGGCAGGGGGTCCACACTCCCAGGCCAAGGCAGAACCACATGCACACGTCTGTTCCTGCCCCCTGCACCGGCAGAGAGCTCGGGGGAGCCAGAGTCTGTCAGGCAGCTGCTGGGCTGGCCGCCTGTGTGGGAAGGGGCAGAGCCGACCTAGGGGCACACTGGGCCTCTTGCTCTCCCTGCTGCCCTGAGGCTGCTGGGCCAAAGAGGTCTTGGGCATCCAGCCCCTTGCTGGTCCCTTCCCTCTGACGAGGCCCTCTGAGCTCCAGCCCCTTGCAGTGTGGAGACAGCCCCTGCCAGCAACCTCCTCTCCAAGGAGGCCTCAAGCGAGGCCTAGGCCCAGGGGAAAGGCACCAGCGGGGATGAGCCTGGGGCGGCGCCCGGGCATGTCTGGACCCAGTCCCCGCAGCCTGCCCCTTGCTGGGGCAGTACCCCCGGAGGCCAGGAAGGTCTGGGCAAGGCTGGCCAGGGGCAGGGGCCCTGCTGGGTCCTGCCCCTGGCCTGTGGGGCCTCTGAGCACAACCGGCCCTCTCCCGCTGGAAGACCTCCCCGGCTGCCTCCAAAGGCCGCTTTGCAAGCACTCTCGCCGGCTGTTCCCGCCAGCCGCGCACAACGCTCCCAAGCCCGGGAGAAAAGCGCTTCGGGGTGGTGCGCTCTCCCGGCCCTTGCCCCTGAGCCTGGGGGCCAGGCAGGGGGTCCACACTCCCAGGCCAAGGCAGAACCACATGCACACGTCTGTTCCTGCCCCCTGCACCGGCAGAGAGCTCGGGGGAGCCAGAGTCTGTCAGGCAGCTGCTGGGCTGGCCGCCTGTGTGGGAAGGGGCAGAGCCGACCTAGGGGCACACTGGGCCTCTTGCTCTCCCTGCTGCCCTGAGGCTGCTGGGCCAAAGAGGTCTTGGGCATCCAGCCCCTTGCTGGTCCCTTCCCTCTGACGAGGCCCTCTGAGCTCCAGCACCTTGCAGTGTGGAGACAGCCCCTGCCAGCAACCTCCTCTCCAAGGAGGCCTCAAGCGAGGCCTAGGCCCAGGGGAAAGGCACCAGCGGGGATGAGCCTGGGGAGGCGCCCGGGCATGTCTGGACCCAGTCCCCGCAGCCTGCCCCTTGCTGGGGCAGTACCCCCGGAGGCCAGGAAGGTCTGGGCAAGGCTGGCCAGGGGCAGGGGCCCTGCTGGGTCCTGCCCCTGGCCGGTTGGGCCTCTGAGCACAACCGGCCCTCTCCCCCTGGAAGACCTCCCCGGCTGCCTCCAAAGGCCGCTTTGCAAGCACTCTCGCCGGCTGTTCCCGCCAGCCGCGCACAACGCTCCCAAGCCCGGGAGAAAAGCGCTTCGGGGTGGTGCTCTCTCCCGGCCCTTGCCCCTGAGCCTGGGGGCCAGGCAGGGGGTCCACACTCCCAGGCCAAGGCAGAACCACATGCACACGTCTGTTCCTGCCCCCTGCACCGGCAGAGAGCTCGGGGGAGCCAGAGTCTGTCAGGCAGCTGCTGGGCTGGCCGCCTGTGTGGGAAGGGGCAGAGCCGACCTAGGGGCACACTGGGCCTCTTGCTCTCCCTGCTGCCCTGAGGCTGCTGGGCCAAAGAGGTCTTGGGCCTCCAGCCCCTTGCTGGTCCCTTCCCTCTGACGAGGCCCTCTGAGCTCCAGCACCTTGCAGTATGGAGACAGCCCCTGCCAGCAACCTCCTCTCCAAGGAGGCCTCAAGCGAGGCCTAGGCCCAGGGGAAAGGCACCAGCGGGGATGAGCCTGGGGAGGCGCCCGGGCATGTCTGGACCCAGTCCCCGCAGCCTGCCCCTTGCTGGGGCAGTACCCCCGGAGGCCAGGAAGGTCTGGGCAAGGCTGGCCAGGGGCAGGGGCCCTGCTGGGTCCTGCCCCTGGCCTGTGGGGCCTCTGAGCACAACCGGCCCTCTCCCGCTGGAAGACCTCCCCGGCTGCCTCCAAAGGCCGCTTTGCAAGCACTCTCGCCGGCTGTTCCCGCAGGCCGCGCACAACTTTCTCAAGCCCGGGAGAAAAGCGCTTCGGGGTGGTGCTCTCTCCCGGCCCTTCCCCTGAGCCTGGGGGCCAGGCAGGGTTTCCAAACCCCCAGGCCAAGGCAGAACCACATGCACACGTCTGTTCCTGCCCCCTGCACCAGCAGAGAGCTCGGGGGAGCCAGAGTCTGTCAGGCAGCTGCTGGGCTGGCCGCCTGTGTGGGAAGGGGCAGAGCCGACCTAGGGGCACACTGGGCCTCTTGCTCTCCCTGCTGCCCTGAGGCTGCTGGGCCAAAGAGGTCTTGGGCATCCAGCCCCTTGCTGGTCCCTTCCCTCTGACGAGGCCCTCTGAGCTCCAGCACCTTGCAGTGTGGAGACAGCCCCTGGCAGCAACCTCCTCTCCAAGGAGGCCTCAAGCGAGGCCTAGGCCCAGGGGAAAGGCACCAGCGGGGATGAGCCTGGGGAGGCGCCCGGGCATGTCTGGACCCAGTCCCCGCAGCCTGCCCCTTGCTGGGGCAGTACCCCCGGAGGCCAGGAAGGTCTGGGCAAGGCTGGCCAGGGGCAGGGGCCCTGCTGGGTCCTGCCCCTGGCCTGTGGGGCCTCTGAGCACAACCGGCCCTCTCCCGCTGGAAGACCTCCCCGGCTGCCTCCAAAGGCCGCTTTGCAAGCACTCTCGCCGGCTGTTCCCGGCAGCCGCGCACAACGCTCCCAAGCCCGGGAAAAAAGCGCTTCGGGGTGGTGCTCTCTCCCGGCCCTTGCCCCTGAGCCTGGGGGCCAGGCAGGGGGTCCACACTCCCAGGCCAAGGCAGAACCACATGCACACGTCTGTTCCTGCCCCCTGCACCGGCAGAGAGCTCGGGGGAGCCAGAGTCTGTCAGGCAGCTGCTGGGCTGGCCGCCTGTGTGGGAAGGGGCAGAGCCGACCTAGGGGCACACTGGGCCTCTTGCTCTCCCTGCTGCCCTGAGGCTGCTGGGCCAAAGAGGTCTTGGGCATCCAGCCCCTTGCTGGTCCCTTCCCTCTGACGAGGCCCTCTGAGCTCCAGCACCTTGCAGTGTGGAGACAGCCCCTGCCAGCAACCTCCTCTCCAAGGAGGCCTCAAGCGAGGCCTAGGCCCAGGGGAAAGGCACCAGCGGGGATGAGCCTGGGGAGGCGCCCGGGCATGTCTGGACCCAGTCCCCGCAGCCTGCCCCTTGCTGGGGCAGTACCCCCGGAGGCCAGGAAGGTCTGGGCAAGGCTGGCCAGGGGCAGGGGCCCTGCTGGGTCCTGCCCCTGGCCTGTGGGGCCTCTGAGCACAACCGGCCCTCTCCCGCTGGAAGACCTCCCCGGCTGCCTCCAAAGGCCGCTTTGCAAGCACTCTCGCCGGCTGTTCCCGCCAGCCGCGCACAACGCTCCCAAGCCCGGGAAAAAAGCGCTTCGGGGTGGTGCTCTCTCCCGGCCCTTGCCCCTGAGCCTGGGGGCCAGGCAGGGGGTCCACACTCCCAGGCCAAGGCAGAACCACATGCACACGTCTGTTCCTGCCCCCTGCACCGGCAGAGAGCTCGGGGGAGCCAGAGTCTGTCAGGCAGCTGCTGGGCTGGCCGCCTGTGTGGGAAGGGGCAGAGCCGACCTAGGGGCACACTGGGCCTCTTGCTCTCCCTGCTGCCCTGAGGCTGCTGGGCCAAAGAGGTCTTGGGCATCCAGCCCCTTGCTGGTCCCTTCCCTCTGACGAGGCCCTCTGAGCTCCAGCACCTTGCAGTGTGGAGACAGCCCCTGCCAGCAACCTCCTCTCCAAGGAGGCCTAGAGCGAGGCCTAGGCCCAGGGGAAAGGCACCAGCGGGGATGAGCCTGGGGAGGCGCCCGGGCATGTCTGGACCCAGTCCCCGCAGCCTGCCCCTTGTTGGGGCAGAACCCCCGGAGGCCAGGAAGGTCTGGGCAAGGCTGGCCAGGGGCAGGGGCCCTGCTGGGTCCTGCCCCTGGCCGGTGGGGCCTCTGAGCACAACCGGCCCTCTCCCGCTGGAAGACCTCCCCGGCTGCCTCCAAAGGCCGCTTTGCAAGCACTCTCGCCGGCTGTTCCCGCAGGCCACGCACAACGCTCTCAAGCCCGGGAGAAAAGCGCTTCGGGGTGGTGCTCTCTCCCGGCCCTTGCCCCTGAGCCTGGGGGCCAGGCAGGGGGTCCACACTCCCAGGCCAAGGCAGAACCACATGCACACGTCTGTTCCTGCCCCCTGCACCGGCAGAGAGCTCGGGGGAGCCAGAGTCTGTCAGGCAGCTGCTGGGCTGGCCGCCTGTGTGGGAAGGGGTAGAGCCGACCTAGGGGCACACTGGGCCTCTTGCTCTCCCTGCTGCCCTGAGGCTGCTGGGCCAAAGAGGTCTTGGGCATCCAGCCCCTTGCTGGTCCCTTCCCTCTGACGAGGCCCTCTGAGCTCCAGCACCCTGCAGTGTGGAGACAGCCCCTGCCAGCAACCTCCTCTCCAAGGAGGCCTCAAGCGAGGCCTAGGCCCAGGGGAAAGGCACCAGCGGGGATGAGCCTGGGGAGGCGCCCGGGCATGTCTGGACCCAGTCCCCGCAGCCTGCCCCTTGCTGGGGCAGCACCCCCGGAGGCCAGGAAGGTCTGGGCAAGGCTGGCCAGGGGCAGGGGCCCTGCTGGGTCCTGCCCCTGGCCGGTGGGGCCTCTGAGCACAACCGGCCCTCTCCCGCTGGAAGACCTCCCCGGCTGCCTCCAAAGGCCGCTTTGCAAGCACTCTCGCCGGCTGTTCCCGCCAGCCGCGCACAACGCTCCCAAGCCTGGGAGAAAAGCGCTTCGGGGTGGTGCTCTCTCCCGGCCCATGCCCCTGAGCCTGGGGGCCAGGCAGGGGGTCCACACTCCCAGGCCAAGGCAGAACCACATGCACACGTCTGTTCCTGCCCCCTGCACCGGCAGAGAGCTCGGGGGAGCCAGAGTCTGTCAGGCAGCTGCTGGGCTGGCCGCCTGTGTGGGAAGGGGCAGAGCCGACCTAGGGGCACACTGGGCCTCTTGCTCTCCCTGCTGCCCTGAGGCTGCTGGGCCAAAGAGGTCTTGGGCATCCAGCCCCTTGCTGGTCCCTTCCCTCTGACGAGGCCCTCTGAGCTCCAGCCCCTTGCAGTGTGGAGACAGCCCCTGCCAGCAACCTCCTCTCCAAGGAGGCCTCAAGCGAGGCCTAGGCCCAGGGGAAAGGCACCAGCGGGGATGAGCCTGGGGCGGCGCCCGGGCATGTCTGGACCCAGTCCCCGCAGCCTGCCCCTTGCTGGGGCAGTACCCCCGGAGGCCAGGAAGGTCTGGGCAAGGCTGGCCAGGGGCAGGGGCCCTGCTGGGTCCTGCCCCTGGCCTGTGGGGCCTCTGAGCACAACCGGCCCTCTCCCGCTGGAAGACCTCCCCGGCTGCCTCCAAAGGCCGCTTTGCAAGCACTCTCGCCGGCTGTTCCCGCCAGCCGCGCACAACGCTCCCAAGCCCGGGAGAAAAGCGCTTCGGGGTGGTGCGCTCTCCCGGCCCTTGCCCCTGAGCCTGGGGGCCAGGCAGGGGGTCCACACTCCCAGGCCAAGGCAGAACCACATGCACACGTCTGTTCCTGCCCCCTGCACCGGCAGAGAGCTCGGGGGAGCCAGAGTCTGTCAGGCAGCTGCTGGGCTGGCCGCCTGTGTGGGAAGGGGCAGAGCCGACCTAGGGGCACACTGGGCCTCTTGCTCTCCCTGCTGCCCTGAGGCTGCTGGGCCAAAGAGGTCTTGGGCATCCAGCCCCTTGCTGGTCCCTTCCCTCTGACGAGGCCCTCTGAGCTCCAGCACCTTGCAGTGTGGAGACAGCCCCTGCCAGCAACCTCCTCTCCAAGGAGGCCTCAAGCGAGGCCTAGGCCCAGGGGAAAGGCACCAGCGGGGATGAGCCTGGGGAGGCGCCCGGGCATGTCTGGACCCAGTCCCCGCAGCCTGGCCCTTGCTGGGGCAGTACCCCCGGAGGCCAGGAAGGTCTGGGCAAGGCTGGCCAGGGGCAGGGGCCCTGCTGGGTCCTGCCCCTGGCCTGTGGGGCCTCTGAGCACAACCGGCCCTCTCCCGCTGGAAGACCTCCCCGGCTGCCTCCAAAGGCTGCTTTGCAAGCACTCTCACCGGCTGTTCCCGCAGGCCGCGCACAACGCTCCCAAGCCCGGGAGAAAAGCGCTTCGGGGTGGTGCTCTCTCCCGGCCCTTGCCCCTGAGCCTGGGGGCCAGGCAGGGGGTCCACACTCCCAGGCCAAGGCAGAACCACATGCACACGTCTGTTCCTGCCCCCTGCACCGGCAGAGAGCTCGGGGGAGCCAGAGTCTGTCAGGCAGCTGCTGGGCTGGCCGCCTGTGTGGGAAGGGGCAGAGCCGACCTAGGGGCACACTGGGCCTCTTGCTCTCCCTGCTGCCCTGAGGCTGCTGGGCCAAAGAGGTCTTGGGCATCCAGCCCCTTGCTGGTCCCTTCCCTCTGACGAGGCCCTCTGAGCTCCAGCACCTTGCAGTGTGGAGACAGCCCCTGCCAGCAACCTCCTCTCCAAGGAGGCCTCAAGCGAGGCCTAGGCCCAGGGGAAAGGCACCAGCGGGGATGAGCCTGGGGAGGCGCCCGGGCCTGTCTGGACCCAGTCCCCGCAGCCTGCCCCTTGCTGGGGCAGTACCCCCGGAGGCCAGGAAGGTCTGGGCAAGGCTGGCCAGGGGCAGGGGCCCTGCTGGGTCCTGCCCCTGGCCTGTGGGGCCTCTGAGCACAACCGGCCCTCTCCCGCTGGAAGACCTCCCCGGCTGCCTCCAAAGGCCGCTTTGCAAGCACTCTCGCCGGCTGTTCCCGCCAGCCGCGCACAACGCTCCCAAGCCCGGGAGAAAAGCGCTTCGGGGTGGTGCTCTCTCCCGGCCCTTGCCCCTGAGCCTGGGGGCCAGGCAGGGGGTCCACACTCCCAGGCCAAGGCAGAACCACATGCACACGTCTGTTCCTGCCCCCTGTACTGGCAGAGAGCTCGGGGGAGCCAGAGTCTGTCAGGCAGCTGCTGGGCTGGCCGCCTGTGTGGGAAGGGGCAGAGCCGACCTAGGGGCACACTGGGCCTCTTGCTCTCCCTGCTGCCCTGAGGCTGCTGGGCCAAAGAGGTCTAGGGCATCCAGCCCCTTGCTGGTCCCTTCACTCTGACGAGGCCCTCTGAGCTCCAGCACCTTGCAGTGTGGAGACAGCCCCTGCCAGCAACCTCCTCTCCAAGGAGGCCTCAAGCGAGGCCTAGGCCCAGGGGAAAGGCACCAGCGGGGATAAGCCTCGGGAGGCGCCCGGGCATGTCTGGACCCAGTCCCCGCAGCCTGCCCCTTGCTGGGGCAGCACCCCCGGAGGCCAGGAAGGTCTGGGCAAGGCTGGCCAGGGGCAGGGGCCCTGCTGGGTCCTGCCCCTGGCCTGTGGGGCCTCTGAGCACAACCGGCCCTCTCCCGCTGGAAGACCTCCCCGCCTGCCTCCAAAGGCCGCTTTGCAAGCACTCTCGCCGGCTGTTCCCGCAGGCTGCGCACAACGCTCTCAAGCCCGGGAGAAAAGCGCTTCGGGGTGGTGCTCTCTCCCGGCCCTTGCCCCTGAGCCTTGGGGCCAGGCAGGGGGTCCACACTCCCAGGCCAAGGCAGAACCACATGCACACGTCTGTTCCTGCCCACTGCACCGGCAGAGAGCTCGGGGGAGCCAGAGTCTGTCAGGCAGCTGCTGGGCTGGCCGCCTGTGTGGGAAGGGGCAGAGCCGACCTAGGGGCACACTGGGCCTCTTGCTCTCCCTGCTGCCCTGAGGCTGCTGGGCCAAAGAGGTCTTGGGCATCCAGCCCCTTGCTGGTCCCTTCCCTCTGACGAGGCCCTCTGAGCTCCAGCACCTTGCAGTGTGGAGACAGCCCCTGCCAGCAACCTCCTCTCCAAGGAGGCCTCAAGCGAGGCCTAGGCCCAGGGGAAAGGCACCAGCGGGGATGAGCCTGGGGAGGCGCCCGGGCATGTCTGGACCCAGTCCCCGCAGCCTGCCCCTTGCTGGGGCAGCACCCCCGGAGGCCAGGAAGGTCTGGGCAAGGCTGGCCAGGGGCAGGGGCCCTGCTGGGTCCTGCCCCTGGCCTGTGGGGCGTCTGAGCACAAACGGCCCTCTCCCGCTGGAAGACCTCCCCGGCTGCCTCCAAAGGCCGCTTTGCAAGCACTCTCGCCGGCTGTTCCCGCCAGCCGCGCACAACGCTCCCAAGCCCGGGAGAAAAGCGCTTCGGGGTGGTGCTCTCTCCCGGCCCTTGCCCCTGAGCCTGGGGGCCAGGCAGGGGGTCCACACTCCCAGGCCAAGGCAGAACCACGTGCACACGTCTGTTCCTGCCCCCTGCACCGGCAGAGAGCTCGGGGGAGCCAGAGTCTGTCAGGCAGCTGCTGGGCTGGCCGCCTGTGTGGGAAGGGGCAGAGCCGACCTAGGGGCACACTGGGCCTCTTGCTCTCCCTGCTGCCCTGAGGCTGCTGGGCCAAAGAGGTCTTGGGCATCCAGCCCCTTGCTGGTCCCTTCACTCTGACGAGGCCCTCTGAGCTCCAGCACCTTGCAGTGTGGAGACAGCCCCTGCCAGCAACCTCCTCTCCAAGGAGGCCTCAAGCGAGGCCTAGGCCCAGGGGAAAGGCACCAGCGGGGATGAGCCTGGGGAGGCGCCCGGGCATGTCTGGACCCAGTCCCCGTAGCCTGCCCCTTGCTGGGGCAGCACCCCCGGAGGCCAGGAAGGTCTGGGCAAGGCTGGCCAGGGGCAGGGGCCCTGCTGGGTCCTGCCCCTGGCCTGTGGGGCCTCTGAGCACAACCGGCCCTCTCCCGCTGGAAGACCTCCCCGGCTGCCTCCAAAGGCCGCTTTGCAAGCACTCTCGCCGGCTGTTTCCGCCAGCCGCGCACAACGCTCCCGAGCCCGGGAGAAAAGCGCTTCGGGGTGGTGCTCTCTCCCGGCCCTTGCCCCTGAGCCTGGGGGCCAGGCAGGGGGTCCACACTCCCAGGCCAAGGCAGAACCACATGCACATGTCTGTTCCTGCCCCCTGCACCGGCAGAGAGCTCGGGGGAGCCAGAGTCTGTCAGGCAGCTGCTGGGCTGGCCGCCTTTGTGGGAAGGGGCAGAGCCGACCTAGGGGCACACTGGGCCTCTTGCTCTCCCTGCTGCCCTGAGGCTGCTGGGCCAAAGAGGTCTTGGGCATCCAGCCCCTTGCTGGTCCCTTCCCTCTGACGAGGCCCTCTGAGCTCCAGCACCTTGCAGTGTGGAGACAGCCCCTGCCAGCAACCTCCTCTCCAAGGAGGCCTCAAGCGAGGCCTAGGCCCAGGGGAAAGGCACCAGCGGGGATGAGCCTGGGGAGGCGCCCGGGCATGTCTGGACCCAGTCCCCGCAGCCTGCCCCTTGCTGGGGCAGCACCCCCGGAGGCCAGGAAGGTCTGGGCAAGGCTGGCCAGGGGCAGGGGCCCTGCTGGGTCCTGCCCCTGGCCTGTGGGGCCTCTGAGCACAACCGGCCCTCTCCCGCTGGAAGACCTCCCCGGCTGCCTCCAAAGGCCGCTTTGCAAGCACTCTCGCCGGCTGTTCCCGCCAGCCGCGCACAACGCTCCCAAGCCCGGGAGAAAAGCGCTTCGGGGTGGTGCTCTCTCCCGGCCCTTGCCCCTGAGCCTGGGGGCCAGGCAGGGGGTCCACACTCCCAGGCCAAGGCAGAACCACATGCACACGTCTGTTCCTGCCCCCTGCACCGGCAGAGAGCTCGGGGGAGCCAGAGTCTGTCAGGCAGCTGCTGGGCTGGCCGCCTGTGTGGGAAGGGGCAGAGCCGACCTAGGGGCACACTGGGCCTCTTGCTCTCCCTGCTGCCCTGAGGCTGCTGGGCCAAAGAGGTCTTGGGCATCCAGCCCCTTGCTGGTCCCTTCCCTCTGACGAGGCCCTCTGAGCTCCAGCACCTTGCAGTGTGGAGACAGCCCCTGCCAGCAACCTCCTCTCCAAGGAGGCCTCAAGCGAGGCCTAGGCCCAGGGGAAAGGCACCAGCGGGGATGAGCCTGGGGAGGCGCCCGGGCATGTCTGGACCCAGTCCCCGCAGCCTGCCCCTTGCTGGGGCAGTACCCCCGGAGGCCAGGAAGGTCTGGGCAAGGCTGGCCAGGGGCAGGGGCCCTACTGGGTCCTGCCCCTGGCCTGTGGGGCCTCTGAGCACAACCGGCCCTCTCCCGCTGGAAGACCTCCCCGGCTGCCTCCAAAGGCCGCTTTGCAAGCACTCTCGCCGGCTGTTCCCGCCAGCCGCGCACAACGCTCCCAAGCCCGGGAGAAAAGCGATTCGGGGTGATGCTCTCTCCCGGCCCTTGCCCCTGAGCCTGGGGGCCAGGCAGGGGGTCCACACTCCCAGGCCAAGGCAGAACGACATGCACACGTCTGTTCCTGGCCCCTGCACCGGCAGAGAGCTCGGAGGAGCCAGAGTCTGTCAGGCAGCTGCTGGGCTGGCCGCCTGTGTGGGAAGGGGCAGAGCCGACCTAGGGGCACACTGGGCCTCTTGCTCTCCCTGCTGCCCTGAGGCTGCTGGGCCAAAGAGGTCTTGGGCATCCAGCCCCTTGCTGGTCCCTTCCCTCTGACGAGGCCCTCTGAGCTCCAGCACCTTGCAGTGTGGAGACAGCCCCTGCCAGCAACCTCCTCTCCAAGGAGGCCTCAAGCGAGGCCTAGGCCCAGGGGTAAGGCACCAGCGGGGATGAGCCTGGGGAGGCGCCCGGGCATGTCTGGACCCAGTCCCCGCAGCCTGCCCCTTGCTGGGGCAGCACCCCCGGAGGCCAGGAAGGTCTGGGCAAGGCTGGCCAGGGGCAGGGGCCCTGCTGGGTCCTGCCCCTGGCCTGTGGGGCCTCTGAGCACAACCGGCCCTCTCCCGCTGGAAGACCTCCCCGGCTGCCTCCAAAGGCCGCTTTGCAAGCACTCTCGCCGGCTGTTCCCGTCAGCCGTGCCCAATGCTCCCAAGCCCGGGAGAAAAGCGCTTCGGGGTGGTGCTCCCTCCCGGCCCTTGCCCCTGAGCCTGGGGGCCAGGCAGGGGGTCCACACTCCCAGGCCAAGGCAGAACCACATGCACACGTCTGTTCCTGCCCCCTGCACCGGCAGAGAGCTCGGGGGAGCCAGAGTCTGTCAGGCAGCTGCTGGGCTGGCCGCCTGTGTGGGAAGGGGCAGAGCCGACCTAGGGGCACACTGGGCCTCTTGCTCTCCCTGCTGCCCTGAGGCTGCTGGGCCAAAGAGGTCTTGGGCATCCAGCCCCTTGCTGGTCCCTTCCCTCTGACGAGGCCCTCTGAGCTCCAGCACCTTGCAGTGTGGAGACAGCCCCTGCCAGCAACCTCCTCTCCAAGGAGGCCTCAAGCGAGGCCTAGGCCCAGGGGAAAGGCACCAGCGGGGATGAGCCTGGGGAGGCGCCCGGGCATGTCTGGACCCAGTCCCCGCAGCCTGCCCCTTGCTGGGGCAGTACCCCCGGAGGCCAGGAAGGTCTGGGCAAGGCTGGCCAGGGGCAGGGGCCCTGCTGGGACCTGCCCCTGGCCTGTGGGGCCTCTGAGCACAACCGGCCCTCTCCCGCTGGAAGACCTCCCCGGCTGCCTCCAAAGGCCGCTTTGCAAGCACTCTCGCCGGCTGTTCCCGCCAGCCGCGCACAACGCTCCCAAGCCCGGGAGAAAAGCGCTTCGGGGTGGTGCTCTCTCCCGGCCCTTGCCCCTGAGCCTGGGGGCCAGGCAGGGGGTCCACACTCCCAGGCCAAGGCAGAACCACATGCACACGTCTGTTCCTGCCCCCTGCACCGGCAGAGAGCTCGGGGGAGCCAGAGTCTGTCAGGCAGCTGCTGGGCTGGCCGCCTGTGTGGGAAGGGGCAGAGCCGACCTAGGGGCACACTGGGCCTCTTGCTCTCCCTGCTGCCCTGAGGCTGCTGGGCCAAAGAGGTCTTGGGCATCCAGCCCCTTGCTGGTCCCTTCCCTCTGACGAGGCCCTCTGAGCTCCAGCACCTTGCAGTGTGGAGACAGCCCCTGCCAGCAACCTCCTCTCCAAGGAGGCCTCAAGCGAGGCCTAGGCCCAGGGGAAAGGCACCAGCGGGGATGAGCCTGGGGAGGCGCCCGGGCATGTCTGGACCCAGTCCCCGCAGCCTGCCCCTTGCTGGGGCAGCACCCCCGGAGGCCAGGAAGGTCTGGGCAAGGCTGGCCAGGGGCAGGGGCCCTGCTGGGTCCTGCCCCTGGCCTGTGGGCCCTCTGAGCACAACCGGCCCTCTCCCGCTGGAAGACCTCCCCGGCTGCCCCCAAAGGCCGCTTTGCAAGCACTCTCGCCGGCTGTTCCCGCCAGCCGCGCACAACGCTCCCAAGCCCGGGAGAAAAGCGCTTCGGGGTGGTGCTCTCTCCCCTGCCCTTGCCCCTGAGCCTGGGGGCCAGGCAGGGGGGTCCACACTCCCAGGCCAAGGCAGAACCACATGCACACGTCTGTTCCTGCCCCCTGCACCGGCAGAGAGCTCGGGGGAGCCAGAGTCTGTCAGGCAGCTGCTGGGCTGGCCGCCTGTGTGGGAAGGGGCAGAGCCGACCTAGGGGCACACTGGGCCTCTTGCTCTCCCTGCTGCCCTGAGGCTGCTGGGCCAAAGAGGTCTTGGGCATCCAGCCCCTTGCTGGTCCCTTCCCTCTGACGAGGCCCTCTGAGCTCCAGCACCTTGCAGTGTGGAGACAGCCCCTGCCAGCAACCTCCTCTCCAAGGAGGCCTCAAGCGAGGCCTAGGCCCAGGGGAAAGGCACCAGCGGGGATGAGCCTGGGGAGGCGCCCGGGCATGTCTGGACCCAGTCCCCGCAGCCTGCCCCTTGCTGGGGCAGTACCCCCGGAGGCCAGGAAGGTCTGGGCAAGGCTGGCCAGGGGCAGGGGCCCTGCTGGGTCCTGCCCCTGGCCTGTGGGGCCCTCTGAGCACAACCGGCCCTCTCCCGCTGGAAGACCTCCCCGGCTGCCTCCAAAGGCCGCTTTGCAAGCACTCTCGCCGGCTGTTCCCGCCAGCCGCGCACAACCGCTCCCAAGCCCGGGAGAAAAGCGCTTCGGGGTGATGCTCTCTCCCGGCCCCTTGCCCCTGAGCCTGGGGGCCAGGCAGGGGGTCCACACTCCCAGGCCAAGGCAGGAACCACATGCACACGTCTGTTCCTGGCCCCTGCACCGGCAGAGAGCTCGGAGGAGCCAGAGTCTGTCAGGCAGCTGCTGGGCTGGCCGCCTGTGTGGGAAGGGGCAGAGCCGACCTAGGGGCACACTGGGCCTCTTGCTCTCCCTGCTGCCCTGAGGCTGCTGGGCCAAGAGGTCTTGGGCATCCAGCCCCCTTACTGGTCCCTTCCCTCTGACGAGGGCCCTCTGAGCTCCGGCACCTTGCAGTGTGGAGACAGCCCCTGCCAGCAACCTCCTCTCCAAGGAGGCCTCAAGCGAGGCCTAGGCCCAGGGGTAAGGCACCAGCGGGGGATGAGCCTGGGGAGGCGGCCCGGGCATGTCTGGACCCCAGTCCCCGCAGCCTGCCCCTTGCTGGGGCAGCACCCCCGGAGGCCAGGAAGGTCTGGGCAAGGCTGGCCAGGGGCAGGGGCCCTGCTGGGTCCTGCCCCTGGCCTGTGGGGCCTCTGAGCACAACCGGCCCTCTCCCGCTGGAAGACCTCCCCGGCTGCCTCCAAAGGCCGCTTTGCAAGCACTCTCGCCGGCTGTTCCCGCCAGCCGTGCCCAATGCTCCCAAGCCGGGAGAAAAGCGCTTCGGGGTGGTGCTCTCTCCCGGCCCTTGCCCCTGAGCCTGGGGGCCAGGCAGGGGGTCCACACTCCCAGGCCAAGGCAGAACCACATGCACACGTCTGTTCCTGCCCCCTGCACCGGCAGAGAGCTCGGGGGAGCCAGAGTCTGTCAGGCAGCTGCTGGGCTGGCCGCCTGTGTGGGAAGGGGGCAGAGCCGACCTAGGGGCACACTGGGCCTCTTGCTCTCCCTGCTGCCCTGAGGCTGCTGGGCCAAAGAGGTCTTGGGCATCCAGCCCCTTGCTGGTCCCTTCCCTCTGACGAGGCCCTCTGAGCTCCAGCACCTTGCAGTGTGGAGACAGCCCCTGCCAGCAACCTCCTCTCCAAGGAGGCCTCAAGCGAGGCCTAGGCCTCAGGGGAAAGGCACCAGCGGGGATGAGCCTGGGGAGGCGCCCGGGCATGTCTGGACCCAGTCCCCGCAGCCTGCCCCTTGCTGGGGCAGTACCCCCCCGGAGGCCAGGAAGGTCTGGGCAAGGCTGGCCAGGGGCAGGGGCCCTGCTGGGGACATGCCCCTGGCCTGTGGGGCCTCTGAGCACAACCGGCCCTCTCCCGCTGGAAGACCTCCCCGGCTGCCTCCAAAGGCCGCTTTGCAAGCACTCTCGCCGGCTGTTCCCGCCAGCCGCGCACAACGCTCCCAAGCCCGGGAGAAAAGCGCTTCGGGGTGGTGCTCTCTCCCGGCCCTTGCCCCTGAGCCTGGGGGCCAGGCAGGGGGTCCACACTCCCAGGCCAAGGCAGAACCACATGCACACGTCTGTTCCTGCCCCCTGCACCGGCAGAGAGCTCGGGGGAGCCAGAGTCTGTCAGGCAGCTGCTGGGCTGGCCGCCTGTGTGGGAAGGGGCAGAGCCGACCTAGGGGCACACTGGGCCTCTTGCTCTCCCTGCTGCCCTGAGGCTGCTGGGCCAAAGAGGTCTTGGGCATCCAGCCCCTTGCTGGTCCCTTCCCTCTGACGAGGCCCTCTGAGCTCCAGCACCTTGCAGTGTGGAGACAGCCCCTGCCAGCAACCTCCTCTCCAAGGAGGCCTCAAGCGAGGCCTAGGCCCAGGGGAAAGGCACCAGCGGGGATGAGCCTGGGGAGGCGCCCGGGCATGTCTGGACCCAGTCCCCGCAGCCTGCCCCTTGCTGGGGCAGCACCCCCGGAGGCCAGGAAGGTCTGGGCAAGGCTGGCCAGGGGCAGGGGCCCTGCTGGGTCCTGCCCCTGGCCTGTGGGGCCTCTGAGCACAACCGGCCCTCTCCCGCTGGAAGACCTCCCCGGCTGCCTCCAAAGGCCGCTTTGCAAGCACTCTCGCCGGCTGTTCCCGCCAGCCGCGCACAACGCTCCCAAGCCCGGGAGAAAAGCGCTTCGGGGTGGTGCTCTCTCCCGGCCCTTGCCCCTGAGCCTGGGGGCCAGGCAGGGGGTCCACACTCCCAGGCCAAGGCAGAACCACATGCACACGTCTGTTCCTGCCCCCTGCACCGGCAGAGAGCTCGGGGGAGCCAGAGTCTGTCAGGCAGCTGCTGGGCTGGCCGCCTGTGTGGGAAGGGGCAGAGCCGACCTAGGGGCACACTGGGCCTCTTGCTCTCCCTGCTGCCCTGAGGCTGCTGGGCCAAAGAGGTCTTGGGCATCCAGCCCCTTGCTGGTCCCTTCCCTCTGACGAGGCCCTCTGAGCTCCAGCCCCTTGCAGTGTGGAGACAGCCCCTGGCAGCAACCTCCTCTCCAAGGAGGCCTCAAGCGAGGCCTAGGCCCAGGGGAAAGGCACCAGCGGGGATGAGCCTGGGGAGGCGCCCGGGCATGTCTGGACCCAGGCCCCGCAGCCTGCCCCTTGCTGGGGCAGTACCCCCGGAGGCCAGGAAGGTCTGGGCAAGGCTGGCCAGGGGCAGGGGCCCTGCTGGGTCCTGCCCCTGGCCTGTGGGGCCTCTGAACACAACCGGCCCTCTCCCGATGGAAGACCACCCCGGCTGCCTCCAAAGGCCGCTTTGCAAGCACTCTCGCCTGTTGTTCCCGCCAGCCGCGCACAACGCTCCCAAGCCCGGGAGAAAAGCGCTTCGGGGTGGTGCTCTCTCCCGGCCCTTGCCCCTGAGCCTGGGGGCCAGGCGCTGGGTCCACACTCCCAGGCCAAGGCAGAACCACATGCACACGTCTGTTCCTGCCCCCTGCACCGGCAGAGAGCTCGGGGGAGCCAGAGTCTGTCAGGCAGCTGCTGGGCTGGCCGCCTGTGTGGGAAGGGGCAGAGCCGACCTAGGGGCACACTGGGCCTCTTGCTCTCCCTGCTGCCCTGAGGCTGCTGGGCCAAAGAGGTCTTGGGCATCCAGCCCCTTGCTGGTCCCTTCCCTCTGACGAGGCCCTCTGAGCTCCAGCACCTTGCAGTGTGGAGACAGCCCCTGCCAGCAACCTCCTCTCCAAGGAGGCCTCAAGCGAGGCCTAGGCCCAGGGGAAAGGCACCAGCGGGGATGAGCCTGGGGAGGCGCCTGGGCATGTCTGGACCCAGTCCCCGCAGCCTGCCCCTTGCTGGGGCAGTACCCCCGGAGGCCAGGAAGGTCTGGGCAAGGCTGGCCAGGGGCAGGGGCCCTGCTGGGTCCTGCCCCTGGCCTGTGGGGCCTCTGAGCACAACCGGCCCTCTCCCGCTGGAAGACCTCCCCGGCTGCCTCCAAAGGCCGCTTTGCAAGCACTCTCGCCGGCTGTTCCCGCAGGCCGCGCACAACGCTCCCAAGCCCGGGAGAAAAGCGCTTCGGGGTGGTGCTCTCTCCCGGCCCTTGCCCCTGAGCCTGGGGGCCAGGCAGGGGGTCCACACTCCCAGGCCAAGGCAGAACCACATGCACACGTCTGTTCCTGCCCCCTGCACCGGCAGAGAGCTCGGGGGAGCCAGAGTCTGTCAGGCAGCTGCTGGGCTGGCCGCCTGTGTGGGAAGGGGCAGAGCCGACCTAGGGGCACACTGGGCCTCTTGCTCTCCCTGCTGCCCTGAGGCTGCTGGGCCAAAGAGGTCTTGGGCATCCAGCCCCTTGCTGGTCCCTTCCCTCTGACGAGGCCCTCTGAGCTCCAGCCCCTTGCAGTGTGGAGACAGCCCCTGCCAGCAACCTCCTCTCCAAGGAGGCCTCAAGCGAGGCCTAGGCCCAGGGGAAAGGCACCAGCGGGGATGAGCCTGGGGAGGCGCCCGGGCATGTCTGGACCCAGTCCCCGCAGCCTGCCCCTTGCTGGGGCAGCATCCCCGGAGGCCAGGAAGGTCTGGGCAAGGCTGGCCAGGGACAGGGGCCCTGCTGGGTCCTGCCCCTGGCCTGTGGGGCCTCTGAGCACAACCGGCCCTCTCCCGCTGGAAGACCTCCCCGGCTGCCTCCAAAGGCCGCTTTGCAAGCACTCTCGCCGGCTGTTCCCGCAGGCTGCGCACAACGATCTCAAGCCCGGGAGAAAAGCGCTTCGGGCTGGTGCTCTCTCCCGGCCCTTGCCCCTGAGCCTTGGGGCCAGGCAGGGGGTCCACACTCCCAGGCCAAGGCAGAACCACATGCACACGTCTGTTCCTGCCCACTGCACCGGCAGAGAGCTCGGGGGAGCCAGAGTCTGTCAGGCAGCTGCTGGGCTGGCCGCCTGTGTGGGAAGGGGCAGAGCCGACCTAGGGGCACACTGGGCCTCTTGCTCTCCCTGCTGCCCTGAGGCTGCTGGGCCAAAGAGGTCTTGGGCATCCAGCCCCTTGCTGGTCCCTTCCCTCTGACGAGGCCCTCTGAGCTCCAGCACCTTGCAGTGTGGAGACAGCCCCTGCCAGCAACCTCCTCTCCAAGGAGGCCTCAAGCGAGGCCTAGGCCCAGGGGAAAGGCACCAGCGGGGATGAGCCTGGGGAGGCGTCCGGGCATGTCTGGACCCAGTCCCCGCAGCCTGCCCCTTGCTGGGGCAGCACCCCCGGAGGCCAGGAAGGTCTGGGCAAGGCTGGCCAGGGGCAGGGGCCCTGCTGGGTCCTGCCCCTGGCCTGTGGGGCCTCTGAGCACAAACGGCCCTCTCCCGCTAGAAGACCTCCCCGGCTGCCTCCAAAGGCCGCTTTGCAAGCACTCTCGCCGGCTGTTCCCGCCAGCCGCGCACAACGCTCCCAAGCCCGGGAGAAAAGCGCTTCGGGGTGGTGCTCTCTCCCGGCCCTTGCCCCTGAGCCTGGGGGCCAGGCAGGGGGTCCACACTCCCAGGCCAAGGCAGAACCACATGCACACGTCTGTTCCTGCCCCCTGCACCGGCAGAGAGCTCGGGGGAGCCAGAGTCTGTCAGGCAGCTGCTGGGCTGGCCGCCTGTGTGGGAAGGGGCAGAGCCGACCTAGGGGCACACTGGGCCTCTTGCTCTCCCTGCTGCCCTGAGGCTGCTGGGCCAAAGAGGTCTTGGGCATCCAGCCCCTTGCTGGTCCCTTCCCTCTGACGAGGCCCTCTGAGCTCCAGCACCTTGCAGTGTGGAGACAGCCCCTGCCAGCAACCTCCTCTCCAAGGAGGCCTCAAGCGAGGCCTAGGCCCAGGGGAAAGGCACCAGCGGGGATGAGCCTGGGGAGGCGCCCGGGCATGTCTGGACCCAGTCCCCGCAGCCTGCCCCTTGCTGGGGCAGCACCCCCGGAGGCCAGGAAGGTCTGGGCAAGGCTGGCCAGGGGCAGGGGCCCTGCTGGGTCCTGCCCCTGGCCTGTGGGGCCTCTGAGCACAACCGGCCCTCTCCCGCTGGAAGACCTCCCCGGCTGCCTCCAAAGGCCGCTTTGCAAGCACTCTCGCCGGCTGTTCCCGCCAGCCGCGCACAACGCTCCCAAGCCCGGGAGAAAAGCGCTTCGGGGTGGTGCTCTCTCCCGGCCCTTGCCCCTGAGCCTGGGGGCCAGGCAGGGGGTCCACACTCCCAGGCCAAGGCAGAACCACATGCACACGTCTGTTCCTGCCCCCTGCACCGGCAGAGAGCTCGGGGGAGCCAGAGTCTGTCAGGCAGCTGCTGGGCTGGCCGCCTGTGTGGGAAGGGGCAGAGCCGACCTAGGGGCACACTGGGCCTCTTGCTCTCCCTGCTGCCCTGAGGCTGCTGGGCCAAAGAGGTCTTGGGCATCCAGCCCCTTGCTGGTCCCTTCCCTCTGACGAGGCCCTCTGAGCTCCAGCACCTTGCAGTGTGGAGACAGCCCCTGCCAGCAACCTCCTCTCCAAGGAGGCCTCAAGCGAGGCCTAGGCCCAGGGGAAAGGCACCAGCGGGGATGAGCCTGGGGAGGCGCCCGGGCATGTCTGGACCCAGTCCCCGCAGCCTGCCCCTTGCTGGGGCAGCACCCCCGGAGGCCAGGAAGGTCTGGGCAAGGCTGGCCAGGGGCAGGGGCCCTGCTGGGTCCTGCCCCTGGCCTGTGGGGCCTCTGAGCACAACCGGCCCTCTCCCGCTGGAAGACCTCCCCGGCTGCCTCCAAAGGCCGCTTTGCAAGCACTCTCGCCGGCTGTTCCCGCAGGCTGCGCACAACGCTCTCAAGCCCGGGAGAAAAGCGCTTCGGGGTGGTGCTCTCTCCCGGCCCTTGCCCCTGAGCCTTGGGGCCAGGCAGGGGGTCCACACTCCCAGGCCAAGGCAGAACCACATGCACACGTCTGTTCCTGCCCACTGCACCGGCAGAAAGCTCGGGGGAGCCAGAGTCTGTCAGGCAGCTGCTGGGCTGGCCGCCTGTGTGGGAAGGGGCAGAGCCGACCTAGGGGCACACTGGGCCTCTTGCTCTCCCTGCTGCCCTGAGGCTGCTGGGCCAAAGAGGTCTTGGGCATCCAGCACCTTGCTGGTCCCTTCCCTCTGACGAGGCCCTCTGAGCTCCAGCACCTTGCAGTGTGGAGACAGCCCCTGCCAGCAACCTCCTCTCCAAGGAGGCCTCAAGCGAGGCCTAGGCCCAGGGGAAAGGCACCAGCGGGGATGAGCCTGGGGAGGCGCCCGGGCATGTCTGGACCCAGTCCCCGCAGCCTGCCCCTTGCTGGGGCAGTACCCCCGGAGGCCAGGAAGGTCTGGGCAAGGCTGGCCAGGGGCAGGGGCCCTGCTGGGTCCTGCCCCTGGCCTGTGGGGCCTCTGAGCACAACCGGCCCTCTCCCGCTGGAAGACCTCCCCGGCTGCCTCCAAAGGCCGCTTTGCAAGCACTCTCGCCGGCTGTTCCCGCCAGCCGCGCACAACGCTCCCAAGCCCGGGAGAAAAGCGCTTCGGGGTGGTGCTCTCTCCCGGCCCTTGCCCCTGAGCCTGGGGGCCAGGCAGGGGGTCCACACTCCCAGGCCAAGGCAGAACCACATGCACACGTCTGTTCCTGCCCCCTGCACCGGCAGAGAGCTCGGGGGAGCCAGAGTCTGTCAGGCAGCTGCTGGGCTGGCCGCCTGTGTGGGAAGGGGCAGAGCCGACCTAGGGGCACACTGGGCCTCTTGCTCTCCCTGCTGCCCTGAGGCTGCTGGGCCAAAGAGGTCTTGGGCATCCAGCCCCTTGCTGGTCCCTTCCCTCTGACGAGGCCCTCTGAGCTCCAGCACCTTGCAGTGTGGAGACAGCCCCTGCCAGCAACCTCCTCTCCAAGGAGGCCTCAAGCGAGGCCTAGGCCCAGGGGAAAGGCACCAGCGGGGATGAGCCTGGGGAGGCGTCCGGGCATGTCTGGACCCAGTCCCCGCAGCCTGCCCCTTGCTGGGGCAGCACCCCCAGAAGCCAGGAAGGTCTGGGCAAGGCTGGCCAGGGGCAGGGGCCCTGCTGGGTCCTGCCCCTGGCCTGTGGGGCCTCTGAGCACAACCGGCCCTCTCCCGCTGGAAGACCTCCCCGGCTGCCTCCAAAGGCCGCTTTGCAAGCACTCTCGCCGGCTGTTCCCGCAGGCCGCGCACAACGCTCCCAAGCCCGGGAGAAAAGCGCTTCGGGGTGGTGCTCTCTCCCGGCCCTTGCCCCTGAGCCTGGGGGCCAGGCAGGGGGTCCACACTCCCAGGCCAAGGCAGAACCACATGCACACGTCTGTTCCTGCCCCCTGCACCGGCAGAGAGCTCGGGGGAGCCAGAGTCTGTCAGGCAGCTGCTGGGCTGGCCGCCTGTGTGGGAAGGGGCAGAGCCGACCTAGGGGCACACTGGGCCTCTTGCTCTCCCTGCTGCCCTGAGGCTGCTGGGCCAAAGAGGTCTTGGGCATCCAGCCCCTTGCTGGTCCCTTCCCTCTGACGAGGCCCTCTGAGCTCCAGCACCTTGCAGTGTGGAGACAGCCCCTGCCAGCAACCTCCTCTCCAAGGAGGCCTCAAGCGAGGCCTAGGCCCAGGGGAAAGGCACCAGCGGGGATGAGCCTGGGGAGGCGCCCGGGCATGTCTGGACCCAGTCCCCGCAGCCTGCCCCTTGCTGGGGCAGCACCCCCGGAGGCCAGGAAGGTCTGGGCAAGGCTGGCCAGGGGCAGGGGCCCTGCTGGGTCCTGCCCCTGGCCTGTGGGGCCTCTGAGCACAACCGGCCCTCTCCCGCTGGAAGACCTCCCCGGCTGCCTCCAAAGGCCGCTTTGCAAGCACTCTCGCCGGCTGTTCCCGCCAGCCGCGCACAACGCTCCCAAGCCCGGGAGAAAAGCGCTTCGGGGTGGTGCTCTCTCCCGGCCCTTGCCCCTGAGCCTGGGGGCCAGGCAGGGGGTCCACACTCCCAGGCCAAGGCAGAACCACATGCACACGTCTGTTCCTGCCCCCTGCACCGGCAGAGAGCTCGGGGGAGCCAGAGTCTGTCAGGCAGCTGCTGGGCTGGCCGCCTGTGTGGGAAGGGGCAGAGCCGACCTAGGGGCACACTGGGCCTCTTGCTCTCCCTGCTGCCCTGAGGCTGCTGGGCCAAAGAGGTCTTGGGCATCCAGCCCCTTGCTGGTCCCTTCCCTCTGACGAGGCCCTCTGAGCTCCAGCCCCTTGCAGTGTGGAGACAGCCCCTGGCAGCAACCTCCTCTCCAAGGAGGCCTCAAGCGAGGCCTAGGCCCAGGGGAAAGGCACCAGCGGGGATGAGCCTGGGGAGGCGCCCGGGCATGTCTGGACCCAGTCCCCGCAGCCTGCCCCTTGCTGGGGCAGTACCCCCGGAGGCCAGGAAGGTCTGGGCAAGGCTGGCCAGGGGCAGGGGCCCTGCTGGGTCCTGCCCCTGGCCTGTGGGGCCTCTGAGCACAACCGGCCCTCTCCCGATGGAAGACCACCCCGGCTGCCTCCAAAGGCCGCTTTGCAAGCACTCTCGCCGGTTGTTCCCGCCAGCTGCGCACAATGCTCCCGAGCCCGGGAGAAAAGCGCTTCGGGGTGGTGCTCTCTCCCGGCCCTTGCTCCTGAGCCTGGGGGCCAGGCAGGGGGTCCAAACTCCCAGGCCAAGGCAGAACCACGTGCACACGTCTGTTCCTGCCCCCTGCACCGGCAGAGAGCTCGGGGGAGCCAGAGTCTGTCAGGCAGCTGCTGGGCTGGCCGCCTGTGTGGGAAGGGGCAGAGCCGACCTAGGGGCACACTGGGCCTCTTGCTCTCCCTGCTGCCCTGAGGCTGCTGGGCCAAAGAGGTCTTGGGCATCCAGCCCCTTGCTGGTCCCTTCCCTCTGACGAGGCCCTCTGAGCTCCAGCACCTTGCAGTGTGGAGACAGCCCCTGCCAGCAACCTCCTCTCCAAGGAGGCCTCAAGCGAGGCCTAGGCCCAGGGGAAAGGCACCAGCGGGGATGAGCCTGGGGAGGCGCCCGGGCATGTCTGGACCCAGTCCCCGCAGCCTGCCCCTTGCTGGGGCAGCACCCCCGGAGGCCAGGAAGGTCTGGGCAAGGCTGGCCAGGGGCAGGGGCCCTGCTGGGTCCTGCCCCTGGCCTGTGGGGCCTCTGAGCACAACCGGCCCTCTCCCGCTGGAAGACCTCCCCGGCTGCCTCCAAAGGCCGCTTTGCAAGCACTCTCGCCGGCTGTTTCCGCCAGCCGCGCACAACGCTCCCGAGCCCGGGAGAAAAGCGCTTCGGGGTGGTGCTCTCTCCCGGCCCTTGCCCCTGAGCCTGGGGGCCAGGCAGGGGGTCCACACTCCCAGGCCAAGGCAGAACCACATGCACATGTCTGTTCCTGCCCCCTGCACCGGCAGAGAGCTCGGGGGAGCCAGAGTCTGTCAGGCAGCTGCTGGGCTGGCCGCCTTTGTGGGAACGGGCAGAGCCGACCTAGGGGCACACTGGGCCTCTTTCTCTCCCTGCTGCCCTGAGGCTGCTGGGCCAAAGAGGTCTTGGGCATCCAGCCCCTTGCTGGTCCCTTCCCTCTGACGAGGCCCTCTGAGCTCCAGCACCTTGCAGTGTGGAGACAGCCCCTGCCAGCAACCTCCTCTCCAAGGAGGCCTCAAGCGAGGCCTAGGCCCAGGGGAAAGGCACCAGCGGGGATGAGCCTGGGGAGGCGCCCGGGCATGTCTGGACCCAGTCCCCGCAGCCTGCCCCTTGCTGGGGCAGCACCCCCGGAGGCCAGGAAGGTCTGGGCAAGGCTGGCCAGGGGCAGGGGCCCTGCTGGGTCCTGCCCCTGGCCTGTGGGGCCTCTGAGCACAACCGGCCCTCTCCCGCTGGAAGACCTCCCCGGCTGCCTCCAAAGGCCGCTTTGCAAGCACTCTCGCCGGCTGTTCCCGCCAGCCGCGCACAACGCTCCCAAGCCCGGGAGAAAAGCGCTTCGGGGTGGTGCTCTCTCCCGGCCCTTGCCCCTGAGCCTGGGGGCCAGGCAGGGGGTCCACACTCCCAGGCCAAGGCAGAACCACATGCACACGTCTGTTCCTGCCCCCTGCACCGGCAGAGAGCTCGGGGGAGCCAGAGTCTGTCAGGCAGCTGCTGGGCTGGCCGCCTGTGTGGGAAGGGGCAGAGCCGACCTAGGGGCACACTGGGCCTCTTGCTCTCCCTGCTGCCCTGAGGCTGCTGGGCCAAAGAGGTCTTGGGCATCCAGCCCCTTGCTGGTCCCTTCCCTCTGACGAGGCCCTCTGAGCTCCAGCACCTTGCAGTGTGGAGACAGCCCCTGCCAGCAACCTCCTCTCCAAGGAGGCCTCAAGCGAGGCCTAGGCCCAGGGGAAAGGCACCAGCGGGGATGAGCCTGGGGAGGCGCCCGGGCATGTCTGGACCCAGTCCCCGCAGCCTGCCCCTTGCTGGGGCAGTACCCCCGGAGGCCAGGAAGGTCTGGGCAAGGCTGGCCAGGGGCAGGGGCCCTGCTGGGTCCTGCCCCTGGCCTGTGGGGCCTCTGAGCACAACCGGCCCTCTCCCGCTGGAAGACCTCCCCGGCTGCCTCCAAAGGCCGCTTTGCAAGCACTCTCGCCGGCTGTTCCCGCCAGCCGCGCACAACGCTCCCAAGCCCGGGAGAAAAGCGCTTCGGGGTGATGCTCTCTCCCGGCCCTTGCCCCTGAGCCTGGGGGCCAGGCAGGGGGTCCACACTCCCAGGCCAAGGCAGAACGACATGCACACGTCTGTTCCTGGCCCCTGCACCGGCAGAGAGCTCGGAGGAGCCAGAGTCTGTCAGGCAGCTGCTGGGCTGGCCGCCTGTGTGGGAAGGGGCAGAGCCGACCTAGGGGCACACTGGGCCTCTTGCTCTCCCTGCTGCCCTGAGGCTGCTGGGCCAAAGAGGTCTTGGGCATCCAGCCCCTTGCTGGTCCCTTCCCTCTGACGAGGCCCTCTGAGCTCCAGCACCTTGCAGTGTGGAGACAGCCCCTGCCAGCAACCTCCTCTCCAAGGAGGCCTCAAGCGAGGCCTAGGCCCAGGGGTAAGGCACCAGCGGGGATGAGCCTGGGGAGGCGCCCGGGCATGTCTGGACCCAGTCCCCGCAGCCTGCCCCTTGCTGGGGCAGCACCCCCGGAGGCCAGGAAGGTCTGGGCAAGGCTGGCCAGGGGCAGGGGCCCTGCTGGGTCCTGTCCCTGGCCTGTGGGGCCTCTGAGCACAACCGGCCCTCTCCCGCTGGAAGACCTCCCCGGCTGCCTCCAAAGGCCGCTTTGCAAGCACTCTCGCCGGCTGTTCCCGTCAGCCGTGCCCAATGCTCCCAAGCCCGGGAGAAAAGCGCTTCGGGGTGGTGCTCTCTCCCGGCCCTTGCCCCTGAGCCTGGGGGCCAGGCAGGGGGTCCACACTCCCAGGCCAAGGCAGAACCACATGCACACGTCTGTTCCTGCCCCCTGCACCGGCAGAGAGCTCGGGGGAGCCAGAGTCTGTCAGGCAGCTGCTGGGCTGGCCGCCTGTGTGGGAAGGGGCAGAGCCGACCTAGGGGCACACTGGGCCTCTTGCTCTCCCTGCTGCCCTGAGGCTGCTGGGCCAAAGAGGTCTTGGGCATCCAGCCCCTTGCTGGTCCCTTCCCTCTGACGAGGCCCTCTGAGCTCCAGCACCTTGCAGTGTGGAGACAGCCCCTGCCAGCAACCTCCTCTCCAAGGAGGCCTCAAGCGAGGCCTAGGCCCAGGGGAAAGGCACCAGCGGGGATGAGCCTGGGGAGGCGCCCGGGCATGTCTGGACCCAGTCCCCGCAGCCTGCCCCTTGCTGGGGCAGTACCCCCGGAGGCCAGGAAGGTCTGGGCAAGGCTGGCCAGGGGCAGGGGCCCTGCTGGGACCTGCCCCTGGCCTGTGGGGCCTCTGAGCACAACCGGCCCTCTCCCGCTGGAAGACCTCCCCGGCTGCCTCCAAAGGCCGCTTTGCAAGCACTCTCGCCGGCTGTTCCCGCCAGCCGCGCACAACGCTCCCAAGCCCGGGAGAAAAGCGCTTCGGGGTGGTGCTCTCTCCCGGCCCTTGCCCCTGAGCCTGGGGGCCAGGCAGGGGGTCCACACTCCCAGGCCAAGGCAGAACCACATGCACACGTCTGTTCCTGCCCCCTGCACCGGCAGAGAGCTCGGGGGAGCCAGAGTCTGTCAGGCAGCTGCTGGGCTGGCCGCCTGTGTGGGAAGGGGCAGAGCCGACCTAGGGGCACACTGGGCCTCTTGCTCTCCCTGCTGCCCTGAGGCTGCTGGGCCAAAGAGGTCTTGGGCATCCAGCCCCTTGCTGGTCCCTTCCCTCTGACGAGGCCCTCTGAGCTCCAGCACCTTGCAGTGTGGAGACAGCCCCTGCCAGCAACCTCCTCTCCAAGGAGGCCTCAAGCGAGGCCTAGGCCCAGGGGAAAGGCACCAGCGGGGATGAGCCTGGGGAGGCGCCCGGGCATGTCTGGACCCAGTCCCCGCAGCCTGCCCCTTTCTGGGGCAGCACCCCCGGAGGCCAGGAAGGTCTGGGCAAGGCTGGCCAGGGGCAGGGGCCCTGCTGGGTCCTGCCCCTGGCCTGTGGGCCCTCTGAGCACAACCGGCCCTCTCCCGCTGGAAGACCTCCCCGGCTGCCTCCAAAGGCCGCTTTGCAAGCACTCTCGCCGGCTGTTCCCGCCAGCCGCGCACAACGCTCCCAAGCCCGGGAGAAAAGCGCTTCGGGGTGGTGCTCTCTCCCGGCCCTTGCCCCTGAGCCTGGGGGCCAGGCAGGGGGTCCACACTCCCAGGCCAAGGCAGAACCACATGCACACGTCTGTTCCTGCCCCCTGCACCGGCAGAGAGCTCGGGGGAGCCAGAGTCTGTCAGGCAGCTGCTGGGCTGGCCGCCTGTGTGGGAAGGGGCAGAGCCGACCTAGGGGCACACTGGGCCTCTTGCTCTCCCTGCTGCCCTGAGGCTGCTGGGCCAAAGAGGTCTTGGGCATCCAGCCCCTTGCTGGTCCCTTCCCTCTGACGAGGCCCTCTGAGCTCCAGCACCTTGCAGTGTGGAGACAGCCCCTGCCAGCAACCTCCTCTCCAAGGAGGCCTCAAGCGAGGCCTAGGCCCAGGGGAAAGGCACCAGCGGGGATGAGCCTGGGGAGGCGCCCGGGCATGTCTGGACCCAGTCCCCGCAGCCTGCCCCTTGCTGGGGCAGTACCCCCGGAGGCCAGGAAGGTCTGGGCAAGGCTGGCCAGGGGCAGGGGCCCTGCTTGGTCCTGCCCCTGGCCTGTGGGGCCTCTGAGCACAACCGGCCCTCTCCCGCTGGAAGACCTCCCCGGCTGCCTCCAAAGGCCGCTTTGCAAGCACTCTCGCCGGCTGTTCCCGCCAGCCGCGCACAACGCTCCCAAGCCCGGGAGAAAAGCGCTTCGGGGTGATGCTCTCTCCCGGCCCTTGCCCCTGAGCCTGGGGGCCAGGCAGGGGGTCCACACTCCCAGGCCAAGGCAGAACCACATGCACACGTCTGTTCCTGGCCCCTGCACCGGCAGAGAGCTCGGAGGAGCCAGAGTCTGTCAGGCAGCTGCTGGGCTGGCCGCCTGTGTGGGAAGGGGCAGAGCCGACCTAGGGGCACACTGGGCCTCTTGCTCTCCCTGCTGCCCTGAGGCTGCTGGGCCAAAGAGGTCTTGGGCATCCAGCCCCTTGCTGGTCCCTTCCCTCTGACGAGGCCCTCTGAGCTCCAGCACCTTGCAGTGTGGAGACAGCCCCTGCCAGCAACCTCCTCTCCAAGGAGGCCTCAAGCGAGGCCTAGGCCCAGGGGTAAGGCACCAGCGGGGATGAGCCTGGGGAGGCGCCCGGGCATGTCTGGACCCAGTCCCCGCAGCCTGCCCCTTGCTGGGGCAGCACCCCCGGAGGCCAGGAAGGTCTGGGCAAGGCTGGCCAGGGGCAGGGGCCCTGCTGGGTCCTGTCCCTGGCCTGTGGGGCCTCTGAGCACAACCGGCCCTCTCCCGCTGGAAGACCTCCCCGGCTGCCTCCAAAGGCCGCTTTGCAAGCACTCTCGCCGGCTGTTCCCGCCAGCCGTGCCCAATGCTCCCAAGCCCGGGAAAAAAGCGCTTCGGGGTGGTGCTCTCTCCCGGCCCTTGCCCCTGAGCCTGGGGGCCAGGCAGGGGGTCCACACTCCCAGGCCAAGGCAGAACCACATGCACACGTCTGTTCCTGCCCCCTGCACCGGCAGAGAGCTCGGGGGAGCCAGAGTCTGTCAGGCAGCTGCTGGGCTGGCCGCCTGTGTGGGAAGGGGCAGAGCCGACCTAGGGGCACACTGGGCCTCTTGCTCTCCCTGCTGCCCTGAGGCTGCTGGGCCAAAGAGGTCTTGGGCATCCAGCCCCTTGCTGGTCCCTTCCCTCTGACGAGGCCCTCTGAGCTCCAGCACCTTGCAGTGTGGAGACAGCCCCTGCCAGCAACCTCCTCTCCAAGGAGGCCTCAAGCGAGGCCTAGGCCCAGGGGAAAGGCACCAGCGGGGATGAGGCTGGGGAGGCGCCCGGGCATGTCTGGACCCAGTCCCCGCAGCCTGCCCCTTGCTGGGGCAGTACCCCCGGAGGCCAGGAAGGTCTGGGCAAGGCTGGCCAGGGGCAGGGGCCCTGCCGGGACCTGCCCCTGGCCTGTGGGGCCTCTGAGCACAACCGGCCCTCTCCCGCTGGAAGTCCTCCCCGGCTGCCTCCAAAGGCCGCTTTGCAAGCACTCTCGCCGGCTGTTCCCGCCAGCCGCGCACAACGCTCCCAAGCCCGGGAGAAAAGCGCTTCGGGGTGGTGCTCTCTCCCGGCCCTTGCCCCTGAGCCTGGGGGCCAGGCAGGGGGTCCACACTCCCAGGCCAAGGCAGAACCACATGCACACGTCTGTTCCTGCCCCCTGCACCGGCAGAGAGCTCGGGGGAGCCAGAGTCTGTCAGGCAGCTGCTGGGCTGGCCGCCTGTGTGGGAAGGGGCAGAGCCGACCTAGGGGCACACTGGGCCTCTTGCTCTCCCTGCTGCCCTGAGGCTGCTGGGCCAAAGAGGTCTTGGGCATCCAGCCCCTTGCTGGTCCCTTCCCTCTGACGAGGCCCTCTGAGCTCCAGCACCTTGCAGTGTGGAGACAGCCCCTGCCAGCAACCTCCTCTCCAAGGAGGCCTCAAGCGAGGCCTAGGCCCAGGGGAAAGGCACCAGCGGGGATGAGCCTGGGGAGGCGCCCGGGCATGTCTGGACCCAGTCCCCGCAGCCTGCCCCTTGCTGGGGCAGCACCCCCGGAGGCCAGGAAGGTCTGGGCAAGGCTGGCCAGGGGCAGGGGCCCTGCTGGGTCCTGCCCCTGGCCTGTGGGGCCTCTGAGCACAACCGGCCCTCTCCCGCTGGAAGACCTCCCCGGCTGCCTCCAAAGGCCGCTTTGCAAGCACTCTCGCCGGCTGTTCCCGCCAGCCGCGCACAACGCTCCCAAGCCCGGGAGAAAAGCGCTTCGGGGTGGTGCTCTCTCCCGGCCCTTGCCCCTGAGCCTGGGGGCCAGGCAGGGGGTCCACACTCCCAGGCCAAGGCAGAACCACATGCACACGTCTGTTCCTGCCCCCTGCACCGGCAGAGAGCTCGGGGGAGCCAGAGTCTGTCAGGCAGCTGCTGGGCTGGCCGCCTGTGTGGGAAGGGGCAGAGCCGACCTAGGGGCACACTGGGCCTCTTGCTCTCCCTGCTGCCCTGAGGCTGCTGGGCCAAAGAGGTCTTGGGCATCCAGCCCCTTGCTGGTCCCTTCCCTCTGACGAGGCCCTCTGAGCTCCAGCCCCTTGCAGTGTGGAGACAGCCCCTGGCAGCAACCTCCTCTCCAAGGAGGCCTCAAGCGAGGCCTAGGCCCAGGGGAAAGGCACCAGCGGGGATGAGCCTGGGGAGGCGCCCGGGCATGTCTGGACCCAGTCCCCGCAGCCTGCCCCTTGCTGGGGCAGTACCCCCGGAGGCCAGGAAGGTCTGGGCAAGGCTGGCCAGGGGCAGGGGCCCTGCTGGGTCCTGCCCCTGGCCTGTGGGGCCTCTGAGCACAACCGGCCCTCTCCCGATGGAAGACCACCCCGGCTGCCTCCAAAGGCCGCTTTGCAAGCACTCTCGCCTGTTGTTCCCGCCAGCCGCGCACAACGCTCCCAAGCCCGGGAGAAAAGCGCTTCGGGGTGGTGCTCTCTCCCGGCCCTTGCCCCTGAGCCTGGGGGCCAGGCGCTGGGTCCACACTCCCAGGCCAAGGCAGAACCACATGCACACGTCTGTTCCTGCCCCCTGCACCGGCAGAGAGCTCGGGGGAGCCAGAGTCTGTCAGGCAGCTGCTGGGCTGGCCGCCTGTGTGGGAAGGGGCAGAGCCGACCTAGGGGCACACTGGGCCTCTTGCTCTCCCTGCTGCCCTGAGGCTGCTGGGCCAAAGAGGTCTTGGGCATCCAGCCCCTTGCTGGTCCCTTCCCTCTGACGAGGCCCTCTGAGCTCCAGCACCTTGCAGTGTGGAGACAGCCCCTGCCAGCAACCTCCTCTCCAAGGAGGCCTCAAGCGAGGCCTAGGCCCAGGGGAAAGGCACCAGCGGGGATGAGCCTGGGGAGGCGCCTGGGCATGTCTGGACCCAGTCCCCGCAGCCTGCCCCTTGCTGGGGCAGTACCCCCGGAGGCCAGGAAGGTCTGGGCAAGGCTGGCCAGGGGCAGGGGCCCTGCTGGGTCCTGCCCATGGCCTGTGGGGCCTCTGAGCACAACCGGCCCTCTCCCGATGGAAGACCACCCCGGCTGCCTCCAAAGGCCGCTTTGCAAGCACTCTCGCCGGTTGTTCCCGCCAGCCGCGCACAATGCTCCCGAGCCCGGGAGAAAAGCGCTTCGGGGTGGTGCTCTCTCCCGGCCCTTGCTCCTGAGCCTGGGGGCCAGGCAGGGGGTCCACACTCCCAGGCCAAGGCAGAACCACGTGCACACGTCTGTTCCTGCCCCCTGCACCGGCAGAGAGCTCGGGGGAGCCAGAGTCTGTCAGGCAGCTGCTGGGCTGGCCGCCTGTGTGGGAAGGGGCAGAGCCGACCTAGGGGCACACTGGGCCTCTTGCTCTCCCTGCTGCCCTGAGGCTGCTGGGCCAAAGAGGTCTTGGGCATCCAGCCCCTTGCTGGTCCCTTCCCTCTGACGAGGCCCTCTGAGCTCCAGCACCTTGCAGTGTGGAGACAGCCCCTGCCAGCAACCTCCTCTCCAAGGAGGCCTCAAGCGAGGCCTAGGCCCAGGGGAAAGGCACCAGCGGGGATGAGCCTGGGGAGGCGCCCGGGCATGTCTGGACCCAGTCCCCGCAGCCTGCCCCTTGCTGGGGCAGCACCCCCAGAGGCCAGGAAGGTCTGGGCAAGGCTGGCCAGGGGCAGGGGCCCTGCTGGGTCCTGCCCCTGGCCTGTGGGGCCTCTGAGCACAACCGGCCCTCTCCCGCTGGAAGACCTCCCCGGCTGCCTCCAAAGGCCGCTTTGCAAGCACTCTCGCCGGCTGTTCCCGCAGGCGGCGCACAACGCTCCCAAGCCCGGGAGAAAAGCGCTTCGGGGTGATGCTCTCTCCCGGCCCTTGCCCCTGAGCCTGGGGGCCAGGCAGGGGGTCCACACTCCCAGGCCAAGGCAGAACCACATGCACACGTCTGTTCCTGCCCCCTGCACCGGCAGAGAGCTCGGGGGAGCCAGAGTCTGTCAGGCAGCTGCTGGGCTGGCCGCCTGTGTGGGAAGGGGCAGAGCCGACCTAGGGGCACACTGGGCCTCTTGCTCTCCCTGCTGCCCTGAGGCTGCTGGGCCAAAGAGGTCTTGGGCATCCAGCCCCTTGCTGGTCCCTTCCCTCTGACGAGGCCCTCTGAGCTCCAGCCCCTTGCAGTGTGGAGACAGCCCCTGCCAGCAACCTCCTCTCCAAGGAGGCCTCAAGCGAGGCCTAGGCCCAGGGGAAAGGCACCAGCGGGGATGAGCCTGGGGAGGCGCCCGGGCATGTCTGGACCCAGTCCCCGCAGCCTGCCCCTTGCTGGGGCAGCACCCCCGGAGGCCAGGAAGGTCTGGGCAAGGCTGGCCAGGGGCAGGGGCCCTGCTGGGTCCTGCCCCTGGCCTGTGGGGCCTCTGAGCACAACCGGCCCTCTCCCGCTGGAAGACCTCCCCGGCTGCCTCCAAAGGCCGCTTTGCAAGCACTCTCGCCGGCTGTTCCCGCAGGCTGCGCACAACGCTCTCAAGCCCGGGAGAAAAGCGCTTCGGGGTGGTGCTCTCTCCCGGCCCTTGCCCCTGAGCCTTGGGGCCAGGCAGGGGGTCCACACTCCCAGGCCAAGGCAGAACCACATGCACACGTCTGTTCCTGCCCACTGCACCGGCAGAGAGCTCGGGGGAGCCAGAGTCTGTCAGGCAGCTGCTGGGCTGGCCGCCTGTGTGGGAAGGGGCAGAGCCGACCTAGGGGCACACTGGGCCTCTTGCTCTCCCTGCTGCCCTGAGGCTGCTGGGCCAAAGAGGTCTTGGGCATCCAGCGCCTTGCTGGTCCCTTCCCTCTGACGAGGCCCTCTGAGCTCCAGCACCTTGCAGTGTGGAGACAGCCCCTGCCAGCAACCTCCTCTCCAAGGAGGCCTCAAGCGAGGCCTAGGCCCAGGGGAAAGGCACCAGCGGGGATGAGCCTGGGGAGGCGCCCGGGCATGTCTGGACCCAGTCCCCGCAGCCTGCCCCTTGCTGGGGCAGTACCCCCGGAGGCCAGGAAGGTCTGGGCAAGGCTGGCCAGGGGCAGGGGCCCTGCTGGGTCCTGCCCCTGGCCTGTGGGGCCTCTGAGCACAACCGGCCCTCTCCCGCTGGAAGACCTCCCCGGCTGCCTCCAAAGGCCGCTTTGCAAGCACTCTCGCCGGCTGTTCCCGCCAGCCGCGCACAATGCTCCCAAGCCCGGGAGAAAAGCGCTTCGGGGTGGTGCTCTCTCCCGGCCCTTGCCCCTGAGCCTGGGGGCCAGGCAGGGGGTCCACACTCCCAGGCCAAGGCAGAACCACATGCACACGTCTGTTCCTGCCCCCTGCACCGGCAGAGAGCTCGGGGGAGCCAGAGTCTGTCAGGCAGCTGCTGGGCTGGCCGCCTGTGTGGGAAGGGGCAGAGCCGACCTAGGGGCACACTGGGCCTCTTGCTCTCCCTGCTGCCCTGAGGCTGCTGGGCCAAAGAGGTCTTGGGCATCCAGCCCCTTGCTGGTCCCTTCCCTCTGACGAGGCCCTCTGAGCTCCAGCCCCTTGCAGTGTGGAGACAGCCCCTGGCAGCAACCTCCTCTCCAAGGAGGCCTCAAGCGAGGCCTAGGCCCAGGGGAAAGGCACCAGCGGGGATGAGCCTGGGGCGCCGGCCCGGGCATGTCTGGACCCAGTCCCCGCAGCCTGCCCCTTGCTGGGGCAGTACCCCCCGGAGGCCAGGAAGGTCTGGGCAAGGCTGGCCAGGGGCAGGGGCCCTGCTGGGTCCTGCCCCTGGCCTGTGGGGCCTCTGAGCACAACCGGCCCTCTCCCGATGGAAGACCACCCCGGCTGCCTCCAAAGGCCGCTTTGCAAGCACTCTCGCCTGTTGTTCCCGCCAGCCGCGCACAACGCTCCCAAGCCCGGGAGAAAAGCGCTTCGGGGTGGTGCTCTCTCCCGGCCCTTGCCCCTGAGCCTGGGGGCCAGGCGCTGGGTCCACACTCCCAGGCCAAGGCAGAACCACATGCACACGTCTGTTCCTGCCCCCTGCACCGGCAGAGAGCTCGGGGGAGCCAGAGTCTGTCAGGCAGCTGCTGGGCTGGCCGCCTGTGTGGGAAGGGGCAGAGCCGACCTAGGGGCACACTGGGCCTCTTGCTCTCCCTGCTGCCCTGAGGCTGCTGGGCCAAAGAGGTCTTGGGCATCCAGCCCCTTGCTGGTCCCTTCCCTCTGACGAGGCCCTCTGAGCTCCAGCACCTTGCAGTGTGGAGACAGCCCCTGCCAGCAACCTCCTCTCCAAGGAGGCCTCAAGCGAGGCCTAGGCCCAGGGGAAAGGCACCAGCGGGGATGAGCCTGGGGAGGCGCCTGGGCATGTCTGGACCCAGTCCCCGCAGCCTGCCCCTTGCTGGGGCAGTACCCCCGGAGGCCAGGAAGGTCTGGGCAAGGCTGGCCAGGGGCAGGGGCCCTGCTGGGTCCTGCCCATGGCCTGTGGGGCCTCTGAGCACAACCGGCCCTCTCCCGATGGAAGACCACCCCGGCTGCCTCCAAAGGCCGCTTTGCAAGCACTCTCGCCGGTTGTTCCCGCCAGCCGCGCACAATGCTCCCGAGCCCGGGAGAAAAGCGCTTCGGGGTGGTGCTCTCTCCCGGCCCTTGCTCCTGAGCCTGGGGGCCAGGCAGGGGGTCCACACTCCCAGGCCAAGGCAGAACCACATGCACACGTCTGTTCCTGCCCCCTGCACCGGCAGAGAGCTCGGGGGAGCCAGAGTCTGTCAGGCAGCTGCTGGGCTGGCCGCCTGTGTGGGAAGGGGCAGAGCCGACCTAGGGGCACACTGGGCCTCTTGCTCTCCCTGCTGCCCTGAGGCTGCTGGGCCAAAGAGGTCTTGGGCATCCAGCCCCTTGCTGGTCCCTTCCCTCTGACGAGGCCCTCTGAGCTCCAGCCCCTTGCAGTGTGGAGACAGCCCCTGCCAGCAACCTCCTCTCCAAGGAGGCCTCAAGCGAGGCCTAGGCCCAGGGGAAAGGCACCAGCGGGGATGAGCCTGGGGAGGCGCCCGGGCATGTCTGGACCCAGTCCCCGCAGCCTGCCCCTTGCTGGGGCAGCACCCCCGGAGGCCAGGAAGGTCTGGGCAAGGCTGGCCAGGGGCAGGGGCCCTGCTGGGTCCTGCCCCTGGCCTGTGGGGCCTCTGAGCACAACCGGCCCTCTCCCGCTGGAAGACCTCCCCGGCTGCCTCCAAAGGCCGCTTTGCAAGCACTCTCGCCGGCTGTTCCCGCAGGCTGCGCACAACGCTCTCAAGCCCGGGAGAAAAGCGCTTCGGGGTGGTGCTCTCTCCCGGCCCTTGCCCCTGAGCCTTGGGGCCAGGCAGGGGGTCCACACTCCCAGGCCAAGGCAGAACCACATGCACACGTCTGTTCCTGCCCACTGCACCGGCAGAGAGCTCGGGGGAGCCAGAGTCTGTCAGGCAGCTGCTGGGCTGGCCGCCTGTGTGGGAAGGGGCAGAGCCGACCTAGGGGCACACTGGGCCTCTTGCTCTCCCTGCTGCCCTGAGGCTGCTGGGCCAAAGAGGTCTTGGGCATCCAGCGCCTTGCTGGTCCCTTCCCTCTGAGGAGGCCCTCTGAGCTCCAGCACCTTGCAGTGTGGAGACAGCCCCTGCCAGCAACCTCCTCTCCAAGGAGGCCTCAAGCGAGGCCTAGGCCCAGGGGAAAGGCACCAGCGGGGATGAGCCTGGGGAGGCGCCCGGGCATGTCTGGACCCAGTCCCCGCAGCCTGCCCCTTGCTGGGGCAGTACCCCCGGAGGCCAGGAAGGTCTGGGCAAGGCTGGCCAGGGGCAGGGGCCCTGCTGGGTCCTGCCCCTGGCCTGTGGGGCCTCTGAGCACAACCGGCCCTCTCCCGCTGGAAGACCTCCCCGGCTGCCTCCAAAGGCCGCTTTGCAAGCACTCTCGCCGGCTGTTCCCGCCAGCCGCGCACAACGCTCCCAAGCCCGGGAGAAAAGCGCTTCGGGGTGGTGCTCTCTCCCGGCCCTTGCCCCTGAGCCTGGGGGCCAGGCAGGGGGTCCACACTCCCAGGCCAAGGCAGAACCACATGCACACGTCTGTTCCTGCCCCCTGCACCGGCAGAGAGCTCGGGGGAGCCAGAGTCTGTCAGGCAGCTGCTGGGCTGGCCGCCTGTGTGGGAAGGGGCAGAGCCGACCTAGGGGCACACTGGGCCTCTTGCTCTCCCTGCTGCCCTGAGGCTGCTGGGCCAAAGAGGTCTTGGGCATCCAGCCCCTTGCTGGTCCCTTCCCTCTGACGAGGCCCTCTGAGCTCCAGCACCTTGCAGTGTGGAGACAGCCCCTGCCAGCAACCTCCTCTCCAAGGAGGCCTCAAGCGAGGCCTAGGCCCAGGGGAAAGGCACCAGCGGGGATGAGCCTGGGGAGGCGTCCGGGCATGTCTGGACCCAGTACCCGCAGCCTGCCCCTTGCTGGGGCAGCACCCCCGGAGGCCAGGAAGGTCTGGGCAAGGCTGGCCAGGGGCAGGGGCCCTGCTGGGTCCTGCCCCTGGCCTGTGGGGCCTCTGAGCACAAACGGCCCTCTCCCGCTAGAAGACCTCCCCGGCTGCCTCCAAAGGCCGCTTTGCAAGCACTCTCGCCGGCTGTTCCCGCCAGCCGCGCACAACGCTCCCAAGCCCGGGAGAAAAGCGCTTCGGGGTGGTGCTCTCTCCCGGCCCTTGCCCCTGAGCCTGGGGGCCAGGCAGGGGGTCCACACTCCCAGGCCAAGGCAGAACCACATGCACACGTCTGTTCCTGCCCCCTGCACCGGCAGAGAGCTCGGGGGAGCCAGAGTCTGTCAGGCAGCTGCTGGGCTGGCCGCCTGTGTGGGAAGGGGCAGAGCCGACCTAGGGGCACACTGGGCCTCTTGCTCTCCCTGCTGCCCTGAGGCTGCTGGGCCAAAGAGGTCTTGGGCATCCAGCCCCTTGCTGGTCCCTTCCCTCTGACGAGGCCCTCTGAGCTCCAGCACCTTGCAGTGTGGAGACAGCCCCTGCCAGCAACCTCCTCTCCAAGGAGGCCTCAAGCGAGGCCTAGGCCCAGGGGAAAGGCACCAGCGGGGATGAGCCTGGGGAGGCGCCCAGGCATGTCTGGACCCAGTCCCCGCAGCCTGCCCCTTGCTGGGGCAGCACCCCCGGAGGCCAGGAAGGTCTGGGCAAGGCTGGCCAGGGGCAGGGGCCCTGCTGGGTCCTGCCCCTGGCCTGTGGGGCCTCTGAGCACAACCGGCCCTCTCCCGCTGGAAGACCTCCCCGGCTGCCTCCAAAGGCCGCTTTGCAAGCACTCTCGCCGGCTGTTCCCGCCAGCCGCGCACAACGCTCCCAAGCCCGGGAGAAAAGCGCTTCGGGGTGGTGCTCTCTCCCGGCCCTTGCCCCTGAGCCTGGGGGCCAGGCAGGGGGTCCACACTCCCAGGCCAAGGCAGAACCACATGCACACGTCTGTTCCTGCCCCCTGCACCGGCAGAGAGCTCGGGGGAGCCAGAGTCTGTCAGGCAGCTGCTGGGCTGGCCGCCTGTGTGGGAAGGGGCAGAGCCGACCTAGGGGCACACTGGGCCTCTTGCTCTCCCTGCTGCCCTGAGGCTGCTGGGCCAAAGAGGTCTTGGGCATCCAGCCCCTTGCTGGTCCCTTCCCTCTGACGAGGCCCTCTGAGCTCCAGCACCTTGCAGTGTGGAGACAGCCCCTGCCAGCAACCTCCTCTCCAAGGAGGCCTCAAGCGAGGCCTAGGCCCATGGGAAAGGCACCAGCGGGGATGAGCCTGGGGAGGCGCCCGGGCATGTCTGGACCCAGTCCCCGCAGCCTGCCCCTTGCTGGGGCAGCACCCCCGGAGGCCAGGAAGGTCTGGGCAAGGCTGGCCAGGGGCAGGGGCCCTGCTGGGTCCTGCCCCTGGCCTGTGGGGCCTCTGAGCACAACCGGCCCTCTCCCGCTGGAAGACCTCCCCGGCTGCCTCCAAAGGCCGCTTTGCAAGCACTCTCGCCGGCTGTTCCCGCAGGCTGCGCACAACGCTCTCAAGCCCGGGAGAAAAGCGCTTCGGGGTGGTGCTCTCTCCCGGCCCTTGCCCCTGAGCCTTGGGGCCAGGCAGGGGGTCCACACTCCCAGGCCAAGGCAGAACCACATGCACACGTCTGTTCCTGCCCACTGCACCGGCAGAAAGCTCGGGGGAGCCAGAGTCTGTCAGGCAGCTGCTGGGCTGGCCGCCTGTGTGGGAAGGGGCAGAGCCGACCTAGGGGCACACTGGGCCTCTTGCTCTCCCTGCTGCCCTGAGGCTGCTGGGCCAAAGAGGTCTTGGGCATCCAGCACCTTGCTGGTCCCTTCCCTCTGACGAGGCCCTCTGAGCTCCAGCACCTTGCAGTGTGGAGACAGCCCCTGCCAGCAACCTCCTCTCCAAGGAGGCCTCAAGCGAGGCCTAGGCCCAGGGGAAAGGCACCAGCGGGGATGAGCCTGGGGAGGCGCCCGGGCATGTCTGGACCCAGTCCCCGCAGCCTGCCCCTTGCTGGGGCAGTACCCCCGGAGGCCAGGAAGGTCTGGGCAAGGCTGGCCAGGGGCAGGGGCCCTGCTGGGTCCTGCCCCTGGCCTGTGGGGCCTCTGAGCACAACCGGCCCTCTCCCGCTGGAAGACCTCCCCGGCTGCCTCCAAAGGCCGCTTTGCAAGCACTCTCGCCGGCTGTTCCCGCCAGCCGCGCACAACGCTCCCAAGCCCGGGAGAAAAGCGCTTCGGGGTGGTGCTCTCTCCCGGCCCTTGCCCCTGAGCCTGGGGGCCAGGCAGGGGGTCCACACTCCCAGGCCAAGGCAGAACCACATGCACACGTCTGTTCCTGCCCCCTGCACCGGCAGAGAGCTCGGGGGAGCCAGAGTCTGTCAGGCAGCTGCTGGGCTGGCCGCCTGTGTGGGAAGGGGCAGAGCCGACCTAGGGGCACACTGGGCCTCTTGCTCTCCCTGCTGCCCTGAGGCTGCTGGGCCAAAGAGGTCTTGGGCATCCAGCCCCTTGCTGGTCCCTTCCCTCTGACGAGGCCCTCTGAGCTCCAGCACCTTGCAGTGTGGAGACAGCCCCTGCCAGCAACCTCCTCTCCAAGGAGGCCTCAAGCGAGGCCTAGGCCCAGGGGAAAGGCACCAGCGGGGATGAGCCTGGGGAGGCGTCCGGGCATGTCTGGACCCAGTCCCCGCAGCCTGCCCCTTGCTGGGGCAGCACCCCCAGAAGCCAGGAAGGTCTGGGCAAGGCTGGCCAGGGGCAGGGGCCCTGCTGGGTCCTGCCCCTGGCCTGTGGGGCCTCTGAGCACAACCGGCCCTCTCCCGCTGGAAGACCTCCCCGGCTGCCTCCAAAGGCCGCTTTGCAAGCACTCTCGCCGGCTGTTCCCGCAGGCCGCGCACAACGCTCCCAAGCCCGGGAGAAAAGCGCTTCGGGGTGGTGCTCTCTCCCGGCCCTTGCCCCTGAGCCTGGGGGCCAGGCAGGGGGTCCACACTCCCAGGCCAAGGCAGAACCACATGCACACGTCTGTTCCTGCCCCCTGCACCGGCAGAGAGCTCGGGGGAGCCAGAGTCTGTCAGGCAGCTGCTGGGCTGGCCGCCTGTGTGGGAAGGGGCAGAGCCGACCTAGGGGCACACTGGGCCTCTTGCTCTCCCTGCTGCCCTGAGGCTGCTGGGCCAAAGAGGTCTTGGGCATCCAGCCCCTTGCTGGTCCCTTCCCTCTGACGAGGCCCTCTGAGCTCCAGCACCTTGCAGTGTGGAGACAGCCCCTGCCAGCAACCTCCTCTCCAAGGAGGCCTCAAGCGAGGCCTAGGCCCAGGGGAAAGGCACCAGCGGGGATGAGCCTGGGGAGGCGCCCGGGCATGTCTGGACCCAGTCCCCGCAGCCTGCCCCTTGCTGGGGCAGCACCCCCGGAGGCCAGGAAGGTCTGGGCAAGGCTGGCCAGGGGCAGGGGCCCTGCTGGGTCCTGCCCCTGGCCTGTGGGGCCTCTGAGCACAACCGGCCCTCTCCCGCTGGAAGACCTCCCCGGCTGCCTCCAAAGGCCGCTTTGCAAGCACTCTCGCCGGCTGTTCCCGCCAGCCGCGCACAACGCTCCCAAGCCCGGGAGAAAAGCGCTTCGGGGTGGTGCTCTCTCCCGGCCCTTGCCCCTGAGCCTGGGGGCCAGGCAGGGGGTCCACACTCCCAGGCCAAGGCAGAACCACATGCACACGTCTGTTCCTGCCCCCTGCACCGGCAGAGAGCTCGGGGGAGCCAGAGTCTGTCAGGCAGCTGCTGGGCTGGCCGCCTGTGTGGGAAGGGGCAGAGCCGACCTAGGGGCACACTGGGCCTCTTGCTCTCCCTGCTGCCCTGAGGCTGCTGGGCCAAAGAGGTCTTGGGCATCCAGCCCCTTGCTGGTCCCTTCCCTCTGACGAGGCCCTCTGAGCTCCAGCCCCTTGCAGTGTGGAGACAGCCCCTGGCAGCAACCTCCTCTCCAAGGAGGCCTCAAGCGAGGCCTAGGCCCAGGGGAAAGGCACCAGCGGGGATGAGCCTGGGGAGGCGCCCGGGCATGTCTGGACCCAGTCCCCGCAGCCTGCCCCTTGCTGGGGCAGTACCCCCGGAGGCCAGGAAGGTCTGGGCAAGGCTGGCCAGGGGCAGGGGCCCTGCTGGGTCCTGCCCCTGGCCTGTGGGGCCTCTGAGCACAACCGGCCCTCTCCCGATGGAAGACCACCCCGGCTGCCTCCAAAGGCCGCTTTGCAAGCACTCTCGCCGGTTGTTCCCGCCAGCTGCGCACAATGCTCCCGAGCCAGGGAGAAAAGCGCTTCGGGGTGGTGCTCTCTCCCGGCCCTTGCTCCTGAGCCTGGGGGCCAGGCAGGGGGTCCAAACTCCCAGGCCAAGGCAGAACCACGTGCACACGTCTGTTCCTGCCCCCTGCACCGGCAGAGAGCTCGGGGGAGCCAGAGTCTGTCAGGCAGCTGCTGGGCTGGCCGCCTGTGTGGGAAGGGGCAGAGCCGACCTAGGGGCACACTGGGCCTCTTGCTCTCCCTGCTGCCCTGAGGCTGCTGGGCCAAAGAGGTCTTGGGCATCCAGCCCCTTGCTGGTCCCTTCCCTCTGACGAGGCCCTCTGAGCTCCAGCACCTTGCAGTGTGGAGACAGCCCCTGCCAGCAACCTCCTCTCCAAGGAGGCCTCAAGCGAGGCCTAGGCCCAGGGGAAAGGCACCAGCGGGGATGAGCCTGGGGAGGCGCCCGGGCATGTCTGGACCCAGTCCCCGCAGCCTGCCCCTTGCTGGGGCAGCACCCCCGGAGGCCAGGAAGGTCTGGGTAAGGCTGGCCAGGGGCAGGGGCCCTGCTGGGTCCTGCCCCTGGCCTGTGGGGCCTCTGAGCACAACCGGCCCTCTCCCGCTGGAAGACCTCCCCGGCTGCCTCCAAAGGCCGCTTTGCAAGCACTCTCGCCGGCTGTTCCCGCCAGCCGCGCACAACGCTCCCAAGCCCGGGAGAAAAGCGCTTCGGGGTGGTGCTCTCTCCCGGCCCTTGCCCCTGAGCCTGGGGGCCAGGCAGGGGGTCCACACTCCCAGGCCAAGGCAGAACCACATGCACACGTCTGTTCCTGCCCCCTGCACCGGCAGAGAGCTCGGGGGAGCCAGAGTCTGTCAGGCAGCTGCTGGGCTGGCCGCCTGTGTGGGAAGGGGCAGAGCCGACCTAGGGGCACACTGGGCCTCTTGCTCTCCCTGCTGCCCTGAGGCTGCTGGGCCAAAGAGGTCTTGGGCATCCAGCCCCTTGCTGGTCCCTTCCCTCTGACGAGGCCCTCTGAGCTCCAGCACCTTGCAGTGTGGAGACAGCCCCTGCCAGCAACCTCCTCTCCAAGGAGGCCTCAAGCGAGGCCTAGGCCCAGGGGAAAGGCACCAGCGGGGATGAGCCTGGGGAGGCGCCCGGGCATGTCTGGACCCAGTCCCCGCAGCCTGCCCCTTGCTGGGGCAGCACCCCCGGAGGCCAGGAAGGTCTGGGCAAGGCTGGCCAGGGGCAGGGGCCCTGCTGGGTCCTGCCCCTGGCCTGTGGGGCCTCTGAGCACAACCGGCCCTCTCCCGCTGGAAGACCTCCCCGGCTGCCTCCAAAGGCCGCTTTGCAAGCACTCTCGCCGGTTGTTCCCGCCAGCCGCGCACAATGCTCCCGAGCCCGGGAGAAAAGCGCTTCGGGGTGGTGCTCTCTCCCGGCCCTTGCTCCTGAGCCTGGGGGCCAGGCAGGGGGTCCACACTCCGAGGCCAAGGCAGAACGACGTGCACACGTCTGTTCCTGCCCCCTGCACCGGCAGAGAGCTCGGGGGAGCCAGAGTCTGTCAGGCAGCTGCTGGGCTGGCCGCCTGTGTGGGAAGGGGCAGAGCCGACCTAGGGGCACACTGGGCCTCTTGCTCTCCCTGCTGCCCTGAGGCTGCTGGGCCAAAGAGGTCTTGGGCATCCAGCCCCTTGCTGGTCCCTTCCCTCTGACGAGGCCCTCTGAGCTCCAGCACCTTGCAGTGTGGAGACAGCCCCTGCCAGCAACCTCCTCTCCAAGGAGGCCTCAAGCGAGGCCTAGGCCCAGGGGAAAGGCACCAGCGGGGATGAGCCTGGGGAGGCGCCCGGGCATGTCTGGACCCAGTCCCCGCAGCCTGCCCCTTGCTGGGGCAGCACCCCCAGAGGCCAGGAAGGTCTGGGCAAGGCTGGCCAGGGGCAGGGGCCCTGCTGGGTCCTGCCCCTGGCCTGTGGGGCCTCTGAGCACAACCGGCCCTCTCCCGCTGGAAGACCTCCCCGGCTGCCTCCAAAGGCCGCTTTGCAAGCACTCTCGCCGGCTGTTCCCGCAGGCCGCGCACAACGCTCCCAAGCCCGGGAGAAAAGCGCTTCGGGGTGGTGCTCTCTCCCGGCCCTTGCCCCTGAGCCTGGGGGCCAGGCAGGGGGTCCACACTCCCAGGCCAAGGCAGAACCACATGCACACGTCTGTTCCTGCCCCCTGCACCGGCAGAGAGCTCGGGGGAGCCAGAGTCTGTCAGGCAGCTGCTGGGCTGGCCGCCTGTGTGGGAAGGGGCAGAGCCGACCTAGGGGCACACTGGGCCTCTTGCTCTCCCTGCTGCCCTGAGGCTGCTGGGCCAAAGAGGTCTTGGGCATCCAGCCCCTTGCTGGTCCCTTCCCTCTGACGAGGCCCTCTGAGCTCCAGCCCCTTGCAGTGTGGAGACAGCCCCTGCCAGCAACCTCCTCTCCAAGGAGGCCTCAAGCGAGGCCTAGGCCCAGGGGAAAGGCACCAGCGGGGATGAGCCTGGGGAGGCGCCCGGGCATGTCTGGACCCAGTCCCCGCAGCCTGCCCCTTGCTGGGGCAGCACCCCCGGAGGCCAGGAAGGTCTGGGCAAGGCTGGCCAGGGGCAGGGGCCCTGCTGGGTCCTGCCCCTGGCCTGTGGGGCCTCTGAGCACAACCGGCCCTCTCCCGCTGGAAGACCTCCCCGGCTGCCTCCAAAGGCCGCTTTGCAAGCACTCTCGCCGGCTGTTCCCGCAGGCTGCGCACAACGCTCTCAAGCCCGGGAGAAAAGCGCTTCGGGGTGGTGCTCTCTCCCGGCCCTTGCCCCTGAGCCTTGGGGCCAGGCAGGGGGTCCACACTCCCAGGCCAAGGCAGAACCACATGCACACGTCTGTTCCTGCCCACTGCACCGGCAGAGAGCTCGGGGGAGCCAGAGTCTGTCAGGCAGCTGCTGGGCTGGCCGCCTGTGTGGGAAGGGGCAGAGCCGACCTAGGGGCACACTGGGCCTCTTGCTCTCCCTGCTGCCCTGAGGCTGCTGGGCCAAAGAGGTCTTGGGCATCCAGCGCCTTGCTGGTCCCTTCCCTCTGACGAGGCCCTCTGAGCTCCAGCACCTTGCAGTGTGGAGACAGCCCCTGCCAGCAACCTCCTCTCCAAGGAGGCCTCAAGCGAGGCCTAGGCCCAGGGGAAAGGCACCAGCGGGGATGAGCCTGGGGAGGCGCCCGGGCATGTCTGGACCCAGTCCCCGCAGCCTGCCCCTTGCTGGGGCAGTACCCCCGGAGGCCAGGAAGGTCTGGGCAAGGCTGGCCAGGGGCAGGGGCCCTGCTGGGTCCTGCCCCTGGCCTGTGGGGCCTCTGAGCACAACCGGCCCTCTCCCGCTGGAAGACCTCCCCGGCTGCCTCCAAAGGCCGCTTTGCAAGCACTCTCGCCGGCTGTTCCCGCCAGCCGCGCACAACGCTCCCAAGCCCGGGAGAAAAGCGCTTCGGGGTGGTGCTCTCTCCCGGCCCTTGCCCCTGAGCCTGGGGGCCAGGCAGGGGGTCCACACTCCCAGGCCAAGGCAGAACCACATGCACACGTCTGTTCCTGCCCCCTGCACCGGCAGAGAGCTCGGGGGAGCCAGAGTCTGTCAGGCAGCTGCTGGGCTGGCCGCCTGTGTGGGAAGGGGCAGAGCCGACCTAGGGGCACACTGGGCCTCTTGCTCTCCCTGCTGCCCTGAGGCTGCTGGGCCAAAGAGGTCTTGGGCATCCAGCCCCTTGCTGGTCCCTTCCCTCTGACGAGGCCCTCTGAGCTCCAGCACCTTGCAGTGTGGAGACAGCCCCTGCCAGCAACCTCCTCTCCAAGGAGGCCTCAAGCGAGGCCTAGGCCCAGGGGAAAGGCACCAGCGGGGATGAGCCTGGGGAGGCGTCCGGGCATGTCTGGACCCAGTCCCCGCAGCCTGCCCCTTGCTGGGGCAGCACCCCCAGAAGCCAGGAAGGTCTGGGCAAGGCTGGCCAGGGGCAGGGGCCCTGCTGGGTCCTGCCCCTGGCCTGTGGGGCCTCTGAGCACAACCGGCCCTCTCCCGCTGGAAGACCTCCCCGGCTGCCTCCAAAGGCCGCTTTGCAAGCACTCTCGCCGGCTGTTCCCGCAGGCCGCGCACAACGCTCCCAAGCCCGGGAGAAAAGCGCTTCGGGGTGGTGCTCTCTCCCGGCCCTTGCCCCTGAGCCTGGGGGCCAGGCAGGGGGTCCACACTCCCAGGCCAAGGCAGAACCACATGCACACGTCTGTTCCTGCCCCCTGCACCGGCAGAGAGCTCGGGGGAGCCAGAGTCTGTCAGGCAGCTGCTGGGCTGGCCGCCTGTGTGGGAAGGGGCAGAGCCGACCTAGGGGCACACTGGGCCTCTTGCTCTCCCTGCTGCCCTGAGGCTGCTGGGCCAAAGAGGTCTTGGGCATCCAGCCCCTTGCTGGTCCCTTCCCTCTGACGAGGCCCTCTGAGCTCCAGCACCTTGCAGTGTGGAGACAGCCCCTGCCAGCAACCTCCTCTCCAAGGAGGCCTCAAGCGAGGCCTAGGCCCAGGGGAAAGGCACCAGCGGGGATGAGCCTGGGGAGGCGCCCGGGCATGTCTGGACCCAGTCCCCGCAGCCTGCCCCTTGCTGGGGCAGCACCCCCGGAGGCCAGGAAGGTCTGGGCAAGGCTGGCCAGGGGCAGGGGCCCTGCTGGGTCCTGCCCCTGGCCTGTGGGGCCTCTGAGCACAACCGGCCCTCTCCCGCTGGAAGACCTCCCCGGCTGCCTCCAAAGGCCGCTTTGCAAGCACTCTCGCCGGCTGTTCCCGCAGGCCGCGCACAACGCTCTCAAGCCCGGGAGAAAAGCGCTTCGGGGTGGTGCTCTCTCCCGGCCCTTGCCCCTGAGCCTGGGGGCCAGGCAGGGGGTCCACACTCCCAGGCCAAGGCAGAACCACATGCACACGTCTGTTCCTGCCCCCTGCACCGGCAGAGAGCTCGGGGGAGCCAGAGTCTGTCAGGCAGCTGCTGGGCTGGCCGCCTGTGTGGGAAGGGGCAGAGCCGACCTAGGGGCACACTGGGCCTCTTGCTCTCCCTGCTGCCCTGAGGCTGCTGGGCCAAAGAGGTCTTGGGCATCCAGCCCCTTGCTGGTCCCTTCCCTCTGACGAGGCCCTCTGAGCTCCAGCACCTTGCAGTGTGGAGACAGCCCCTGCCAGCAACCTCCTCTCCAAGGAGGCCTCAAGCGAGGCCTAGGCCCAGGAGAAAGGCACCAGCGGGGATGAGCCTGGGGAGGCGCCCGGGCTTGTCTGGACCCAGTCCCCGCAGCCTGCCCCTTGCTGGGGCAGCACCCCCGGAGGCCAGGAAGGTCTGGGCAAGGCTGGCCAGGGGCAGGGGCCCTGCTGGGTCCTGCCCCTGGCCTGTGGGGCCTCTGAGCACAAACGGCCCTCTCCCGCTAGAAGACCTCCCCGGCTGCCTCCAAAGGCCGCTTTGCAAGCACTCTCGCCGGCTGTTCCCGCCAGCCGCGCACAACGCTCCCAAGCCCGGGAGAAAAGCGCTTCGGGGTGGTGCTCTCTCCCGGCCCTTGCCCCTGAGCCTGGGGGCCAGGCAGGGGGTCCACACTCCCAGGCCAAGGCAGAACCACATGCACACGTCTGTTCCTGCCCCCTGCACCGGCAGAGAGCTCGGGGGAGCCAGAGTCTGTCAGGCAGCTGCTGGGCTGGCCGCCTGTGTGGGAAGGGGCAGAGCCGACCTAGGGGCACACTGGGCCTCTTGCTCTCCCTGCTGCCCTGAGGCTGCTGGGCCAAAGAGGTCTTGGGCATCCAGCCCCTTGCTGGTCCCTTCCCTCTGACGAGGCCCTCTGAGCTCCAGCACCTTGCAGTGTGGAGACAGCCCCTGCCAGCAACCTCCTCTCCAAGGAGGCCTCAAGCGAGGCCTAGGCCCAGGGGAAAGGCACCAGCGGGGATGAGCCTGGGGAGGCGCCCGGGCATGTCTGGACCCAGTCCCCGCAGCCTGCCCCTTGCTGGGGCAGCACCCCCGGAGGCCAGGAAGGTCTGGGCAAGGCTGGCCAGGGGCAGGGGCCCTGCTGGGTCCTGCCCCTGGCCTGTGGGGCCTCTGAGCACAACCGGCCCTCTCCCGCTGGAAGACCTCCCCGGCTGCCTCCAAAGGCCGCTTTGCAAGCACTCTCGCCGGCTGTTCCCGCCAGCCGCGCACAACGCTCCCAAGCCCGGGAGAAAAGCGCTTCGGGGTGGTGCTCTCTCCCGGCCCTTGCCCCTGAGCCTGGGGGCCAGGCAGGGGGTCCACACTCCCAGGCCAAGGCAGAACCACATGCACACGTCTGTTCCTGCCCCCTGCACCGGCAGAGAGCTCGGGGGAGCCAGAGTCTGTCAGGCAGCTGCTGGGCTGGCCGCCTGTGTGGGAAGGGGCAGAGCCGACCTAGGGGCACACTGGGCCTCTTGCTCTCCCTGCTGCCCTGAGGCTGCTGGGCCAAAGAGGTCTTGGGCATCCAGCCCCTTGCTGGTCCCTTCCCTCTGACGAGGCCCTCTGAGCTCCAGCACCTTGCAGTGTGGAGACAGCCCCTGCCAGCAACCTCCTCTCCAAGGAGGCCTCAAGCGAGGCCTAGGCCCATGGGAAAGGCACCAGCGGGGATGAGCCTGGGGAGGCGCCCGGGCATGTCTGGACCCAGTCCCCGCAGCCTGCCCCTTGCTGGGGCAGCACCCCCGGAGGCCAGGAAGGTCTGGGCAAGGCTGGCCAGGGGCAGGGGCCCTGCTGGGTCCTGCCCCTGGCCTGTGGGGCCTCTGAGCACAACCGGCCCTCTCCCGCTGGAAGACCTCCCCGGCTGCCTCCAAAGGCCGCTGTGCAAGCACTCTCGCCGGCTGTTCCCGCCAGCCGCGCACAACGCTCCCGAGCCCGGGAGAAAAGCGCTTCGGGGTGGTGCTCTCTCCCGGCCCTTGCCCCTGAGCCTGGGGGCCAGGCAGGGGGTCCACACTCCCAGGCCAAGGCAGAACCACATGCACACGTCTGTTCCTGCCCCCTGCACCGGCAGATAGCTCGGGGGAGCCAGAGTCTGTCACGCAGCTGCTGGGCTGGCCGCCTGTGTGGGAAGGGGCAGAGCCGACCTAGGGGCACACTGGGCCTCTTGCTCTCCCTGCTGCCCTGAGGCTGCTGGGCCAAAGAGGTCTTGGGCATCCAGCCCCTTGCTGGTCCCTTCCCTCTGACGAGGCCCTCTGAGCTCCAGCACCTTGCAGTGTGGAGACAGCCCCTGCCAGCAACCTCCTCTCCAAGGAGGCCTCAAGCGAGGCCTAGGCCCAGGGGAAAGGCACCAGCGGGGATGAGCCTGGGGAGGCGCCCGGGCATGTCTGGACCCAGTCCCCGCAGCCTGCCCCTTGCTGGGGCAGTACCCCCGGAGGCCAGGAAGGTCTGGGCAAGGCTGGCCAGGGGCAGGGGCCCTGCTGGGTCCTGCCCCTGGCCTGTGGGGCCTCTGAGCACAACCGGCCCTTTCCCGCTGGAAGACCTCCCCGGCTGCCTCCAAAGGCCGCTTTGCAAGCACTCTCGCCGGCTGTTCCCGCCAGCCGCGCACAACGCTCCCAAGCCCGGGAGAAAAGCGCTTCGGGGTGGTGCTCTCTCCCGGCCCTTGCCCCTGAGCCTGGGGGCCAGGCAGGGGGTCCACACTCCCAGGCCAAGGCAGAACCACATGCACACGTCTGTTCCTGCCCCCTGCACCGGCAGAGAGCTCGGGGGAGCCAGAGTCTGTCAGGCAGCTGCTGGGCTGGCCGCCTGTGTGGGAAGGGGCAGAGCCGACCTAGGGGCACACTGGGCCTCTTGCTCTCCCTGCTGCCCTGAGGCTGCTGGGCCAAAGAGGTCTTGGGCATCCAGCCCCTTGCTGGTCCCTTCCCTCTGACGAGGCCCTCTGAGCTCCAGCACCTTGCAGTGTGGAGACAGCCCCTGCCAGCAACCTCCTCTCCAAGGAGGCCTCAAGCGAGGCCTAGGCCCAGGGGAAAGGCACCAGCGGGGTTGAGCCTGGGGAGGCGTCCGGGCATGTCTGGACCCAGTCCCCGCAGCCTGCCCCTTGCTGGGGCAGCACCCCCAGAAGCCAGGAAGGTCTGGGCAAGGCTGGCCAGGGGCAGGGGCCCTGCTGGGTCCTGCCCCTGGCCTGTGGGGCCTCTGAGCACAACCGGCCCTCTCCCGCTGGAAGACCTCCCCGGCTGCCTCCAAAGGCCGCTTTGCAAGCACTCTCGCCGGCTGTTCCCGCAGGCCGCGCACAACGCTCCCAAGCCCGGGAGAAAAGCGCTTCGGGGTGGTGCTCTCTCCCGGCCCTTGCCCCTGAGCCTGGGGGCCAGGCAGGGGGTCCACACTCCCAGGCCAAGGCAGAACCACATGCACACGTCTGTTCCTGCCCCCTGCACCGGCAGAGAGCTCGGGGGAGCCAGAGTCTGTCAGGCAGCTGCTGGGCTGGCCGCCTGTGTGGGAAGGGGCAGAGCCGACCTAGGGGCACACTGGGCCTCTTGCTCTCCCTGCTGCCCTGAGGCTGCTGGGCCAAAGAGGTCTTGGGCATCCAGCCCCTTGCTGGTCCCTTCCCTCTGACGAGGCCCTCTGAGCTCCAGCACCTTGCAGTGTGGAGACAGCCCCTGCCAGCAACCTCCTCTCCAAGGAGGCCTCAAGCGAGGCCTAGGCCCAGGGGAAAGGCACCAGCGGGGATGAGCCTGGGGAGGCGCCCGGGCTTGTCTGGACCCAGTCCCCGCAGCCTGCCCCTTGCTGGGGCAGCACCCCCGGAGGCCAGGAAGGTCTGGGCAAGGCTGGCCAGGGGCAGGGGCCCTGCTGGGTCCTGCCCCTGGCCTGTGGGGCCTCTGAGCACAAACGGCCCTCTCCCGCTAGAAGACCTCCCCGGCTGCCTCCAAAGGCCGCTTTGCAAGCACTCTCGCCGGCTGTTCCCGCCAGCCGCGCACAACGCTCCCAAGCCCGGGAGAAAAGCGCTTCGGGGTGGTGCTCTCTCCCGGCCCTTGCCCCTGAGCCTGGGGGCCAGGCAGGGGGTCCACACTCCCAGGCCAAGGCAGAACCACATGCACACGTCTGTTCCTGCCCCCTGCACCGGCAGAGAGCTCGGGGGAGCCAGAGTCTGTCAGGCAGCTGCTGGGCTGGCCGCCTGTGTGGGAAGGGGCAGAGCCGACCTAGGGGCACACTGGGCCTCTTGCTCTCCCTGCTGCCCTGAGGCTGCTGGGCCAAAGAGGTCTTGGGCATCCAGCCCCTTGCTGGTCCCTTCCCTCTGACGAGGCCCTCTGAGCTCCAGCACCTTGCAGTGTGGAGACAGCCCCTGCCAGCAACCTCCTCTCCAAGGAGGCCTCAAGCGAGGCCTAGGCCCAGGGGAAAGGCACCAGCGGGGATGAGCCTGGGGAGGCGCCCGGGCATGTCTGGACCCAGTCCCCGCAGCCTGCCCCTTGCTGGGGCAGCACCCCCGGAGGCCAGGAAGGTCTGGGCAAGGCTGGCCAGGGGCAGGGGCCCTGCTGGGTCCTGCCCCTGGCCTGTGGGGCCTCTGAGCACAACCGGCCCTCTCCCGCTGGAAGACCTCCCCGGCTGCCTCCAAAGGCCGCTTTGCAAGCACTCTCGCCGGCTGTTCCCGCCAGCCGCGCACAACGCTCCCAAGCCCGGGAGAAAAGCGCTTCGGGGTGGTGCTCTCTCCCGGCCCTTGCCCCTGAGCCTGGGGGCCAGGCAGGGGGTCCACACTCCCAGGCCAAGGCAGAACCACATGCACACGTCTGTTCCTGCCCCCTGCACCGGCAGAGAGCTCGGGGGAGCCAGAGTCTGTCAGGCAGCTGCTGGGCTGGCCGCCTGTGTGGGAAGGGGCAGAGCCGACCTAGGGGCACACTGGGCCTCTTGCTCTCCCTGCTGCCCTGAGGCTGCTGGGCCAAAGAGGTCTTGGGCATCCAGCCCCTTGCTGGTCCCTTCCCTCTGACGAGGCCCTCTGAGCTCCAGCACCTTGCAGTGTGGAGACAGCCCCTGCCAGCAACCTCCTCTCCAAGGAGGCCTCAAGCGAGGCCTAGGCCCAGGGGAAAGGCACCAGCGGGGATGAGCCTGGGGAGGCGCCCGGGCATGTCTGGACCCAGTCCCCGCAGCCTGCCCCTTGCTGGGGCAGCACCCCCGGAGGCCAGGAAGGTCTGGGCAAGGCTGGCCAGGGGCAGGGGCCCTGCTGGGGCCTGCCCCTGGCCTGTGGGGCCTCTGAGCACAACCGGCCCTCTCCCGCTGGAAGACCTCCCCGGCTGCCTCCAAAGGCCGCTGTGCAAGCACTCTCGCCGGCTGTTCCCGCCAGCCGCGCACAACGCTCCCGAGCCCGGGAGAAAAGCGCTTCGGGGTGGTGCTCTCCCCCGGCCCTTGCCCCTGAGCCTGGGGGCCAGGCAGGGGGTCCACACTCCCAGGCCAAGGCAGAACCACATGCACACGTCTGTTCCTGCCCCCTTCACCGGCAGAGAGCACGGGGGAGCCAGAGTCTGTCAGGCAGCTGCTGGGCTGGCCGCCTGTGTGGGAAGGGGCAGAGCCGACCTAGGGGCACACTGGGCCTCTTGCTCTCCCTGCTGCCCTGAGGCTGCTGGGCCAAAGAGGTCTTGGGCATCCAGCCCCTTGCTGGTCCCTTCCCTCTGACGAGGCCCTCTGAGCTCCAGCACCTTGCAGTGTGGAGACAGCCCCTGCCAGCAACCTCCTCTCCAAGGAGGCCTCAAGCGAGGCCTAGGCCCAGGGGAAAGGCACCAGCGGGGATGAGCCTGGGGAGGCGTCCGGGCATGTCTGGACCCAGTCCCCGCAGCCTGCCCCTTGCTGGGGCAGCACCCCCAGAAGCCAGGAAGGTCTGGGCAAGGCTGGCCAGGGGCAGGGGCCCTGCTGGGTCCTGCCCCTGGCCTGTGGGGCCTCTGAGCACAACCGGCCCTCTCCCGCTGGAAGACCTCCCCGGCTGCCTCCAAAGGCCGCTTTGCAAGCACTCTCGCCGGCTGTTCCCGCAGGCCGCGCACAACGCTCCCAAGCCCGGGAGAAAAGCGCTTCGGGGTGGTGCTCTCTCCCGGCCCTTGCCCCTGAGCCTGGGGGCCAGGCAGGGGGTCCACACTCCCAGGCCAAGGCAGAACCACATGCACACGTCTGTTCCTGCCCCCTGCACCGGCAGAGAGCTCGGGGGAGCCAGAGTCTGTCAGGCAGCTGCTGGGCTGGCCGCCTGTGTGGGAAGGGGCAGAGCCGACCTAGGGGCACACTGGGCCTCTTGCTCTCCCTGCTGCCCTGAGGCTGCTGGGCCAAAGAGGTCTTGGGCATCCAGCCCCTTGCTGGTCCCTTCCCTCTGACGAGGCCCTCTGAGCTCCAGCACCTTGCAGTGTGGAGACAGCCCCTGCCAGCAACCTCCTCTCCAAGGAGGCCTCAAGCGAGGCCTAGGCCCAGGGGAAAGGCACCAGCGGGGATGAGCCTGGGGAGGCGCCCGGGCATGTCTGGACCCAGTCCCCGCAGCCTGCCCCTTGCTGGGGCAGCACCCCCGGAGGCCAGGAAGGTCTGGGCAAGGCTGGCCAGGGGCAGGGGCCCTGCTGGGTCCTGCCCCTGGCCTGTGGGGCCTCTGAGCACAACCGGCCCTCTCCCGCTGGAAGACCTCCCCGGCTGCCTCCAAAGGCCGCTTTGCAAGCACTCTCGCCGGCTGTTCCCGCAGGCCGCGCACAACGCTCTCAAGCCCGGGAGAAAAGCGCTTGGGGGTGGTGCTCTCTCCCGGCCCTTGCCCCTGAGCCTGGGGGCCAGGCAGGGGGTCCACACTCCCAGGCCAAGGCAGAACCACATGCACACGTCTGTTCCTGCCCCCTGCACCGGCAGAGAGCTCGGGGGAGCCAGAGTCTGTCAGGCAGCTGCTGGGCTGGCCGCCTGTGTGGGAAGGGGCAGAGCCGACCTAGGGGCACACTGGGCCTCTTGCTCTCCCTGCTGCCCTGAGGCTGCTGGGCCAAAGAGGTCTTGGGCATCCAGCCCCTTGCTGGTCCCTTCCCTCTGACGAGGCCCTCTGAGCTCCAGCACCTTGCAGTGTGGAGACAGCCCCTGCCAGCAACCTCCTCTCCAAGGAGGCCTCAAGCGAGGCCTAGGCCCAGGAGAAAGGCACCAGCGGGGATGAGCCTGGGGAGGCGCCCGGGCTTGTCTGGACCCAGTCCCCGCAGCCTGCCCCTTGCTGGGGCAGCACCCCCGGAGGCCAGGAAGGTCTGGGCAAGGCTGGCCAGGGGCAGGGGCCCTGCTGGGTCCTGCCCCTGGCCTGTGGGGCCTCTGAGCACAAACGGCCCTCTCCCGCTAGAAGACCTCCCGGCTGCCTCCAAAGGCCGCTTTGCAAGCACTCTCGCCGGCTGTTCCCGCCAGCCGCGCACAACGCTCCCAAGCCCGGGAGAAAAGCGCTTCGGGGTGGTGCTCTCTCCCGGCCCTTGCCCCTGAGCCTGGGGGCCAGGCAGGGGGTCCACACTCCCAGGCCAAGGCAGAACCACATGCACACGTCTGTTCCTGCCCCCTGCACCGGCAGAGAGCTCGGGGGAGCCAGAGTCTGTCAGGCAGCTGCTGGGCTGGCCGCCTGTGTGGGAAGGGGCAGAGCCGACCTAGGGGCACACTGGGCCTCTTGCTCTCCCTGCTGCCCTGAGGCTGCTGGGCCAAAGAGGTCTTGGGCATCCAGCCCCTTGCTGCTCCCTTCCCTCTGACGAGGCCCTCTGAGCTCCAGCACCTTGCAGTGTGGAGACAGCCCCTGCCAGCAACCTCCTCTCCAAGGAGGCCTCAAGCGAGGCCTAGGCCCAGGGGAAAGGCACCAGCGGGGATGAGCCTGGGGAGGCGCCCGGGCATGTCTGGACCCAGTCCCCGCAGCCTGCCCCTTGCTGGGGCAGCACCCCCGGAGGCCAGGAAGGTCTGGGCAAGGCTGGCCAGGGGCAGGGGCCCTGCTGGGTCCTGCCCCTGGCCTGTGGGGCCTCTGAGCACAACCGGCCCTCTCCCGCTGGAAGACCTCCCCGGCTGCCTCCAAAGGCCGCTTTGCAAGCACTCTCGCCGGCTGTTCCCGCCAGCCGCGCACAACGCTCCCAAGCCCGGGAGAAAAGCGCTTCGGGGTGGTGCTCTCTCCCGGCCCTTGCTCCTGAGCCTGGGGGCCAGGCAGGGGGTCCACACTCCCAGGCCAAGGCAGAACCACATGCACACGTCTGTTCCTGCCCCCTGCACCGGCAGAGAGCTCGGGGGAGCCAGAGTCTGTCAGGCAGCTGCTGGGCTGGCCGCCTGTGTGGGAAGGGGCAGAGCCGACCTAGGGGCACACTGGGCCTCTTGCTCTCCCTGCTGCCCTGAGGCTGCTGGGCCAAAGAGGTCTTGGGCATCCAGCCCCTTGCTGGTCCCTTCCCTCTGACGAGGCCCTCTGAGCTCCAGCACCTTGCAGTGTGGAGACAGCCCCTGCCAGCAACCTCCTCTCCAAGGAGGCCTCAAGCGAGGCCTAGGCCCAGGAGAAAGGCACCAGCGGGGATGAGCCTGGGGAGGCGCCCGGGCTTGTCTGGACCCAGTCCCCGCAGCCTGCCCCTTGCTGGGGCAGCACCCCCGGAGGCCAGGAAGGTCTGGGCAAGGCTGGCCAGGGGCAGGGGCCCTGCTGGGTCCTGCCCCTGGCCTGTGGGGCCTCTGAGCACAACCGGCCCTCTCCCGATGGAAGACCACCCCGGCTGCCTCCAAAGGCCGCTTTGCAAGCACTCTCGCCGGTTGTTCCCGCCAGCTGCGCACAATGCTCCCGAGCCCGGGAGAAAAGCGCTTCGGGGTGGTGCTCTCTCCCGGCCCTTGCTCCTGAGCCTGGGGGCCAGGCAGGGGGTCCAAACTCCCAGGCCAAGGCAGAACCACGTGCACACGTCTGTTCCTGCCCCCTGCACCGGCAGAGAGCTCGGGGGAGCCAGAGTCTGTCAGGCAGCTGCTGGGCTGGCCGCCTGTGTGGGAAGGGGCAGAGCCGACCTAGGGGCACACTGGGCCTCTTGCTCTCCCTGCTGCCCTGAGGCTGCTGGGCCAAAGAGGTCTTGGGCATCCAGCCCCTTGCTGGTCCCTTCCCTCTGACGAGGCCCTCTGAGCTCCAGCACCTTGCAGTGTGGAGACAGCCCCTGCCAGCAACCTCCTCTCCAAGGAGGCCTCAAGCGAGGCCTAGGCCCAGGGGAAAGGCACCAGCGGGGATGAGCCTGGGGAGGCGCCCGGGCATGTCTGGACCCAGTCCCCGCAGCCTGCCCCTTGCTGGGGCAGCACCCCCGGAGGCCAGGAAGGTCTGGGCAAGGCTGGCCAGGGGCAGGGGCCCTGCTGGGTCCTGCCCCTGGCCTGTGGGGCCTCTGAGCACAACCGGCCCTCTCCCGCTGGAAGACCTCCCCGGCTGCCTCCAAAGGCCGCTTTGCAAGCACTCTCGCCGGCTGTTTCCGCCAGCCGCGCACAACGCTCCCGAGCCCGGGAGAAAAGCGCTTCGGGGTGGTGCTCTCTCCCGGCCCTTGCCCCTGAGCCTGGGGGCCAGGCAGGGGGTCCACACTCCCAGGCCAAGGCAGAACCACATGCACATGTCTGTTCCTGCCCCCTGCACCGGCAGAGAGCTCGGGGGAGCCAGAGTCTGTCAGGCAGCTGCTGGGCTGGCCGCCTTTGTGGGAAGGGGCAGAGCCGACCTAGGGGCACACTGGGCCTCTTTCTCTCCCTGCTGCCCTGAGGCTGCTGGGCCAAAGAGGTCTTGGGCATCCAGCCCCTTGCTGGTCCCTTCCCTCTGACGAGGCCCTCTGAGCTCCAGCACCTTGCAGTGTGGAGACAGCCCCTGCCAGCAACCTCCTCTCCAAGGAGGCCTCAAGCGAGGCCTAGGCCCAGGGGAAAGGCACCAGCGGGGATGAGCCTGGGGAGGCGCCCGGGCATGTCTGGACCCAGTCCCCGCAGCCTGCCCCTTGCTGGGGCAGCACCCCCGGAGGCCAGGAAGGTCTGGGCAAGGCTGGCCAGGGGCAGGGGCCCTGCTGGGTCCTGCCCCTGGCCTGTGGGGCCTCTGAGCACAACCGGCCCTCTCCCGCTGGAAGACCTCCCCGGCTGCCTCCAAAGGCCGCTTTGCAAGCACTCTCGCCGGCTGTTCCCGCCAGCCGCGCACAACGCTCTCAAGCCCGGGAGAAAAGCGCTTGGGGGTGGTGCTCTCTCCCGGCCCTTGCCCCTGAGCCTGGGGGCCAGGCAGGGGGTCCACACTCCCAGGCCAAGGCAGAACCACATGCACACGTCTGTTCCTGCCCCCTGCACCGGCAGAGAGCTCGGGGGAGCCAGAGTCTGTCAGGCAGCTGCTGGGCTGGCCGCCTGTGTGGGAAGGGGCAGAGCCGACCTAGGGGCACACTGGGCCTCTTGCTCTCCCTGCTGCCCTGAGGCTGCTGGGCCAAAGAGGTCTTGGGCATCCAGCCCCTTGCTGGTCCCTTCCCTCTGACGAGGCCCTCTGAGCTCCAGCACCTTGCAGTGTGGAGACAGCCCCTGCCAGCAACCTCCTCTCCAAGGAGGCCTCAAGCGAGGCCTAGGCCCAGGGGAAAGGCACCAGCGGGGATGAGCCTGGGGAGGCGCCCGGGCATGTCTGGACCCAGTCCCCGCAGCCTGCCCCTTTCTGGGGCAGCACCCCCGGAGGCCAGGAAGGTCTGGGCAAGGCTGGCCAGGGGCAGGGGCCCTGCTGGGTCCTGCCCCTGGCCTGTGGGCCCTCTGAGCACAACCGGCCCTCTCCCGCTGGAAGACCTCCCCGGCTGCCTCCAAAGGCCGCTTTGCAAGCACTCTCGCCGGCTGTTCCCGCCAGCCGCGCACAACGCTCCCAAGCCCGGGAGAAAAGCGCTTCGGGGTGGTGCTCTCTCCCGGCCCTTGCCCCTGAGCCTGGGGGCCAGGCAGGGGGTCCACACTCCCAGGCCAAGGCAGAACCACATGCACACGTCTGTTCCTGCCCCCTGCACCGGCAGAGAGCTCGGGGGAGCCAGAGTCTGTCAGGCAGCTGCTGGGCTGGCCGCCTGTGTGGGAAGGGGCAGAGCCGACCTAGGGGCACACTGGGCCTCTTGCTCTCCCTGCTGCCCTGAGGCTGCTGGGCCAAAGAGGTCTTGGGCATCCAGCCCCTTGCTGGTCCCTTCCCTCTGACGAGGCCCTCTGAGCTCCAGCACCTTGCAGTGTGGAGACAGCCCCTGCCAGCAACCTCCTCTCCAAGGAGGCCTCAAGCGAGGCCTAGGCCCAGGGGAAAGGCACCAGCGGGGTTGAGCCTGGGGAGGCGTCCGGGCATGTCTGGACCCAGTCCCCGCAGCCTGCCCCTTGCTGGGGCAGCACCCCCAGAAGCCAGGAAGGTCTGGGCAAGGCTGGCCAGGGGCAGGGGCCCTGCTGGGTCCTGCCCCTGGCCTGTGGGGCCTCTGAGCACAACCGGCCCTCTCCCGCTGGAAGACCTCCCCGGCTGCCTCCAAAGGCCGCTTTGCAAGCACTCTCGCCGGCTGTTCCGGCAGGCCGCGCACAACGCTCCCAAGCCCGGGAGAAAAGCGCTTCGGGGTGGTGCTCTCTCCCGGCCCTTGCCCCTGAGCCTGGGGGCCAGGCAGGGGGTCCACACTCCCAGGCCAAGGCAGAACCACATGCACACGTCTGTTCCTGCCCCCTGCACCGGCAGAGAGCTCGGGGGAGCCAGAGTCTGTCAGGCAGCTGCTGGGCTGGCCGCCTGTGTGGGAAGGGGCAGAGCCGACCTAGGGGCACACTGGGCCTCTTGCTCTCCCTGCTGCCCTGAGGCTGCTGGGCCAAAGAGGTCTTGGGCATCCAGCCCCTTGCTGGTCCCTTCCCTCTGACGAGGCCCTCTGAGCTCCAGCACCTTGCAGTGTGGAGACAGCCCCTGCCAGCAACCTCCTCTCCAAGGAGGCCTCAAGCGAGGCCTAGGCCCAGGGGAAAGGCACCAGCGGGGATGAGCCTGGGGAGGCGCCCGGGCATGTCTGGACCCAGTCCCCGCAGCCTGCCCCTTGCTGGGGCAGCACCCCCGGAGGCCAGGAAGGTCTGGGCAAGGCTGGCCAGGGGCAGGGGCCCTGCTGGGTCCTGCCCCTGGCCTGTGGGGCCTCTGAGCACAACCGGCCCTCTCCCGCTGGAAGACCTCCCCGGCTGCCTCCAAAGGCCGCTTTGCAAGCACTCTCGCCGGCTGTTCCCGCAGGCCGCGCACAACGCTCTCAAGCCCGGGAGAAAAGCGCTTGGGGGTGGTGCTCTCTCCCGGCCCTTGCCCCTGAGCCTGGGGGCCAGGCAGGGGGTCCACACTCCCAGGCCAAGGCAGAACCACATGCACACGTCTGTTCCTGCCCCCTGCACCGGCAGAGAGCTCGGGGGAGCCAGAGTCTGTCAGGCAGCTGCTGGGCTGGCCGCCTGTGTGGGAAGGGGCAGAGCCGACCTAGGGGCACACTGGGCCTCTTGCTCTCCCTGCTGCCCTGAGGCTGCTGGGCCAAAGAGGTCTTGGGCATCCAGCCCCTTGCTGGTCCCTTCCCTCTGACGAGGCCCTCTGAGCTCCAGCACCTTGCAGTGTGGAGACAGCCCCTGCCAGCAACCTCCTCTCCAAGGAGGCCTCAAGCGAGGCCTAGGCCCAGGAGAAAGGCACCAGCGGGGATGAGCCTGGGGAGGCGCCCGGGCTTGTCTGGACCCAGTCCCCGCAGCCTGCCCCTTGCTGGGGCAGCACCCCCGGAGGCCAGGAAGGTCTGGGCAAGGCTGGCCAGGGGCAGGGGCCCTGCTGGGTCCTGCCCCTGGCCTGTGGGGCCTCTGAGCACAAACGGCCCTCTCCCGCTAGAAGACCTCCCCGGCTGCCTCCAAAGGCCGCTTTGCAAGCCCTCTCGCCGGCTGTTCCCGCCAGCCGCGCACAACGCTCCCAAGCCCGGGAGAAAAGCGCTTCGGGGTGGTGCTCTCTCCCGGCCCTTGCCCCTGAGCCTGGGGGCCAGGCAGGGGGTCCACACTCCCAGGCCAAGGCAGAACCACATGCACACGTCTGTTCCTGCCCCCTGCACCGGCAGAGAGCTCGGGGGAGCCAGAGTCTGTCAGGCAGCTGCTGGGCTGGCCGCCTGTGTGGGAAGGGGCAGAGCCGACCTAGGGGCACACTGGGCCTCTTGCTCTCCCTGCTGCCCTGAGGCTGCTGGGCCAAAGAGGTCTTGGGCATCCAGCCCCTTGCTGGTCCCTTCCCTCTGACGAGGCCCTCTGAGCTCCAGCACCTTGCAGTGTGGAGACAGCCCCTGCCAGCAACCTCCTCTCCAAGGAGGCCTCAAGCGAGGCCTAGGCCCAGGGGAAAGGCACCAGCGGGGATGAGCCTGGGGAGGCGCCCGGGCATGTCTGGACCCAGTCCCCGCAGCCTGCCCCTTGCTGGGGCAGCACCCCCGGAGGCCAGGAAGGTCTGGGCAAGGCTGGCCAGGGGCAGGGGCCCTGCTGGGTCCTGCCCCTGGCCTGTGGGGCCTCTGAGCACAACCGGCCCTCTCCCGCTGGAAGACCTCCCCGGCTGCCTCCAAAGGCCGCTTTGCAAGCACTCTCGCCGGCTGTTCCCGCCAGCCGCGCACAACGCTCCCAAGCCCGGGAGAAAAGCGCTTCGGGGTGGTGCTCTCTCCCGGCCCTTGCCCCTGAGCCTGGGGGCCAGGCAGGGGGTCCACACTCCCAGGCCAAGGCAGAACCACATGCACACGTCTGTTCCTGCCCCCTGCACCGGCAGAGAGCTCGGGGGAGCCAGAGTCTGTCAGGCAGCTGCTGGGCTGGCCGCCTGTGTGGGAAGGGGCAGAGCCGACCTAGGGGCACACTGGGCCTCTTGCTCTCCCTGCTGCCCTGAGGCTGCTGGGCCAAAGAGGTCTTGGGCATCCAGCCCCTTGCTGGTCCCTTCCCTCTGACGAGGCCCTCTGAGCTCCAGCACCTTGCAGTGTGGAGACAGCCCCTGCCAGCAACCTCCTCTCCAAGGAGGCCTCAAGCGAGGCCTAGGCCCAGGGGAAAGGCACCAGCGGGGATGAGCCTGGGGAGGCGCCTGGGCATGTCTGGACCCAGTCCCCGCAGCCTGCCCCTTGCTGGGGCAGCACCCCCGGAGGCCAGGAAGGTCTGGGCAAGGCTGGCCAGGGGCAGGGGCCCTGCTGGGTCCTGCCCCTGGCCTGTGGGGCCTCTGAGCACAACCGGCCCTCTCCCGCTGGAAGACCTCCCCGGCTGCCTCCAAAGGCCGCTGTGCAAGCACTCTCGCCGGCTGTTCCCGCCAGCCGCGCACAACGCTCCCGAGCCCGGGAGAAAAGCGCTTCGGGGTGGTGCTCTCCCCCGGCCCTTGCCCCTGAGCCTGGGGGCCAGGCAGGGGGTCCACACTCCCAGGCCAAGGCAGAACCACATGCACACGTCTGTTCCTGCCCCCTTCACCGGCAGAGAGAACGGGGGAGCCAGAGTCTGTCAGGCAGCTGCTGGGCTGGCCGCCTGTGTGGGAAGGGGCAGAGCCGACCTAGGGGCACACTGGGCCTCTTGCTCTCCCTGCTGCCCTGAGGCTGCTGGGCCAAAGAGGTCTTGGGCATCCAGCCCCTTGCTGGTCCCTTCCCTCTGACGAGGCCCTCTGAGCTCCAGCACCTTGCAGTGTGGAGACAGCCCCTGCCAGCAACCTCCTCTCCAAGGAGGCCTCAAGCGAGGCCTAGGCCCAGGGGAAAGGCACCAGCGGGGATGAGCCTGGGGAGGCGTCCGGGCATGTCTGGACCCAGTCCCCGCAGCCTGCCCCTTGCTGGGGCAGCACCCCCAGAAGCCAGGAAGGTCTGGGCAAGGCTGGCCAGGGGCAGGGGCCCTGCTGGGTCCTGCCCCTGGCCTGTGGGGCCTCTGAGCACAACCGGCCCTCTCCCGCTGGAAGACCTCCCCGGCTGCCTCCAAAGGCCGCTTTGCAAGCACTCTCGCCGGCTGTTCCCGCAGGCCGCGCACAACGCTCCCAAGCCCGGGAGAAAAGCGCTTCGGGGTGGTGCTCTCTCCCGGCCCTTGCCCCTGAGCCTGGGGGCCAGGCAGGGGGTCCACACTCCCAGGCCAAGGCAGAACCACATGCACACGTCTGTTCCTGCCCCCTGCACCGGCAGAGAGCTCGGGGGAGCCAGAGTCTGTCAGGCAGCTGCTGGGCTGGCCGCCTGTGTGGGAAGGGGCAGAGCCGACCTAGGGGCACACTGGGCCTCTTGCTCTCCCTGCTGCCCTGAGGCTGCTGGGCCAAAGAGGTCTTGGGCATCCAGCCCCTTGCTGGTCCCTTCCCTCTGACGAGGCCCTCTGAGCTCCAGCACCTTGCAGTGTGGAGACAGCCCCTGCCAGCAACCTCCTCTCCAAGGAGGCCTCAAGCGAGGCCTAGGCCCAGGGGAAAGGCACCAGCGGGGATGAGCCTGGGGAGGCGCCCGGGCATGTCTGGACCCAGTCCCCGCAGCCTGCCCCTTGCTGGGGCAGCACCCCCGGAGGCCAGGAAGGTCTGGGCAAGGCTGGCCAGAGGCAGGGGCCCTGCTGGGTCCTGCCCCTGGCCTGTGGGGCCTCTGAGCACAACCGGCCCTCTCCCGCTGGAAGACCTCCCCGGCTGCCTCCAAAGGCCGCTTTGCAAGCACTCTCGCCGGCTGTTCCCGCAGGCCGCGCACAACGCTCTCAAGCCCGGGAGAAAAGCGCTTGGGGGTGGTGCTCTCTCCCGGCCCTTGCCCCTGAGCCTGGGGGCCAGGCAGGGGGTCCACACTCCCAGGCCAAGGCAGAACCACATGCACACGTCTGTTCCTGCCCCCTGCACCGGCAGAGAGCTCGGGGGAGCCAGAGTCTGTCAGGCAGCTGCTGGGCTGGCCGCCTGTGTGGGAAGGGGCAGAGCCGACCTAGGGGCACACTGGGCCTCTTGCTCTCCCTGCTGCCCTGAGGCTGCTGGGCCAAAGAGGTCTTGGGCATCCAGCCCCTTGCTGGTCCCTTCCCTCTGACGAGGCCCTCTGAGCTCCAGCACCTTGCAGTGTGGAGACAGCCCCTGCCAGCAACCTCCTCTCCAAGGAGGCCTCAAGCGAGGCCTAGGCCCAGGAGAAAGGCACCAGCGGGGATGAGCCTGGGGAGGCGCCCGGGCTTGTCTGGACCCAGTCCCCGCAGCCTGCCCCTTGCTGGGGCAGCACCCCCGGAGGCCAGGAAGGTCTGGGCAAGGCTGGCCAGGGGCAGGGGCCCTGCTGGGTCCTGCCCCTGGCCTGTGGGGCCTCTGAGCACAAACGGCCCTCTCCCGCTAGAAGACCTCCCGGCTGCCTCCAAAGGCCGCTTTGCAAGCACTCTCGCCGGCTGTTCCCGCCAGCCGCGCACAACGCTCCCAAGCCCGGGAGAAAAGCGCTTCGGGGTGGTGCTCTCTCCCGGCCCTTGCCCCTGAGCCTGGGGGCCAGGCAGGGGGTCCACACTCCCAGGCCAAGGCAGAACCACATGCACACGTCTGTTCCTGCCCCCTGCACCGGCAGAGAGCTCGGGGGAGCCAGAGTCTGTCAGGCAGCTGCTGGGCTGGCCGCCTGTGTGGGAAGGGGCAGAGCCGACCTAGGGGCACACTGGGCCTCTTGCTCTCCCTGCTGCCCTGAGGCTGCGGGGCCAAAGAGGTCTTGGGCATCCAGCCCCTTGCTGGTCCCTTCCCTCTGACGAGGCCCTCTGAGCTCCAGCACCTTGCAGTGTGGAGACAGCCCCTGCCAGCAACCTCCTCTCCAAGGAGGCCTCAAGCGAGGCCTAGGCCCAGGGGAAAGGCACCAGCGGGGATGAGCCTGGGGAGGCGCCCGGGCATGTCTGGACCCAGTCCCCGCAGCCTGCCCCTTGCTGGGGCAGCACCCCCGGAGGCCAGGAAGGTCTGGGCAAGGCTGGCCAGGGGCAGGGGCCCTGCTGGGTCCTGCCCCTGGCCTGTGGGGCCTCTGAGCACAACCGGCCCTCTCCCGCTGGAAGACCTCCCCGGCTGCCTCCAAAGGCCGCTTTGCAAGCACTCTCGCCGGCTGTTCCCGCCAGCCGCGCACAACGCTCCCAAGCCCGGGAGAAAAGCGCTTCGGGGTGGTGCTCTCTCCCGGCCCTTGCCCCTGAGCCTGGGGGCCAGGCAGGGGGTCCACACTCCCAGGCCAAGGCAGAACCACATGCACACGTCTGTTCCTGCCCCCTGCACCGGCAGAGAGCTCGGGGGAGCCAGAGTCTGTCAGGCAGCTGCTGGGCTGGCCGCCTGTGTGGGAAGGGGCAGAGCCGACCTAGGGGCACACTGGGCCTCTTGCTCTCCCTGCTGCCCTGAGGCTGCTGGGCCAAAGAGGTCTTGGGCATCCAGCCCCTTGCTGGTCCCTTCCCTCTGACGAGGCCCTCTGAGCTCCAGCACCTTGCAGTGTGGAGACAGCCCCTGCCAGCAACCTCCTCTCCAAGGAGGCCTCAAGCGAGGCCTAGGCCCAGGGGAAAGGCACCAGCGGGGATGAGCCTGGGGAGGCGCCTGGGCATGTCTGGACCCAGTCCCCGCAGCCTGCCCCTTGCTGGGGCAGCACCCCCGGAGGCCAGGAAGGTCTGGGCAAGGCTGGCCAGGGGCAGGGGCCCTGCTGGGTCCTGCCCCTGGCCTGTGGGGCCTCTGAGCACAACCGGCCCTCTCCCGCTGGAAGACCTCCCCGGCTGCCTCCAAAGGCCGCTGTGCAAGCACTCTCGCCGGCTGTTCCCGCCAGCCGCGCACAACGCTCCCGAGCCCGGGAGAAAAGCGCTTCGGGGTGGTGCTCTCCCCCGGCCCTTGCCCCTGAGCCTGGGGGCCAGGCAGGGGGTCCACACTCCCAGGCCAAGGCAGAACCACATGCACACGTCTGTTCCTGCCCCCTTCACCGGCAGAGAGCACGGGGGAGCCAGAGTCTGTCAGGCAGCTGCTGGGCTGGCCGCCTGTGTGGGAAGGGGCAGAGCCGACCTAGGGGCACACTGGGCCTCTTGCTCTCCCTGCTGCCCTGAGGCTGCTGGGCCAAAGAGGTCTTGGGCATCCAGCCCCTTGCTGGTCCCTTCCCTCTGACGAGGCCCTCTGAGCTCCAGCACCTTGCAGTGTGGAGACAGCCCCTGCCAGCAACCTCCTCTCCAAGGAGGCCTCAAGCGAGGCCTAGGCCCAGGGGAAAGGCACCAGCGGGGATGAGCCTGGGGAGGCGTCCGGGCATGTCTGGACCCAGTCCCCGCAGCCTGCCCCTTGCTGGGGCAGCACCCCCAGAAGCCAGGAAGGTCTGGGCAAGGCTGGCCAGGGGCAGGGGCCCTGCTGGGTCCTGCCCCTGGCCTGTGGGGCCTCTGAGCACAACCGGCCCTCTCCCGCTGGAAGACCTCCCCGGCTGCCTCCAAAGGCCGCTTTGCAAGCACTCTCGCCGGCTGTTCCCGCAGGCCGCGCACAACGCTCCCAAGCCCGGGAGAAAAGCGCTTCGGGGTGGTGCTCTCTCCCGGCCCTTGCCCCTGAGCCTGGGGGCCAGGCAGGGGGTCCACACTCCCAGGCCAAGGCAGAACCACATGCACACGTCTGTTCCTGCCCCCTGCACCGGCAGAGAGCTCGGGGGAGCCAGAGTCTGTCAGGCAGCTGCTGGGCTGGCCGCCTGTGTGGGAAGGGGCAGAGCCGACCTAGGGGCACACTGGGCCTCTTGCTCTCCCTGCTGCCCTGAGGCTGCTGGGCCAAAGAGGTCTTGGGCATCCAGCCCCTTGCTGGTCCCTTCCCTCTGACGAGGCCCTCTGAGCTCCAGCACCTTGCAGTGTGGAGACAGCCCCTGCCAGCAACCTCCTCTCCAAGGAGGCCTCAAGCGAGGCCTAGGCCCAGGGGAAAGGCACCAGCGGGGATGAGCCTGGGGAGGCGCCCGGGCATGTCTGGACCCAGTCCCCGCAGCCTGCCCCTTGCTGGGGCAGCACCCCCGGAGGCCAGGAAGGTCTGGGCAAGGCTGGCCAGAGGCAGGGGCCCTGCTGGGTCCTGCCCCTGGCCTGTGGGGCCTCTGAGCACAACCGGCCCTCTCCCGCTGGAAGACCTCCCCGGCTGCCTCCAAAGGCCGCTTTGCAAGCACTCTCGCCGGCTGTTCCCGCAGGCCGCGCACAACGCTCTCAAGCCCGGGAGAAAAGCGCTTGGGGGTGGTGCTCTCTCCCGGCCCTTGCCCCTGAGCCTGGGGGCCAGGCAGGGGGTCCACACTCCCAGGCCAAGGCAGAACCACATGCACACGTCTGTTCCTGCCCCCTGCACCGGCAGATAGCTCGGGGGAGCCAGAGTCTGTCACGCAGCTGCTGGGCTGGCCGCCTGTGTGGGAAGGGGCAGAGCCGACCTAGGGGCACACTGGGCCTCTTGCTCTCCCTGCTGCCCTGAGGCTGCTGGGCCAAAGAGGTCTTGGGCATCCAGCCCCTTGCTGGTCCCTTCCCTCTGACGAGGCCCTCTGAGCTCCAGCACCTTGCAGTGTGGAGACAGCCCCTGCCAGCAACCTCCTCTCCAAGGAGGCCTCAAGCGAGGCCTAGGCCCAGGAGAAAGGCACCAGCGGGGATGAGCCTGGGGAGGCGCCCGGGCTTGTCTGGACCCAGTCCCCGCAGCCTGCCCCTTGCTGGGGCAGCACCCCCGGAGGCCAGGAAGGTCTGGGCAAGGCTGGCCAGGGGCAGGGGCCCTGCTGGGTCCTGCCCCTGGCCTGTGGGGCCTCTGAGCACAAACGGCCCTCTCCCGCTAGAAGACCTCCCGGCTGCCTCCAAAGGCCGCTTTGCAAGCACTCTCGCCGGCTGTTCCCGCCAGCCGCGCACAACGCTCCCAAGCCCGGGAGAAAAGCGCTTCGGGGTGGTGCTCTCTCCCGGCCCTTGCCCCTGAGCCTGGGGGCCAGGCAGGGGGTCCACACTCCCAGGCCAAGGCAGAACCACATGCACACGTCTGTTCCTGCCCCCTGCACCGGCAGAGAGCTCGGGGGAGCCAGAGTCTGTCAGGCAGCTGCTGGGCTGGCCGCCTGTGTGGGAAGGGGCAGAGCCGACCTAGGGGCACACTGGGCCTCTTGCTCTCCCTGCTGCCCTGAGGCTGCTGGGCCAAAGAGGTCTTGGGCATCCAGCCCCTTGCTGGTCCCTTCCCTCTGACGAGGCCCTCTGAGCTCCAGCACCTTGCAGTGTGGAGACAGCCCCTGCCAGCAACCTCCTCTCCAAGGAGGCCTCAAGCGAGGCCTAGGCCCAGGGGAAAGGCACCAGCGGGGATGAGCCTGGGGAGGCGCCCGGGCATGTCTGGACCCAGTCCCCGCAGCCTGCCCCTTGCTGGGGCAGCACCCCCGGAGGCCAGGAAGGTCTGGGCAAGGCTGGCCAGGGGCAGGGGCCCTGCTGGGTCCTGCCCCTGGCCTGTGGGGCCTCTGAGCACAACCGGCCCTCTCCCGCTGGAAGACCTCCCCGGCTGCCTCCAAAGGCCGCTTTGCAAGCACTCTCGCCGGCTGTTCCCGCCAGCCGCGCACAACGCTCCCAAGCCCGGGAGAAAAGCGCTTCGGGGTGGTGCTCTCTCCCGGCCCTTGCTCCTGAGCCTGGGGGCCAGGCAGGGGGTCCACACTCCCAGGCCAAGGCAGAACCACATGCACACGTCTGTTCCTGCCCCCTGCACCGGCAGAGAGCTCGGGGGAGCCAGAGTCTGTCAGGCAGCTGCTGGGCTGGCCGCCTGTGTGGGAAGGGGCAGAGCCGACCTAGGGGCACACTGGGCCTCTTGCTCTCCCTGCTGCCCTGAGGCTGCTGGGCCAAAGAGGTCTTGGGCATCCAGCCCCTTGCTGGTCCCTTCCCTCTGACGAGGCCCTCTGAGCTCCAGCACCTTGCAGTGTGGAGACAGCCCCTGGCAGCAACCTCCTCTCCAAGGAGGCCTCAAGCGAGGCCTAGGCCCAGGGGAAAGGCACCAGCGGGGATGAGCCTGGGGAGGCGCCCGGGCATGTCTGGACCCAGTCCCCGCAGCCTGCCCCTTGCTGGGGCAGTACCCCCGGAGGCCAGGAAGGTCTGGGCAAGGCTGGCCAGGGGCAGGGGCCCTGCTGGGTCCTGCCCCTGGCCTGTGGGGCCTCTGAGCACAACCGGCCCTCTCCCGAAGGAAGACCACCCCGGCTGCCTCCAAAGGCCGCTTTGCAAGCACTCTCGCCGGTTGTTCCCGCCAGCTGCGCACAATGCTCCCGAGCCCGGGAGAAAAGCGCTTCGGGGTGGTGCTCTCTCCCGGCCCTTGCTCCTGAGCCTGGGGGCCAGGCAGGGGGTCCAAACTCCCAGGCCAAGGCAGAACCACGTGCACACGTCTGTTCCTGCCCCCTGCACCGGCAGAGAGCTCGGGGGAGCCAGAGTCTGTCAGGCAGCTGCTGGGCTGGCCGCCTGTGTGGGAAGGGGCAGAGCCGACCTAGGGGCACACTGGGCCTCTTGCTCTCCCTGCTGCCCTGAGGCTGCTGGGCCAAAGAGGTCTTGGGCATCCAGCCCCTTGCTGGTCCCTTCCCTCTGACGAGGCCCTCTGAGCTCCAGCACCTTGCAGTGTGGAGACAGCCCCTGCCAGCAACCTCCTCTCCAAGGAGGCCTCAAGCGAGGCCTAGGCCCAGGGGAAAGGCACCAGCGGGGATGAGCCTGGGGAGGCGCCCGGGCATGTCTGGACCCAGTCCCCGCAGCCTGCCCCTTGCTGGGGCAGCACCCCCGGAGGCCAGGAAGGTCTGGGCAAGGCTGGCCAGGGGCAGGGGCCCTGCTGGGTCCTGCCCCTGGCCTGTGGGGCCTCTGAGCACAACCGGCCCTCTCCCGCTGGAAGACCTCCCCGGCTGCCTCCAAAGGCCGCTTTGCAAGCACTCTCGCCGGCTGTTTCCGCCAGCCGCGCACAACGCTCCCGAGCCCGGGAGAAAAGCGCTTCGGGGTGGTGCTCTCTCCCGGCCCTTGCCGCTGAGCCTGGGGGCCAGGCAGGGGGTCCACACTCCCAGGCCAAGGCAGAACCACATGCACATGTCTGTTCCTGCCCCCTGCACCGGCAGAGAGCTCGGGGGAGCCAGAGTCTGTCAGGCAGCTGCTGGGCTGGCCGCCTTTGTGGGAAGGGGCAGAGCCGACCTAGGGGCACACTGGGCCTCTTTCTCTCCCTGCTGCCCTGAGGCTGCTGGGCCAAAGAGGTCTTGGGCATCCAGCCCCTTGCTGGTCCCTTCCCTCTGACGAGGCCCTCTGAGCTCCAGCACCTTGCAGTGTGGAGACAGCCCCTGCCAGCAACCTCCTCTCCAAGGAGGCCTCAAGCGAGGCCTAGGCCCAGGGGAAAGGCACCAGCGGGGATGAGCCTGGGGAGGCGCCCGGGCATGTCTGGACCCAGTCCCCGCAGCCTGCCCCTTGCTGGGGCAGTACCCCCGGAGGCCAGGAAGGTCTGGGCAAGGCTGGCCAGGGGCAGGGGCCCTGCTGGGTCCTGCCCCTGGCCTGTGGGGCCTCTGAGCACAACCGGCCCTCTCCCGCTGGAAGACCTCCCCGGCTGCCTCCAAAGGCCGCTTTGCAAGCACTCTCGCCGGCTGTTCCCGCCAGCCGCGCACAACGCTCCCAAGCCCGGGAGAAAAGCGCTTCGGGGTGGTGCTCTCTCCCGGCCCTTGCCCCTGAGCCTGGGGGCCAGGCAGGGGGTCCACACTCCCAGGCCAAGGCAGAACCACATGCACACGTCTGTTCCTGCCCCCTGCACCGGCAGAGAGCTCGGGGGAGCCAGAGTCTGTCAGGCAGCTGCTGGGCTGGCCGCCTGTGTGGGAAGGGGCAGAGCCGACCTAGGGGCACACTGGGCCTCTTGCTCTCCCTGCTGCCCTGAGGCTGCTGGGCCAAAGAGGTCTTGGGCATCCAGCCCCTTGCTGGTCCCTTCCCTCTGACGAGGCCCTCTGAGCTCCAGCACCTTGCAGTGTGGAGACAGCCCCTGCCAGCAACCTCCTCTCCAAGGAGGCCTCAAGCGAGGCCTAGGCCCAGGGGAAAGGCACCAGCGGGGATGAGCCTGGGGAGGCGCCCGGGCATGTCTGGACCCAGTCCCCGCAGCCTGCCCCTTGCTGGGGCAGTACCCCCGGAGGCCAGGAAGGTCTGGGCAAGGCTGGCCAGGGGCAGGGGCCCTGCTGGGTCCTGCCCCTGGCCTGTGGGGCCTCTGAGCACAACCGGCCCTCTCCCGCTGGAAGACCTCCCCGGCTGCCTCCAAAGGCCGCTTTGCAAGCACTCTCGCCGGCTGTTCCCGCCAGCCGCGCACAACGCTCCCAAGCCCGGGAGAAAAGCGCTTCGGGGTGATGCTCTCTCCCGGCCCTTGCCCCTGAGCCTGGGGGCCAGGCAGGGGGTCCACACTCCCAGGCCAAGGCAGAACGACATGCACACGTCTGTTCCTGGCCCCTGCACCGGCAGAGAGCTCGGAGGAGCCAGAGTCTGTCAGGCAGCTGCTGGGCTGGCCGCCTGTGTGGGAAGGGGCAGAGCCGACCTAGGGGCACACTGGGCCTCTTGCTCTCCCTGCTGCCCTGAGGCTGCTGGGCCAAAGAGGTCTTGGGCATCCAGCCCCTTGCTGGTCCCTTCCCTCTGACGAGGCCCTCTGAGCTCCAGCACCTTGCAGTGTGGAGACAGCCCCTGCCAGCAACCTCCTCTCCAAGGAGGCCTCAAGCGAGGCCTAGGCCCAGGGGTAAGGCACCAGCGGGGATGAGCCTGGGGAGGCGCCCGGGCATGTCTGGACCCAGTCCCCGCAGCCTGCCCCTTGCTGGGGCAGCACCCCCGGAGGCCAGGAAGGTCTGGGCAAGGCTGGCCAGGGGCAGGGGCCCTGCTGGGTCCTGTCCCTGGCCTGTGGGGCCTCTGAGCACAACCGGCCCTCTCCCGCTGGAAGACCTCCCCGGCTGCCTCCAAAGGCCGCTTTGCAAGCACTCTCGCCGGCTGTTCCCGTCAGCCGTGCCCAATGCTCCCAAGCCCGGGAGAAAAGCGCTTCGGGGTGGTGCTCTCTCCCGGCCCTTGCCCCTGAGCCTGGGGGCCAGGCAGGGGGTCCACACTCCCAGGCCAAGGCAGAACCACATGCACACGTCTGTTCCTGCCCCCTGCACCGGCAGAGAGCTCGGGGGAGCCAGAGTCTGTCAGGCAGCTGCTGGGCTGGCCGCCTGTGTGGGAAGGGGCAGAGCCGACCTAGGGGCACACTGGGCCTCTTGCTCTCCCTGCTGCCCTGAGGCTGCTGGGCCAAAGAGGTCTTGGGCATCCAGCCCCTTGCTGGTCCCTTCCCTCTGACGAGGCCCTCTGAGCTCCAGCACCTTGCAGTGTGGAGACAGCCCCTGCCAGCAACCTCCTCTCCAAGGAGGCCTCAAGCGAGGCCTAGGCCCAGGGGAAAGGCACCAGCGGGGATGAGCCTGGGGAGGCGCCCGGGCATGTCTGGACCCAGTCCCCGCAGCCTGCCCCTTGCTGGGGCAGTACCCCCGGAGGCCAGGAAGGTCTGGGCAAGGCTGGCCAGGGGCAGGGGCCCTGCTGGGACCTGCCCCTGGCCTGTGGGGCCTCTGAGCACAGCCGGCCCTCTCCCGCTGGAAGACCTCCCCGGCTGCCTCCAAAGGCCGCTTTGCAAGCACTCTCGCCGGCTGTTCCCGCCAGCCGCGCACAACGCTCCCAAGCCCGGGAGAAAAGCGCTTCGGGGTGGTGCTCTCTCCCGGCCCTTGCCCCTGAGCCTGGGGGCCAGGCAGGGGGTCCACACTCCCAGGCCAAGGCAGAACCACATGCACACGTCTGTTCCTGCCCCCTGCACCGGCAGAGAGCTCGGGGGAGCCAGAGTCTGTCAGGCAGCTGCTGGGCTGGCCGCCTGTGTGGGAAGGGGCAGAGCCGACCTAGGGGCACACTGGGCCTCTTGCTCTCCCTGCTGCCCTGAGGCTGCTGGGCCAAAGAGGTCTTGGGCATCCAGCCCCTTGCTGGTCCCTTCCCTCTGACGAGGCCCTCTGAGCTCCAGCACCTTGCAGTGTGGAGACAGCCCCTGCCAGCAACCTCCTCTCCAAGGAGGCCTCAAGCGAGGCCTAGGCCCAGGGGAAAGGCACCAGCGGGGATGAGCCTGGGGAGGCGCCCGGGCATGTCTGGACCCAGTCCCCGCAGCCTGCCCCTTTCTGGGGCAGCACCCCCGGAGGCCAGGAAGGTCTGGGCAAGGCTGGCCAGGGGCAGGGGCCCTGCTGGGTCCTGCCCCTGGCCTGTGGGCCCTCTGAGCACAACCGGCCCTCTCCCGCTGGAAGACCTCCCCGGCTGCCTCCAAAGGCCGCTTTGCAAGCACTCTCGCCGGCTGTTCCCGCCAGCCGCGCACAACGCTCCCAAGCCCGGGAGAAAAGCGCTTCGGGGTGGTGCTCTCTCCCGGCCCTTGCCCCTGAGCCTGGGGGCCAGGCAGGGGGTCCACACTCCCAGGCCAAGGCAGAACCACATGCACACGTCTGTTCCTGCCCCCTGCACCGGCAGAGAGCTCGGGGGAGCCAGAGTCTGTCAGGCAGCTGCTGGGCTGGCCGCCTGTGTGGGAAGGGGCAGAGCCGACCTAGGGGCACCCTGGGCCTCTTGCTCTCCCTGCTGCCCTGAGGCTGCTGGGCCAAAGAGGTCTTGGGCATCCAGCCCCTTGCTGGTCCCTTCCCTCTGACGAGGCCCTCTGAGCTCCAGCCCCTTGCAGTGTGGAGACAGCCCCTGCCAGCAACCTCCTCTCCAAGGAGGCCTCAAGCGAGGCCTAGGCCCAGGGGAAAGGCACCAGCGGGGATGAGCCTGGGGAGGCGCCCGGGCATGTCTGGACCCAGTCCCCGCAGCCTGCCCCTTGCTGGGGCAGTACCCCCGGAGGCCAGGAAGGTCTGGGCAAGGCTGGCCAGGGGCAGGGGCCCTGCTTGGTCCTGCCCCTGGCCTGTGGGGCCTCTGAGCACAACCGGCCCTCCCCCGCTGGAAGACCTCCCCGGCTGCCTCCAAAGGCCGCTTTGCAAGCACTCTCGCCGGCTGTTCCCGCCAGCCGCGCACAACGCTCCCAAGCCCGGGAGAAAAGCGCTTCGGGGTGATGCTCTCTCCCGGCCCTTGCCCCTGAGCCTGGGGGCCAGGCAGGGGGTCCACACTCCCAGGCCAAGGCAGAACCACATGCACACGTCTGTTCCTGGCCCCTGCACCGGCAGAGAGCTCGGAGGAGCCAGAGTCTGTCAGGCAGCTGCTGGGCTGGCCGCCTGTGTGGGAAGGGGCAGAGCCGACCTAGGGGCACACTGGGCCTCTTGCTCTCCCTGCTGCCCTGAGGCTGCTGGGCCAAAGAGGTCTTGGGCATCCAGCCCCTTGCTGGTCCCTTCCCTCTGACGAGGCCCTCTGAGCTCCAGCACCTTGCAGTGTGGAGACAGCCCCTGCCAGCAACCTCCTCTCCAAGGAGGCCTCAAGCGAGGCCTAGGCCCAGGGGTAAGGCACCAGCGGGGATGAGCCTGGGGAGGCGCCCGGGCATGTCTGGACCCAGTCCCCGCAGCCTGCCCCTTGCTGGGGCAGCACCCCCGGAGGCCAGGAAGGTCTGGGCAAGGCTGGCCAGGGGCAGGGGCCCTGCTGGGTCCTGTCCCTGGCCTGTGGGGCCTCTGAGCACAACCGGCCCTCTCCCGCTGGAAGACCTCCCCGGCTGCCTCCAAAGGCCGCTTTGCAAGCACTCTCGCCGGCTGTTCCCGCCAGCCGTGCCCAATGCTCCCAAGCCCGGGAAAAAAGCGCTTCGGGGTGGTGCTCTCTCCCGGCCCTTGCCCCTGAGCCTGGGGGCCAGGCAGGGGGTCCACACTCCCAGGCCAAGGCAGAACCACATGCACACGTCTGTTCCTGCCCCCTGCACCGGCAGAGAGCTCGGGGGAGCCAGAGTCTGTCAGGCAGCTGCTGGGCTGGCCGCCTGTGTGGGAAGGGGCAGAGCCGACCTAGGGGCACACTGGGCCTCTTGCTCTCCCTGCTGCCCTGAGGCTGCTGGGCCAAAGAGGTCTTGGGCATCCAGCCCCTTGCTGGTCCCTTCCCTCTGACGAGGCCCTCTGAGCTCCAGCACCTTGCAGTGTGGAGACAGCCCCTGCCAGCAACCTCCTCTCCAAGGAGGCCTCAAGCGAGGCCTAGGCCCAGGGGAAAGGCACCAGCGGGGATGAGGCTGGGGAGGCGCCCGGGCATGTCTGGACCCAGTCCCCGCAGCCTGCCCCTTGCTGGGGCAGTACCCCCGGAGGCCAGGAAGGTCTGGGCAAGGCTGGCCAGGGGCAGGGGCCCTGCCGGGACCTGCCCCTGGCCTGTGGGGCCTCTGAGCACAACCGGCCCTCTCCCGCTGGAAGACCTCCCCGGCTGCCTCCAAAGGCCGCTTTGCAAGCACTCTCGCCGGCTGTTCCCGCCAGCCGCGCACAACGCTCCCAAGCCCGGGAGAAAAGCGCTTCGGGGTGGTGCTCTCTCCCGGCCCTTGCCCCTGAGCCTGGGGGCCAGGCAGGGGGTCCACACTCCCAGGCCAAGGCAGAACCACATGCACACGTCTGTTCCTGCCCCCTGCACCGGCAGAGAGCTCGGGGGAGCCAGAGTCTGTCAGGCAGCTGCTGGGCTGGCCGCCTGTGTGGGAAGGGGCAGAGCCGACCTAGGGGCACACTGGGCCTCTTGCTCTCCCTGCTGCCCTGAGGCTGCTGGGCCAAAGAGGTCTTGGGCATCCAGCCCCTTGCTGGTCCCTTCCCTCTGACGAGGCCCTCTGAGCTCCAGCACCTTGCAGTGTGGAGACAGCCCCTGCCAGCAACCTCCTCTCCAAGGAGGCCTCAAGCGAGGCCTAGGCCCAGGGGAAAGGCACCAGCGGGGATGAGCCTGGGGAGGCGCCCGGGCATGTCTGGACCCAGTCCCCGCAGCCTGCCCCTTGCTGGGGCAGTACCCCCGGAGGCCAGGAAGGTCTGGGCAAGGCTGGCCAGGGGCAGGGGCCCTGCTGGGTCCTGCCCCTGGCCTGTGGGGCCTCTGAGCACAACCGGCCCTCTCCCGCTGGAAGACCTCCCCGGCTGCCTCCAAAGGCCGCTTTGCAAGCACTCTCGCCGGCTGTTCCCGCCAGCCGCGCACAACGCTCCCAAGCCCGGGAGAAAAGCGCTTCGGGGTGGTGCTCTCTCCCGGCCCTTGCCCCTGAGCCTGGGGGCCAGGCAGGGGGTCCACACTCCCAGGCCAAGGCAGAACCACATGCACACGTCTGTTCCTGCCCCCTGCACCGGCAGAGAGCTCGGGGGAGCCAGAGTCTGTCAGGCAGCTGCTGGGCTGGCCGCCTGTGTGGGAAGGGGCAGAGCCGACCTAGGGGCACACTGGGCCTCTTGCTCTCCCTGCTGCCCTGAGGCTGCTGGGCCAAAGAGGTCTTGGGCATCCAGCCCCTTGCTGGTCCCTTCCCTCTGACGAGGCCCTCTGAGCTCCAGCCCCTTGCAGTGTGGAGACAGCCCCTGGCAGCAACCTCCTCTCCAAGGAGGCCTCAAGCGAGGCCTAGGCCCAGGGGAAAGGCACCAGCGGGGATGAGCCTGGGGAGGCGCCCGGGCATGTCTGGACCCAGTCCCCGCAGCCTGCCCCTTGCTGGGGCAGTACCCCCGGAGGCCAGGAAGGTCTGGGCAAGGCTGGCCAGGGGCAGGGGCCCTGCTGGGTCCTGCCCCTGGCCTGTGGGGCCTCTGAGCACAACCGGCCCTCTCCCGATGGAAGACCACCCCGGCTGCCTCCAAAGGCCGCTTTGCAAGCACTCTCGCCTGTTGTTCCCGCCAGCCGCGCACAACGCTCCCAAGCCCGGGAGAAAAGCGCTTCGGGGTGGTGCTCTCTCCCGGCCCTTGCCCCTGAGCCTGGGGGCCAGGCGCTGGGTCCACACTCCCAGGCCAAGGCAGAACCACATGCACACGTCTGTTCCTGCCCCCTGCACCGGCAGAGAGCTCGGGGGAGCCAGAGTCTGTCAGGCAGCTGCTGGGCTGGCCGCCTGTGTGGGAAGGGGCAGAGCCGACCTAGGGGCACACTGGGCCTCTTGCTCTCCCTGCTGCCCTGAGGCTGCTGGGCCAAAGAGGTCTTGGGCATCCAGCCCCTTGCTGGTCCCTTCCCTCTGACGAGGCCCTCTGAGCTCCAGCACCTTGCAGTGTGGAGACAGCCCCTGCCAGCAACCTCCTCTCCAAGGAGGCCTCAAGCGAGGCCTAGGCCCAGGGGAAAGGCACCAGCGGGGATGAGCCTGGGGAGGCGCCTGGGCATGTCTGGACCCAGTCCCCGCAGCCTGCCCCTTGCTGGGGCAGTACCCCCGGAGGCCAGGAAGGTCTGGGCAAGGCTGGCCAGGGGCAGGGGCCGTGCTGGGTCCTGCCCATGGCCTGTGGGGCCTCTGAGCACAACCGGCCCTCTCCCGATGGAAGACCACCCCGGCTGCCTCCAAAGGCCGCTTTGCAAGCACTCTCGCCGGTTGTTCCCGCCAGCCGCGCACAATGCTCCCGAGCCCGGGAGAAAAGCGCTTCGGGGTGGTGCTCTCTCCCGGCCCTTGCTCCTGAGCCTGGGGGCCAGGCAGGGGGTCCACACTCCCAGGCCAAGGCAGAACCACGTGCACACGTCTGTTCCTGCCCCCTGCACCGGCAGAGAGCTCGGGGGAGCCAGAGTCTGTCAGGCAGCTGCTGGGCTGGCCGCCTGTGTGGGAAGGGGCAGAGCCGACCTAGGGGCACACTGGGCCTCTTGCTCTCCCTGCTGCCCTGAGGCTGCTGGGCCAAAGAGGTCTTGGGCATCCAGCCCCTTGCTGGTCCCTTCCCTCTGACGAGGCCCTCTGGGCTCCAGCACCTTGCAGTGTGGAGACAGCCCCTGCCAGCAACCTCCTCTCCAAGGAGGCCTCAAGCGAGGCCTAGGCCCAGGGGAAAGGCACCAGCGGGGATGAGCCTGGGGAGGCGCCCGGGCATGTCTGGACCCAGTCCCCGCAGCCTGCCCCTTGCTGGGGCAGCACCCCCAGAGGCCAGGAAGGTCTGGGCAAGGCTGGCCAGGGGCAGGGGCCCTGCTGGGTCCTGCCCCTGGCCTGTGGGGCCTCTGAGCACAACCGGCCCTCTCCCGCTGGAAGACCTCCCCGGCTGCCTCCAAAGGCCGCTTTGCAAGCACTCTCGCCGGCTGTTCCCGCAGGCGGCGCACAACGCTCCCAAGCCCGGGAGAAAAGCGCTTCGGGGTGGTGCTCTCTCCCGGCCCTTGCCCCTGAGCCTGGGGGCCAGGCAGGGGGTCCACACTCCCAGGCCAAGGCAGAACCACATGCACACGTCTGTTCCTGCCCCCTGCACCGGCAGAGAGCTCGGGGGAGCCAGAGTCTGTCAGGCAGCTGCTGGGCTGGCCGCCTGTGTGGGAAGGGGCAGAGCCGACCTAGGGGCACACTGGGCCTCTTGCTCTCCCTGCTGCCCTGAGGCTGCTGGGCCAAAGAGGTCTTGGGCATCCAGCCCCTTGCTGGTCCCTTCCCTCTGACGAGGCCCTCTGAGCTCCAGCCCCTTGCAGTGTGGAGACAGCCCCTGCCAGCAACCTCCTCTCCAAGGAGGCCTCAAGCGAGGCCTAGGCCCAGGGGAAAGGCACCAGCGGGGATGAGCCTGGGGAGGCGCCCGGGCATGTCTGGACCCAGTCCCCGCAGCCTGCCCCTTGCTGGGGCAGCACCCCCGGAGGCCAGGAAGGTCTGGGCAAGGCTGGCCAGGGGCAGGGGCCCTGCTGGGTCCTGCCCCTGGCCTGTGGGGCCTCTGAGCACAACCGGCCCTCTCCCGCTGGAAGACCTCCCCGGCTGCCTCCAAAGGCCGCTTTGCAAGCACTCTCGCCGGCTGTTCCCGCAGGCTGCGCACAACGCTCTCAAGCCCGGGAGACAAGCGCTTCGGGGTGGTGCTCTCTCCCGGCCCTTGCCCCTGAGCCTTGGGGCCAGGCAGGGGGTCCACACTCCCAGGCCAAGGCAGAACCACATGCACACGTCTGTTCCTGCCCACTGCACCGGCAGAGAGCTCGGGGGAGCCAGAGTCTGTCAGGCAGCTGCTGGGCTGGCCGCCTGTGTGGGAAGGGGCAGAGCCGACCTAGGGGCACACTGGGCCTCTTGCTCTCCCTGCTGCCCTGAGGCTGCTGGGCCAAAGAGGTCTTGGGCATCCAGCGCCTTGCTGGTCCCTTCCCTCTGACGAGGCCCTCTGAGCTCCAGCACCTTGCAGTGTGGAGACAGCCCCTGCCAGCAACCTCCTCTCCAAGGAGGCCTCAAGCGAGGCCTAGGCCCAGGGGAAAGGCACCAGCGGGGATGAGCCTGGGGAGGCGCCCGGGCATGTCTGGACCCAGTCCCCGCAGCCTGCCCCTTGCTGGGGCAGTACCCCCGGAGGCCAGGAAGGTCTGGGCAAGGCTGGCCAGGGGCAGGGGCCCTGCTGGGTCCTGCCCCTGGCCTGTGGGGCCTCTGAGCACAACCGGCCCTCTCCCGCTGGAAGACCTCCCCGGCTGCCTCCAAAGGCCGCTTTGCAAGCACTCTCGCCGGCTGTTCCCGCCAGCCGCGCACAACGCTCCCAAGCCCGGGAGAAAAGCGCTTCGGGGTGGTGCTCTCTCCCGGCCCTTGCCCCTGAGCCTGGGGGCCAGGCAGGGGGTCCACACTCCCAGGCCAAGGCAGAACCACATGCACACGTCTGTTCCTGCCCCCTGCACCGGCAGAGAGCTCGGGGGAGCCAGAGTCTGTCAGGCAGCTGCTGGGCTGGCCGCCTGTGTGGGAAGGGGCAGAGCCGACCTAGGGGCACACTGGGCCTCTTGCTCTCCCTGCTGCCCTGAGGCTGCTGGGCCAAAGAGGTCTTGGGCATCCAGCCCCTTGCTGGTCCCTTCCCTCTGACGAGGCCCTCTGAGCTCCAGCCCCTTGCAGTGTGGAGACAGCCCCTGGCAGCAACCTCCTCTCCAAGGAGGCCTCAAGCGAGGCCTAGGCCCAGGGGAAAGGCACCAGCGGGGATGAGCCTGGGGCGGCGCCCGGGCATGTCTGGACCCAGTCCCCGCAGCCTGCCCCTTGCTGGGGCAGTACCCCCGGAGGCCAGGAAGGTCTGGGCAAGGCTGGCCAGGGGCAGGGGCCCTGCTGGGTCCTGCCCCTGGCCTGTGGGGCCTCTGAGCACAACCGGCCCTCTCCCGATGGAAGACCACCCCGGCTGCCTCCAAAGGCCGCTTTGCAAGCACTCTCGCCTGTTGTTCCCGCCAGCCGCGCACAACGCTCCCAAGCCCGGGAGAAAAGCGCTTCGGGGTGGTGCTCTCTCCCGGCCCTTGCCCCTGAGCCTGGGGGCCAGGCGCTGGGTCCACACTCCCAGGCCAAGGCAGAACCACATGCACACGTCTGTTCCTGCCCCCTGCACCGGCAGAGAGCTCGGGGGAGCCAGAGTCTGTCAGGCAGCTGCTGGGCTGGCCGCCTGTGTGGGAAGGGGCAGAGCCGACCTAGGGGCACACTGGGCCTCTTGCTCTCCCTGCTGCCCTGAGGCTGCTGGGCCAAAGAGGTCTTGGGCATCCAGCCCCTTGCTGGTCCCTTCCCTCTGACGAGGCCCTCTGAGCTCCAGCACCTTGCAGTGTGGAGACAGCCCCTGCCAGCAACCTCCTCTCCAAGGAGGCCTCAAGCGAGGCCTAGGCCCAGGGGAAAGGCACCAGCGGGGATGAGCCTGGGGAGGCGTCCGGGCATGTCTGGACCCAGTCCCCGCAGCCTGCCCCTTGCTGGGGCAGCACCCCCGGAGGCCAGGAAGGTCTGGGCAAGGCTGGCCAGGGGCAGGGGCCCTGCTGGGTCCTGCCCCTGGCCTGTGGGGCCTCTGAGCACAAACGGCCCTCTCCCGCTAGAAGACCTCCCCGGCTGCCTCCAAAGGCCGCTTTGCAAGCACTCTCGCCGGCTGTTCCCGCCAGCCGCGCACAACGCTCCCAAGCCCGGGAGAAAAGCGCTTCGGGGTGGTGCTCTCTCCCGGCCCTTGCCCCTGAGCCTGGGGGCCAGGCAGGGGGTCCACACTCCCAGGCCAAGGCAGAACCACATGCACACGTCTGTTCCTGCCCCCTGCACCGGCAGAGAGCTCGGGGGAGCCAGAGTCTGTCAGGCAGCTGCTGGGCTGGCCGCCTGTGTGGGAAGGGGCAGAGCCGACCTAGGGGCACACTGGGCCTCTTGCTCTCCCTGCTGCCCTGAGGCTGCTGGGCCAAAGAGGTCTTGGGCATCCAGCCCCTTGCTGGTCCCTTCCCTCTGACGAGGCCCTCTGAGCTCCAGCACCTTGCAGTGTGGAGACAGCCCCTGCCAGCAACCTCCTCTCCAAGGAGGCCTCAAGCGAGGCCTAGGCCCAGGGGAAAGGCACCAGCGGGGATGAGCCTGGGGAGGCGCCCAGGCATGTCTGGACCCAGTCCCCGCAGCCTGCCCCTTGCTGGGGCAGCACCCCCGGAGGCCAGGAAGGTCTGGGCAAGGCTGGCCAGGGGCAGGGGCCCTGCTGGGTCCTGCCCCTGGCCTGTGGGGCCTCTGAGCACAACCGGCCCTCTCCCGCTGGAAGACCTCCCCGGCTGCCTCCAAAGGCCGCTTTGCAAGCACTCTCGCCGGCTGTTCCCGCCAGCCGCGCACAACGCTCCCAAGCCCGGGAGAAAAGCGCTTCGGGGTGGTGCTCTCTCCCGGCCCTTGCCCCTGAGCCTGGGGGCCAGGCAGGGGGTCCACACTCCCAGGCCAAGGCAGAACCACATGCACACGTCTGTTCCTGCCCCCTGCACCGGCAGAGAGCTCGGGGGAGCCAGAGTCTGTCAGGCAGCTGCTGGGCTGGCCGCCTGTGTGGGAAGGGGCAGAGCCGACCTAGGGGCACACTGGGCCTCTTGCTCTCCCTGCTGCCCTGAGGCTGCTGGGCCAAAGAGGTCTTGGGCATCCAGCCCCTTGCTGGTCCCTTCCCTCTGACGAGGCCCTCTGAGCTCCAGCACCTTGCAGTGTGGAGACAGCCCCTGCCAGCAACCTCCTCTCCAAGGAGGCCTCAAGCGAGGCCTAGGCCCATGGGAAAGGCACCAGCGGGGATGAGCCTGGGGAGGCGCCCGGGCATGTCTGGACCCAGTCCCCGCAGCCTGCCCCTTGCTGGGGCAGCACCCCCGGAGGCCAGGAAGGTCTGGGCAAGGCTGGCCAGGGGCAGGGGCCCTGCTGGGTCCTGCCCCTGGCCTGTGGGGCCTCTGAGCACAACCGGCCCTCTCCCGCTGGAAGACCTCCCCGGCTGCCTCCAAAGGCCGCTTTGCAAGCACTCTCGCCGGCTGTTCCCGCAGGCTGCGCACAACGCTCTCAAGCCCGGGAGAAAAGCGCTTCGGGGTGGTGCTCTCTCCCGGCCCTTGCCCCTGAGCCTTGGGGCCAGGCAGGGGGTCCACACTCCCAGGCCAAGGCAGAACCACATGCACACGTCTGTTCCTGCCCACTGCACCGGCAGAGAGCTCGGGGGAGCCAGAGTCTGTCAGGCAGCTGCTGGGCTGGCCGCCTGTGTGGGAAGGGGCAGAGCCGACCTAGGGGCACACTGGGCCTCTTGCTCTCCCTGCTGCCCTGAGGCTGCTGGGCCAAAGAGGTCTTGGGCATCCAGCACCTTGCTGGTCCCTTCCCTCTGACGAGGCCCTCTGAGCTCCAGCACCTTGCAGTGTGGAGACAGCCCCTGCCAGCAACCTCCTCTCTAAGGAGGCCTCAAGCGAGGCCTAGGCCCAGGGGAAAGGCACCAGCGGGGATGAGCCTGGGGAGGCGCCCGGGCATGTCTGGACCCAGTCCCCGCAGCCTGCCCCTTGCTGGGGCAGTACCCCCGGAGGCCAGGAAGGTCTGGGCAAGGCTGGCCAGGGGCAGGGGCCCTGCTGGGTCCTGCCCCTGGCCTGTGGGGCCTCTGAGCACAACCGGCCCTTTCCCGCTGGAAGACCTCCCCGGCTGCCTCCAAAGGCCGCTTTGCAAGCACTCTCGCCGGCTGTTCCCGCAGGCCGCGCACAACGCTCCCAAGCCCGGGAGAAAAGCGCTTCGGGGTGGTGCTCTCTCCCGGCCCTTGCCCCTGAGCCTGGGGGCCAGGCAGGGGGTCCACACTCCCAGGCCAAGGCAGAACCACATGCACACGTCTGTTCCTGCCCCCTGCACCGGCAGAGAGCTCGGGGGAGCCAGAGTCTGTCAGGCAGCTGCTGGGCTGGCCGCCTGTGTGGGAAGGGGCAGAGCCGACCTAGGGGCACACTGGGCCTCTTGCTCTCCCTGCTGCCCTGAGGCTGCTGGGCCAAAGAGGTCTTGGGCATCCAGCCCCTTGCTGGTCCCTTCCCTCTGACGAGGCCCTCTGAGCTCCAGCACCTTGCAGTGTGGAGACAGCCCCTGCCAGCAACCTCCTCTCCAAGGAGGCCTCAAGCGAGGCCTAGGCCCAGGGGAAAGGCACCAGCGGGGATGAGCCTGGGGAGGCGCCCGGGCATGTCTGGACCCAGTCCCCGCAGCCTGCCCCTTGCTGGGGCAGCACCCCCGGAGGCCAGGAAGGTCTGGGCAAGGCTGGCCAGGGGCAGGGGCCCTGCTGGGTCCTGCCCCTGGCCTGTGGGGCCTCTGAGCACAACCGGCCCTCTCCCGCTGGAAGACCTCCCCGGCTGCCTCCAAAGGCCGCTTTGCAAGCACTCTCGCCGGCTGTTCCCGCCAGCCGCGCACAACGCTCCCAAGCCCGGGAGAAAAGCGCTTCGGGGTGGTGCTCTCTCCCGGCCCTTGCCCCTGAGCCTGGGGGCCAGGCAGGGGGTCCACACTCCCAGGCCAAGGCAGAACCACATGCACACGTCTGTTCCTGCCCCCTGCACCGGCAGAGAGCTCGGGGGAGCCAGAGTCTGTCAGGCAGCTGCTGGGCTGGCCGCCTGTGTGGGAAGGGGCAGAGCCGACCTAGGGGCACACTGGGCCTCTTGCTCTCCCTGCTGCCCTGAGGCTGCTGGGCCAAAGAGGTCTTGGGCATCCAGCCCCTTGCTGGTCCCTTCCCTCTGACGAGGCCCTCTGAGCTCCAGCCCCTTGCAGTGTGGAGACAGCCCCTGGCAGCAACCTCCTCTCCAAGGAGGCCTCAAGCGAGGCCTAGGCCCAGGGGAAAGGCACCAGCGGGGATGAGCCTGGGGAGGCGCCCGGGCATGTCTGGACCCAGTCCCCGCAGCCTGCCCCTTGCTGGGGCAGTACCCCCGGAGGCCAGGAAGGTCTGGGCAAGGCTGGCCAGGGGCAGGGGCCCTGCTGGGTCCTGCCCCTGGCCTGTGGGGCCTCTGAGCACAACCGGCCCTCTCCCGATGGAAGACCACCCCGGCTGCCTCCAAAGGCCGCTTTGCAAGCACTCTCGCCGGTTGTTCCCGCCAGCTGCGCACAATGCTCCCGAGCCAGGGAGAAAAGCGCTTCGGGGTGGTGCTCTCTCCCGGCCCTTGCTCCTGAGCCTGGGGGCCAGGCAGGGGGTCCAAACTCCCAGGCCAAGGCAGAACCACGTGCACACGTCTGTTCCTGCCCCCTGCACCGGCAGAGAGCTCGGGGGAGCCAGAGTCTGTCAGGCAGCTGCTGGGCTGGCCGCCTGTGTGGGAAGGGGCAGAGCCGACCTAGGGGCACACTGGGCCTCTTGCTCTCCCTGCTGCCCTGAGGCTGCTGGGCCAAAGAGGTCTTGGGCATCCAGCCCCTTGCTGGTCCCTTCCCTCTGACGAGGCCCTCTGAGCTCCAGCACCTTGCAGTGTGGAGACAGCCCCTGCCAGCAACCTCCTCTCCAAGGAGGCCTCAAGCGAGGCCTAGGCCCAGGGGAAAGGCACCAGCGGGGATGAGCCTGGGGAGGCGCCCGGGCATGTCTGGACCCAGTCCCCGCAGCCTGCCCCTTGCTGGGGCAGCACCCCCGGAGGCCAGGAAGGTCTGGGTAAGGCTGGCCAGGGGCAGGGGCCCTGCTGGGTCCTGCCCCTGGCCTGTGGGGCCTCTGAGCACAACCGGCCCTCTCCCGCTGGAAGACCTCCCCGGCTGCCTCCAAAGGCCGCTTTGCAAGCACTCTCGCCGGCTGTTCCCGCCAGCCGCGCACAACGCTCCCAAGCCCGGGAGAAAAGCGCTTCGGGGTGGTGCTCTCTCCCGGCCCTTGCCCCTGAGCCTGGGGGCCAGGCAGGGGGTCCACACTCCCAGGCCAAGGCAGAACCACATGCACACGTCTGTTCCTGCCCCCTGCACCGGCAGAGAGCTCGGGGGAGCCAGAGTCTGTCAGGCAGCTGCTGGGCTGGCCGCCTGTGTGGGAAGGGGCAGAGCCGACCTAGGGGCACACTGGGCCTCTTGCTCTCCCTGCTGCCCTGAGGCTGCTGGGCCAAAGAGGTCTTGGGCATCCAGCCCCTTGCTGGTCCCTTCCCTCTGACGAGGCCCTCTGAGCTCCAGCACCTTGCAGTGTGGAGACAGCCCCTGCCAGCAACCTCCTCTCCAAGGAGGCCTCAAGCGAGGCCTAGGCCCAGGGGAAAGGCACCAGCGGGGATGAGCCTGGGGAGGCGCCCGGGCATGTCTGGACCCAGTCCCCGCAGCCTGCCCCTTGCTGGGGCAGTACCCCCGGAGGCCAGGAAGGTCTGGGCAAGGCTGGCCAGGGGCAGGGGCCCTGCTGGGTCCTGCCCCTGGCCTGTGGGGCCTCTGAGCACAACCGGCCCTTTCCCGCTGGAAGACCTCCCCGGCTGCCTCCAAAGGCCGCTTTGCAAGCACTCTCGCCGGCTGTTCCCGCCAGCCGCGCACAACGCTCCCAAGCCCGGGAGAAAAGCGCTTCGGGGTGGTGCTCTCTCCCGGCCCTTGCCCCTGAGCCTGGGGGCCAGGCAGGGGGTCCACACTCCCAGGCCAAGGCAGAACCACATGCACACGTCTGTTCCTGCCCCCTGCACCGGCAGAGAGCTCGGGGGAGCCAGAGTCTGTCAGGCAGCTGCTGGGCTGGCCGCCTGTGTGGGAAGGGGCAGAGCCGACCTAGGGGCACACTGGGCCTCTTGCTCTCCCTGCTGCCCTGAGGCTGCTGGGCCAAAGAGGTCTTGGGCATCCAGCCCCTTGCTGGTCCCTTCCCTCTGACGAGGCCCTCTGAGCTCCAGCACCTTGCAGTGTGGAGACAGCCCCTGCCAGCAACCTCCTCTCCAAGGAGGCCTCAAGCGAGGCCTAGGCCCAGGGGAAAGGCACCAGCGGGGATGAGCCTGGGGAGGCGTCCGGGCATGTCTGGACCCAGTCCCCGCAGCCTGCCCCTTGCTGGGGCAGCACCCCCAGAAGCCAGGAAGGTCTGGGCAAGGCTGGCCAGGGGCAGGGGCCCTGCTGGGTCCTGCCCCTGGCCTGTGGGGCCTCTGAGCACAACCGGCCCTCTCCCGCTGGAAGACCTCCCCGGCTGCCTCCAAAGGCCGCTTTGCAAGCACTCTCGCCGGCTGTTCCCGCAGGCCGCGCACAACGCTCCCAAGCCCGGGAGAAAAGCGCTTCGGGGTGGTGCTCTCTCCCGGCCCTTGCCCCTGAGCCTGGGGGCCAGGCAGGGGGTCCACACTCCCAGGCCAAGGCAGAACCACATGCACACGTCTGTTCCTGCCCCCTGCACCGGCAGAGAGCTCGGGGGAGCCAGAGTCTGTCAGGCAGCTGCTGGGCTGGCCGCCTGTGTGGGAAGGGGCAGAGCCGACCTAGGGGCACACTGGGCCTCTTGCTCTCCCTGCTGCCCTGAGGCTGCTGGGCCAAAGAGGTCTTGGGCATCCAGCCCCTTGCTGGTCCCTTCCCTCTGACGAGGCCCTCTGAGCTCCAGCACCTTGCAGTGTGGAGACAGCCCCTGCCAGCAACCTCCTCTCCAAGGAGGCCTCAAGCGAGGCCTAGGCCCAGGGGAAAGGCACCAGCGGGGATGAGCCTGGGGAGGCGCCCGGGCATGTCTGGACCCAGTCCCCGCAGCCTGCCCCTTGCTGGGGCAGCACCCCCGGAGGCCAGGAAGGTCTGGGCAAGGCTGGCCAGGGGCAGGGGCCCTGCTGGGTCCTGCCCCTGGCCTGTGGGGCCTCTGAGCACAACCGGCCCTCTCCCGCTGGAAGACCTCCCCGGCTGCCTCCAAAGGCCGCTTTGCAAGCACTCTCGCCGGCTGTTCCCGCCAGCCGCGCACAACGCTCCCAAGCCCGGGAGAAAAGCGCTTCGGGGTGGTGCTCTCTCCCGGCCCTTGCCCCTGAGCCTGGGGGCCAGGCAGGGGGTCCACACTCCCAGGCCAAGGCAGAACCACATGCACACGTCTGTTCCTGCCCCCTGCACCGGCAGAGAGCTCGGGGGAGCCAGAGTCTGTCAGGCAGCTGCTGGGCTGGCCGCCTGTGTGGGAAGGGGCAGAGCCGACCTAGGGGCACACTGGGCCTCTTGCTCTCCCTGCTGCCCTGAGGCTGCTGGGCCAAAGAGGTCTTGGGCATCCAGCCCCTTGCTGGTCCCTTCCCTCTGACGAGGCCCTCTGAGCTCCAGCCCCTTGCAGTGTGGAGACAGCCCCTGGCAGCAACCTCCTCTCCAAGGAGGCCTCAAGCGAGGCCTAGGCCCAGGGGAAAGGCACCAGCGGGGATGAGCCTGGGGAGGCGCCCGGGCATGTCTGGACCCAGTCCCCGCAGCCTGCCCCTTGCTGGGGCAGTACCCCCGGAGGCCAGGAAGGTCTGGGCAAGGCTGGCCAGGGGCAGGGGCCCTGCTGGGTCCTGCCCCTGGCCTGTGGGGCCTCTGAGCACAACCGGCCCTCTCCCGATGGAAGACCACCCCGGCTGCCTCCAAAGGCCGCTTTGCAAGCACTCTCGCCGGTTGTTCCCGCCAGCTGCGCACAATGCTCCCGAGCCAGGGAGAAAAGCGCTTCGGGGTGGTGCTCTCTCCCGGCCCTTGCTCCTGAGCCTGGGGGCCAGGCAGGGGGTCCAAACTCCCAGGCCAAGGCAGAACCACGTGCACACGTCTGTTCCTGCCCCCTGCACCGGCAGAGAGCTCGGGGGAGCCAGAGTCTGTCAGGCAGCTGCTGGGCTGGCCGCCTGTGTGGGAAGGGGCAGAGCCGACCTAGGGGCACACTGGGCCTCTTGCTCTCCCTGCTGCCCTGAGGCTGCTGGGCCAAAGAGGTCTTGGGCATCCAGCCCCTTGCTGGTCCCTTCCCTCTGACGAGGCCCTCTGAGCTCCAGCACCTTGCAGTGTGGAGACAGCCCCTGCCAGCAACCTCCTCTCCAAGGAGGCCTCAAGCGAGGCCTAGGCCCAGGGGAAAGGCACCAGCGGGGATGAGCCTGGGGAGGCGCCCGGGCATGTCTGGACCCAGTCCCCGCAGCCTGCCCCTTGCTGGGGCAGCACCCCCGGAGGCCAGGAAGGTCTGGATAAGGCTGGCCAGGGGCAGGGGCCCTGCTGGGTCCTGCCCCTGGCCTGTGGGGCCTCTGAGCACAACCGGCCCTCTCCCGCTGGAAGACCTCCCCGGCTGCCTCCAAAGGCCGCTTTGCAAGCACTCTCGCCGGCTGTTCCCGCCAGCCGCGCACAACGCTCCCAAGCCCGGGAGAAAAGCGCTTCGGGGTGGTGCTCTCTCCCGGCCCTTGCCCCTGAGCCTGGGGGCCAGGCAGGGGGTCCACACTCCCAGGCCAAGGCAGAACCACATGCACACGTCTGTTCCTGCCCCCTGCACCGGCAGAGAGCTCGGGGGAGCCAGAGTCTGTCAGGCAGCTGCTGGGCTGGCCGCCTGTGTGGGAAGGGGCAGAGCCGACCTAGGGGCACACTGGGCCTCTTGCTCTCCCTGCTGCCCTGAGGCTGCTGGGCCAAAGAGGTCTTGGGCATCCAGCCCCTTGCTGGTCCCTTCCCTCTGACGAGGCCCTCTGAGCTCCAGCACCTTGCAGTGTGGAGACAGCCCCTGCCAGCAACCTCCTCTCCAAGGAGGCCTCAAGCGAGGCCTAGGCCCAGGGGAAAGGCACCAGCGGGGATGAGCCTGGGGAGGCGCCCGGGCATGTCTGGACCCAGTCCCCGCAGCCTGCCCCTTGCTGGGGCAGCACCCCCGGAGGCCAGGAAGGTCTGGGCAAGGCTGGCCAGGGGCAGGGGCCCTGCTGGGTCCTGCCCCTGGCCTGTGGGGCCTCTGAGCACAACCGGCCCTCTCCCGCTGGAAGACCTCCCCGGCTGCCTCCAAAGGCCGCTTTGCAAGCACTCTCGCCGGTTGTTCCCGCCAGCCGCGCACAATGCTCCCGAGCCCGGGAGAAAAGCGCTTCGGGGTGGTGCTCTCTCCCGGCCTTTGCTCCTGAGCCTGGGGGCCAGGCAGGGGGTCCACACTCCGAGGCCAAGGCAGAACGACGTGCACACGTCTGTTCCTGCCCCCTGCACCGGCAGAGAGCTCGGGGGAGCCAGAGTCTGTCAGGCAGCTGCTGGGCTGGCCGCCTGTGTGGGAAGGGGCAGAGCCGACCTAGGGGCACACTGGGCCTCTTGCTCTCCCTGCTGCCCTGAGGCTGCTGGGCCAAAGAGGTCTTGGGCATCCAGCCCCTTGCTGGTCCCTTCCCTCTGACGAGGCCCTCTGAGCTCCAGCACCTTGCAGTGTGGAGACAGCCCCTGCCAGCAACCTCCTCTCCAAGGAGGCCTCAAGCGAGGCCTAGGCCCAGGGGAAAGGCACCAGCGGGGATGAGCCTGGGGAGGCGCCCGGGCATGTCTGGACCCAGTCCCCGCAGCCTGCCCCTTGCTGGGGCAGCACCCCCAGAGGCCAGGAAGGTCTGGGCAAGGCTGGCCAGGGGCAGGGGCCCTGCTGGGTCCTGCCCCTGGCCTGTGGGGCCTCTGAGCACAACCGGCCCTCTCCCGCTGGAAGACCTCCCCGGCTGCCTCCAAAGGCCGCTTTGCAAGCACTCTCGCCGGCTGTTCCCGCAGGCCGCGCACAACGCTCCCAAGCCCGGGAGAAAAGCGCTTCGGGGTGGTGCTCTCTCCCGGCCCTTGCCCCTGAGCCTGGGGGCCAGGCAGGGGGTCCACACTCCCAGGCCAAGGCAGAACCACATGCACACGTCTGTTCCTGCCCCCTGCACCGGCAGAGAGCTCGGGGGAGCCAGAGTCTGTCAGGCAGCTGCTGGGCTGGCCGCCTGTGTGGGAAGGGGCAGAGCCGACCTAGGGGCACACTGGGCCTCTTGCTCTCCCTGCTGCCCTGAGGCTGCTGGGCCAAAGAGGTCTTGGGCATCCAGCCCCTTGCTGGTCCCTTCCCTCTGACGAGGCCCTCTGAGCTCCAGCCCCTTGCAGTGTGGAGACAGCCCCTGCCAGCAACCTCCTCTCCAAGGAGGCCTCAAGCGAGGCCTAGGCCCAGGGGAAAGGCACCAGCGGGGATGAGCCTGGGGAGGCGCCCGGGCATGTCTGGACCCAGTCCCCGCAGCCTGCCCCTTGCTGGGGCAGCACCCCCGGAGGCCAGGAAGGTCTGGGCAAGGCTGGCCAGGGGCAGGGGCCCTGCTGGGTCCTGCCCCTGGCCTGTGGGGCCTCTGAGCACAACCGGCCCTCTCCCGCTGGAAGACCTCCCCGGCTGCCTCCAAAGGCCGCTTTGCAAGCACTCTCGCCGGCTGTTCCCGCAGGCTGCGCACAACGCTCTCAAGCCCGGGAGAAAAGCGCTTCGGGGTGGTGCTCTCTCCCGGCCCTTGCCCCTGAGCCTTGGGGCCAGGCAGGGGGTCCACACTCCCAGGCCAAGGCAGAACCACATGCACACGTCTGTTCCTGCCCACTGCACCGGCAGAGAGCTCGGGGGAGCCAGAGTCTGTCAGGCAGCTGCTGGGCTGGCCGCCTGTGTGGGAAGGGGCAGAGCCGACCTAGGGGCACACTGGGCCTCTTGCTCTCCCTGCTGCCCTGAGGCTGCTGGGCCAAAGAGGTCTTGGGCATCCAGCGCCTTGCTGGTCCCTTCCCTCTGACGAGGCCCTCTGAGCTCCAGCACCTTGCAGTGTGGAGACAGCCCCTGCCAGCAACCTCCTCTCCAAGGAGGCCTCAAGCGAGGCCTAGGCCCAGGGGAAAGGCACCAGCGGGGATGAGCCTGGGGAGGCGCCCGGGCATGTCTGGACCCAGTCCCCGCAGCCTGCCCCTTGCTGGGGCAGTACCCCCGGAGGCCAGGAAGGTCTGGGCAAGGCTGGCCAGGGGCAGGGGCCCTGCTGGGTCCTGCCCCTGGCCTGTGGGGCCTCTGAGCACAACCGGCCCTCTCCCGCTGGAAGACCTCCCCGGCTGCCTCCAAAGGCCGCTTTGCAAGCACTCTCGCCGGCTGTTCCCGCCAGCCGCGCACAACGCTCCCAAGCCCGGGAGAAAAGCGCTTCGGGGTGGTGCTCTCTCCCGGCCCTTGCCCCTGAGCCTGGGGGCCAGGCAGGGGGTCCACACTCCCAGGCCAAGGCAGAACCACATGCACACGTCTGTTCCTGCCCCCTGCACCGGCAGAGAGCTCGGGGGAGCCAGAGTCTGTCAGGCAGCTGCTGGGCTGGCCGCCTGTGTGGGAAGGGGCAGAGCCGACCTAGGGGCACACTGGGCCTCTTGCTCTCCCTGCTGCCCTGAGGCTGCTGGGCCAAAGAGGTCTTGGGCATCCAGCCCCTTGCTGGTCCCTTCCCTCTGACGAGGCCCTCTGAGCTCCAGCACCTTGCAGTGTGGAGACAGCCCCTGCCAGCAACCTCCTCTCCAAGGAGGCCTCAAGCGAGGCCTAGGCCCAGGGGAAAGGCACCAGCGGGGATGAGCCTGGGGAGGCGTCCGGGCATGTCTGGACCCAGTCCCCGCAGCCTGCCCCTTGCTGGGGCAGCACCCCCAGAAGCCAGGAAGGTCTGGGCAAGGCTGGCCAGGGGCAGGGGCCCTGCTGGGTCCTGCCCCTGGCCTGTGGGGCCTCTGAGCACAACCGGCCCTCTCCCGCTGGAAGACCTCCCCGGCTGCCTCCAAAGGCCGCTTTGCAAGCACTCTCGCCGGCTGTTCCCGCAGGCCGCGCACAACGCTCCCAAGCCCGGGAGAAAAGCGCTTCGGGGTGGTGCTCTCTCCCGGCCCTTGCCCCTGAGCCTGGGGGCCAGGCAGGGGGTCCACACTCCCAGGCCAAGGCAGAACCACATGCACACGTCTGTTCCTGCCCCCTGCACCGGCAGAGAGCTCGGGGGAGCCAGAGTCTGTCAGGCAGCTGCTGGGCTGGCCGCCTGTGTGGGAAGGGGCAGAGCCGACCTAGGGGCACACTGGGCCTCTTGCTCTCCCTGCTGCCCTGAGGCTGCTGGGCCAAAGAGGTCTTGGGCATCCAGCCCCTTGCTGGTCCCTTCCCTCTGACGAGGCCCTCTGAGCTCCAGCACCTTGCAGTGTGGAGACAGCCCCTGCCAGCAACCTCCTCTCCAAGGAGGCCTCAAGCGAGGCCTAGGCCCAGGGGAAAGGCACCAGCGGGGATGAGCCTGGGGAGGCGCCCGGGCATGTCTGGACCCAGTCCCCGCAGCCTGCCCCTTGCTGGGGCAGCACCCCCGGAGGCCAGGAAGGTCTGGGCAAGGCTGGCCAGGGGCAGGGGCCCTGCTGGGTCCTGCCCCTGGCCTGTGGGGCCTCTGAGCACAACCGGCCCTCTCCCGCTGGAAGACCTCCCCGGCTGCCTCCAAAGGCCGCTTTGCAAGCACTCTCGCCGGCTGTTCCCGCAGGCCGCGCACAACGCTCTCAAGCCCGGGAGAAAAGCGCTTCGGGGTGGTGCTCTCTCCCGGCCCTTGCCCCTGAGCCTGGGGGCCAGGCAGGGGGTCCACACTCCCAGGCCAAGGCAGAACCACATGCACACGTCTGTTCCTGCCCCCTGCACCGGCAGAGAGCTCGGGGGAGCCAGAGTCTGTCAGGCAGCTGCTGGGCTGGCCGCCTGTGTGGGAAGGGGCAGAGCCGACCTAGGGGCACACTGGGCCTCTTGCTCTCCCTGCTGCCCTGAGGCTGCTGGGCCAAAGAGGTCTTGGGCATCCAGCCCCTTGCTGGTCCCTTCCCTCTGACGAGGCCCTCTGAGCTCCAGCACCTTGCAGTGTGGAGACAGCCCCTGCCAGCAACCTCCTCTCCAAGGAGGCCTCAAGCGAGGCCTAGGCCCAGGAGAAAGGCACCAGCGGGGATGAGCCTGGGGAGGCGCCCGGGCTTGTCTGGACCCAGTCCCCGCAGCCTGCCCCTTGCTGGGGCAGCACCCCCGGAGGCCAGGAAGGTCTGGGCAAGGCTGGCCAGGGGCAGGGGCCCTGCTGGGTCCTGCCCCTGGCCTGTGGGGCCTCTGAGCACAACCGGCCCTCTCCCGCTAGAAGACCTCCCCGGCTGCCTCCAAAGGCCGCTTTGCAAGCACTCTCGCCGGCTGTTCCCGCCAGCCGCGCACAACGCTCCCAAGCCCGGGAGAGAAAGCGCTTCGGGGTGGTGCTCTCTCCCGGCCCTTGCCCCTGAGCCTGGGGGCCAGGCAGGGGGTCCACACTCCCAGGCCAAGGCAGAACCACATGCACACGTCTGTTCCTGCCCCCTGCACCGGCAGAGAGCTCGGGGGAGCCAGAGTCTGTCAGGCAGCTGCTGGGCTGGCCGCCTGTGTGGGAAGGGGCAGAGCCGACCTAGGGGCACACTGGGCCTCTTGCTCTCCCTGCTGCCCTGAGGCTGCTGGGCCAAAGAGGTCTTGGGCATCCAGCCCCTTGCTGGTCCCTTCCCTCTGACGAGGCCCTCTGAGCTCCAGCACCTTGCAGTGTGGAGACAGCCCCTGCCAGCAACCTCCTCTCCAAGGAGGCCTCAAGCGAGGCCTAGGCCCAGGGGAAAGGCACCAGCGGGGATGAGCCTGGGGAGGCGCCCGGGCATGTCTGGACCCAGTCCCCGCAGCCTGCCCCTTGCTGGGGCAGCACCCCCGGAGGCCAGGAAGGTCTGGGCAAGGCTGGCCAGGGGCAGGGGCCCTGCTGGGTCCTGCCCCTGGCCTGTGGGGCCTCTGAGCACAACCGGCCCTCTCCCGCTGGAAGACCTCCCCGGCTGCCTCCAAAGGCCGCTTTGCAAGCACTCTCGCCGGCTGTTCCCGCCAGCCGCGCACAACGCTCCCAAGCCCGGGAGAAAAGCGCTTCGGGGTGGTGCTCTCTCCCGGCCCTTGCCCCTGAGCCTGGGGGCCAGGCAGGGGGTCCACACTCCCAGGCCAAGGCAGAACCACATGCACACGTCTGTTCCTGCCCCCTGCACCGGCAGAGAGCTCGGGGGAGCCAGAGTCTGTCAGGCAGCTGCTGGGCTGGCCGCCTGTGTGGGAAGGGACCGAGCCGACCTAGGGCACACTGGGCCTCTTGCTCTCCCTGCTGCCCTGAGGCTGCTGGGCCAAAGAGGTCTTGGGCATCCAGCCCCTTGCTGGTCCCTTCCCTCTGACGAGGCCCTCTGAGCTCCAGCACCTTGCAGTGTGGAGACAGCCCCTGCCAGCAACCTCCTCTCCAAGGAGGCCTCAAGCGAGGCCTAGGCCCATGGGAAAGGCACCAGCGGGGATGAGCCTGGGGAGGCGCCCGGGCATGTCTGGACCCAGTCCCCGCAGCCTGCCCCTTGCTGGGGTAGCACCCCCGGAGGCCAGGAAGGTCTGGGCAAGGCTGGCCAGGGGCAGGGGCCCTGCTGGGTCCTGCCCCTGGCCTGTGGGGCCTCTGAGCACAACCGGCCCTCTCCCGCTGGAAGACCTCCCCGGCTGCCTCCAAAGGCCGCTGTGCAAGCACTCTCGCCGGCTGTTCCCGCCAGCCGCGCACAACGCTCCCGAGCCCGGGAGAAAAGCGCTTCGGGGTGGTGCTCTCTCCCGGCCCTTGCCCCTGAGCCTGGGGGCCAGGCAGGGGGTCCACACTCCCAGGCCAAGGCAGAACCACATGCACACGTCTGTTCCTGCCCCCTGCACCGGCAGATAGCTCGGGGGAGCCAGAGTCTGTCACGCAGCTGCTGGGCTGGCCGCCTGTGTGGGAAGGGGCAGAGCCGACCTAGGGGCACACTGGGCCTCTTGCTCTCCCTGCTGCCCTGAGGCTGCTGGGCCAAAGAGGTCTTGGGCATCCAGCCCCTTGCTGGTCCCTTCCCTCTGACGAGGCCCTCTGAGCTCCAGCACCTTGCAGTGTGGAGACAGCCCCTGCCAGCAACCTCCTCTCCAAGGAGGCCTCAAGCGAGGCCTAGGCCCAGGGGAAAGGCACCAGCGGGGATGAGCCTGGGGAGGCGCCCGGGCATGTCTGGACCCAGTCCCCGCAGCCTGCCCCTTGCTGGGGCAGTACCCCCGGAGGCCAGGAAGGTCTGGGCAAGGCTGGCCAGGGGCAGGGGCCCTGCTGGGTCCTGCCCCTGGCCTGTGGGGCCTCTGAGCACAACCGGCCCTTTCCCGCTGGAAGACCTCCCCGGCTGCCTCCAAAGGCCGCTTTGCAAGCACTCTCGCCGGCTGTTCCCGCCAGCCGCGCACAACGCTCCCAAGCCTGGGAGAAAAGCGCTTCGGGGTGGTGCTCTCTCCCGGCCCTTGCCCCTGAGCCTGGGGGCCAGGCAGGGGGTCCACACTCCCAGGCCAAGGCAGAACCACATGCACACGTCTGTTCCTGCCCCCTGCACCGGCAGAGAGCTCGGGGGAGCCAGAGTCTGTCAGGCAGCTGCTGGGCTGGCCGCCTGTGTGGGAAGGGGCAGAGCCGACCTAGGGGCACACTGGGCCTCTTGCTCTCCCTGCTGCCCTGAGGCTGCTGGGCCAAAGAGGTCTTGGGCATCCAGCCCCTTGCTGGTCCCTTCCCTCTGACGAGGCCCTCTGAGCTCCAGCACCTTGCAGTGTGGAGACAGCCCCTGCCAGCAACCTCCTCTCCAAGGAGGCCTCAAGCGAGGCCTAGGCCCAGGGGAAAGGCACCAGCGGGTTTGAGCCTGGGGAGGCGTCCGGGCATGTCTGGACCCAGTCCCCGCAGCCTGCCCCTTGCTGGGGCAGCACCCCCAGAAGCCAGGAAGGTCTGGGCAAGGCTGGCCAGGGGCAGGGGCCCTGCTGGGTCCTGCCCCTGGCCTGTGGGGCCTCTGAGCACAACCGGCCCTCTCCCGCTGGAAGACCTCCCCGGCTGCCTCCAAAGGCCGCTTTGCAAGCACTCTCGCCGGCTGTTCCCGCAGGCCGCGCACAACGCTCCCAAGCCCGGGAGAAAAGCGCTTCGGGGTGGTGCTCTCTCCCGGCCCTTGCCCCTGAGCCTGGGGGCCAGGCAGGGGGTCCACACTCCCAGGCCAAGGCAGAACCACATGCACACGTCTGTTCCTGCCCCCTGCACCGGCAGAGAGCTCGGGGGAGCCAGAGTCTGTCAGGCAGCTGCTGGGCTGGCCGCCTGTGTGGGAAGGGGCAGAGCCGACCTAGGGGCACACTGGGCCTCTTGCTCTCCCTGCTGCCCTGAGGCTGCTGGGCCAAAGAGGTCTTGGGCATCCAGCCCCTTGCTGGTCCCTTCCCTCTGACGAGGCCCTCTGAGCTCCAGCACCTTGCAGTGTGGAGACAGCCCCTGCCAGCAACCTCCTCTCCAAGGAGGCCTCAAGCGAGGCCTAGGCCCAGGGGAAAGGCACCAGCGGGGATGAGCCTGGGGAGGCGCCCGGGCATGTCTGGACCCAGTCCCCGCAGCCTGCCCCTTGCTGGGGCAGCACCCCCGGAGGCCAGGAAGGTCTGGGCAAGGCTGGCCAGGGGCAGGGGCCCTGCTGGGTCCTGCCCCTGGCCTGTGGGGCCTCTGAGCACAACCGGCCCTCTCCCGCTGGAAGACCTCCCCGGCTGCCTCCAAAGGCCGCTTTGCAAGCACTCTCGCCGGCTGTTCCCGCAGGCCGCGCACAACGCTCTCAAGCCCGGGAGAAAAGCGCTTGGGGGTGGTGCTCTCTCCCGGCCCTTGCCCCTGAGCCTGGGGGCCAGGCAGGGGGTCCACACTCCCAGGCCAAGGCAGAACCACATGCACACGTCTGTTCCTGCCCCCTGCACCGGCAGAGAGCTCGGGGGAGCCAGAGTCTGTCAGGCAGCTGCTGGGCTGGCCGCCTGTGTGGGAAGGGGCAGAGCCGACCTAGGGGCACACTGGGCCTCTTGCTCTCCCTGCTGCCCTGAGGCTGCTGGGCCAAAGAGGTCTTGGGCATCCAGCCCCTTGCTGGTCCCTTCCCTCTGACGAGGCCCTCTGAGCTCCAGCACCTTGCAGTGTGGAGACAGCCCCTGCCAGCAACCTCCTCTCCAAGGAGGCCTCAAGCGAGGCCTAGGCCCAGGAGAAAGGCACCAGCGGGGATGAGCCTGGGGAGGCGCCCGGGCTTGTCTGGACCCAGTCCCCGCAGCCTGCCCCTTGCTGGGGCAGCACCCCCGGAGGCCAGGAAGGTCTGGGCTAGGCTGGCCAGGGGCAGGGGCCCTGCTGGGTCCTGCCCCTGGCCTGTGGGGCCTCTGAGCACAACCGGCCCTCTCCCGCTGGAAGACCTCCCCGGCTGCCTCCAAAGGCCGCTTTGCAAGCACTCTCGCCGGCTGTTCCCGCCAGCCGCGCACAACGCTCCCAAGCCCGGGAGAAAAGCGCTTCGGGGTGGTGCTCTCTCCCGGCCCTTGCCCCTGAGCCTGGGGGCCAGGCAGGGGGTCCACACTCCCAGGCCAAGGCAGAACCACATGCACACGTCTGTTCCTGCCCCCTGCACCGGCAGAGAGCTCGGGGGAGCCAGAGTCTGTCAGGCAGCTGCTGGGCTGGCCGCCTGTGTGGGAAGGGGCAGAGCCGACCTAGGGGCACACTGGGCCTCTTGCTCTCCCTGCTGCCCTGAGGCTGCTGGGCCAAAGAGGTCTTGGGCATCCAGCCCCTTGCTGGTCCCTTCCCTCTGACGAGGCCCTCTGAGCTCCAGCACCTTGCAGTGTGGAGACAGCCCCTGCCAGCAACCTCCTCTCCAAGGAGGCCTCAAGCGAGGCCTAGGCCCAGGGGAAAGGCACCAGCGGGGATGAGCCTGGGGAGGCGCCCGGGCATGTCTGGACCCAGTCCCCGCAGCCTGCCCCTTGCTGGGGCAGCACCCCCGGAGGCCAGGAAGGTCTGGGCAAGGCTGGCCAGGGGCAGGGGCCCTGCTGGGTCCTGCCCCTGGCCTGTGGGGCCTCTGAGCACAACCGGCCCTCTCCCGCTGGAAGACCTCCCCGGCTGCCTCCAAAGGCCGCTTTGCAAGCACTCTCGCCGGCTGTTCCCGCCAGCCGCGCACAACGCTCCCAAGCCCGGGAGAAAAGCGCTTCGGGGTGGTGCTCTCTCCCGGCCCTTGCCCCTGAGCCTGGGGGCCAGGCAGGGGGTCCACACTCCCAGGCCAAGGCAGAACCACATGCACACGTCTGTTCCTGCCCCCTGCACCGGCAGAGAGCTCGGGGGAGCCAGAGTCTGTCAGGCAGCTGCTGGGCTGGCCGCCTGTGTGGGAAGGGGCAGAGCCGACCTAGGGGCACACTGGGCCCCTTGCTCTCCCTGCTGCCCTGAGGCTGCTGGGCCAAAGAGGTCTTGGGCATCCAGCCCCTTGCTGGTCCCTTCCCTCTGACGAGGCCCTCTGAGCTCCAGCACCTTGCAGTGTGGAGACAGCCCCTGCCAGCAACCTCCTCTCCAAGGAGGCCTCAAGCGAGGCCTAGGCCCAGGGGAAAGGCACCAGCGGGGATGAGCCTGGGGAGGCGCCCGGGCATGTCTGGACCCAGTCCCCGCAGCCTGCCCCTTGCTGGGGCAGTACCCCCGGAGGCCAGGAAGGTCTGGGCAAGGCTGGCCAGGGGCAGGGGCCCTGCTGGGTCCTGCCCCTGGCCTGTGGGGCCTCTGAGCACAACCGGCCCTCTCCCGCTGGAAGACCTCCCCGGCTGCCTCCAAAGGCCGCTGTGCAAGCACTCTCGCCGGCTGTTCCCGCCAGCCGCGCACAACGCTCCCGAGCCCGGGAGAAAAGCGCTTCGGGGTGGTGCTCTCCCCCGGCCCTTGCCCCTGAGCCTGGGGGCCAGGCAGGGGGTCCACACTCCCAGGCCAAGGCAGAACCACATGCACACGTCTGTTCCTGCCCCCTTCACCGGCAGAGAGCACGGGGGAGCCAGAGTCTGTCAGGCAGCTGCTGGGCTGGCCGCCTGTGTGGGAAGGGGCAGAGCCGACCTAGGGGCACACTGGGCCTCTTGCTCTCCCTGCTGCCCTGAGGCTGCTGGGCCAAAGAGGTCTTGGGCATCCAGCCCCTTGCTGGTCCCTTCCCTCTGACGAGGCCCTCTGAGCTCCAGCACCTTGCAGTGTGGAGACAGCCCCTGCCAGCAACCTCCTCTCCAAGGAGGCCTCAAGCGAGGCCTAGGCCCAGGGGAAAGGCACCAGCGGGGATGAGCCTGGGGAGGCGTCCGGGCATGTCTGGACCCAGTCCCCGCAGCCTGCCCCTTGCTGGGGCAGCACCCCCAGAAGCCAGGAAGGTCTGGGCAAGGCTGGCCAGGGGCAGGGGCCCTGCTGGGTCCTGCCCCTGGCCTGTGGGGCCTCTGAGCACAACCGGCCCTCTCCCGCTGGAAGACCTCCCCGGCTGCCTCCAAAGGCCGCTTTGCAAGCACTCTCGCCGGCTGTTCCCGCAGGCCGCGCACAACGCTCCCAAGCCCGGGAGAAAAGCGCTTCGGGGTGGTGCTCTCTCCCGGCCCTTGCCCCTGAGCCTGGGGGCCAGGCAGGGGGTCCACACTCCCAGGCCAAGGCAGAACCACATGCACACGTCTGTTCCTGCCCCCTGCACCGGCAGAGAGCTCGGGGGAGCCAGAGTCTGTCAGGCAGCTGCTGGGCTGGCCGCCTGTGTGGGAAGGGGCAGAGCCGACCTAGGGGCACACTGGGCCTCTTGCTCTCCCTGCTGCCCTGAGGCTGCTGGGCCAAAGAGGTCTTGGGCATCCAGCCCCTTGCTGGTCCCTTCCCTCTGACGAGGCCCTCTGAGCTCCAGCACCTTGCAGTGTGGAGACAGCCCCTGCCAGCAACCTCCTCTCCAAGGAGGCCTCAAGCGAGGCCTAGGCCCAGGGGAAAGGCACCAGCGGGGATGAGCCTGGGGAGGCGCCCGGGCATGTCTGGACCCAGTCCCCGCAGCCTGCCCCTTGCTGGGGCAGCACCCCCGGAGGCCAGGAAGGTCTGGGCAAGGCTGGCCAGGGGCAGGGGCCCTGCTGGGTCCTGCCCCTGGCCTGTGGGGCCTCTGAGCACAACCGGCCCTCTCCCGCTGGAAGACCTCCCCGGCTGCCTCCAAAGGCCGCTTTGCAAGCACTCTCGCCGGCTGTTCCCGCAGGCCGCGCACAACGCTCTCAAGCCCGGGAGAAAAGCGCTTGGGGGTGGTGCTCTCTCCCGGCCCTTGCCCCTGAGCCTGGGGGCCAGGCAGGGGGTCCACACTCCCAGGCCAAGGCAGAACCACATGCACACGTCTGTTCCTGCCCCCTGCACCGGCAGAGAGCTCGGGGGAGCCAGAGTCTGTCAGGCAGCTGCTGGGCTGGCCGCCTGTGTGGGAAGGGGCAGAGCCGACCTAGGGGCACACTGGGCCTCTTGCTCTCCCTGCTGCCCTGAGGCTGCTGGGCCAAAGAGGTCTTGGGCATCCAGCCCCTTGCTGGTCCCTTCCCTCTGACGAGGCCCTCTGAGCTCCAGCACCTTGCAGTGTGGAGACAGCCCCTGCCAGCAACCTCCTCTCCAAGGAGGCCTCAAGCGAGGCCTAGGCCCAGGAGAAAGGCACCAGCGGGGATGAGCCTGGGGAGGCGCCCGGGCTTGTCTGGACCCAGTCCCCGCAGCCTGCCCCTTGCTGGGGCAGCACCCCCGGAGGCCAGGAAGGTCTGGGCAAGGCTGGCCAGGGGCAGGGGCCCTGCTGGGTCCTGCCCCTGGCCTGTGGGGCCTCTGAGCACAAACGGCCCTCTCCCGCTAGAAGACCTCCCGGCTGCCTCCAAAGGCCGCTTTGCAAGCACTCTCGCCGGCTGTTCCCGCCAGCCGCGCACAACGCTCCCAAGCCCGGGAGAAAAGCGCTTCGGGGTGGTGCTCTCTCCCGGCCCTTGCCCCTGAGCCTGGGGGCCAGGCAGGGGGTCCACACTCCCAGGCCAAGGCAGAACCACATGCACACGTCTGTTCCTGCCCCCTGCACCGGCAGAGAGCTCGGGGGAGCCAGAGTCTGTCAGGCAGCTGCTGGGCTGGCCGCCTGTGTGGGAAGGGGCAGAGCCGACCTAGGGGCACACTGGGCCTCTTGCTCTCCCTGCTGCCCTGAGGCTGCTGGGCCAAAGAGGTCTTGGGCATCCAGCCCCTTGCTGGTCCCTTCCCTCTGACGAGGCCCTCTGAGCTCCAGCACCTTGCAGTGTGGAGACAGCCCCTGCCAGCAACCTCCTCTCCAAGGAGGCCTCAAGCGAGGCCTAGGCCCAGGGGAAAGGCACCAGCGGGGATGAGCCTGGGGAGGCGCCCGGGCATGTCTGGACCCAGTCCCCGCAGCCTGCCCCTTGCTGGGGCAGCACCCCCGGAGGCCAGGAAGGTCTGGGCAAGGCTGGCCAGGGGCAGGGGCCCTGCTGGGTCCTGCCCCTGGCCTGTGGGGCCTCTGAGCACAACCGGCCCTCTCCCGCTGGAAGACCTCCCCGGCTGCCTCCAAAGGCCGCTTTGCAAGCACTCTCGCCGGCTGTTCCCGCCAGCCGCGCACAACGCTCCCAAGCCCGGGAGAAAAGCGCTTCGGGGTGGTGCTCTCTCCCGGCCCTTGCTCCTGAGCCTGGGGGCCAGGCAGGGGGTCCACACTCCCAGGCCAAGGCAGAACCACATGCACACGTCTGTTCCTGCCCCCTGCACCGGCAGAGAGCTCGGGGGAGCCAGAGTCTGTCAGGCAGCTGCTGGGCTGGCCGCCTGTGTGGGAAGGGGCAGAGCCGACCTAGGGGCACACTGGGCCTCTTGCTCTCCCTGCTGCCCTGAGGCTGCTGGGCCAAAGAGGTCTTGGGCATCCAGCCCCTTGCTGGTCCCTTCCCTCTGACGAGGCCCTCTGAGCTCCAGCACCTTGCAGTGTGGAGACAGCCCCTGCCAGCAACCTCCTCTCCAAGGAGGCCTCAAGCGAGGCCTAGGCCCAGGAGAAAGGCACCAGCGGGGATGAGCCTGGGGAGGCGCCCGGGCTTGTCTGGACCCAGTCCCCGCAGCCTGCCCCTTGCTGGGGCAGCACCCCCGGAGGCCAGGAAGGTCTGGGCAAGGCTGGCCAGGGGCAGGGGCCCTGCTGGGTCCTGCCCCTGGCCTGTGGGGCCTCTGAGCACAAACGGCCCTCTCCCGCTAGAAGACCTCCCGGCTGCCTCCAAAGGCCGCTTTGCAAGCACTCTCGCCGGCTGTTCCCGCCAGCCGCGCACAACGCTCCCAAGCCCGGGAGAAAAGCGCTTCGGGGTGGTGCTCTCTCCCGGCCCTTGCCCCTGAGCCTGGGGGCCAGGCAGGGGGTCCACACTCCCAGGCCAAGGCAGAACCACATGCACACGTCTGTTCCTGCCCCCTGCACCGGCAGAGAGCTCGGGGGAGCCAGAGTCTGTCAGGCAGCTGCTGGGCTGGCCGCCTGTGTGGGAAGGGGCAGAGCCGACCTAGGGGCACACTGGGCCTCTTGCTCTCCCTGCTGCCCTGAGGCTGCTGGGCCAAAGAGGTCTTGGGCATCCAGCCCCTTGCTGGTCCCTTCCCTCTGACGAGGCCCTCTGAGCTCCAGCACCTTGCAGTGTGGAGACAGCCCCTGCCAGCAACCTCCTCTCCAAGGAGGCCTCAAGCGAGGCCTAGGCCCAGGGGAAAGGCACCAGCGGGGATGAGCCTGGGGAGGCGCCCGGGCATGTCTGGACCCAGTCCCCGCAGCCTGCCCCTTGCTGGGGCAGCACCCCCGGAGGCCAGGAAGGTCTGGGCAAGGCTGGCCAGGGGCAGGGGCCCTGCTGGGTCCTGCCCCTGGCCTGTGGGGCCTCTGAGCACAACCGGCCCTCTCCCGCTGGAAGACCTCCCCGGCTGCCTCCAAAGGCCGCTTTGCAAGCACTCTCGCCGGCTGTTCCCGCCAGCCGCGCACAACGCTCCCAAGCCCGGGAGAAAAGCGCTTCGGGGTGGTGCTCTCTCCCGGCCCTTGCCCCTGAGCCTGGGGGCCAGGCAGGGGGTCCACACTCCCAGGCCAAGGCAGAACCACATGCACACGTCTGTTCCTGCCCCCTGCACCGGCAGAGAGCTCGGGGGAGCCAGAGTCTGTCAGGCAGCTGCTGGGCTGGCCGCCTGTGTGGGAAGGGGCAGAGCCGACCTAGGGGCACACTGGGCCTCTTGCTCTCCCTGCTGCCCTGAGGCTGCTGGGCCAAAGAGGTCTTGGGCATCCAGCCCCTTGCTGGTCCCTTCCCTCTGACGAGGCCCTCTGAGCTCCAGCACCTTGCAGTGTGGAGACAGCCCCTGCCAGCAACCTCCTCTCCAAGGAGGCCTCAAGCGAGGCCTAGGCCCAGGGGAAAGGCACCAGCGGGGATGAGCCTGGGGAGGCGCCCGGGCATGTCTGGACCCAGTCCCCGCAGCCTGCCCCTTGCTGGGGCAGCACCCCCGGAGGCCAGGAAGGTCTGGGCAAGGCTGGCCAGGGGCAGGGGCCCTGCTGGGTCCTGCCCCTGGCCTGTGGGGCCTCTGAGCACAACCGGCCCTCTCCCGCTGGAAGACCTCCCCGGCTGCCTCCAAAGGCCGCTGTGCAAGCACTCTCGCCGGCTGTTCCCGCCAGCCGCGCACAACGCTCCCGAGCCCGGGAGAAAAGCGCTTCGGGGTGGTGCTCTCTCCCGGCCCTTGCCCCTGAGCCTGGGGGCCAGGCAGGGGGTCCACACTCCCAGGCCAAGGCAGAACCACATGCACACGTCTGTTCCTGCCCCCTGCACCGGCAGATAGCTCGGGGGAGCCAGAGTCTGTCACGCAGCTGCTGGGCTGGCCGCCTGTGTGGGAAGGGGCAGAGCCGACCTAGGGGCACACTGGGCCTCTTGCTCTCCCTGCTGCCCTGAGGCTGCTGGGCCAAAGAGGTCTTGGGCATCCAGCCCCTTGCTGGTCCCTTCCCTCTGACGAGGCCCTCTGAGCTCCAGCACCTTGCAGTGTGGAGACAGCCCCTGCCAGCAACCTCCTCTCCAAGGAGGCCTCAAGCGAGGCCTAGGCCCAGGGGAAAGGCACCAGCGGGGATGAGCCTGGGGAGGCGCCTGGGCATGTCTGGACCCAGTCCCCGCAACCTGCCCCTTTCTGGGGCAGCACCCCCGGAGGCCAGGAAGGTCTGGGCAAGGCTGGCCAGGGGCAGGGGCCCTGCTGGGTCCTGCCCCTGGCCTGTGGGGCCTCTGAGCACAACCGGCCCTCTCCCGCTGGAAGACCTCCCCGGCTGCCTCCAAAGGCCGCTTTGCAAGCACTCTCGCCGGCTGTTCCCGCCAGCCGCGCACAACGCTCCCAAGCCCGGGAGAAAAGCGCTTAGGGGTGGTGCTCTCTCCCGGCCCTTGCCCCTGAGCCTGGGGGCCAGGCAGGGGGTCCACACTCCCAGGCCAAGGCAGAACCACATGCACACGTCTGTTCCTGCCCCCTGCACCGGCAGAGAGCTCGGGGGAGCCAGAGTCTGTCAGGCAGCTGCTGGGCTGGCCGCCTGTGTGGGAAGGGGCAGAGCCGACCTAGGGGCACACTGGGCCTCTTGCTCTCCCTGCTGCCCTGAGGCTGCTGGGCCAAAGAGGTCTTGGGCATCCAGCCCCTTGCTGGTCCCTTCCCTCTGACGAGGCCCTCTGAGCTCCAGCACCTTGCAGTGTGGAGACAGCCCCTGCCAGCAACCTCCTCTCCAAGGAGGCCTCAAGCGAGGCCTAGGCCCAGGGGAAAGGCACCAGCGGGGATGAGCCTGGGGCGGCGCCCGGGCATGTCTGGACCCAGTCCCCGCAGCCTGCCCCTTGCTGGGGCAGTACCCCCGGAGGCCAGGAAGGTCTGGGCAAGGCTGGCCAGGGGCAGGGGCCCTGCTGGGTCCTGTCCCTGGCCTGTGGGGCCTCTGAGCACAACCGGCCCTCTCCCGCTGGAAGACCTCCCCGGCTGCCTCCAAAGGCCGCTTTGCAAGCACTCTCGCCGGCTGTTCCCGCCAGCCGCGCACAACGCTCCCAAGCCCGGGAGAAAAGCGCTTCGGGGTGGTGCTCTCTCCCGGCCCTTGCCCCTGAGCCTGGGGGCCAGGCAGGGGGTCCACACTCCCAGGCCAAGGCAGAACCACATGCACACGTCTGTTCCTGCCCCCTGCACCGGCAGAGAGCACGGGGGAGCCAGAGTCTGGCAGGCAGCTGCTGGGCTGGCCGCCTGTGTGGGAAGGGGCAGAGCCGACCTAGGGGCACACTGGGCCTCTTGCTCTCCCTGCTGCCCTGAGGCTGCTGGGCCAAAGAGGTCTTGGGCATCCAGCCCCTTGCTGGTCCCTTCCCTCTGACGAGGCCCTCTGAGCTCCAGCACCTTGCAGTGTGGAGACAGCCCCTGCCAGCAACCTCCTCTCCAAGGAGGCCTCAAGCGAGGCCTAGGCCCAGGGGAAAGGCACCAGCGGGGATGAGCCTGGGGAGGCGCCCGGGCATGTCTGGACCCAGTCCCCGCAGCCTGGCCCTTGCTGGGGCAGTACCCCCGGAGGCCAGGAAGGTCTGGGCAATGCTGGCCAGGGGCAGGGGCCCTGCTGGGTCCTGCCCCTGGCCTGTGGGGCCTCTGAGCACAACCGGCCCTCTCCCGCTGGAAGACCTCCCCGGCTGCCTCCAAAGGCCGCTTTGCAAGCACTCTCACCGGCTGTTCCCGCAGGCCACGCACAACGCTCTCAAGCCCGGGAGAAAAGCGCTTCGGGGTGGTGCTCTCTCCCGGCCCTTGCCCCTGAGCCTGGGGGCCAGGCAGGGGGTCCACACTCCCAGGCCAAGGCAGAACCACATGCACACGTCTGTTCCTGCCCCCTGCACGGGCAGAGAGCTCGGGGGAGCCAGAGTCTGTCAGGCAGCTGCTGGGCTGGCCGCCTGTGTGGGAAGGGGCAGAGCCGACCTAGGGGCACACTGGGCCTCTTGCTCTCCCTGCTGCCCTGAGGCTGCTGGGCCAAAGAGGTCTTGGGCATCCAGCCCCTTGCTGGTCCCTTCCCTCTGACGAGGCCCTCTGAGCTCCAGCACCTTGCAGTGTGGAGACAGCCCCTGCCAGCAACCTCCTCTCCAAGGAGGCCTCAAGCGAGGCCTAGGCCCAGGGGAAAGGCACCAGCGGGGATGAGCCTGGGGAGGCGCCCGGGCATGTCTGGACCCAGTCCCCGCAGCCTGCCCCTTGCTGGGGCAGTACCCCCGGAGGCCAGGAAGGTCTGGGCAAGGCTGGCCAGGGGCAGGGGCCCTGCTGGGTCCTGCCCCTGGCCTGTGGGGCCTCTGAGCACGACCGGCCCTCTCCCGCTGGAAGACCTCCCCGGCTGCCTCCAAAGGCCGCTTTGCAAGCACTCTCGCCGGCTGTTCCCGCAGGCCGCGCACAACGCTCCCAAGCCCGGGAGAAAAGCGCTTCGGGGTGGTGCTCTCTCCCGGCCCTTGCCCCTGAGCCTGGGGGCCAGGCAGGGGGTCCACACTCCCAGGCCAAGGCAGAACCACATGCACACGTCTGTTCCTGCCCCCTGCACCGGCAGAGAGCTCGGGGGAGCCAGAGTCTGTCAGGCAGCTGCTGGGCTGGCCGCCTGTGTGGGAAGGGGCAGAGCCGACCTAGGGGCACACTGGGCCTCTTGCTCTCCCTGCTGCCCTGAGGCTGCTGGGCCAATGAGGTCTTGGGCATCCAGCCCCTTGCTGGTCCCTTCCCTCTGACGAGGCCCTCTGAGCTCCAGCACCTTGCAGTGTGGAGACAGCCCCTGCCAGCAACCTCCTCTCCAAGGAGGCCTCAAGCGAGGCCTAGGCCCAGGGGAAAGGCACCAGCGGGGATGAGCCTGGGGAGGCGCCCGGGCATGTCTGGACCCAGTCCCCGCAGCCTGCCCCTTGCTGGGGCAGCACCCCCGGAGGCCAGGAAGGTCTGGGCAAGGCTGGCCAGGGGCAGGGGCCCTGCTGGGTCCTGCCCCTGGCCTGTGGGGCCTCTGAGCACAACCGGCCCTCTCCCGCTGGAAGACCTCCCCGGCTGCCTCCAAAGGCCGCTTTGCAAGCACTCTCGCCGGCTGTTCCCGCAGGCCGCGCACAACGCTCTCAAGCCCGGGAGAAAAGCGCTTCGGGGTGGTGCTCTCTCCCGGCCCTTGCCCCTGAGCCTGGGGGCCAGGCAGGGGGTCCACACTCCCAGGCCAAGGCAGAACCACATGCACACGTCTGTTCCTGCCCCCTGCACCGGCAGAGAGCTCGGGGGAGCCAGAGTCTGTCAGGCAGCTGCTGGGCTGGCCGCCTGTGTGGGAAGGGGCAGAGCCGACCTAGGGGCACACTGGGCCTCTTGCTCTCCCTGCTGCCCTGAGGCTGCTGGGCCAAAGAGGTCTTGGGCATCCAGCCCCTTGCTGGTCCCTTCCCTCTGACGAGGCCCTCTGAGCTCCAGCACCTTGCAGTGTGGAGACAGCCCCTGCCAGCAACCTCCTCTCCAAGGAGGCCTCAAGCGAGGCCTAGGCCCAGGAGAAAGGCACCAGCGGGGATGAGCCTGGGGAGGCGCCCGGGCTTGTCTGGACCCAGTCCCCGCAGCCTGCCCCTTGCTGGGGCAGCACCCCCGGAGGCCAGGAAGGTCTGGGCAAGGCTGGCCAGGGGCAGGGGCCCTGCTGGGTCCTGCCCCTGGCCTGTGGGGCCTCTGAGCACAAACGGCCCTCTCCCGCTAGAAGACCTCCCCGGCTGCCTCCAAAGGCCGCTTTGCAAGCACTCTCGCCGGCTGTTCCCGCCAGCCGCGCACAACGCTCCCAAGCCCGGGAGAAAAGCGCTTCGGGGTGGTGCTCTCTCCCGGCCCTTGCCCCTGAGCCTGGGGGCCAGGCAGGGGGTCCACACTCCCAGGCCAAGGCAGAACCACATGCACACGTCTGTTCCTGCCCCCTGCACCGGCAGAGAGCTCGGGGGAGCCAGAGTCTGTCAGGTAGCTGCTGGGCTGGCCGCCTGTGTGGGAAGGGGCAGAGCCGACCTAGGGGCACACTGGGCCTCTTGCTCTCCCTGCTGCCCTGAGGCTGCTGGGCCAAAGAGGTCTTGGGCATCCAGCCCCTTGCTGGTCCCTTCCCTCTGACGAGGCCCTCTGAGCTCCAGCACCTTGCAGTGTGGAGACAGCCCCTGCCAGCAACCTCCTCTCCAAGGAGGCCTCAAGCGAGGCCTAGGCCCAGGGGAAAGGCACCAGCGGGGATGAGCCTGGGGAGGCGCCCGGGCATGTCTGGACCCAGTCCCCGCAGCCTGCCCCTTGCTGGGGCAGCACCCCCGGAGGCCAGGAAGGTCTGGGCAAGGCTGGCCAGGGGCAGGGGCCCTGCTGGGTCCTGCCCCTGGCCTGTGGGGCCTCTGAGCACAACCGGCCCTCTCCCGCTGGAAGACCTCCCCGGCTGCCTCCAAAGGCCGCTTTGCAAGCACTCTCGCCGGCTGTTCCCGCCAGCCGCGCACAACGCTCCCAAGCCCGGGAGAAAAGCGCTTCGGGGTGGTGCTCTCTCCCGGCCCTTGCCCCTGAGCCTGGGGGCCAGGCAGGGGGTCCACACTCCCAGGCCAAGGCAGAAACACATGCACACGTCTGTTCCTGCCCCCTGCACCGGCAGAGAGCTCGGGGGAGCCAGAGTCTGTCAGGCAGCTGCTGGGCTGGCCGCCTGTGTGGGAAGGGGCAGAGCCGACCTAGGGGCACACTGGGCCTCTTGCTCTCCCTGCTGCCCTGAGGCTGCTGGGCCAAAGAGGTCTTGGGCATCCAGCCCCTTGCTGGTCCCTTCCCTCTGACGAGGCCCTCTGAGCTCCAGCACCTTGCAGTGTGGAGACAGCCCCTGCCAGCAACCTCCTCTCCAAGGAGGCCTCAAGCGAGGCCTAGGCCCATGGGAAAGGCACCAGCGGGGATGAGCCTGGGGAGGCGCCCGGGCATGTCTGGACCCAGTCCCCGCAGCCTGCCCCTTGCTGGGGTAGCACCCCCGGAGGCCAGGAAGGTCTGGGCAAGGCTGGCCAGGGGCAGGGGCCCTGCTGGGTCCTGCCCCTGGCCTGTGGGGCCTCTGAGCACAACCGGCCCTCTCCCGCTGGAAGACCTCCCCGGCTGCCTCCAAAGGCCGCTGTGCAAGCACTCTCGCCGGCTGTTCCCGCCAGCCGCGCACAACGCTCCCGAGCCCGGGAGAAAAGCGCTTCGGGGTGGTGCTCTCTCCCGGCCCTTGCCCCTGAGCCTGGGGGCCAGGCAGGGGGTCCACACTCCCAGGCCAAGGCAGAACCACATGCACACGTCTGTTCCTGCCCCCTGCACCGGCAGATAGCTCGGGGGAGCCAGAGTCTGTCACGCAGCTGCTGGGCTGGCCGCCTGTGTGGGAAGGGGCAGAGCCGACCTAGGGGCACACTGGGCCTCTTGCTCTCCCTGCTGCCCTGAGGCTGCTGGGCCAAAGAGGTCTTGGGCATCCAGCCCCTTGCTGGTCCCTTCCCTCTGACGAGGCCCTCTGAGCTCCAGCACCTTGCAGTGTGGAGACAGCCCCTGCCAGCAACCTCCTCTCCAAGGAGGCCTCAAGCGAGGCCTAGGCCCAGGGGAAAGGCACCAGCGGGGATGAGCCTGGGGAGGCGCCCGGGCATGTCTGGACCCAGTCCCCGCAGCCTGCCCCTTGCTGGGGCAGTACCCCCGGAGGCCAGGAAGGTCTGGGCAAGGCTGGCCAGGGGCAGGGGCCCTGCTGGGTCCTGCCCCTGGCCTGTGGGGCCTCTGAGCACAACCGGCCCTTTCCCGCTGGAAGACCTCCCCGGCTGCCTCCAAAGGCCGCTTTGCAAGCACTCTCGCCGGCTGTTCCCGCCAGCCGCGCACAACGCTCCCAAGCCCGGGAGAAAAGCGCTTCGGGGTGGTGCTCTCTCCCGGCCCTTGCCCCTGAGCCTGGGGGCCAGGCAGGGGGTCCACACTCCCAGGCCAAGGCAGAACCACATGCACACGTCTGTTCCTGCCCCCTGCACCGGCAGAGAGCTCGGGGGAGCCAGAGTCTGTCAGGCAGCTGCTGGGCTGGCCGCCTGTGTGGGAAGGGGCAGAGCCGACCTAGGGGCACACTGGGCCTCTTGCTCTCCCTGCGGCCCTGAGGCTGCTGGGCCAAAGAGGTCTTGGGCATCCAGCCCCTTGCTGGTCCCTTCCCTCTGACGAGGCCCTCTGAGCTCCAGCACCTTGCAGTGTGGAGACAGCCCCTGCCAGCAACCTCCTCTCCAAGGAGGCCTCAAGCGAGGCCTAGGCCCAGGGGAAAGGCACCAGCGGGGTTGAGCCTGGGGAGGCGTCCGGGCATGTCTGGACCCAGTCCCCGCAGCCTGCCCCTTGCTGGGGCAGCACCCCCAGAAGCCAGGAAGGTCTGGGCAAGGCTGGCCAGGGGCAGGGGCCCTGCTGGGTCCTGCCCCTGGCCTGTGGGGCCTCTGAGCACAACCGGCCCTCTCCCGCTGGAAGACCTCCCCGGCTGCCTCCAAAGGCCGCTTTGCAAGCACTCTCGCCGGCTGTTCCCGCAGGCCGCGCACAACGCTCCCAAGCCCGGGAGAAAAGCGCTTCGGGGTGGTGCTCTCTCCCGGCCCTTGCCCCTGAGCCTGGGGGCCAGGCAGGGGGTCCACACTCCCAGGCCAAGGCAGAACCACATGCACACGTCTGTTCCTGCCCCCTGCACCGGCAGAGAGCTCGGGGGAGCCAGAGTCTGTCAGGCAGCTGCTGGGCTGGCCGCCTGTGTGGGAAGGGGCAGAGCCGACCTAGGGGCACACTGGGCCTCTTGCTCTCCCTGCTGCCCTGAGGCTGCTGGGCCAAAGAGGTCTTGGGCATCCAGCCCCTTGCTGGTCCCTTCCCTCTGACGAGGCCCTCTGAGCTCCAGCACCTTGCAGTGTGGAGACAGCCCCTGCCAGCAACCTCCTCTCCAAGGAGGCCTCAAGCGAGGCCTAGGCCCAGGGGAAAGGCACCAGCGGGGATGAGCCTGGGGAGGCGCCCGGGCATGTCTGGACCCAGTCCCCGCAGCCTGCCCCTTGCTGGGGCAGCACCCCCGGAGGCCAGGAAGGTCTGGGCAAGGCTGGCCAGGGGCAGGGGCCCTGCTGGGTCCTGCCCCTGGCCTGTGGGGCCTCTGAGCACAACCGGCCCTCTCCCGCTGGAAGACCTCCCCGGCTGCCTCCAAAGGCCGCTTTGCAAGCACTCTCGCCGGCTGTTCCCGCAGGCCGCGCACAACGCTCTCAAGCCCGGGAGAAAAGCGCTTGGGGGTGGTGCTCTCTCCCGGCCCTTGCCCCTGAGCCTGGGGGCCAGGCAGGGGGTCCACACTCCCAGGCCAAGGCAGAACCACATGCACACGTCTGTTCCTGCCCCCTGCACCGGCAGAGAGCTCGGGGGAGCCAGAGTCTGTCAGGCAGCTGCTGGGCTGGCCGCCTGTGTGGGAAGGGGCAGAGCCGACCTAGGGGCACACTGGGCCTCTTGCTCTCCCTGCTGCCCTGAGGCTGCTGGGCCAAAGAGGTCTTGGGCATCCAGCCCCTTGCTGGTCCCTTCCCTCTGACGAGGCCCTCTGAGCTCCAGCACCTTGCAGTGTGGAGACAGCCCCTGCCAGCAACCTCCTCTCCAAGGAGGCCTCAAGCGAGGCCTAGGCCCAGGAGAAAGGCACCAGCGGGGATGAGCCTGGGGAGGCGCCCGGGCTTGTCTGGACCCAGTCCCCGCAGCCTGCCCCTTGCTGGGGCAGCACCCCCGGAGGCCAGGAAGGTCTGGGCAAGGCTGGCCAGGGGCAGGGGCCCTGCTGGGTCCTGCCCCTGGCCTGTGGGGCCTCTGAGCACAACCGGCCCTCTCCCGCTGGAAGACCTCCCCGGCTGCCTCCAAAGGCCGCTTTGCAAGCACTCTCGCCGGCTGTTCCCGCCAGCCGCGCACAACGCTCCCAAGCCCGGGAGAAAAGCGCTTCGGGGTGGTGCTCTCTCCCGGCCCTTGCCCCTGAGCCTGGGGGCCAGGCAGGGGGTCCACACTCCCAGGCCAAGGCAGAACCACATGCACACGTCTGTTCCTGCCCCCTGCACCGGCAGAGAGCTCGGGGGAGCCAGAGTCTGTCAGGCAGCTGCTGGGCTGGCCGCCTGTGTGGGAAGGGGCAGAGCCGACCTAGGGGCACACTGGGCCTCTTGCTCTCCCTGCTGCCCTGAGGCTGCTGGGCCAAAGAGGTCTTGGGCATCCAGCCCCTTGCTGGTCCCTTCCCTCTGACGAGGCCCTCTGAGCTCCAGCACCTTGCAGTGTGGAGACAGCCCCTGCCAGCAACCTCCTCTCCAAGGAGGCCTCAAGCGAGGCCTAGGCCCAGGGGAAAGGCACCAGCGGGGATGAGCCTGGGGAGGCGCCCGGGCATGTCTGGACCCAGTCCCCGCAGCCTGCCCCTTGCTGGGGCAGCACCCCCGGAGGCCAGGAAGGTCTGGGCAAGGCTGGCCAGGGGCAGGGGCCCTGCTGGGTCCTGCCCCTGGCCTGTGGGGCCTCTGAGCACAACCGGCCCTCTCCCGCTGGAAGACCTCCCCGGCTGCCTCCAAAGGCCGCTGTGCAAGCACTCTCGCCGGCTGTTCCCGCCAGCCGCGCACAACGCTCCCAAGCCCGGGAGAAAAGCGCTTCGGGGTGGTGCTCTCTCCCGGCCCTTGCCCCTGAGCCTGGGGGCCAGGCAGGGGGTCCACACTCCCAGGCCAAGGCAGAACCACATGCACACGTCTGTTCCTGCCCCCTGCACCGGCAGAGAGCACGGGGGAGCCAGAGTCTGTCAGGCAGCTGCTGGGCTGGCCGCCTGTGTGGGAAGGGGCAGAGCCGACCTAGGGGCACACTGGGCCTCTTGCTCTCCCTGCTGCCCTGAGGCTGCTGGGCCAAAGAGGTCTTGGGCATCCAGCCCCTTGCTGGTCCCTTCCCTCTGACGAGGCCCTCTGAGCTCCAGCACCTTGCAGTGTGGAGACAGCCCCTGCCAGCAACCTCCTCTCCAAGGAGGCCTCAAGCGAGGCCTAGGCCCAGGGGAAAGGCACCAGCGGGGATGAGCCTGGGGAGGCGTCCGGGCATGTCTGGACCCAGTCCCCGCAGCCTGCCCCTTGCTGGGGCAGCACCCCCAGAAGCCAGGAAGGTCTGGGCAAGGCAGGCCAGGGGCAGGGGCCCTGCTGGGTCCTGCCCCTGGCCTGTGGGGCCTCTGAGCACAACCGGCCCTCTCCCGCTGGAAGACCTCCCCGGCTGCCTCCAAAGGCCGCTTTGCAAGCACTCTCGCCGGCTGTTCCCGCAGGCCGCGCACAACGCTCCCAAGCCCGGGAGAAAAGCGCTTCGGGGTGGTGCTCTCTCCCGGCCCTTGCCCCTGAGCCTGGGGGCCAGGCAGGGGGTCCACACTCCCAGGCCAAGGCAGAACCACATGCACACGTCTGTTCCTGCCCCCTGCACCGGCAGAGAGCTCGGGGGAGCCAGAGTCTGTCAGGCAGCTGCTGGGCTGGCCGCCTGTGTGGGAAGGGGCAGAGCCGACCTAGGGGCACCCTGGGCCTCTTGCTCTCCCTGCTGCCCTGAGGCTGCTGGGCCAAAGAGGTCTTGGGCATCCAGCCCCTTGCTGGTCCCTTCCCTCTGACGAGGCCCTCTGAGCTCCAGCACCTTGCAGTGTGGAGACAGCCCCTGCCAGCAACCTCCTCTCCAAGGAGGCCTCAAGCGAGGCCTAGGCCCAGGGGAAAGGCACCAGCGGGGATGAGCCTGGGGAGGCGCCCGGGCATGTCTGGACCCAGTCCCCGCAGCCTGCCCCTTGCTGGGGCAGCACCCCCGGAGGCCAGGAAGGTCTGGGCAAGGCTGGCCAGGGGCAGGGGCCCTGCTGGGTCCTGCCCCTGGCCTGTGGGGCCTCTGAGCACAACCGGCCCTCTCCCGCTGGAAGACCTCCCCGGCTGCCTCCAAAGGCCGCTTTGCAAGCACTCTCGCCGGCTGTTCCCGCAGGCCGCGCACAACGCTCTCAAGCCCGGGAGAAAAGCGCTTGGGGGTGGTGCTCTCTCCCGGCCCTTGCCCCTGAGCCTGGGGGCCAGGCAGGGGGTCCACACTCCCAGGCCAAGGCAGAACCACATGCACACGTCTGTTCCTGCCCCCTGCACCGGCAGAGAGCTCGGGGGAGCCAGAGTCTGTCAGGCAGCTGCTGGGCTGGCCGCCTGTGTGGGAAGGGGCAGAGCCGACCTAGGGGCACACTGGGCCTCTTGCTCTCCCTGCTGCCCTGAGGCTGCTGGGCCAAAGAGGTCTTGGGCATCCAGCCCCTTGCTGGTCCCTTCCCTCTGACGAGGCCCTCTGAGCTCCAGCACCTTGCAGTGTGGAGACAGCCCCTGCCAGCAACCTCCTCTCCAAGGAGGCCTCAAGCGAGGCCTAGGCCCAGGAGAAAGGCACCAGCGGGGATGAGCCTGGGGAGGCGCCCGGGCTTGTCTGGACCCAGTCCCCGCAGCCTGCCCCTTGCTGGGGCAGCACCCCCGGAGGCCAGGAAGGTCTGGGCAAGGCTGGCCAGGGGCAGGGGCCCTGCTGGGTCCTGCCCCTGGCCTGTGGGGCCTCTGAGCACAAACGGCCCTCTCCCGCTAGAAGACCTCCCGGCTGCCTCCAAAGGCCGCTTTGCAAGCACTCTCGCCGGCTGTTCCCGCCAGCCGCGCACAACGCTCCCAAGCCCGGGAGAAAAGCGCTTCGGGGTGGTGCTCTCTCCCGGCCCTTGCCCCTGAGCCTGGGGGCCAGGCAGGGGGTCCACACTCCCAGGCCAAGGCAGAACCACATGCACACGTCTGTTCCTGCCCCCTGCACCGGCAGAGAGCTCGGGGGAGCCAGAGTCTGTCAGGCAGCTGCTGGGCTGGCCGCCTGTGTGGGAAGGGGCAGAGCCGACCTAGGGGCACACTGGGCCTCTTGCTCTCCCTGCTGCCCTGAGGCTGCTGGGCCAAAGAGGTCTTGGGCATCCAGCCCCTTGCTGGTCCCTTCCCTCTGACGAGGCCCTCTGAGCTCCAGCACCTTGCAGTGTGGAGACAGCCCCTGCCAGCAACCTCCTCTCCAAGGAGGCCTCAAGCGAGGCCTAGGCCCAGGGGAAAGGCACCAGCGGGGATGAGCCTGGGGAGGCGCCCGGGCATGTCTGGACCCAGTCCCCGCAGCCTGCCCCTTGCTGGGGCAGTACCCCCGGAGGCCAGGAAGGTCTGGGCAAGGCTGGCCAGGGGCAGGGGCCCTGCTGGGTCCTGCCCCTGGCCTGTGGGGCCTCTGAGCACAACCGGCCCTCTCCCGCTGGAAGACCTCCCCGGCTGCCTCCAAAGGCCGCTTTGCAAGCACTCTCGCCGGCTGTTCCCGCCAGCCGCGCACAACGCTCCCAAGCCCGGGAGAAAAGCGCTTCGGGGTGGTGCTCTCTCCCGGCCCTTGCTTCTGAGCCTGGGGGCCAGGCAGGGGGTCCACACTCCCAGGCCAAGGCAGAACCACATGCACACGTCTGTTCCTGCCCCCTGCACCGGCAGAGAGCTCGGGGGAGCCAGAGTCTGTCAGGCAGCTGCTGGGCTGGCCGCCTGTGTGGGAAGGGGCAGAGCCGACCTAGGGGCACACTGGGCCTCTTGCTCTCCCTGCTGCCCTGAGGCTGCTGGGCCAAAGAGGTCTTGGGCATCCAGCCCCTTGCTGGTCCCTTCCCTCTGACGAGGCCCTCTGAGCTCCAGCACCTTGCAGTGTGGAGACAGCCCCTGCCAGCAACCTCCTCTCCAAGGAGGCCTCAAGCGAGGCCTAGGCCCAGGAGAAAGGCACCAGCGGGGATGAGCCTGGGGAGGCGCCCGGGCTTGTCTGGACCCAGTCCCCGCAGCCTGCCCCTTGCTGGGGCAGCACCCCCGGAGGCCAGGAAGGTCTGGGCAAGGCTGGCCAGGGGCAGGGGCCCTGCTGGGTCCTGCCCCTGGCCTGTGGGGCCTCTGAGCACAAACGGCCCTCTCCCGCTAGAAGACCTCCCGGCTGCCTCCAAAGGCCGCTTTGCAAGCACTCTCGCCGGCTGTTCCCGCCAGCCGCGCACAACGCTCCCAAGCCCGGGAGAAAAGCGCTTCGGGGTGGTGCTCTCTCCCGGCCCTTGCCCCTGAGCCTGGGGGCCAGGCAGGGGGTCCACACTCCCAGGCCAAGGCAGAACCACATGCACACGTCTGTTCCTGCCCCCTGCACCGGCAGAGAGCTCGGGGGAGCCAGAGGCTGTCAGGCAGCTGCTGGGCTGGCCGCCTGTGTGGGAAGGGGCAGAGCCGACCTAGGGGCACACTGGGCCTCTTGCTCTCCCTGCTGCCCTGAGGCTGCTGGGCCAAAGAGGTCTTGGGCATCCAGCCCCTTGCTGGTCCCTTCCCTCTGACGAGGCCCTCTGAGCTCCAGCACCTTGCAGTGTGGAGACAGCCCCTGCCAGCAACCTCCTCTCCAAGGAGGCCTCAAGCGAGGCCTAGGCCCAGGGGAAAGGCACCAGCGGGGATGAGCCTGGGGAGGCGCCCGGGCATGTCTGGACCCAGTCCCCGCAGCCTGCCCCTTGCTGGGGCAGTACCCCCGGAGGCCAGGAAGGTCTGGGCAAGGCTGGCCAGGGGCAGGGGCCCTGCTGGGTCCTGCCCCTGGCCTGTGGGGCCTCTGAGCACAACCGGCCCTCTCCCGCTGGAAGACCTCCCCGGCTGCCTCCAAAGGCCGCTGTGCAAGCACTCTCGCCGGCTGTTCCCGCCAGCCGCGCACAACGCTCCCGAGCCCGGGAGAAAAGCGCTTCGGGGTGGTGCTCTCTCCCGGCCCTTGCCCCTGAGCCTGGGGGCCAGGCAGGGGGTCCACACTCCCAGGCCAAGGCAGAACCACATGCACACGTCTGTTCCTGCCCCCTGCACCGGCAGATAGCTCGGGGGAGCCAGAGTCTGTCACGCAGCTGCTGGGCTGGCCGCCTGTGTGGGAAGGGGCAGAGCCGACCTAGGGGCACACTGGGCCTCTTGCTCTCCCTGCTGCCCTGAGGCTGCTGGGCCAAAGAGGTCTTGGGCATCCAGCCCCTTGCTGGTCCCTTCCCTCTGACGAGGCCCTCTGAGCTCCAGCACCTTGCAGTGTGGAGACAGCCCCTGCCAGCAACCTCCTCTCCAAGGAGGCCTCAAGCGAGGCCTAGGCCCAGGGGAAAGGCACCAGCGGGGATGAGCCTGGGGAGGCGCCCGGGCATGTCTGGACCCAGTCCCCGCAGCCTGGCCCTTGCTGGGGCAGTACCCCCGGAGGCCAGGAAGGTCTGGGCAATGCTGGCCAGGGGCAGGGGCCCTGCTGGGTCCTGCCCCTGGCCTGTGGGGCCTCTGAGCACAACCGGCCCTCTCCCGCTGGAAGACCTCCCCGGCTGCCTCCAAAGGCCGCTTTGCAAGCACTCTCACCGGCTGTTCCCGCAGGCCGCGCACAACGCTCTCAAGCCCGGGAGAAAAGCGCTTCGGGGTGGTGCTCTCTCCCGGCCCTTGCCCCTGAGCCTGGGGGCCAGGCAGGGGGTCCACACTCCCAGGCCAAGGCAGAACCACATGCACACGTCTGTTCCTGCCCCCTGCACGGGCAGAGAGCTCGGGGGAGCCAGAGTCTGTCAGGCAGCTGCTGGGCTGGCCGCCTGTGTGGGAAGGGGCAGAGCCGACCTAGGGGCACACTGGGCCTCTTGCTCTCCCTGCTGCCCTGAGGCTGCTGGGCCAAAGAGGTCTTGGGCATCCAGCCCCTTGCTGGTCCCTTCCCTCTGACGAGGCCCTCTGAGCTCCAGCACCTTGCAGTGTGGAGACAGCCCCTGCCAGCAACCTCCTCTCCAAGGAGGCCTCAAGCGAGGCCTAGGCCCAGGGGAAAGGCACCAGCGGGGATGAGCCTGGGGAGGCGCCCGGGCATGTCTGGACCCAGTCCCCGCAGCCTGCCCCTTGCTGGGGCAGCACCCCCGGAGGCCAGGAAGGTCTGGGCAAGGCTGGCCAGGGGCAGGGGCCCTGCTGGGTCCTGCCCCTGGCCGGTGGGGCCTCTGAGCACAACCGGCCCTCTCCCGCTGGAAGACCTCCCCGGCTGCCTCCAAAGGCCGCTTTGCAAGCACTCTCGCCGGCTGTTCCCGCCAGCCGCGCACAACGCTCCCAAGCCCGGGAGAAAAGCGCTTCGGGGTGGTGCTCTCTCCCGGCCCTTGCCCCTGAGCCTGGGGGCCAGGCAGGGGGTCCACACTCCCAGGCCAAGGCAGAACCACATGCACACGTCTGTTCCTGCCCCCTGCACCGGCAGAGAGCTCGGGGGAGCCAGAGTCTGTCAGGCAGCCGCTGGGCTGGCCGCCTGTGTGGGAAGGGGCAGAGCCGACCTAGGGGCACACTGGGCCTCTTGCTCTCCCTGCTGCCCTGAGGCTGCTGGGCCAAAGAGGTCTTGGGCATCCAGCCCCTTGCTGGTCCCTTCCCTCTGACGAGGCCCTCTGAGCTCCAGCACCTTGCAGTGTGGAGACAGCCCCTGCCAGCAACCTCCTCTCCAAGGAGGCCTCAAGCGAGGCCTAGGCCCAGGGGAAAGGCACCAGCGGGGATGAGCCTGGGGAGGCGCCCGGGCATGTCTGGACCCAGTCCCCGCAGCCTGCCCCTTGCTGGGGCAGCACCCCCGGAGGCCAGGAAGGTCTGGGCAAGGCTGGCCAGGGGCAGGGGCCCTGCTGGGTCCTGCCCCTGGCCTGTGGGGCCTCTGAGCACAACCGGCCCTCTCCCGCTGGAAGACCTCCCCGGCTGCCTCCAAAGGCCGCTTTGCAAGCACTCTCGCCGGCTGTTCCCGCCAGCCGCGCACAACGCTCCCAAGCCCGGGAGAAAAGCGCTTCGGGGTGGTGCTCTCTCCCGGCCCTTGCCCCTGAGCCTGGGGGCCAGGCAGGGGGTCCACACTCCCAGGCCAAGGCAGAACCACATGCACACGTCTGTTCCTGCCCCCTGCACCGGCAGAGAGCTCGGGGGAGCCAGAGTCTGTCAGGCAGCTGCTGGGCTGGCCGCCTGTGTGGGAAGGGGCAGAGCCGACCTAGGGGCACACTGGGCCTCTTGCTCTCCCTGCTGCCCTGAGGCTGCTGGGCCAAAGAGGTCTTGGGCATCCAGCCCCTTGCTGGTCCCTTCCCTCTGACGAGGCCCTCTGAGCTCCAGCCCCTTGCAGTGTGGAGACAGCCCCTGCCAGCAACCTCCTCTCCAAGGAGGCCTCAAGCGAGGCCTAGGCCCAGGGGAAAGGCACCAGCGGGGATGAGCCTGGGGAGGCGCCCGGGCATGTCTGGACCCAGTCCCCGCAGCCTGCCCCTTGCTGGGGCAGTACCCCCGGAGGCCAGGAAGGTCTGGGCAAGGCTGGCCAGGGGCAGGGGCCCTGCTGGGTCCTGCCCCTGGCCTGTGGGGCCTCTGAGCACAACCGGCCCTCTCCCGATGGAAGACCACCCCGGCTGCCTCCAAAGGCCGCTTTGCAAGCACTCTCGCCGGTTGTTCCCGCCAGCTGCGCACAATGCTCCCGAGCCCGGGAGAAAAGCGCTTCGGGGTGGTGCTCTCTCCCGGCCCTTGCTCCTGAGCCTGGGGGCCAGGCAGGGGGTCCAAACTCCCAGGCCAAGGCAGAACCACGTGCACACGTCTGTTCCTGCCCCCTGCACCGGCAGAGAGCTCGGGGGAGCCAGAGTCTGTCAGGCAGCTGCTGGGCTGGCCGCCTGTGTGGGAAGGGGCAGAGCCGACCTAGGGGCACACTGGGCCTCTTGCTCTCCCTGCTGCCCTGAGGCTGCTGGGCCAAAGAGGTCTTGGGCATCCAGCCCCTTGCTGGTCCCTTCCCTCTGACGAGGCCCTCTGAGCTCCAGCACCTTGCAGTGTGGAGACAGCCCCTGCCAGCAACCTCCTCTCCAAGGAGGCCTCAAGCGAGGCCTAGGCCCAGGGGAAAGGCACCAGCGGGGATGAGCCTGGGGAGGCGCCCGGGCATGTCTGGACCCAGTCCCCGCAGCCTGCCCCTTGCTGGGGCAGCACCCCCGGAGGCCAGGAAGGTCTGGGCAAGGCTGGCCAGGGGCAGGGGCCCTGCTGGGTCCTGCCCCTGGCCTGTGGGGCCTCTGAGCACAACCGGCCCTCTCCCGCTGGAAGACCTCCCCGGCTGCCTCCAAAGGCCGCTTTGCAAGCACTCTCGCCGGCTGTTCCCGCCAGCCGCGCACAACGCTCCCAAGCCCGGGAGAAAAGCGCTTCGGGGTGGTGCTCTCTCCCGGCCCTTGCCCCTGAGCCTGGGGGCCAGGCAGGGGGTCCACACTCCCAGGCCAAGGCAGAACCACATGCACACGTCTGTTCCTGCCCCCTGCACCGGCAGAGAGCTCGGGGGAGCCAGAGTCTGTCAGGCAGCTGCTGGGCTGGCCGCCTGTGTGGGAAGGGGCAGAGCCGACCTAGGGGCACACTGGGCCTCTTGCTCTCCCTGCTGCCCTGAGGCTGCTGGGCCAAAGAGGTCTTGGGCATCCAGCCCCTTGCTGGTCCCTTCCCTCTGACGAGGCCCTCTGAGCTCCAGCACCTTGCAGTGTGGAGACAGCCCCTGCCAGCAACCTCCTCTCCAAGGAGGCCTCAAGCGAGGCCTAGGCCCAGGGGAAAGGCACCAGCGGGGATGAGCCTGGGGAGGCGCCCGGGCATGTCTGGACCCAGTCCCCGCAGCCTGCCCCTTGCTGGGGCAGTACCCCCGGAGGCCAGGAAGGTCTGGGCAAGGCTGGCCAGGGGCAGGGGCCCTGCTGGGTCCTGCCCATGGCCTGTGGGGCCTCTGAGCACAACCGGCCCTCTCCCGATGGAAGACCACCCCGGCTGCCTCCAAAGGCCGCTTTGCAAGCACTCTCGCCGGTTGTTCCCGCCAGCCGCGCACAATGCTCCCGAGCCCGGGAGAAAAGCGCTTCGGGGTGGTGCTCTCTCCCGGCCCTTGCTCCTGAGCCTGGGGGCCAGGCAGGGGGTCCACACTCCCAGGCCAAGGCAGAACCACGTGCACACGTCTGTTCCTGCCCCCTGCACCGGCAGAGAGCTCGGGGGAGCCAGAGTCTGTCAGGCAGCTGCTGGGCTGGCCGCCTGTGTGGGAAGGGGCAGAGCCGACCTAGGGGCACACTGGGCCTCTTGCTCTCCCTGCTGCCCTGAGGCTGCTGGGCCAAAGAGGTCTTGGGCATCCAGCCCCTTGCTGGTCCCTTCCCTCTGACGAGGCCCTCTGAGCTCCAGCACCTTGCAGTGTGGAGACAGCCCCTGCCAGCAACCTCCTCTCCAAGGAGGCCTCAAGCGAGGCCTAGGCCCAGGGGAAAGGCACCAGCGGGGATGAGCCTGGGGAGGCGCCCGGGCATGTCTGGACCCAGTCCCCGCAGCCTGCCCCTTGCTGGGGCAGCACCCCCGGAGGCCAGGAAGGTCTGGGCAAGGCTGGCCAGGGGCAGGGGCCCTGCTGGGTCCTGCCCCTGGCCTGTGGGGCCTCTGAGCACAACCGGCCCTCTCCCGCTGGAAGACCTCCCCGGCTGCCTCCAAAGGCCGCTTTGCAAGCACTCTCGCCGGCTGTTCCCGCCAGCCGCGCACAACGCTCCCAAGCCCGGGAGAAAAGCGCTTCGGGGTGGTGCTCTCTCCCGGCCCTTGCCCCTGAGCCTGGGGGCCAGGCAGGGGGTCCACACTCCCAGGCCAAGGCAGAACCACATGCACACGTCTGTTCCTGCCCCCTGCACCGGCAGAGAGCTCGGGGGAGCCAGAGTCTGTCAGGCAGCTGCTGGGCTGGCCGCCTGTGTGGGAAGGGGCAGAGCCGACCTAGGGGCACACTGGGCCTCTTGCTCTCCCTGCTGCCCTGAGGCTGCTGGGCCAAAGAGGTCTTGGGCATCCAGCCCCTTGCTGGTCCCTTCCCTCTGACGAGGCCCTCTGAGCTCCAGCACCTTGCAGTGTGGAGACAGCCCCTGCCAGCAACCTCCTCTCCAAGGAGGCCTCAAGCGAGGCCTAGGCCCAGGGGAAAGGCACCAGCGGGGATGAGCCTGGGGAGGCGCCCGGGCATGTCTGGACCCAGTCCCCGCAGCCTGCCCCTTGCTGGGGCAGCACCCCCAGAGGCCAGGAAGGTCTGGGCAAGGCTGGCCAGGGGCAGGGGCCCTGCTGGGTCCTGCCCCTGGCCTGTGGGGCCTCTGAGCACAACCGGCCCTCTCCCGCTGGAAGACCTCCCCGGCTGCCTCCAAAGGCCGCTTTGCAAGCACTCTCGCCGGCTGTTCCCGCAGGCCGCGCACAACGCTCCCAAGCCCGGGAGAAAAGCGCTTGGGGGTGGTGCTCTCTCCCGGCCCTTGCCCCTGAGCCTGGGGGCCAGGCAGGGGGTCCACACTCCCAGGCCAAGGCAGAACCACATGCACACGTCTGTTCCTGCCCCCTGCACCGGCAGAGAGCTCGGGGGAGCCAGAGTCTGTCAGGCAGCTGCTGGGCTGGCCGCCTGTGTGGGAAGGGGCAGAGCCGACCTAGGGGCACACTGGGCCTCTTGCTCTCCCTGCTGCCCTGAGGCTGCTGGGCCAAAGAGGTCTTGGGCATCCAGCCCCTTGCTGGTCCCTTCCCTCTGACGAGGCCCTCTGAGCTCCAGCCCCTTGCAGTGTGGAGACAGCCCCTGCCAGCAACCTCCTCTCCAAGGAGGCCTCAAGCGAGGCCTAGGCCCAGGGGAAAGGCACCAGCGGGGATGAGCCTGGGGAGGCGCCCGGGCATGTCTGGACCCAGTCCCCGCAGCCTGTCCCTTGCTGGGGCAGCACCCCCGGAGGCCAGGAAGGTCTGGGCAAGGCTGGCCAGGGGCAGGGGCCCTGCTGGGTCCTGCCCCTGGCCGGTGGGGCCTCTGAGCACAACCGGCCCTCTCCCGCTGGAAGACCTCCCCGGCTGCCTCCAAAGGCCGCTTTGCAAGCACTCTCGCCGGCTGTTCCCGCAGGCTGCGCACAACGCTCTCAAGCCCGGGAGAAAAGCGCTTCGGAGTGGTGCTCTCTCCCGGCCCTTGCCCCTGAGCCTTGGGGCCAGGCAGGGGGTCCACACTCCCAGGCCAAGGCAGAACCACATGCACACGTCTGTTCCTGCCCACTGCACCGGCAGAGAGCTCGGGGGAGCCAGAGTCTGTCAGGCAGCTGCTGGGCTGGCCGCCTGTGTGGGAAGGGGCAGAGCCGACCTAGGGGCACACTGGGCCTCTTGCTCTCCCTGCTGCCCTGAGGCTGCTGGGCCAAAGAGGTCTTGGGCATCCAGCGCCTTGCTGGTCCCTTCCCTCTGACGAGGCCCTCTGAGCTCCAGCACCTTGCAGTGTGGAGACAGCCCCTGCCAGCAACCTCCTCTCCAAGGAGGCCTCAAGCGAGGCCTAGGCCCAGGGGAAAGGCACCAGCGGGGATGAGCCTGGGGAGGCGCCCGGGCATGTCTGGACCCAGTCCCCGCAGCCTGCCCCTTGCTGGGGCAGTACCCCCGGAGGCCAGGAAGGTCTGGGCAAGGCTGGCCAGGGGCAGGGGCCCTGCTGGGTCCTGCCCCTGGCCTGTGGGGCCTCTGAGCACAACCGGCCCTCTCCCGCTGGAAGACCTCCCCGGCTGCCTCCAAAGGCCGCTTTGCAAGCACTCTCGCCGAATCTTCCCGCCAGCCGCGCACAACGCTCCCAAGCCCGGGAGAAAAGCGCTTCGGGGTGGTGCTCTCTCCCGGCCCTTGCCCCTGAGCCTGGGGGCCAGGCAGGGGGTCCACACTCCCAGGCCAAGGCAGAACCACATGCACACGTCTGTTCCTGCCCCCTGCACCGGCAGAGAGCTCGGGGGAGCCAGAGTCTGTCAGGCAGCTGCTGGGCTGGCCGCCTGTGTGGGAAGGGGCAGAGCCGACCTAGGGGCACACTGGGCCTCTTGCTCTCCCTGCTGCCCTGAGGCTGCTGGGCCAAAGAGGTCTTGGGCATCCAGCCCCTTGCTGGTCCCTTCCCTCTGACGAGGCCCTCTGAGCTCCAGCACCTTGCAGTGTGGAGACAGCCCCTGCCAGCAACCTCCTCTCCAAGGAGGCCTCAAGCGAGGCCTAGGCCCAGGGGAAAGGCACCAGCGGGGATGAGCCTGGGGAGGCGTCCGGGCATGTCTGCACCCAGTCCCCGCAGCCTGCCCCTTGCTGAGGCAGCACCCCCAGAAGCCAGGAAGGTCTGGGCAAGGCTGGCCAGGGGCAGGGGCCCTGCTGGGTCCTGCCCCTGGCCTGTGGGGCCTCTGAGCACAACCGGCCCTCTCCCGCTGGAAGACCTCCCCGGCTGCCTCCAAAGGCCGCTTTGCAAGCACTCTCGCCGGCTGTTCCCGCAGGCCGCGCACAACGCTCCCAAGCCCGGGAGAAAAGCGCTTCGGGGTGGTGCTCTCTCCCGGCCCTTGCCCCTGAGCCTGGGGGCCAGGCAGGGGGTCCACACTCCCAGGCCAAGGCAGAACCACATGCACACGTCTGTTCCTGCCCCCTGCACCGGCAGAGAGCTCGGGGGAGCCAGAGTCTGTCAGGCAGCTGCTGGGCTGGCCGCCTGTGTGGGAAGGGGCAGAGCCGACCTAGGGGCACACTGGGCCTCTTGCTCTCCCTGCTGCCCTGAGGCTGCTGGGCCAAAGAGGTCTTGGGCATCCAGCCCCTTGCTGGTCCCTTCCCTCTGACGAGGCCCTCTGAGCTCCAGCACCTTGCAGTGTGGAGACAGCCCCTGCCAGCAACCTCCTCTCCAAGGAGGCCTCAAGCGAGGCCTAGGCCCAGGGGAAAGGCACCAGCGGGGATGAGCCTGGGGAGGCGCCCGGGCATGTCTGGACCCAGTCCCCGCAGCCTGCCCCTTGCTGGGGCAGCACCCCCGGAGGCCAGGAAGGTCTGGGCAAGGCTGGCCAGGGGCAGGGGCCCTGCTGGGTCCTGCCCCTGGCCTGTGGGGCCTCTGAGCACAACCGGCCCTCTCCCGCTGGAAGACCTCCCCGGCTGCCTCCAAAGGCCGCTTTGCAAGCACTCTCGCCGGCTGTTCCCGCCAGCCGCGCACAACGCTCCCAAGCCCGGGAGAAAAGCGCTTCGGGGTGGTGCTCTCTCCCGGCCCTTGCCCCTGAGCCTGGGGGCCAGGCAGGGGGTCCACACTCCCAGGCCAAGGCAGAACCACATGCACACGTCTGTTCCTGCCCCCTGCACCGGCAGAGAGCTCGGGGGAGCCAGAGTCTGTCAGGCAGCTGCTGGGCTGGCCGCCTGTGTGGGAAGGGGCAGAGCCGACCTAGGGGCACACTGGGCCTCTTGCTCTCCCTGCTGCCCTGAGGCTGCTGGGCCAAAGAGGTCTTGGGCATCCAGCCCCTTGCTGGTCCCTTCCCTCTGACGAGGCCCTCTGAGCTCCAGCACCTTGCAGTGTGGAGACAGCCCCTGCCAGCAACCTCCTCTCCAAGGAGGCCTCAAGCGAGGCCTAGGCCCAGGGGAAAGGCACCAGCGGGGATGAGCCTGGGGAGGCGCCCGGGCATGTCTGGACCCAGTCCCCGCAGCCTGCCCCTTGCTGGGGCAGTACCCCCGGAGGCCAGGAAGGTCTGGGCAAGGCTGGCCAGGGGCAGGGGCCCTGCTGGGTCCTGCCCCTGGCCTGTGGGGCCTCTGAGCACAACCGGCCCTCTCCCACTGGAAGACCTCCCCGGCTGCCTCCAAAGGCCGCTTTGCAAGCACTCTCGCCGGCTGTTCCCGCAGGCCGCGCACAACGCTCTCAAGCCCGGGAGAAAAGCGCTTCGGGGTGGTGCTCTCTCCCGGCCCTTGCCCCTGAGCCTGGGGGCCAGGCAGGGGGTCCACACTCCCAGGCCAAGGCAGAACCACATGCACACGTCTGTTCCTGCCCCCTGCACCGGCAGAGAGCTCGGGGGAGCCAGAGTCTGTCAGGCAGCTGCTGGGCTGGCCGCCTGTGTGGGAAGGGGCAGAGCCGACCTAGGGGCACACTGGGCCTCTTGCTCTCCCTGCTGCCCTGAGGCTGCTGGGCCAAAGAGGTCTTGGGCATCCAGCCCCTTGCTGGTCCCTTCCCTCTGACGAGGCCCTCTGAGCTCCAGCACCTTGCAGTGTGGAGACAGCCCCTGCCAGCAACCTCCTCTCCAAGGAGGCCTCAAGCGAGGCCTAGGCCCAGGGGAAAGGCACCAGCGGGGATGAGCCTGGGGAGGCGCCCGGGCATGTCTGGACCCAGTCCCCGCAGCCTGCCCCTTGCTGGGGCAGCACCCCCGGAGGCCAGGAAGGTCTGGGCAAGGCTGGCCAGGGGCAGGGGCCCTGCTGGGTCCTGCCCCTGGCCTGTGGGGCCTCTGAGCACAACCGGCCCTCTCCCGCTGGAAGACCTCCCCGGCTGCCTCCAAAGGCCGCTTTGCAAGCACTCTCGCCGGCTGTTCCCGCCAGCCGCGCACAACGCTCCCAAGCCCGGGAGAAAAGCGCTTCGGGGTGGTGCTCTCTCCCGGCCCTTGCCCCTGAGCCTGGGGGCCAGGCAGGGGGTCCACACTCCCAGGCCAAGGCAGAACCACATGCACACGTCTGTTCCTGCCCCCTGCACCGGCAGAGAGCTCGGGGGAGCCAGAGTCTGTCAGGCAGCTGCTGGGCTGGCCGCCTGTGTGGGAAGGGGCAGAGCCGACCTAGGGGCACACTGGGCCTCTTGCTCTCCCTGCTGCCCTGAGGCTGCTGGGCCAAAGAGGTCTTGGGCATCCAGCCCCTTGCTGGTCCCTTCCCTCTGACGAGGCCCTCTGAGCTCCAGCACCTTGCAGTGTGGAGACAGCCCCTGCCAGCAACCTCCTCTCCAAGGAGGCCTCAAGCGAGGCCTAGGCCCAGGGGAAAGGCACCAGCGGGGATGAGGCTGGGGAGGCGCCCGGGCATGTCTGGACCCAGTCCCCGCAGCCTGCCCATTGCTGGGGCAGCACCCCCGGAGGCCAGGAAGGTCTGGGCAAGGCTGGCCAGGGGCAGGACCCAGCAGGGCCCCTGCCCCTGGCCTGTGGGGCCTCTGAGCACAACCGGCCCTCTCCCGCTGGAAGACCTCCCCGGCTGCCTCCAAAGGCCGCTTTGCAAGCACTCTCGCCGGCTCTTCCCGCCAGCCGCGCACAACGCTCCCAAGCCCGGGAGAAAAGCGCTTCGGGGTGGTGCTCTCTCCCGGCCCTTGCCCCTGAGCCTGGGGGCCAGGCAGGGGTTCCACACTCCCAGGCCAAGGCAGAACCACATGCACACGTCTGTTCCTGCCCCCTGCACCGGCAGAGAGCTCGGGGGAGCCAGAGTCTGTCAGGCAGCTGCTGGGCTGGCCGCCTGTGTGGGAAGGGGCAGAGCCGACCTAGGGGCACACTGGGCCTCTTGCTCTCCCTGCTGCCCTGAGGCTGCTGGGCCAAAGAGGTCTTGGGCATCCAGCCCCTTGCTGGTCCCTTCCCTCTGACGAGGCCCTCTGAGCTCCAGCACCTTGCAGTGTGGAGACAGCCCCTGCCAGCAACCTCCTCTCCAAGGAGGCCTCAAGCGAGGCCTAGGCCCAGGGGAAAGGCACCAGCGGGGATGAGCCTGGGGAGGCGCCCGGGCATGTCTGGACCAAGTCCCCGCAGCCTGCCCCTTGCTGGGGCAGCACCCCCGGAGGCCAGGAAGGTCTGGGCAAGGCTGGCCAGGGGCAGGGGCCCTGCTGGGTCCTGCCCCTGGCCTGTGGGGCCTCTGAGCACAACCGGCCCTCTCCCGCTGGAAGACCTCCCCGGCTGCCTCCAAAGGCCGCTTTGCAAGCACTCTCGCCGGCTGTTCCCGCCAGCCGCGCACAACGCTCCCAAGCCCGGGAAAAAAGCGCTTCGGGGTGGTGCTCTCTCCCGGCCCTTGCCCCTGAGCCTGGGGGCCAGGCAGGGGGTCCACACTCCCAGGCCAAGGCAGAACCACATGCACACGTCTGTTCCTGCCCCCTGCACCGGCAGAGAGCTCGGGGGAGCCAGAGTCTGTCAGGCAGCTGCTGGGCTGGCCGCATGTGTGGGAAGGGGCAGAGCCGACCTAGGGGCACACTGGGCCTCTTGCTCTCCCTGCTGCCCTGAGGCTGCTGGGCCAAAGAGGTCTTGGGCATCCAGCCCCTTGCTGGTCCCTTCCCTCTGACGAGGCCCTCTGAGCTCCAGCACCTTGCAGTGTGGAGACAGCCCCTGCCAGCAACCTCCTCTCCAAGGAGGCCTCAAGCGAGGCCTAGGCCCAGGGGAAAGGCACCAGCGGGGATGAGCCTGAGGAGGCGCCCGGGCATGTCTGGACCCAGTCCCCGCAGCCTGCCCCTTGCTGGGGCAGCACCCCCGGAGGCCAGGAAGGTCTGGGCAAGGCTGGCCAGGGGCAGGGGCCCAGCTGGGTCCTGCCCCTGGCCTGTGGGGCCTCTGAGTACAAACGGCCCTCTCCCGCTAGTAGACCTCCCCGGCTGCCTCCAAAGGCCGCTTTGCAAGCACTCTCGCCGGCTGTTCCCGCCAGCCGCGCACAACGCTCCCAAGCCCGGGAGAAAAGCGCTTCTGGGTGGTGCTCTCTCCCGGCCCTTGCCCCTGAGCCTGGGGGCCAGGCAGGGGGTCCACACTCCCAGGCCAAGGCAGAACCACATGCACACGTCTGTTCCTGCCCCCTGCAAAGGCAGAGAGCTCGTGGGAGCCAGAGTCTGTCAGGCAGCTGCTGGGCTGGCCGCCTGTGTGGGAAGGGGCAGAGCCGACCTAGGGGCACACTGGGCCTCTTGCTCTCCCTGCTGCCCTGAGGCTGCTGGGCCAAAGAGGTCTTGGGCATCCAGCCCCTTGCTGGTCCCTTCCCTCTGACGAGGCCCTCTGAGCTCCAGCACTTTGCAGTGTGGAGACAGCCCCTGCCAGCAACCTCCTCTCCAAGGAGGCCTCAAGCGAGGCCTAGGCCCAGGGGAAAGGCACCAGCGGGGATGAGCCTGCGGAGGCGCCCGGGCATGTCTGGACCCAGTCCCCGCAGCCTGCCCCTTGCTGGGGCAGCACCCCCGGAGGCCAGGAAGGTCTGGGCAAGGCTGGCCAGGGGCAGGGGCCCTGCTGGGTCCTGCCCCTGGCCTGTGGGGCCTCTGAGCACAACCGGCCCTCTCCCGCTGGAAGACCTCCCCGGCTGCCTCCGAAGGCCGCTTTGCAAGCACTCTCGCCGGCTGTTCCCGCCAGCCGCGCACAACGCTCCCGAGCCCGAGAGAAAAGCGCTTCGGGGTGGTGCTCTCTCCCGGCCCTTGCCCCTGAGCCTGGGGGCCAGGCAGGGGGTCCACACTCCCAGGCCAAGGCAGAACCACATGCACACGTCTGTTCCTGCCCCCTGCACCGGCAGAGAGCTCGGGGGAGCCAGAGTCTGTCAGGCAGCTGCTGGGCTGGCCGCCTGTGTGGGAAGGGGCAGAGCCGACCTAGGGGCACACTGGGCCTCTTGCTCTCCCTGCTGCCCTGAGGCTGCTGGGCCAAAGAGGTCTTGGGCATCCAGCCCCTTGCTGGTCCCTTCCCTCTGACGAGGCCCTCTGAGCTCCAGCACCTTGCAGTGTGGAGACAGCCCCTGCCAGCAACCTCCTCTCCAAGGAGGCCTCAAGCGAGGCCTAGGCCCAGGGGAAAGGCACCAGCGGGGATGAGCCTGGGGCGGCGCCCGGGCATGTCTGGACCCAGTCCCCGCAGCCTGCCCCTTGCTGGGGCAGTACCCCCGGAGGCCAGGAAGGTCTGGGCAAGGCTGGCCAGGGGCAGGGGCCCTGCTGGGTCCTGCCCCTGGCCTGTGGGGCCTCTGAGCACAACCGGCCCTCTCCCGCTGGAAGACCTCCCCGGCTGCCTCCAAAGGCCGCTTTGCAAGCACTCTCGCCGGCTGTTCCCGCCAGCCGCGCACAACGCTCCCAAGCCCGGGAGAAAAGCGCTTCGGGGTGGTGCTCTCTCCCGGCCCTTGCCCCTGAGCCTGGGGGCCAGGCAGGGGGTCCACACTCCCAGGCCAAGGCAGAACCACATGCACACGTCTGTTCCTGCCCCCTGCACCGGCAGAGAGCACGGGGGAGCCAGAGTCTGGCAGGCAGCTGCTGGGCTGGCCGCCTGTGTGGGAAGGGGCAGAGCCGACCTAGGGGCACACTGGGTCTCTTGCTCTCCCTGCTGCCCTGAGGCTGCTGGGCCAAAGAGGTCTTGGGCATCCAGCCCCTTGCTGGTCCCTTCCCTCTGACGAGGCCCTCTGAGCTCCAGCACCTTGCAGTGTGGAGACAGCCCCTGCCAGCAACCTCCTCTCCAAGGAGGCCTCAAGCGAGGCCTAGGCCCAGGGGAAAGGCACCAGCGGGGATGAGCCTGGGGAGGCGCCCGGGCATGTCTGGACCCAGTCCCCGCAGCCTGCCCCTTGCTGGGGCAGCACCCCCGGAGGCCAGGAAGGTCTGGGCAAGGCTGGCCAGGGGCAGGGGCCCTGCTGGGTCCTGCCCCTGGCCTGTGGGGCCTCTGAGCACAACCGGCCCTCTCCCGCTGGAAGACCTCCCCGGCTGCCTCCAAAGGCCGCTTTGCAAGCACTCTCGCCGGCTCTTCCCGCCAGCCGCGCACAACGCTCCCAAGCCCGGGAGAAAAGCGCTTCGGGGTGGTGCTCTCTCCCGGCCCTTGCCCCTGAGCCTGGGGGCCAGGCGCTGGGTCCACACTCCCAGGCCAAGGCAAAACCACATGCACACGTCTGTTCCTGCCCCCTGCACCGGCAGAGAGCTCGGGGGAGCCAGAGTCTGTCAGGCAGCTGCTGGGCTGGCCGCCTGTGTGGGAAGGGGCAGAGCCGACCTAGGGGCACACTGGGCCTCTTGCTCTCCCTGCTGCCCTGAGGCTGCTGGGCCAAAGAGGTCTTGGGCATCCAGCCCCTTGCTGGTCCCTTCCCTCTGACGAGGCCCTCTGAGCTCCAGCACCTTGCAGTGTGGAGACAGCCCCTGCCAGCAACCTCCTCTCCAAGGAGGCCTCAAGCGAGGCCTAGGCCCAGGGGAAAGGCACCAGCGGGGATGAGCCTGGGGCGGCGCCCGGGCATGTCTGGACCCAGTCCCCGCAGCCTGCCCCTTGCTGGGGCAGTACCCCCGGAGGCCAGGAAGGTCTGGGCAAGGCTGGCCAGGGGCAGGGGCCCTGCTGGGTCCTGCCCCTGGCCGGTGGGGCCTCTGAGCACAACCGGCCCTCTCCCGCTGGAAGACCTCCCCGGCTGCCTCCAAAGGCCGCTTTGCAAGCACTCTCGCCGGCTGTTCCCGCCAGCCGCGCATAACGCTCCCAAGCCCGGGAGAAAAGCGCTTCGGGGTGGTGCTCTCTCCCGGCCCTTGCCCCTGAGCCTGGGGGCCAGGCAGGGGGTCCACACTCCCAGGCCAAGGCAGAACCACATGCACACGTCTGTTCCTGCCCCCTGCACCGGCAGAGAGCTCGGGGGAGCCAGAGTCTGTCAGGCAGCTGCTGGGCTGGCCGCCTGTGTGGGAAGGGGCAGAGCCGACCTAGGGGCACACTGGGCCTCTTGCTCTCCCTACTGCCCTGAGGCTGCTGGGCCAAAGAGGTCTTGGGCATCCAGCCCCTTGCTGGTCCCTTCCCTCTGACGAGGCCCTCTGAGCTCCAGCACCTTGCAGTGTGGAGACAGCCCCTGCCAGCAACCTCCTCTCCAAGGAGGCCTCAAGCGAGGCCTAGGCCCAGGGGAAAGGCACCAGCGGGGATGAGCCTGGGGAGGCGCCCGGGCATGTCTGGACCCAGTCCCCGCAGCCTGCCCCTTGCTGGGGCAGCACCCCCGGAGGCCAGGAAGGTCTGGGCAAGGCTGGCCAGGGGCAGGGGCCCTGCTGGGTCCTGCCCCTGGCCTGTGGGGCCTCTGAGCACAACCGGCCCTCTCCCGCTGGAAGACCTCCCCGGCTGCCTCCAAAGGCCGCTTTGCAAGCACTCTCGCCGGCTGTTCCCGCCAGCCGCGCACAACGCTCCCAAGCCCGGGAGAAAAGCGCTTGGGGGTGGTGCTCTCTCCCGGCTCTTGCCCCTGAGCCTGGGGGCCAGGCACGGGGTCCACACTCCCAGGCCAAGGCAGAACCACATGCACACGTCTGTTCCTGCCCCCTGCACCGGCAGAGAGCTCGGGGGAGCCAGAGTCTGTCAGGCAGCTGCTGGGCTGGCCGCATGTGTGGGAAGGGGCAGAGCTGACCTAGGGGCACACTGGGCCTCTTGCTCTCCCTGCTGCCCTGAGGCTGCTGGGCCAAAGAGGTCTTGGGCATCCAGCCCCTTGCTGGTCCCTTCCCTCTGACGAGGCCCTCTGAGCTCCAGCACCTTGCAGTGTGGAGACAGCCCCTGCCAGCAACCTCCTCTCCAAGGAGGCCTCAAGCGAGGCCTAGGCCCAGGGGAAAGGCACCAGCGGGGATGAGCCTGGGGAGGCGCCCGGGCATGTCTGGACCCAGTCCCCGCAGCCTGCCCCTTGCTGGGGCAGCACCCCCGGAGGCCAGGAAGGTCTGGGCAAGGCTGGCCAGGGGCAGGGGCCCTGCTGGGTCCTGCCCCTGGCCTGTGGGGCCTCTGAGCACAACCGGCCCTCTCCCGCTGGAAGACCTCCCCGGCTGCCTCCAAAGGCCGCTTTGCAAGCACTCTCGCCGGCTCTTCCCGCCAGCCGCGCACAACGCTCCCAAGCCCGGGAGAAAAGCGCTTCGGGGTGGTGCTCTCTCCCGGCCCTTGCCCCTGAGCCTGGGGGCCAGGCGCTGGGTCCACACTCCCAGGCCAAGGCAGAACCACATGCACACGTCTGTCCTGCCCCCTGCACCGGCAGAGAGCTCGGGGGAGCCAGAGTCTGTCAGGCAGCTGCTGGGCTGGCCGCCTGTGTGGGAAGGGGCAGAGCCGACCTAGGGGCACACTGGGCCTCTTGCTCTCCCTGCTGCCCTGAGGCTGCTGGGCCAAAGAGGTCTTGGGCATCCAGCCCCTTGCTGGTCCCTTCCCTCTGACGAGGCCCTCTGAGCTCCAGCACCTTGCAGTGTGGAGACAGCCCCTGCCAGCAACCTCCTCTCCAAGGAGGCCTCAAGCGAGGCCTAGGCCCAGGGGAAAGGCACCAGCGGGGATGAGCCTGGGGAGGCGCCCGGGCATGTCTGGACCCAGTCCCCGCAGCCTGCCCCTTGCTGGGGAAGTACCCCCGGAGGCCAGGAAGGTCTGGGCAAGGCTGGCCAGGGGCAGGGGCCCTGCTGGCTCCTGCCCCTGGCCTGTGGGGCCTCTGAGCACAACCGGCCCTCTCCCGCTGGAAGACCTCCCCGGCTGCCTCCAAAGGCCGCTTTGCAAGCACTCTCGCCGGCTGTTCCCGCAGGCCGCGCACAACGCTCCCAAGCCCGGGAGAAAAGCGCTTCGGGGTGGTGCTCTCTCCCGGCCCTTGCCCCTGAGCCTGGGGGCCAGGCAGGGGGTCCACACTCCCAGGCCAAGGCAGAACCACATGCACACGTCTGTTCCTGCCCCCTGCACCGGCAGAGAGCTCGGGGGAGCCAGAGTCTGTCAGGCAGCTGCTGGGCTGGCCGCCTGTGTGGGAAGGGGCAGAGCCGACCTACGGGCACACTGGGCCTCTTGCTCTCCCTGCTGCCCTGAGGCTGCTGGGCCAAAGAGGTCTTGGGCATCCAGCGCCTTGCTGGTCCCTTCCCTCTGACGAGGCCCTCTGAGCTCCAGCACCTTGCAGTGTGGAGACAGCCCCTGCCAGCAACCTCCTCTCCAAGGAGGCCTCAAGCGAGGCCTAGGCCCAGGGGAAAGGCACCAGCGGGGATGAGCCTGGGGAGGCGCCCGGGCATGTCTGGACCCAGTCCCCGCAGCCTGCCCCTTGCTGGGGCAGCACCCCCGGAGGCCAGGAAGGTCTGGGCAAGGCTGGCCAGGGGCAGGGGCCCTGCTGGGTCCTGCCCCTGGCCTGTGGGGCCTCTGAGCACAACCGGCCCTCTCCCGCTGGAAGACCTCCCCGGCTGCCTCCAAAGGCCGCTTTGCAAGCACTCTCGCCGGCTGTTCCCGCCAGCCGCGCACAACGCTCCCAAGCCCGGGAGAAAAGCGCTTCGGGGTGGTGCTCTCTCCCGGCCCTTGCCCCTGAGCCTGGGGGCCAGGCAGGGGGTCCACACTCCCAGGCCAAGGCAGAACCACATGCACACGTCTGTTCCTGCCCCCTGCACCGGCAGAGAGCTCGGGGGAGCCAGAGTCTGTCAGGCAGCTGCTGGGCTGGCCGCCTGTGTGGGAAGGGGCAGAGCCGACCTAGGGGCACACTGGGCCTCTTGCTCTCCCTGCTGCCCTGAGGCTGCTGGGCCAAAGAGGTCTTGGGCATCCAGCCCCTTGCTGGTCCCTTCCCTCTGACGAGGCCCTCTGAGCTCCAGCACCTTGCAGTGTGGAGACAGCCCCTGCCAGCAACCTCCTCTCCAAGGAGGCCTCAAGCGAGGCCTAGGCCCAGGGGAAAGGCACCAGCGGGGATGAGGCTGGGGAGGCGCCCGGGCATGTCTGGACCCAGTCCCCGCAGCCTGCCCCTTGCTGGGGCAGCACCCCCGGAGGCCAGGAAGGTCTGGGCAAGGCTGGCCAGGGGCAGGGCCCTGCTGGGTCCTGCCCCTGGCCTGTGGGGCCTCTCAGCACAACCGGCCCTCTCCCGCTGGAAGACCTCCCCGGCTGCCTCCAAAGGCCGCTTTGCAAGCACTCTCGCCGGCTGTTCCCGCCAGCCGCGCACAACGCTCCCAAGCCCGGGAGAAAAGCGCTTCGGGGTGGTGCTCTCTCCCGGCCCTTGCCCCTGAGCCTGGGGGCCAGGCAGGGGGTCCACACTCCCAGGCCAAGGCAGAACCACATGCACACGTCTGTTCCTGCCCCCTGCACCGGCAGAGAGCTCGGGGGAGCCAGAGTCTGTCAGGCAGCTGCTGGGCTGGCCGCCTGTGTGGGAAGGGGCAGAGCCGACCTAGGGGCACACTGGGCCTCTTGCTCTCCCTGCTGCCCTGAGGCTGCTGGGCCAAAGAGGTCTTGGGCATCCAGCCCCTTGCTGGTCCCTTCCCTCTGACGAGGCCCTCTGAGCTCCAGCACCTTGCAGTGTGGAGACAGCCCCTGCCAGCAACCTCCTCTCCAAGGAGGCCTCAAGCGAGGCCTAGGCCCAGGGGAAAGGCACCAGCGGGGATGAGCCTGGGGAGGCGCCCGGGCATGTCTGGACCCAGTCCCCGCAGCCTGCCCCTTGCTGGGGCAGTACCACCGGAGGCCAGGAAGGTCTGGGCAAGGCTGGCCAGGGGCAGGGGCCCTGCTGGGTCCTGCCCCTGGCCTGTGGGGCCTCTGAGCACAACCGGCCCTCTCCCGCTGGAAGACCTCCCCGGCTGCCTCCAAAGGCCGCTTTGCAAGCACTCTCGCCGGCTGTTCCCGCAGGCCGCGCACAACGCTCTCAAGCCCGGGAGAAAAGCGCTTCGGGGTGGTGCTCTCTCCCGGCCCTTGCCCCTGAGCCTGGGGGCCAGGCAGGGGGTCCACACTCCCAGGCCAAGGCAGAACCACATGCACACGTCTGTTCCTGCCCCCTGCACCGGCAGAGAGCTCGGGGGAGCCAGAGTCTGTCAGGCAGCTGCTGGGCTGGCCGCCTGTGTGGGAAGGGGCAGAGCCGACCTAGGGGCACACTGGGCCTCTTGCTCTCCCTGCTGCCCTGAGGCTGCTGGGCCAAAGAGGTCTTGGGCATCCAGCCCCTTGCTGGTCCCTTCCCTCTGACGAGGCCCTCTGAGCTCCAGCACCTTGCAGTGTGGAGACAGCCCCTGCCAGCAACCTCCTCTCCAAGGAGGCCTCAAGCGAGGCCTAGGCCCAGGGGAAAGGCACCAGCGGGGATGAGCCTGGGGAGGCGCCCGGGCATGTCTGGACCCAGTCCCCGCAGCCTGCCCCTTGCTGGGGCAGCACCCCCGGAGGCCAGGAAGGTCTGGGCAAGGCTGGCCAGGGGCAGGGGCCCTGCTGGGACCTGCCCCTGGCCTGTGGGGCCTCTGAGCACAACCGGCCCTCTCCCGCTGGAAGACCTCCCCGGCTGCCTCCAAAGGCCGCTTTGCAAGCACTCTCGCCGGCTGTTCCCGCCAGCCGCGCACAACGCTCCCAAGCCCGGGAGAAAAGCGCTTCGGGGTGGTGCTCTCTCCCGGCCCTTGCCCCTGAGCCTGGGGGCCAGGCACGGGGTCCACACTCCCAGGCCAAGGCAGAACCACATGCACACGTCTGTTCCTGCCCCCTGCACCGGCAGAGAGCTCGGGGGAGCCAGAGTCTGTCAGGCAGCTGCTGGGCTGGCCGCCTGTGTGGGAAGGGGCAGAGCCGACCTAGGGGCACACTGGGCCTCTTGCTCTCCCTGCTGCCCTGAGGCTGCTGGGCCAAAGAGGTCTTGGGCATCCAGCCCCTTGCTGGTCCCTTCCCTCTGACGAGGCCCTCTGAGCTCCAGCCCCTTGCAGTGTGGAGACAGCCCCTGCCAGCAACCTCCTCTCCAAGGAGGCCTCAAGCGAGGCCTAGGCCCAGGGGAAAGGCACCAGCGGGGATGAGCCTGGGGAGGCGCCCGGGCATGTCTGGACCCAGTCCCCGCAGCCTGCCCCTTGCTGGGGCAGTACCCCCGGAGGCCAGGAAGGTCTGGGCAAGGCTGGCCAGGGGCAGGGGCCCTGCTGGGTCCTGCCCCTGGCCTGTGGGGCCTCTGAGCACAACCGGCCCTCTCCCGCTGGAAGACCTCCCCGGCTGCCTCCAAAGGCCGCTTTGCAAGCACTCTCGCCGGCTGTTCCCGCCAGCCGCGCACAACGCTCCCAAGCCCGGGAGAAAAGCGCTTCGGGGTGATGCTCTCTCCCGGCCCTTGCCCCTGAGCCTGGGGGCCAGGCAGGGGGTCCACACTCCCAGGCCAAGGCAGAACCACATGCACACGTCTGTTCCTGGCCCCTGCACCGGCAGAGAGCTCGGAGGAGCCAGAGTCTGTCAGGCAGCTGCTGGGCTGGCCGCCTGTGTGGGAAGGGGCAGAGCCGACCTAGGGGCACACTGGGCCTCTTGCTCTCCCTGCTGCCCTGAGGCTGCTGGGCCAAAGAGGTCTTGGGCATCCAGCCCCTTGCTGGTCCCTTCCCTCTGACGAGGCCCTCTGAGCTCCAGCACCTTGCAGTGTGGAGACAGCCCCTGCCAGCAACCTCCTCTCCAAGGAGGCCTCAAGCGAGGCCTAGGCCCAGGGGTAAGGCACCAGCGGGGATGAGCCTGGGGAGGCGCCCGGGCATGTCTGGACCCAGTCCCCGCAGCCTGCCCCTTGCTGGGGCAGCACCCCCGGAGGCCAGGAAGGTCTGGGCAAGGCTGGCCAGGGGCAGGGGCCCTGCTGGGTCCTGCCCCTGGCCTGTGGGGCCTCTGAGCACAACCGGCCCTCTCCCGCTGGAAGACCTCCCCGGCTGCCTCCAAAGGCCGCTTTGCAAGCACTCTCGCCGGCTGTTCCCGCCAGCCGTGCCCAATGCTCCCAAGCCCGGGAGAAAAGCGCTTCGGGGTGGTGCTCTCTCCCGGCCCTTGCCCCTGAGCCTGGGGGCCAGGCAGGGGGTCCACACTCCCAGGCCAAGGCAGAACCACATGCACACGTCTGTTCCTGCCCCCTGCACCGGCAGAGAGCTCGGGGGAGCCAGAGTCTGTCAGGCAGCTGCTGGGCTGGCCGCCTGTGTGGGAAGGGGCAGAGCCGACCTAGGGGCACACTGGGCCTCTTGCTCTCCCTGCTGCCCTGAGGCTGCTGGGCCAAAGAGGTCTTGGGCATCCAGCCCCTTGCTGGTCCCTTCCCTCTGACGAGGCCCTCTGAGCTCCAGCACCTTGCAGTGTGGAGACAGCCCCTGCCAGCAACCTCCTCTCCAAGGAGGCCTCAAGCGAGGCCTAGGCCCAGGGGAAAGGCACCAGCGGGGATGAGCCTGGGGAGGCGCCCGGGCATGTCTGGACCCAGTCCCCGTAGCCTGCCCCTTGCTGGGGCAGTACCCCCGGAGGCCAGGAAGGTCTGGGCAAGGTTGGCCAGGGGCAGGGGCGCTGCTGGGACCTGCCCCTGGCCTGTGGGGCCTCTGAGCACAACCGGCCCTCTCCCGCTGGAAGACCTCCCCGGCTGCCTCCAAAGGCCGCTTTGCAAGCACTCTCGCCGGCTCTTCCCGCCAGCCGCGCACAACGCTCCCAAGCCCGGGAGAAAAGCGCTTCGGGGTGTTGCTCTCTCCCGACCCTTGCCCCTGAGCCTGGGGGCCAGGCAGGGGGTCCACACTCCCAGGCCAAGGCAGAACCACATGCACACGTCTGTTCCTGCCCCCTGCACCGGCAGAGAGCTCGGGGGAGCCAGAGTCTGTCAGGCAGCTGCTGGGCTGGCCGCCTGTGTGGGAAGGGGCAGAGCCGACCTAGGGGCACACTGGGCCTCTTGCTCTCCCTGCTGCCCTGAGGCTGCTGGGCCAAAGAGGTCTTGGGCATCCAGCCCCTTGCTGGTCCCTTCCCTCTGACGAGGCCCTCTGAGCTCCAGCACCTTGCAGTGTGGAGACAGCCCCTGCCAGCAACCTCCTCTCCAAGGAGGCCTCAAGCGAGGCCTAGGCCCAGGGGAAAGGCACCAGCGGGGATGAGCCTGGGGAGGCGCCCGGGCATGTCTGGACCCAGTCCCCGCAGCCTGCCCCTTGCTGGGGCAGCACCCCCGGAGGCCAGGAAGGTCTGGGCAAGGCTGGCCAGGGGCAGGGGCCCTGCTGGGTCCTGCCCCTGGCCTGTGGGGCCTCTGAGCACAACCGGCCCTCTCCCGCTGGAAGACCTCCCCGGCTGCCTCCAAAGGCCGCTTTGCAAGCACTCTCGCCGGCTGTTCCCGCCAGCCGCGCACAACGCTCCCAAGCCCGGGAGAAAAGCGCTTCGGGGTGGTGCTCTCTCCCGGCCCTTGCCCCTGAGCCTGGGGGCCAGGCAGGGGGTCCACACTCCCAGGCCAAGGCAGAACCACATGCACACGTCTGTTCCTGCCCCCTGCACCGGCAGAGAGCTCGGGGGAGCCAGAGTCTGTCAGGCAGCTGCTGGGCTGGCCGCCTGTGTGGGAAGGGGCAGAGCCGACATAGGGGCACACTGGGCCTCTTGCTCTCCCTGCTGCCCTGAGGCTGCTGGGCCAAAGAGGTCTTGGGCATCCAGCCCCTTGCTGGTCCCTTCCCTCTGACGAGGCCCTCTGAGCTCCAGCCCCTTGCAGTGTGGAGACAGCCCCTGCCAGCAACCTCCTCTCCAAGGAGGCCTCAAGCGAGGCCTAGGCCCAGGGGAAAGGCACCAGCGGGGATGAGCCTGGGGAGGCGCCCGGGCATGTCTGGACCCAGTCCCCGCAGCCTGCCCCTTGCTGGGGCAGTACCCCCGGAGGCCAGGAAGGTCTGGGCAAGGCTGGCCAGGGGCAGGGGCCCTGCTGGGTCCTGCCCCTGGCCTGTGGGGCCTCTGAGCACAACCGGCCCTCTCCCGATGGAAGACCACCCCGGCTGCCTCCAAAGGCCGCTTTGCAAGCACTCTCGCCGGTTGTTCCCGCCAGCTGCGCACAATGCTCCCGAGCCCGGGAGAAAAGCGCTTCGGGGTGGTGCTCTCTCCCGGCCCTTGCTCCTGAGCCTGGGGGCCAGGCAGGGGGTCCAAACTCCCAGGCCAAGGCAGAACCACGTGCACACGTCTGTTCCTGCCCCCTGCACCGGCAGAGAGCTCGGGGGAGCCAGAGTCTGTCAGGCAGCTGCTGGGCTGGCCGCCTGTGTGGGAAGGGGCAGAGCCGACCTAGGGGCACACTGGGCCTCTTGCTCTCCCTGCTGCCCTGAGGCTGCTGGGCCAAAGAGGTCTTGGGCATCCAGCCCCTTGCTGGTCCCTTCCCTCTGACGAGGCCCTCTGAGCTCCAGCACCTTGCAGTGTGGAGACAGCCCCTGCCAGCAACCTCCTCTCCAAGGAGGCCTCAAGCGAGGCCTAGGCCCAGGGGAAAGGCACCAGCGGGGATGAGCCTGGGGAGGCGCCCGGGCATGTCTGGACCAAGTCCCCGCAGCCTGCCCCTTGCTGGGGCAGCACCCCCGGAGGCCAGGAAGGTCTGGGCAAGGCTGGCCAGGGGCAGGGGCCCTGCTGGGTCCTGCCCCTGGCCTGTGGGGCCTCTGAGCACAACCGGCCCTCTCCCGCTGGAAGACCTCCCCGGCTGCCTCCAAAGGCCGCTTTGCAAGCACTCTCGCCGGCTGTTCCCGCCAGCCGCGCACAACGCTCCCAAGCCCGGGAGAAAAGCGCTTCGGGGTGGTGCTCTCTCCCGGCCCTTGCCCCTGAGCCTGGGGGCCAGGCAGGGGGTCCACACTCCCAGGCCAAGGCAGAACCACAAGCACACGTCTGTTCCTGCCCCCTGCACCGGCAGAGAGCTCGGGGGAGCCAGAGTCTGTCAGGCAGCTGCTGGGCTGGCCGCCTGTGTGGGAAGGGGCAGAGCCGACCTAGGGGCACACTGGGCCTCTTGCTCTCCCTGCTGCCCTGAGGCTGCTGGGCCAAAGAGGTCTTGGGCATCCAGCCCCTTGCTGGTCCCTTCCCTCTGACGAGGCCCTCTGAGCTCCAGCACCTTGCAGTGTGGAGACAGCCCCTGCCAGCAACCTCCTCTCCAAGGAGGCCTCAAGCGAGGCCTAGGCCCAGGGGAAAGGCACCAGCGGGGATGAGCCTGGGGAGGCGCCCGGGCATGTCTGGACCCAGTCCCCGCAGCCTGCCCCTTGCTGGGGCAGTACCCCCGGAGGCCAGGAAGGTCTGGGCAAGGCTGGCCAGGGGCAGGGGCCCTGCTGGGTCCTGCCCCTGGCCTGTGGGGCCTCTGAGCACAACCGGCCCTCTCCCGCTGGAAGACCTCCCCGGCTGCCTCCAAAGGCCGCTTTGCAAGCACTCTCGCCGGCTGTTCCCGCCAGCCGCGCACAACGCTCCCAAGCCCGGGAGAAAAGCGCTTCGGGGTGGTGCTCTCTCCCGGCCCTTGCCCCTGAGCCTGGGGGCCAGGCAGGGGGTCCACACTCCCAGGCCAAGGCAGAACCACATGCACACGTCTGTTCCTGCCCCCTGCACCGGCAGAGAGCTCGGGGGAGCCAGAGTCTGTCAGGCAGCTGCTGGGCTGGCCGCCTGTGTGGGAAGGGGCAGAGCCGACCTAGGGGCACACTGGGCCTCTTGCTCTCCCTGCTGCCCTGAGGCTGCTGGGCCAAAGAGGTCTTGGGCATCCAGCCCCTTGCTGGTCCCTTCCCTCTGACGAGGCCCTCTGAGCTCCAGCACCTTGCAGTGTGGAGACAGCCCCTGCCAGCAACCTCCTCTCCAAGGAGGCCTCAAGCGAGGCCTAGGCCCAGGGGAAAGGCACCAGCGGGGATGAGCCTGGGGAGGCGCCCGGGCATGTCTGGACCCAGTCCCCGCAGCCTGCCCCTTGCTGGGGCAGCACCCCCAGAGGCCAGGAAGGTCTGGGCAAGGCTGGCCAGGGGCAGGGGCCCTGCTGGGTCCTGCCCCTGGCCGGTGGGGCCTCTGAGCACAACCGGCCCTCTCCCGCTGGAAGACCTCCCCGGCTGCCTCCAAAGGCCGCTTTGCAAGCACTCTCGCCGGCTGTTCCCGCAGGCCGCGCACAACGCTCCCAAGCCCGGGAGAAAAGCGCTTGGGGGTGGTGCTCTCTCCCGGCCCTTGCCCCTGAGCCTGGGGGCCAGGCAGGGGGTCCACACTCCCAGGCCAAGGCAGAACCACATGCACACGTCTGTTCCTGCCCCCTGCACCGGCAGAGAGCTCGGGGGAGCCAGAGTCTGTCAGGCAGCTGCTGGGCTGGCCGCCTGTGTGGGAAGGGGCAGAGCCGACCTAGGGGCACACTGGGCCTCTTGCTCTCCCTGCTGCCCTGAGGCTGCTGGGCCAAAGAGGTCTTGGGCATCCAGCCCCTTGCTGGTCCCTTCCCTCTGACGAGGCCCTCTGAGCTCCAGCACCTTGCAGTGTGGAGACAGCCCCTGCCAGCAACCTCCTCTCCAAGGAGGCCTCAAGCGAGGCCTAGGCCCAGGGGAAAGGCACCAGCGGGGATGAGCCTGGGGCGGCGCCCGGGCATGTCTGGACCCAGTCCCCGCAGCCTGCCCCTTGCTGGGGCAGTACCACCGGAGGCCAGGAAGGTCTGGGCAAGGCTGGCCAGGGGCAGGGGCCCTGCTGGGTCCTGCCCCTGGCCTGTGGGGCCTCTGAGCACAACCGGCCCTCTCCCGCTGGAAGACCTCCCCGGCTGCCTCCAAAGGCCGCTTTGCAAGCACTCTCGCCGGCTGTTCCCGCCAGCCGCGCACAACGCTCCCAAGCCCGGGAGAAAAGCGCTTCGGGGTGGTGCTCTCTCCCGGCCCTTGCCCCTGAGCCTGGGGGCCAGGCAGGGGGTCCACACTCCCAGGCCAAGGCAGAACCACATGCACACGTCTGTTCCTGCCCCCTGCACCGGCAGAGAGCACGGGGGAGCCAGAGTCTGGCAGGCAGCTGCTGGGCTGGCCGCCTGTGTGGGAAGGGGCAGAGCCGACCTAGGGGCACACTGGGCCTCTTGCTCTCCCTGCTGCCCTGAGGCTGCTGGGCCAAAGAGGTCTTGGGCATCCAGCCCCTTGCTGGTCCCTTCCCTCTGACGAGGCCCTCTGAGCTCCAGCACCTTGCAGTGTGGAGACAGCCCCTGCCAGCAACCTCCTCTCCAAGGAGGCCTCAAGCGAGGCCTAGGCCCAGGGGAAAGGCACCAGCGGGGATGAGCCTGGGGAGGCGCCCGGGCATGTCTGGACCAAGTCCCCGCAGCCTGCCCCTTGCTGGGGCAGCACCCCCGGAGGCCAGGAAGGTCTGGGCAAGGCTGGCCAGGGGCAGGGGCCCTGCTGGGTCCTGCCCCTGGCCTGTGGGGCCTCTGAGCACAACCGGCCCTCTCCCGCTGGAAGACCTCCCCGGCTGCCTCCAAAGGCCGCTTTGCAAGCACTCTCGCCGGCTGTTCCCACCAGCCGCGCACAACGCTCCCAAGCCCGGGAAAAAAGCGCTTCGGGGTGGTGCTCTCTCCCGGCCCTTGCCCCTGAGCCTGGGGGCCAGGCAGGGGGTCCACACTCCCAGGCCAAGGCAGAACCACATGCACACGTCTGTTCCTGCCCCCTGCACCGGCAGAGAGCTCGGGGGAGCCAGAGTCTGTCAGGCAGCTGCTGGGCTGGCCGCATGTGTGGGAAGGGGCAGAGCCGACCTAGGGGCACACTGGCCCTCTTGCTCTCCCTGCTGCCCTGAGGCTGCTGGGCCAAAGAGGTCTTGGGCATCCAGCCCCTTGCTGGTCCCTTCCCTCTGACGAGGCCCTCTGAGCTCCAGCACCTTGCAGTGTGGAGACAGCCCCTGCCAGCAACCTCCTCTCCAAGGAGGCCTCAAGCGAGGCCTAGGCCCAGGGGAAAGGCACCAGCGGGGATGAGCCTGGGGAGGCGCCCGGGCATGTCTGGACCCAGTCCCCGCAGCCTGCCCCTTGCTGGGGCAGCACCCCCGGAGGCCAGGAAGGTCTGGGCAAGGCTGGCCAGGGGCAGGGGCCCTGCTGGGTCCTGCCCCTGGCCTGTGGGGCCTCTGAGTACAAACGGCCCTCTCCCGCTAGAAGACCTCCCCGGCTGCCTCCAAAGGCCGCTTTGCAAGCACTCTCGCCGGCTGTTCCCGCCAGCCGCGCACAACGCTCCCAAGCCCGGGAGAAAAGCGCTTCGGGGTGGTGCTCTCTCCCGGCCCTTGCCCCTGAGCCTGGGGGCCAGGCAGGGGGTCCACACTCCCAGGCCAAGGCAGAACCACATGCACACGTCTGTTCCTGCCCCCTGCAAAGGCAGAGAGCTCGTGGGAGCCAGAGTCTGTCAGGCAGCTGCTGGGCTGGCCGCCTGTGTGGGAAGGGGCAGAGCCGACCTAGGGGCACACTGGGCCTCTTGCTCTCCCTGCTGCCCTGAGGCTGCTGGGCCAAAGAGGTCTTGGGCATCCAGCCCCTTGCTGGTCCCTTCCCTCTGACGAGGCCCTCTGAGCTCCAGCACTTTGCAGTGTGGAGACAGCCCCTGCCAGCAACCTCCTCTCCAAGGAGGCCTCAAGCGAGGCCTAGGCCCAGGGGAAAGGCACCAGCGGGGATGAGCCTGCGGAGGCGCCCGGGCATGTCTGGACCCAGTCCCCGCAGCCTGCCCCTTGCTGGGGCAGCACCCCCGGAGGCCAGGAAGGTCTGGGCAAGGCTGGCCAGGGGCAGGGGCCCTGCTGGGTCCTGCCCCTGGCCTGTGGGGCCTCTGAGCACAACCGGCCCTCTCCCGCTGGAAGACCTCCCCGGCTGCCTCCGAAGGCCGCTTTGCAAGCACTCTCGCCGGCTGTTCCCGCCAGCCGCGCACAACGCTCCCGAGCCCGAGAGAAAAGCGCTTCGGGGTGGTGCTCTCTCCCGGCCCTTGCCCCTGAGCCTGGGGGCCAGGCAGGGGGTCCACACTCCCAGGCCAAGGCAGAACCACATGCACACGTCTGTTCCTGCCCCTGCACCGGCAGAGAGCTCGGGGGAGCCAGAGTCTGTCAGGCAGCTGCTGGGCTGGCCGCCTGTGTGGGAAGGGGCAGAGCCGACCTAGGGGCACACTGGGCCTCTTGCTCTCCCTGCTGCCCTAAGGCTGCTGGGCCAAAGAGGTCTTGGGCATCCAGCCCCTTGCTGGTCCCTTCCCTCTGACGAGGCCCTCTGAGCTCCAGCCCCTTGCAGTGTGGAGACAGCCCCTGCCAGCAACCTCCTCTCCAAGGAGGCCTCAAGCGAGGCCTAGGCCCAGGGGAAAGGCACCAGCGGGGATGAGCCTGGGGCGGCGCCCGGGCATGTCTGGACCCAGTCCCCGCAGCCTGCCCCTTGCTGGGGCAGTACCCCCGGAGGCCAGGAAGGTCTGGGCAAGGCTGGCCAGGGGCAGGGGCCCTGCTGGGTCCTGCCCCTGGCCTGTGGGGCCTCTGAGCACAACCGGCCCTCTCCCGCTGGAAGACCTCCCCGGCTGCCTCCAAAGGCCGCTTTGCAAGCACTCTCGCCGGCTGTTCCCGCCAGCCGCGCACAACGCTCCCAAGCCCGGGAGAAAAGCGCTTCGGGGTGGTGCTCTCTCCCGGCCCTTGCCCCTGAGCCTGGGGGCCAGGCAGGGGGTCCACACTCCCAGGCCAAGGCAGAACCACATGCACACGTCTGTTCCTGCCCCCTGCACCGGCAGAGAGCACGGGGGAGCCAGAGTCTGGCAGGCAGCTGCTGGGCTGGCCGCCTGTGTGGGAAGGGGCAGAGCCGACCTAGGGGCACACTGGGTCTCTTGCTCTCCCTGCTGCCCTGAGGCTGCTGGGCCAAAGAGGTCTTGGGCATCCAGCCCCTTGCTGGTCCCTTCCCTCTGACGAGGCCCTCTGAGCTCCAGCACCTTGCAGTGTGGAGACAGCCCCTGCCAGCAACCTCCTCTCCAAGGAGGCCTCAAGCGAGGCCTAGGCCCAGGGTAAAGGCACCAGCGGGGATGAGCCTGGGGAGGCGCCCGGGCATGTCTGGACCCAGTCCCCGCAGCCTGCCCCTTGCTGGGGCAGCACCCCCGGAGGCCAGGAAGGTCTGGGCAAGGCTGGCCAGGGGCAGGGGCCCTGCTGGGTCCTGCCCCTGGCCTGTGGGGCCTCTGAGCACAACCGGCCCTCTCCCGCTGGAAGACCTCCCCGGCTGCCTCCGAAGGCCGCTTTGCAAGCACTCTCGCCGGCTGTTCCCGCCAGCCGCGCACAACGCTCCCGAGCCCGAGAGAAAAGCGCTTCGGGGTGGTGCTCTCTCCCGGCCCTTGCCCCTGAGCCTGGGGGCCAGGCAGGGGGTCCACACTCCCAGGCCAAGGCAGAACCACATGCACACGTCTGTTCCTGCCCCCTGCACCGGCAGAGAGCTCGGGGGAGCCAGAGTCTGTCAGGCAGCTGCTGGGCTGGCCGCATGTGTGGGAAGGGGCAGAGCCGACCTAGGGGCACACTGGGCCTCTTGCTCTCCCTGCTGCCCTGAGGCTGCTGGGCCAAAGAGGTCTTGGGCATCCAGCCCCTTGCTGGTCCCTTCCCTCTGACGAGGCCCTCTGAGCTCCAGCACCTTGCAGTGTGGAGACAGCCCCTGCCAGCAACCTCCTCTCCAAGGAGGCCTCAAGCGAGGCCTAGGCCCAGGAGAAAGGCACCAGCGGGGATGAGCCTGGGGAGGCGCCCGGGCATGTCTGGACCCAGTCCCCGCAGCCTGCCCCTTGCTGGGGCAGCACCCCCGGAGGCCAGGAAGGTCTGGGCAAGGCTGGCCAGGGGCAGGGGCCCTGCTGGGTCCTGCCCCTGGCCTGTGGGGCCTCTGAGCACAACCGGCCCTCTCCCGCTGGAAGACCTCCCCGGCTGCCTCCAAAGGCCGCTTTGCAAGCACTCTCGCCGGCTGTTCCCGCCAGCCGCGCACAACGCTCCCAAGCCCGGGAGAAAAGCGCTTCGGGGTGGTGCTCTCTCCCGGCCCTTGCCCCTGAGCCTGGGGGCCAGGCAGGGGGTCCACACTCCCAGGCCAAGGCAGAACCACATGCACACGTCTGTTCCTGCCCCCTGCACCGGCAGAGAGCTCGGGGGAGCCAGAGTCTGTCAGGCAGCTGCTGGGCTGGCCGCCTGTGTGGGAAGGGGCAGAGCCGACCTAGGGGCACACTGGGCCTCTTGCTCTCCCTGCTGCCCTGAGGCTGCTGGGCCAAAGAGGTCTTGGGCATCCAGCCCCTTGCTGGTCCCTTCCCTCTGACGAGGCCCTCTGAGCTCCAGCACCTTGCAGTGTGGAGACAGCCCATGCCAGCAACCTCCTCTCCAAGGAGGCCTCAAGCGAGGCCTAGGCCCAGGGGAAAGGGACCAGCGGGGATGAGCCTGGGGAGGCGCCCGGGCATGTCTGGACCCAGTCCCCGCAGCCTGCCCCTTGCTGGGGCAGCACCCCCGGAGGCCAGGAAGGTCTGGGCAAGGCTGGCCAGGGGCAGGGGCCCTGCTGGGTCCTGCCCCTGGCCTGTGGGGCCTCTGAGCACAACCGGCCCTCTCCCGCTGGAAGACCTCCCCGGCTGCCTCCAAAGGCCGCTTTGCAAGCACTCTCGCCGGCTGTTCCCGCAGGCCGCGCACAACGCTCCCAAGCCCGGGAGAAAAGCGCTTCGGGGTGGTGCTCTCTCCCGGCCCTTGCCCCTGAGCCTGGGGGCCAGGCAGGGGGTCCACACTCCCAGGCCAAGGCAGAACCACATGCACACGTCTGTTCCTGCCCCCTGCACCGGCAGAGAGCTCGGGGGAGCCAGAGTCTGTCAGGCAGCTGCTGGGCTGGCCGCCTGTGTGGGAAGGGGCAGAGCCGACCTAGGGGCACACTGGGCCTCTTGCTCTCCCTGCTGCCCTGAGGCTGCTGGGCCAAAGAGGTCTTGGGCATCCAGCCCCTTGCTGGTCCCTTCCCTCTGACGAGGCCCTCTGAGCTCCAGCACCTTGCAGTGTGGAGACAGCCCCTGCCAGCAACCTCCTCTCCAAGGAGGCCTCAAGCGAGGCCTAGGCCCAGGGGAAAGGCACCAGCGGGGATGAGCCTGGGGAGGCGCCCGGGCATGTCTGGACCCAGTCCCCGCAGCCTGCCCCTTGCTGGGGCAGCACCCCCGGAGGCCAGGAAGGTCTGGGCAAGGCTGGCCAGGGGCAGGGGCCCTGCTGGGTCCTGCCCCTGGCCTGTGGGGCCTCTGAGCACAACCGGCCCTCTCCCGCTGGAAGACCTCCCCGGCTGCCTCCAAAGGCCGCTTTGCAAGCACTCTCGCCGGCTGTTCCCGCAGGCCGCGCACAACGCTCTCAAGCCCGGGAGAAAAGCGCTTGGGGGTGGTGCTCTCTCCCGGCCCTTGCCCCTGAGCCTGGGGGCCAGGCAGGGGGTCCAGACTCCCAGGCCAAGGCAGAACCACATGCACACGTCTGTTCCTGCCCCCTGCACTGGCAGAGAGCTCGGGGGAGCCAGAGTCTGTCAGGCAGCTGCTGGGCTGGCCGCCTGTGTGGGAAGGGGCAGAGCCGACCTAGGGGCACACTGGGCCTCTTGCTCTCCCTGCTGCCCTGAGGCTGCTGGGCCAAAGAGGTCTTGGGCATCCAGCCCCTTGCTGGTCCCTTCCCTCTGACGAGGCCCTCTGAGCTCCAGCACCTTGCAGTGTGGAGACAGCCCCTGCCAGCAACCTCCTCTCCAAGGAGGCCTCAAGCGCGGCCTAGGCCCAGGAGAAAGGCACCAGCGGGGATGAGCCTGGGGAGGCGCCCGGGCATGTCTGGACCCAGTCCCCGCAGCCTGCCCCTTGCTGGGGCAGCACCCCCGGAGGCCAGGAAGGTCTGGGCAAGGCTGGCCAGGGGCAGGGGCCCTGCTGGGTCCTGCCCCTGGCCTGTGGGGCCTCTGAGCACAAACGGCCCTCTCCCGCTAGAAGACCTCCCCGGCTGCCTCCAAAGGCCGCTTTGCAAGCACTCTCGCCGGCTGTTCCCGCCAGCCGCGCACAACGCTCCCAAGCCCGGGAGAAAAGCGCTTCGGGGTGGTGCTCTCTCCCGGCCCTTGCCCCTGAGCCTGGGGGCCAGGCAGGGGGTCCACACTCCCAGGCCAAGGCAGAACCACATGCACACGTCTGTTCCTGCCCCCTGCACCGGCAGAGAGCTCGGGGGAGCCAGAGTCTGTCAGGCAGCTGCTGGGCTGGCCGCCTGTGTGGGAAGGGGCAGAGCCGACCTAGGGGCACACTGGGCCTCTTGCTCTCCCTGCTGCCCTGAGGCTGCTGGGCCAAAGAGGTCTTGGGCATCCAGCCCCTTGCTGGTCCCTTCCCTCTGACGAGGCCCTCTGAGCTCCAGCACCTTGCAGTGTGGAGACAGCCCCTGCCAGCAACCTCCTCTCCAAGGAGGCCTCAAGCGAGGCCTAGGCCCAGGGGAAAGGCACCAGCGGGGATGAGCCTGGGGAGGCGCCCGGGCATGTCTGGACCCAGTCCCCGCAGCCTGCCCCTTGCTGGGGCAGCACCCCCGGAGGCCAGGAAGGTCTGGGCAAGGCTGGCCAGGGGCAGGGGCCCTGCTGGGTCCTGCCCCTGGCCTGTGGGGCCTCTGAGCACAACCGGCCCTCTCCCGCTGGAAGACCTCCCCGGCTGCCTCCAAAGGCCGCTTTGCAAGCACTCTCGCCGGCTGTTCCCGCCAGCCGCGCACAACGCTCCCAAGCCCGGGAGAAAAGCGCTTCGGGGTGGTGCTCTCTCCCGGCCCTTGCCCCTGAGCCTGGGGGCCAGGCAGGGGGTCCACACTCCCAGGCCAAGGCAGAACCACATGCACACGTCTGTTCCTGCCCCCTGCACCGGCAGAGAGCTCGGGGGAGCCAGAGTCTGTCAGGCAGCTGCTGGGCTGGCCGCCTGTGTGGGAAGGGGCAGAGCCGACCTAGGGGCACACTGGGCCTCTTGCTCTCCCTGCTGCCCTGAGGCTGCTGGGCCAAAGAGGTCTTGGGCATCCAGCCCCTTGCTGGTCCCTTCCCTCTGACGAGGCCCTCTGAGCTCCAGCACCTTGCAGTGTGGAGACAGCCCCTGCCAGCAACCTCCTCTCCAAGGAGGCCTCAAGCGAGGCCTAGGCCCAGGGGAAAGGCACCAGCGGGGATGAGCCTGGGGCGGCGCCCGGGCATGTCTGGACCCAGTCCCCGCAGCCTGCCCCTTGCTGGGGCAGTACCACCGGAGGCCAGGAAGGTCTGGGCAAGGCTGGCCAGGGGCAGGGGCCCTGCTGGGTCCTGCCCCTGGCCTGTGGGGCCTCTGAGCACAACCGGCCCTCTCCCGCTGGAAGACCTCCCCGGCTGCCTCCAAAGGCCGCTTTGCAAGCACTCTCGCCGGCTGTTCCCGCCAGCCGCGCACAACGCTCCCAAGCCCGGGAGAAAAGCGCTTCGGGGTGGTGCTCTCTCCCGGCCCTTGCCCCTGAGCCTGGGGGCCAGGCAGGGGGTCCACACTCCCAGGCCAAGGCAGAACCACATGCACACGTCTGTTCCTGCCCCCTGCACCGGCAGAGAGCACGGGGGAGCCAGAGTCTGGCAGGCAGCTGCTGGGCTGGCCGCCTGTGTGGGAAGGGGCAGAGCCGACCTAGGGGCACACTGGGCCTCTTGCTCTCCCTGCTGCCCTGAGGCTGCTGGGCCAAAGAGGTCTTGGGCATCCAGCCCCTTGCTGGTCCCTTCCCTCTGACGAGGCCCTCTGAGCTCCAGCACCTTGCAGTGTGGAGACAGCCCCTGCCAGCAACCTCCTCTCCAAGGAGGCCTCAAGCGAGGCCTAGGCCCAGGGGAAAGGCACCAGCGGGGATGAGCCTGGGGAGGCGCCCGGGCATGTCTGGACCAAGTCCCCGCAGCCTGCCCCTTGCTGGGGCAGTACCCCCGGAGGCCAGGAAGGTCTGGGCAAGGCTGGCCAGGGGCAGGGGCCCTGCTGGGTCCTGCCCCTGGCCTGTGGGGCCTCTGAGCACAACCGGCCCTCTCCCGCTGGAAGACCTCCCCGGCTGCCTCCAAAGGCCGCTTTGCAAGCACTCTCGCCGGCTGTTCCCACCAGCCGCGCACAACGCTCCCAAGCCCGGGAAAAAAGCGCTTCGGGGTGGTGCTCTCTCCCGGCCCTTGCCCCTGAGCCTGGGGGCCAGGCAGGGGGTCCACACTCCCAGGCCAAGGCAGAACCACATGCACACGTCTGTTCCTGCCCCCTGCACCGGCAGAGAGCTCGGGGGAGCCAGAGTCTGTCAGGCAGCTGCTGGGCTGGCCGCATGTGTGGGAAGGGGCAGAGCCGACCTAGGGGCACACTGGCCCTCTTGCTCTCCCTGCTGCCCTGAGGCTGCTGGGCCAAAGAGGTCTTGGGCATCCAGCCCCTTGCTGGTCCCTTCCCTCTGACGAGGCCCTCTGAGCTCCAGCACCTTGCAGTGTGGAGACAGCCCCTGCCAGCAACCTCCTCTCCAAGGAGGCCTCAAGCGAGGCCTAGGCCCAGGGGAAAGGCACCAGCGGGGATGAGCCTGGGGAGGCGCCCGGGCATGTCTGGACCCAGTCCCCGCAGCCTGCCCCTTGCTGGGGCAGCACCCCCGGAGGCCAGGAAGGTCTGGGCAAGGCTGGCCAGGGGCAGGGGCCCTGCTGGGTCCTGCCCCTGGCCTGTGGGGCCTCTGAGTACAAACGGCCCTCTCCCGCTAGAAGACCTCCCCGGCTGCCTCCAAAGGCCGCTTTGCAAGCACTCTCGCCGGCTGTTCCCGCCAGCCGCGCACAACGCTCCCAAGCCCGGGAGAAAAGCGCTTCTGGGTGGTGCTCTCTCCCGGCCCTTGCCCCTGAGCCTGGGGGCCAGGCAGGGGGTCCACACTCCCAGGCCAAGGCAGAACCACATGCACACGTCTGTTCCTGCCCCCTGCAAAGGCAGAGAGCTCGTGGGAGCCAGAGTCTGTCAGGCAGCTGCTGGGCTGGCCGCCTGTGTGGGAAGGGGCAGAGCCGACCTAGGGGCACACTGGGCCTCTTGCTCTCCCTGCTGCCCTGAGGCTGCTGGGCCAAAGAGGTCTTGGGCATCCAGCCCCTTGCTGGTCCCTTCCCTCTGACGAGGCCCTCTGAGCTCCAGCACTTTGCAGTGTGGAGACAGCCCCTGCCAGCAACCTCCTCTCCAAGGAGGCCTCAAGCGAGGCCTAGGCCCCGGGGAAAGGCACCAGCGGGGATGAGCCTGGGGAGGCGCCCGGGCATGTCTGGACCCAGTCCCCGCAGCCTGCCCCTTGCTGGGGCAGCACCCCCGGAGGCCAGGAAGGTCTGGGCAAGGCTGGCCAGGGGCAGGGGCCCTGCTGGGTCCTGCCCCTGGCCTGTGGGGCCTCTGAGCACAACCGGCCCTCTCCCGCTGGAAGACCTCCCCGGCTGCCTCCGAAGGCCGCTTTGCAAGCACTCTCGCCGGCTGTTCCCGCCAGCCGCGCACAACGCTCCCGAGCCCGAGAGAAAAGCGCTTCGGGGTGGTGCTCTCTCCCGGCCCTTGCCCCTGAGCCTGGGGGCCAGGCAGGGGGTCCACACTCCCAGGCCAAGGCAGAACCACATGCACACGTCTGTTCCTGCCCCTGCACCGGCAGAGAGCTCGGGGGAGCCAGAGTCTGTCAGGCAGCTGCTGGGCTGACCGCCTGTGTGGGAAGGGGCAGAGCCGACCTAGGGGCACACTGGGCCTCTTGCTCTCCCTGCTGCCCTAAGGCTGCTGGGCCAAAGAGGTCTTGGGCATCCAGCCCCTTGCTGGTCCCTTCCCTCTGACGAGGCCCTCTGAGCTCCAGCACCTTGCAGTGTGGAGACAGCCCCTGCCAGCAACCTCCTCTCCAAGGAGGCCTCAAGCGAGGCCTAGGCCCAGGAGAAAGGCACCAGCGGGGATGAGCCTGGGGAGGCGCCCGGGCATGTCTGGACCCAGTCCCCGCAGCCTGCCCCTTGCTGGGGCAGCACCCCCGGAGGCCAGGAAGGTCTGGGCAAGGCTGGCCAGGGGCAGGGGCCCTGCTGGGTCCTGCCCCTGGCCTGTGGGGCCTCTGAGCACAACCGGCCCTCTCCCGCTGGAAGACCTCCCCGGCTGCCTCCAAAGGCCGCTTTGCAAGCACTCTCGCCGGCTGTTCCCGCCAGCCGCGCACAACGCTCCCAAGCCCGGGAGAAAAGCGCTTCGGGGTGGTGCTCTCTCCGGCCCTTGCCCCTGAGCCTGGGGGCCAGGCAGGGGGTCCACACTCCCAGGCCAAGCCAGAACCACGTGCACACGTCTGTTCCTGCCCCTGCACCAGCAGAGAGCTCGGGGGAGCCAGAGTCTGTCAGGCAGCTGCTGGGGCTGCCGCCTGTGTGGGAAGGGGCAGAGCCGACCTAGGGGCACACTGGGCCTCTTGCTCTCCCTGCTGCCCTGAGGCTGCTGGCCAAAGAGGTCTTGGGCATCCAGCCCTTGCTGGTCCCTTCCTCTGACGAGGCCCTCTGAGCTCCAGCCCCTTGCAGTGTGGAGACAGCCCCTGCCAGCAACCTCCTCTCCAAGGAGGCCTCAAGCGAGGCCTAGGCCCAGGGGAAAGGCACCAGCGGGGATGAGCCTGGGGCGGCGCCCGGGCATGTCTGGACCCAGTCCCCGCAGCCTGCCCCTTGCTGGGGCAGTACCCCCGGAGGCAGGAAGGTCTGGGCAAGGCTGGCCAGGGGCAGGGGCCCTGCTGGGTCCTGCCCCTGGCCTGTGGGGCCTCTGAGCACAACCGGCCCTCTCCCGTGGAAGACCTCCCCGGCTGCCTCCAAAGGCCGCTTTGCAAGCACTCTCGCCGGCTGTTCCCGCCAGCCGCGCACAACGCTCCCAAGCCCGGGAGAAAAGCGCTTCGGGGTGGTGCTCTCTCCCGGCCCTTGCCCCTGAGCCTGGGGGCCAGGCAGGGGGTCCACACTCCCAGGCCAAGGCAGAACCACATGCACACGTCTGTTCCTGCCCCCTTGCACCGCAGAGAGCACGGGGGAGCCAGAGTCTGGCATGCAGCTGCTGGGCTGGCCGCCTGTGTGGAAGGGGCAGAGCCGACCTAGGGGCACACTGGGTCTCTTGCTCTCCCTGCTGCCCTGAGGCTGCTGGGCCAAAGAGGTCTTGGGCATCCAGCCCCTTGCTGGTCCCTTCCCTCTGACGAGGCCCTCTGAGCTCCAGCACCTTGCAGTGTGGAGACAGCCCCTGCCAGCAACCTCCTCTCCAAGAGGCCTCAAGCGAGGCCTAGGCCCAGGGTAAAGGCACCAGCGGGGATGAGCCTGGGAGGCGCCCGGGCATGTCTGGCCCCAGGCCCCGCAGCCTGCCCCTTGCTGGGGCAGCACCCCCGGAGGCCAGGAAGGTCTGGGCAAGGCTGGCCAGGGGCAGGGGCCCTGCTGGGTCCTGCCCCTGGCCTGTGGGGCCTCTGAGCACAACCGGCCTCTCCCGCTGGAAGACCTCCCCGGCTGCCTCCAAATGCCGCTTTGCAAGCACTCTCGCCGGCTGTTCCCGCCAGCCGGGCACAACGCTCCCAAGCCCGGGAGAAAAGCGCTTCGGGGTGGTGCTCTCTCCCGGCCCTTGCCCCTGAGCCTGGGGGCCAGGCGCTGGGTCCACACTCCCAGGCCAAGGCAAAACCACATGCACACGTCTGTTCCTGCCCCCTGCACCGGCAGAGAGCTCGGGGGAGCCAGAGTCTGTCAGGCAGCTGCTGGGCTGGCCGCCTGTGTGGGAAGGGGCAGAGCCGACCTAGGGGCACCCTGGGCCTCTTGCTCTCCCTGCTGCCCTGAGGCTGCTGGGCCAAAGAGGTCTTGGGCATCCAGCCCCTTGCTGGTCCCTTCCCTCTGACGAGGCCCTCTGAGCTCCAGCCCCTTGCAGTGTGGAGACAGCCCCTGCCAGCAACCTCCTCTCCAAGGAGGCCTCAAGCGAGGCCTAGGCCCAGGGGAAAGGCACCAGCGGGGATGAGGCCTGGGGAGGCGCCGGGCATGTCTGGACCCAGTCCCCGCAGCCTGCCCCTTGCTGGGGCAGTACCCCCGGAGGCCAGGAAGGTCTGGGCAAGGCTGGCCAGGGGCAGGGGCCCTGCTGGGTCCTGCCCCTGGCCTGTGGGCCTCTGAGCACAACCGGCCCTCTCCCGCTGGAAGACCTCCCCGGCTGCCTCCAAAGGCCGCTTTGCAAGCACTCTCGCCGGCTGTTCCCGCCAGCCGCGCACAACGCTCCCAAGCCCGGGAGAAAAGCGCTTCGGGGTGGTGCTCTCTCCGGCCCTTGCCCTGAGCCTGGGGGCCAGGCAGGGGGTCCACACTCCCAGGCCAAGGCAGAACCACATGCACACGTCTGTTCCTGCCCCCTGCACCGGCAGAGAGCTCGGGGGAGCCAGAGTCTGGCAGGCAGCTGCTGGGCTGGCCGCCTGTGTGGGAAGGGGCAGAGCCGACCTAGGGGCACACTGGGCCTCTTGCTCTCCCTGCTGCCCTGAGGCTGCTGGGCCAAAGAGGTCTTGGGCATCCAGCCCCTTGCTGGTCCCTTCCCTCTGACGAGGCCCTCTGAGCTCCAGCACCTTGCAGTGTGGAGACAGCCCCTGCCAGCAACCTCCTCTCCAAGGAGGCCTCAAGCGAGGCCTAGGCCCAGGGGAAAGGCACCAGCGGGGATGAGCCTGGGGCGGCGCCCCGGGCATGTCTGGACCCAGTCCCCGCAGCCTGCCCCTTGCTGGGGCAGTACCCCCGGAGGCCAGGAAGGTCTGGGCAAGGCTGGCCAGGGGCAGGGGCCCTGCTGGGTCCTGCCCCTGGCCGGTGGGGCCTCTGAGCACAACCGGCCCTCTCCCGCTGGAAGACCTCCCCGGCTGCCTCCAAAGGCCGCTTTGCAAGCACTCTCGCCGGCTGTTCCCGCCAGCCGCGCATAACGCTCCCAAGCCCGGGAGAAAAGCGCTTCGGGGTGGTGCTCTCTCCCGGCCCTTGCCCCTGAGCCTGGGGGCCAGGCAGGGGGTCCACACTCCCAGGCCAAGGCAGAACCACATGCACACGTCTGTTCCTGCCCCCTGCACCGGCAGAGAGCTCGGGGGAGCCAGAGTCTGTCAGGCAGCTGCTGGGCTGGCCGCCTGTGTGGGAAGGGGCAGAGCCGACCTAGGGGCACACTGGGCCTCTTGCTCTCCCTACTGCCCTGAGGCTGCTGGGCCAAAGAGGTCTTGGGCATCCAGCCCCTTGCTGGGTCCCTTCCCTCTGACGAGGCCCTCTGAGCTCCAGCACCTTGCAGTGTGGAGACAGCCCTGCCAGCAACCTCCTCTCCAATGAGGCCTCAAGCGAGGGCCTAGGCCCAGGGGAAAGGCACCAGCGGGGATGAGCCTGGGGAGGCGCCCGGGCATGTCTGGACCCAGTCCCCGCAGCCTGCCCCTTGCTGGGGCAGCACCCCCGGAGGCCAGGAAGGTCTGGGCAAGGCTGGCCAGGGGCAGGGGCCCTGCTGGGTCCTGCCCCTGGCCTGTGGGGGCCTCTGAGCACAACCGGCCCTCTCCCGCTGGAAGACCTCCCCGGCTGCCTCCAAAGGCCGCTTTGCAAGCACTCTCGCCGGCTCTTCCCGCCAGCCGCGCACAACGCTCCCAAGCCCGGGAGAAAAGCGCTTCGGGGTGGTGCTCTCTCCCGGCCCTTGCCCCTGAGCCTGGGGGCCAGGCACGGGGTCCACACTCCCAGGCCAAGGCAGAACCACATGCACACGTCTGTTCCTGCCCCCTGCACCGGCAGAGAGCTCGGGGGAGCCAGAGTCTGTCAGGCAGCTGCTGGGCTGGCCGCCTGTGTGGGAAGGGGCAGAGCCGACCTAGGGGCACACTGGGCCTCTTGCTCTCCCTGCTGCCCTGAGGCTGCTGGGCCAAAGAGGTCTTGGGCATCCAGCCCCTTGCTGGTCCCTTCCCTCTGACGAGGCCCTCTGAGCTCCAGCACCTTGCAGTGTGGAGACAGCCCCTGCCAGCAACCTCCTCTCCAAGGAGGCCTCAAGCGAGGCCTAGGCCCAGGGGAAAGGCACCAGCGGGGATGAGCCTGGGGAGGCGCCCGGGCATGTCTGGACCCAGTCCCCCGCAGCCTGCCCTTGCTGGGGCAGTACCCCCGGAGGCCAGGAAGGTCTGGGCAAGGCTGGCCAGGGGCAGGGGCCCTGCTGGGTCCTGCCCCTGGCCTGTGGGGCCTCTGAGCACAACCGGCCCTCTCCCGCTGGAAGACCTCCCCGGCTGCCTCCAAAGGCCGCTTTGCAAGCACTCTCGCCGGCTGTTCCCGCAGCCGCGCACAACGCTCCCAAGCCGGGAGAAAAGCGCTTCGGGGTGGTGCTCTCTCCCGGCCCTTGCCCCTGAGCCTGGGGGCCAGGCAGGGGGTCCACACTCCCAGGCCAAGGCAGAACCACATGCACAGTCTGTTCCTGCCCCCTGCACCGGCAGAGAGCTCGGGGAGCCAGAGTCTGTCAGGCAGCTGCTGGGCTGGCCGCCTGTGTGGGAAGGGGCAGAGCCGACCTAGGGGCACACTGGGCCTCTTGCTCTCCCTGCTGCCCTGAGGCTGCTGGGCCAAAGAGGTCTTGGGCATCCAGCCCCTTGCTGGTCCCTGTCCCTCTGACGAGGCCCTCTGAGCTCCAGCACCTTGCAGTGTGGAGACAGCCCCTGCCAGCAACCTCCTCTCCAAGGAGGCCTCAAGCGAGGCCTAGGCCCAGGGGAAAGGCACCAGCGGGGATGAGCCTGGGGAGGCGCCCGGGCATGTCTGGACCCAGTCCCCGCAGCCTGCCCCTTGCTGGGGCAGTACCCCCGGAGGCCAGGAAGGTCTGGGCAAGGCTGGCCAGGGCAGGGGCCCTGCTGGGTCCTGCCCCTGGCCTGTGGGGCCTCTGAGCACAACCGGCCCTCTCCCGCTGGAAGACCTCCCCGGCTGCCTCCAAAGGCCGCTTTGCAAGCACTCTCGCCGGCTGTTCCCGCCAGCCGCGCACAACGCTCCAAGCCCGGGAAAAAATCGCTTCGGGGTGGTGCTGTCTCCCGGCCCTTGCCCCTGAGCCTGGGGGCCAGGCGCTGGGTCCACACTCCCAGGCCAAGGCAGAACCACATGCACACGTCTGTTCCTGCCCCCTGCACCGGCAGAGAGCTCGGGGGAGCCAGAGTCTGTCAGGCAGCTGCTGGGCTGGCCGCCTGTTGTGGGAAGGGCAGAGCCGACCTAGGGGCACACTGGGCCTCTTGCTCTCCCTGCTGCCCTGAGGCTGCTGGGCCAAAGAGGTCTTGGGCATCCAGCCCCTTGCTGGTCCCTTCCCTCTGACGAGGCCCTCTGAGCTCCAGCACCTTGCAGTGTGGAGACAGCCCCTGCCAGCAACCCCTCTCCAAGGAGGCCTCAAGCGAGGCCTAGGCCCAGGGGAAAGGCACCAGCGGGGATGAGCCTGGGGAGGCGCCCGGGCATGTCTGGACCCAGTCCCCGCAGCCTGCCCCTTGCTGGGGCAGTACCCCGGAGGCAGGAAGTTCTGGGCAAGGCTGGCCAGGGGCAGGGGCCCTGCTGGGTCCTGCCCCTGGCCTGTGGGGCCTCTGAGCACAACCGGCCCTCTCCCGCTGGAAGACCTCCCCGGCTGCCTCCAAAGGCCGCTTTGCAAGCACTCTCGCCGGCTGTTCCCGCAGGCCGCGCACAACGCTCTCAAGCCCGGGAGAAAAGCGCTTCGGGGTGGTGCTCTCTCCCGGCCCTTGCCCCTGAGCCTGGGGGCCAGGCAGGGGGTCCACACTCCCAGGCCAAGGCAGAACCACATGCACACGTCTGTTCCTGCCCCCTGCACCGGCAGAGAGCTCGGGGGAGCCAGAGTCTGTCAGGCAGCTGCTGGGCTGGCCGCCTGTGTGGGAAGGGGCAGAGCCGACCTACGGGCACACTGGGCCTCTTGCTCTCCCTGCTGCCCTGAGGCTGCTGGGCCAAAGAGGTCTTGGGCATCCAGCCCCTTGCTGGTCCCTTCCCTCTGACGAGGCCCTCTGAGCTCCAGCACCTTGCAGTGTGGAGACAGCCCCTGCCAGCAACCTCCTCTCCAAGGAGGCCTCAAGCGAGGCCTAGGCCCAGGGGAAAGGCACCAGCGGGGATGAGCCTGGGGAGGCGCCCGGGCATGTCTGGACCCAGTCCCCGCAGCCTGCCCCTTGCTGGGGCAGCACCCCCGGAGGCCAGGAAGGTCTGGGCAAGGCTGGCCAGGGGGCAGGGGCCCTGCTGGGTCCTGCCCCTGGCCTGTGGGGCCTCTGAGCACAACCGGCCCTCTCCCGCTGGAAGACCTCCCCGGCTGCTCCAAAGGCCGCTTGCAAGCACTCTCGCCGGCTGTTCCGCAGGCCGGCGCACAACGCTCTCAAGCCCGGGAGAAAAGCGCTTCGGGGTGGTGCTCTCTCCCGGCCCTTGCCCCTGAGCCTGGGGGCCAGGCAGGGGGTCCACACTCCCAGGCCAAGGCAGAACCACATGCACACGTCTGTTCCTGCCCCCTGCACCGGCAGAGAGCTCGGGGGAGCCAGAGTCTGTCAGGCAGCTGCTGGGCTGGCCGCCTGTGTGGGAAGGGGCAGAGCCGACCTAGGGGCACACTGGGCCTCTTGCTCTCCCTGCTGCCCTGAGGCTTGCTGGGCCAAAGAGGTCTTGGCATCCAGCCCCTTGCTGGTCCCTTCCCTCTGACGAGGCCCTCTGAGCTCCAGCACCTTGCAGTGTGGAGACAGCCCCTGCAGCAACCTCCTCTCCAAGGAGGCCTCAAGCGAGGCCTAGGCCCAGGGGAAAGGCACCAGCGGGGATGAGCCTGGGGAGGCGCCCGGGCATGTCTGGACCCAGTCCCCGCAGCCTGCCCCTTGCTGGGGCAGCACCCCCGGAGGCCAGGAAGGTCTGGGCAAGGCTGGCCAGGGGCAGGGGCCCTGCTGGGTCCTGCCCCTGGCCTGTGCGGGCCTCTGAGCACAACCGGCCCTCTCCCGCTGGAAGACCTCCCCGGCTGCCTCCAAAGGCCGCTTTGCAAGCACTCTCGCCGGCTGTTCCCGCCAGCGGCGCACAACGCTCCCAAGCCCGGGAGAAAAGCGCTTCGGGGTGGTGCTCTCTCCCGGCCCTTGCCCCTGAGCCTGGGGGCCAGGCAGGGGGTCCACACTCCCAGGCCAAGGCAGAACCACATGCACACGTCTGTTCCTGCCCCCTGCACCGGCAGAGAGCTCGGGGGAGCCAGAGTCTGTCAGGCAGCTGCTGGGCTGGCCGCCTGTGTGGGAAGAGGCAGAGCCGACCTAGGGCACACTGGGCCTCTTGCTCTCCCTGCTGCCCTGAGGCTGCTGGGCCAAAGAGGTCTTGGGCATCCAGCCCCTTGCTGGTCCCTTCCCTCTGTCGAGGCCCTCTGAGCTCCAGCACCTTGCAGTGTGGAGACAGCCTCTGCCAGCAACCTCCTCTCCAAGGAGGCCTCAAGCGAAGCCTAGGCCAGGGGAAAGGCACCAGCGGGGATGAGCCTGGGGAGGCGCCCGGGCATGTCTGGACCCAGTCCCCGCAGCCTGCCCCTTGCTGGGGCAGTACCCCCGGAGGCCAGGAAGGTCTGGGCAAGGCTGGCCAGGGGCAGGGGCCCTGCTGGGTCCTGCCCCTGGCCTGTGGGGCCTCTGAGCACAACCGGCCCTCTCCCGCTGGAAGACCTCCCCGGCTGCCTACAAAGGCCGCTTTGCAAGCACTCTCGCCGGCTGTTCCCGCCAGCCGCGCACAACGCTCCCAAGCCCGGGAGAAAAGCGCTTCGGGGTGGTGCTCTCTCCCGGCCCTTGCCCCTGAGCCTGGGGGCCAGGCAGGGGGTCCCCACTCCCAGGCCAAGGCAGAACCACATGCACACGTCTGTTCTGCCCCCTGCAACCCGGCAGAGAGCTCGGGGGAGCCAGAGTCTGTCAGGCAGCTGCTGGGCTGGCCGCCTGTGTGGGAAGGGGCAGAGCCGACCTAGGGGCACACTGGGCCTCTTGCTCTCCCTGCTGCCCTGAGGCTGCTGGGCCAAAGAGGTCTTGGGCATCCAGCCCCTTGCTGGTCCCTTCCCTCTGACGAGGCCCTCTGAGCTCCAGCACCTTGCAGTGTGGAGACAGCCCCTGCCAGCAACCTCCCTCTCCAAGA